>NC_080378.1:11987545-13187545 GCF_014773155.1 Arachis stenosperma
CCTCTCATGGCTATTGAAATTTTTTAAATTTGATTGACTTTAATTTAAATTTAAATTAAATTTATAGATAAAGTAAATAAATATATTAACAATTTTAAAAATTCTAAATTAACGTAAATTTATTTAAATTTACGTATGTAGCTGCAATTTTTGAAAAAAATCTACAAAAATTTAAAAAATAATGCTAAAAAGAATTAACAAATTTAAAAAAATAATGTTAAAATTTAAAAAATAACAACCTAAATAAAATAATTTAAAATTTAAAAAATAACAACTTAAATATAACAACTCAAATAAATAATTTAAAATTTGAAAATAACAACCTAAGTAAATAATAATTTATAATCTATAAATATAAATTTAAAAATTTTTAATAACAATATCTAAGCAAATAAACTCTCATACTCAACATATGAATTTCATGTTAGCATATGAGCTCTTTGTTTATATTACTGAAAAAAATTTACAAAAATTTAAAAAATAATACTAAAAAAATCAATAAAATTTAAAAAATAATAATTTAAATAAAATAATTTAAAATTTAAAAAATAACAACTTAAATATAATAATCCTAATAAATAATTTAAAATTTAAAAATAATTTAAATAAATAGTAATTTATAATTTATAAATATAAATCTAAAAATTTTTAATATTATAAAAATAAAGATAAAGATAAAAATAAAAATAAAATTAAAAACATATAAAGAAACCCACCCAAACCCTTAATTTCTTTCCACTTTCAACCCTTCTTGCTGTCTCCCAACCAGGTTTCTCCTCTCCCGTTTCTTCTTGGGTGGGTTTTGCATCTTATTGGGACAAAACAATGATCATCATTGATTGGGATTCCTTGTTTGATCGTTCAATTTAATTATTTGTTTCAGGATTTTCAATTAGATTTTCACTTTCCTAAGGATTCACCTCCTCATATCTGATTCAATTATTCTCCTACTCAACTCACCTCAGTCGTTCTCCTACTTAATTGGTACTCTCTCTTATTATTTTCTTATTTTATTTATTTAGTTACCTACTTACATCTTATAGTTTATGCCTGTTCAGTTATGTTCTTTTACCTAGCAAAGCTTTAATTCTTTTCGTCTTGCTGGTTATTACAATTTTTGTGCAAGAACAGAATTTAAAAAAAAAAGGATTAATGTTTCTCTTACCTTGGTTACTTTTCATTCTTGATTTGTTTTTGGATTTGCAGAACTTCTTAATTTGACTCCACATATTTTCGTGTGGATTAAGTTTAGACCTTAGAAGTTGCATAAAGTAAAGTCTTTTTGTTGTGGGGGAATGGAGACGGTTAATCTAGGTCTTATCCAATTTATTTATAATGTTAGTTCATTGTGAGGGTTGGGAACTTAGGATATTCAATGTGGAGTTGGTTTCGTCACAGTGTTCTAATTGATATGCCGTGATTATGTATATGCTTGAACTGAACTAATGGCATAGATATGAGTGTTGCTGTGTTGGTGGGAAATCATTGTAGAAACTTGTTAGTGATCTAGTTTTACTTCCTTAACAGCAATTGATTCGCTTTGTGTTACTTATGATGTATCAATCAGCCTCAGCTTGCTTTGGCACTGTCTTTTTCACTTTTTTGGTTACAAGGGAGGAAGTCTTTGATGACACAGTAGTGCTTATTAGTTTCTACAATTTTCGGATTGTTAACTGTTTCTTGGACTACCTCCCCTATTTTGTGTTACCATTTCAACAAAAAAAAACATGTTTTATTTCCTTGTTAACCTTTTATGCAATGGGGGATTTTGTTTTGGGGGCTTATGCAATGGCCTTTTATATCACTATGTTCTGAGATGTTTGTGGTGACTTGTTCTGTTTAATGATATCTCACTGTTTCCATTTTGTGCAGGAACTTCTGATTGCTTTTTCTTTGAAAATGATGGCTACTCCAACTAAACCAATGGCCGTAATGTTGTCTGAATCTTTGGAACACAAGGGAAAGGATATCACTGAATTAAATGGTAACATACTTCAATCCCCTATAAGTCAACAGCCCCATAGCTCCTCTGATGGTTCAGTAGCTATTCTTTGGGACATTGAAAACTGTCCTGTTCCAAGTGATGTCCGCCCTGAAGACGTAGCAGGAAATATAAGGATGGCGTTGCAAGTGCATCCAGTAATTCAAGGAACTGTTATGGTATTTTCTGCTTATGGTGACTTCAACGCTTTCCCTAAGCGACTTAGAGAGGGATGTCTAAGAACTGGTGTTAATCTCATTGATGTTCCTAATGGGAGAAAAGATGCTGCTGATAAAGCAATCTTGGTTGACATGTTTTTATTTGCTCTTGACAACCCTCCCCCATCATCTATTATGCTAATATCTGGAGACGTTGACTTTGCCCGAGCACTTCACATTCTTGGACAACGGGGATACACTATAATTCTTGTCATCCCTTCTGGGGTGGGTGTTTCATCTGCTTTATGCAATGCCGGAAAGTTTGTCTGGGATTGGCCTAGCGTTGCTCGTGGAGAAGGATTTGTTCCCCCGGCAAAGGCTTTAGTACCACCTCGTGGAGGTTCAGTTGAGGTTGCTGGATATTTGATGGGGTGCCATATTAATGACAACTTCGAGGGACAAAATGAGGAAGAAGCAATAGTTTATAGAGGGATGTCACAGAGATTATATAACTCAAGGGATTTCTCTATGGTTTCACAATCTCTATCTGAATACAATTGTACCGCATCGAACATGGCTGGCTTACCGACAACTATGAGATCACACAGCCTTCCACCTGGGATGATTGATGTTTCAGGAATATCTATGCCTTCTAGTGACAATAATGAAGGCCAGCTTTGGGGCCCTATGTCTAGCGATTTAAATGTTCTCAAAGGCCACTTGGTAAAGTTGCTTGAACTTTCTGGAGGGTGCCTGCCTCTGGCTCGAGTTCCAACAGAGTATCAGAAAGCTTATGGAAGAACTCTTTATGTATCTGATTATGGAGCAATTAAGTTAGTCAATCTTTTCAAGAAGATGGGTGATACAGTGGCAGTGGAAGGGAAAGGTCAACGTAAATTTGTGTATCTCAGAAACTTCAAGGTAGGCCCGAGCGCTCCCCCATTGGCTCTAGCAAAGAAAGACAAGAAAGGAAAGGGGCTTCCAGAAGAGAATACGAATACTGTCACCGGTGGTGGCTCTTCAGATGAGTTCTCAGATGAAGAAAGACTAGTCATGGAAGAACATGACGAGAGAAATTGTGTAGGAAAGGGCAGTCAAAGGAGAGCAGCTATCAATGACCGTGCTCTTGAGCAGTTCAAGTTCGAGCTTCAAGAGATTCTAGTCAGCTACTCGTGTCGAATATTCCTAGGTTGTTTTGAGGATATATACCAACAAAGGTACAAGAGACAATTGGAATATCAGAGACTTGGAGTGAACAAGTTGGAGGATTTGTTTGAGAAAGTCAATGATATTGTAGTATTGGTTGAGGAACCAGGAAGCAAGAGGAAGTTCCTTGCTCCAATGGGGGGTTAGAATGCTAAAGCAAATTGTTGCCTTGTGTTTTTAACTTAAAATATTTTTAAAAAAGAAGGATACGCTGGGAACATGTGTGTATTTTTTATTGTCACTGTCCCGCATGTATTTTGAATCTGTATTAAAGTTTCCTTGTCTTTAGTTCTTGCCTCTGCAACCTACCAGCTACTTGGAAGAAATGTAAAGTAGTATCTTCTGTACTTCCCTTTTCCTATCATTCTCATTATCAACTTAGAATTTGAAGCATGATTCAAGTTGTAGATTGAATTCTATCATAAATTATAAGATTCACAACTGGTCATCAGAAGAATTTTATACCTGGAGTTCCTCGGATTTCAGTGTTTAGAGGTTCAAAGCATATCGAACCATTTTTTGATGCCTGTGCAAGGTGAAACGATGTGTCACAGGAAAAAAAAAAGAATCAATTAACGCTTAAAAGGTGTCTATGACTGCATCATAAAATTTGTGCAGTTCTGAAAAAAGAGGATGAATAGTTATCCCACCTTAGCAACAAAATTTTCATCCAGCAAAGTGTTGCTAGACTTAATGTCTCTATGGCACAAAGGAGGATCACAATATAAATGAAGGTACTCCTGCATGTGACGATGCAAAGGCAAAGTGTGATTCAACAATAAAAATACCAAGATATTAAAGCTTGATATTAAACTAATCAATCATATGTACCAATGCATTAGCTACGTCAATCGCAATTTGGATTCTAGTTCACCAACTTAGCGGTGTTCTACCAGGAGCTGCACAACAAGCTAATAGATTGAGCTGCATTCCACAATTCTCTAAGGCTATTATTTTGTTGAATAGATAATTGTTATTAGAAAAAGATGCAGAAAAGCAAAATAGTAATATCTTAAAGTGTACTATTATCGAAAACAATATATAGATAGAGGTGTCCTTTTAAATCCAACCAAATAATATCTTAAATGTACCATTGAAAATAATGTTTAGATACTAAGAGGCATACCATGAAGATGATCTTTCAAGCTTCCATTTCCCATGTACTCATACATCAGAAACCTGCCATTTCCTACAGTTTTCCGTTCATCCTTTAACATGCCAACCATAAGGGGATTTTCGCAATCATTGCTTATTAAAGTGGGAAGATGAGGAGAATCTAGAATATTGCTTCACAATATATCAAGACTTGTATACGTAATTGTGTATGTAATAGCATTAGCACATGTACAAACTCATGTATTCAAAGAGAGCCAAATGGGGAGAGCATCGCAACTATTCTATTGTAAAATAATTTAAAAATGTTCATACATGGAGGCCCAAGAAGTCCTTGAACACCAAAGAAACAGCTTGCAATGTCAGCTGTAGATTGGTGATCAAGTTGGCTTGCAAGTGCAGCAAAAGTTGCATCACCACAAGTACTGAGTGTTATATTATCATTAATTCCCAAATGATGCAGATAACCAAAGCCTGCATTTAAGCACTTCCTAGATTTTCTTTCCTCTCCAAGTGATACATTTGAATCCAAGGATACATTAATTTTTTTTTTTATAATATAAAGTACTTGATGTATTATTTTTAATGATTACAGGGACAAGTATATCTAGTTCAAATTTAGATACTAAAGAATTAGAAAATGTGTGCATAGCTGAAAAAAAAAGACACCTGAGACAAAAAATCATTTTTGAAGGAACTTACTATAAATCTTTCAAAAATTTTTGAAGAAGTTAAGGATATTACTGAAAACATGACTGTATTAGATAATTCTGTATACATTGAATACCCAGCCATATTCGATGTTGTTGAGAATACAGGTAATTTAAGTAGCACTATTAGCACTTTATTATTTACTATTGTTATGCTTTTTATAAACAAAAAATTATCGTTTAGTGTACAAATTTTTAAAATTCTGACAAAGATATGGTTATATATTATATTTTTTGTATTTGAACATTAATTTATTGTAATTCTTATTGTTTGATTAGCATACATGTAAAATATAAGTCTTGAGGTTGGCAAAATGAAACCGTATTATATGATCTCATCTTCTTAATCCATAAATTGCAGTCATCGATAATTTTTTGTAAATGTTATTTTTATACCTCACATGGAAAAAGAAAAGTATATTTTTATATAAAGTATTTGTTGCAGATATAACTGAAACATAATTTATTATCTTGGTGATTATTAGATATGATAGATATTGATGACCCAGAATTTTTTTGTCAGTATTGCGACGCTATGATGTGGTATGAGGAGAGATCATAAAAGTCCAAAACGGGATCCAATATTGAGTTCTCAATATGTTGTATGGGAGGGAAGGTACAACTGCCATTTTTGCAATATCCACCTCAGTTTTTGCAAGATTAATATCTGGAGCAGACCAAAGAAGCAAACACTTTAAGGATAATTTAAGAACTTATAATAGTATGTCTCACTCTTTATGGTTCAAGAATATTATAGGCTTTAAACTCTTCTATTTGCTTTTTACTTTGAATAAAGATAAAACAACATATTCAATACATTTATTATATAATGACAATGATCGTGTTATACTAAACTCAAAAAATTTATAATTATAAAATATCATTTTTAATTTAACATGTCAAATTTAAATATAAGTCCGTATATCACACGGATTTAACACTAGTTTATATATAAATTGTAATATATTATATGCATTGTTTTTGTTTTTGTTCCGAGCTTTTACTTTTTAGTCATCCATAATTGCTAACAAAAAAAATGACGGATATACAAACTTATATTTGTTGTGTTGAGAGACTGAATAACTATAAAAAAAAATTAGAGATACTAATAGAAGATATAATTTATTTTTTATTTTTATTTTTCTATTAATATTTTATAGTTATATTTTTTTATCATTATAATTTTTTTTTAAATTTTTTGTATGAAAAAAAAATAAACTAAACTTTTATAATTTATTTTTTTTATATTTAATTTATCATTAAACATAATACAAAAATACTAATATTTATACTTTTATTATTTATGTTTTGTTTTCAGTCTCCTATTTTATTCTACTCTTAAAATCAGGTGCAGCCTAAGGCACTATGGCCTCTTACAAAGTTTCAATTAATGATAAGAATTTGGTTATTCATTTAATCTTTGGCTCCCCTAACCAAATTTATAATCCATTGATAAATATATATTTTTTTAAAAAAATTTAAAATGTTTTTTTTATAAATTTTATGGGTAACTTTTAATTTCAAAAAAACTCTTGTTTAAAAATTAAAATTATTTTATAAGTGTTACGGGCCGCTAAGAATCTAGCCTAACTAGCCGTCGGGTCAGAGCACCACTCCCAATCCAGACCCAAACCACTCGCGACAGGAAGAGTCTTACGGGTTGGGTCCCAACACCCAACCCAGGGGGATGCCTGACTTATCTTCCGAATGACCCAGGTCACCGGTCGGGTCAGCATCCTTGGGATAGCACCCAAAACTCCGACCCGAAATCCGGAACAATCTGCTCCTCCCACGTAGACCAGGACAGCGCATAGCAGCCTTTTGGCCAATGGGCTAGGTCATTCATGAGCCCGCCCAACACTGTATATAAGAGGAGAGGTCAGCTTTCCCTCCCGAGGTACGTCACATTTTACCTAATTTGGCTACCACCTCGTACGGACACTGACTTGGCCGTTGGAGTGTCCTTGCAGGTAGCCACCCCCTTGTTCTCTCCTCCTCCGATATCATTAACTTTCTGTTCGTACCTCCAAGCCCGCTCCAAGTCCACCTGGGATCCTGCTTACCCACCTCTCCACTCGAACACCCGAGATCGCAAGGTAATGAACATTGACGCCGTCTGTGGGAACTCTGGAGTAGACATGGAGTGACTCCCCACGTCGGAGGAGCTTCGTGAAGGAGGAGGGGCCCGCCTAAGTAGGGCGAGTTCGACAGCCCATGCCGCCGAACACCCACGGTCCTCCGTTTAGCCTAACCAGATCTACACCAAGACCTCCGAAAGACGTCCCTTCGGGGGGACGGGAGCCAATAGCGCCAAGATCATGCAAGAACTCAGACATAGAGTACAAAACCTTGAACGGGAGCTGGCAGCAAGGAGCTGATCCCACGAAGACGTCAGCCACCCACGCGGCGACCCCAGCCGATCTTGCACCCGCACCTGCTCCCCTTCTCGAAGACATGACAGCCAAGAAAGGAGCCCAACAATATGCAAAAATGAAATACACACCCAAGCGACCTCACGACCTACCCAAGGTGGATCCGAGAGCCACGGGGAGTCCCAAAAAGGGAAAGGCGAGAAACGGTTGGAACCTGTCATCATGGGAGCAACCCCTTTCCACCCCTCGATCCTCAAGGTCCGGCTTCCGAAGAATTTCGACAAGCCAACAGACATGAGGTACGATGGGACGAAGGACCCCCAAGAGCACCTCACAGCCTTTGAAGCGAGAATGAATCTGGAAGGAGTAGGCGACGCAGTCAGGTGCCGGGCATTCCCCGTGACGCTGGTCGGTCAAGTGATTCGATGGTTCAATGCACTCCTACAAGGATCAATCACAGCCTTCGCGGACATCTCTGAAAGTTTCCTAGCTCGGTTCACAACACGCATAGCCAAGGCAAAGCACCTGATTAATTTGCTAGGGGCACCCAAAAGCCCGGGGAACCGACTAGGAAGTTCCTAGACAGGTTCAACGACGAGTGCTTGAAAATCGACGGCCTCACGGACTCGGTCGCTAGTCTTTGCCTAACAAACGGCCTACTAAACGAAGACTTTAGAAAGCACCTCACAACTAAGCCCATATGGACCATGCAGGAAATCCAAAGCGTGGTCAAGGAATGCATCAATGATGAGGAAGTAAGTCAGGTTGTAGCAGTCAACAAACGACAGCTCCCGAACCCACCAGCTCGGTAGGCCCCCCAGGTCGACAGATACAAGGAAGTTTCCAGAGATAGAACCCCAGCCAAACAACACAAACAAGCCCCACGGGTAGGGAGGTTCAGGAACTACACGCCACTCACGGCGCCCATAGTAGAAGTCTACCAGCAAATTGCGGACAAGTGAATCCTATCCAGACCTAGACCACTGAAGAGAGAATGGAAGGCAACAAAAGCCTCTATTGTGATTATCACAAGGGATTCGGTCACAAGACCCAAGACTGTTTCAACCTCAAAGATGCCTTAGAACAGGCCATCCAGGAAGGAAAGTTGAGTGAGTTCTCCCAACTTATCCATGAACCAAGAAGGCGGGAACGGGGAGTGCTCAGAAGAAGATCGTAGCCGGACTGTCAAGGCAAGACAAGAGCCCACAGGGGCCACTGACAACCCCCCGACTTTTGTGGTTAACGTCGTGGTCAGACGCGATACCCCCCAAATCCAAATCAGCAGCAAAAAAGGATACACGGATCCTCTCTATCTCGACAGGAGGTCCCACCACCTCAAATGGAGGACCCTCATGATATTCTTTGGCCCAAAAGATCAGTGGTTTCACGATCTCCCTGAGAACCCCCCATGGTAATCACGGCAATGGTTGGGACCGGGTTGGTCAGGCGGATCCTCGTCAACACTGGAGCCGACTCCAACATCCTATTCAGGAACGTGTTTGACGCCATGGGGCTCAGTGAGTCCGACCTTAAGAGTCACCAACACGATGTCATGGGGCTAGGCGACAACTATATAAAGCTCGACGAGATGATCTCTCTCCCAATCTGCCTTAGAGTCGGTGACGCTAGGAGGTTGGTTATGGCGGACTTCGTAGTCCTCAGAGACTCCACGGCCTACAACATCATTCTAGGGTGAAAAACTATCAATGAATTTTCAGCCGTGATATGCACTAAATTCCTAACAATGAAGTTCGTGACGGGCAAAGGAACTGTTGGCTCCATTAGGGGAGACTTAGAAGCGGCGGTCGCCTGCGACAATGCCAGTCTCTCCCTAAGGAGAGAGTCTAAGAAGGCAGCCGGCGTGCTCTTGGCAGACCTGGATGTAAGGATGGAAGATAAGCCGAGACCAGAACCAAAAAGGAACATGGAGAAGTTCCAGAAAGGGAAGTCGGCAGAGCAGTTCACCTTTGTAAACAAAAATCTGCCCCATGAACTCAAGGGTTCCCTCATGGAAGTTGTAAGGGCAAACGGCGACCTCTTCGCATGGATTCCATCAGACATGCCAGGCTTGGATCCCGAAGTCATGTCCCACCGACTAGACGTCAAACCAGACGCGAAGCCAGTAACACACCGGCGAAGAAAGATGTCCCAAGAAAGGGCCAATGAGGTCGCCAAACAAACAACCGGGCTACTCGAAGCCGAGTTCATCAAAGAGCTCGAGTACTCGACATGGCTATCCAAAGTCGTCCTGGTCAAAAAAGCTAGTGGAAAATGGAGAATGTGTGTCGACTATTCCAATCTGAACAAAGCATGCCCTAAAGACTCTTTCCCCCTTCCTAACATCGACACTTTGGTAGACTCGACGATAGGATATCGTTTCTTCAACTTCATGGATGCATACTCCGGCTATAATCAGATCCCGATGCACCGACCTAATGAGGAGAAGACGGCGTTCATAACACCAGGAGGCACTTATTATTACAAGGTAATGCCATTTGGATTGAAGAACGCGGGGGACACCTACCAAAGACTAATGAGCAAAGTCTTCCATGACCTCATCGGTAAGACAGTAGAGGTTTACGTCGACGACATCTTGGTAAAAATAGCAGAGCCAAACAGCCCCATAGACGACCTCCAAGCTATCTTCAAAGCGCTAATAAAATTGAAAATGAGGCTCAATCCACTCAAGTGCGCGTTCGCTATGGAGGCCGGAAAGTTTCTAGGCTTTATGATAACACAACGGGGGGTAGAGGCTAACCCAGACAAGTGCGAAGCTGTCCTCAAAATGATAAGTCCAGGGTGCGTCAAAGATGTGCAACGACTCACCGGGAAGCTTACAGCTCTATCCCGGTTTCTTGGAGCCTCGGCGGAAAAGGCCCTCCCATTCTTCAACCTAATGAAGAAAGGAATCGCCTTCGAGTGGACCCCGGCTTGCGAAGAAGCGTTCAGCCATTTCAAAAAGATACTCTCAGAACCACCCGTGCTCAGCAAACCTAGAGAAGGAGAACCTCTGTACCTATACCTAGCAGTGACCACACAGGCCATGGCGGCGGTTCTTGTCCGAGAAGAAGATAAGACTCAGCGCCCAATATACTTCATCAGCAAAGTACTCCAAGGGGCAGAGTTAAAATACACCAAGCTGGAAAAGCTGGCTTATGCCCTACTAACCTCGTCGAGAAGGCTCAAGCAATACTTCCAAGGACATGTGATCATCCTAAGAACCGACCAGGCCATCCGACAAGTCCTCCAGAAACTCGACCTCGTAGGGAGAATGATGGCATGGGCAGTAGAGCTATCCCAATATGATTTGCAATACGAGCCCAGACAAGCAATCAAAGCCCAAGCAATGGCAGATTTCCTGGTAGAGGTCACAGGAGAGGCACCCGACATACCGAGCACACGGTGGAAGCTCCACGTTGACGGAGCATCCAACCAAACGTTCGGAGGGATCGGGATCATTCTCGAGAACTCGGCAGGGGTAGCTTACGAGCAGTCGATCAGGTTCGATTTCTCCGTTTCCAACAACCAGGCAGAATACGAAGCACTAATAGGAGGGCTAATCCTAGCTAAAGAAGTTGGAGCATCCAGGGTAGAAGTTAGTAGTGACTCCTAGATCGTTACATCCCAGATATATGGCAGCTACCAAGCCAAGGATACACTACTACAAAAATACCTAGAAAAGGTAAAAGAGTTATGCAAAAGCTTCAAAGAAGTCATAATCCAGCATGTTCCTAGGGAAAGGAACGTCCGAGCAGACCTCCTCTCCAAGCTAGCAAGCACCAAGCCTGGGACAGGGAACAGGTCCCTAATCCAAGGACTGACAACTAAACCAGCAATCGTCTTATGCGCAACCCAGACTCCAAGCCCCCCTTATGGATAGACCCTATCTTCCGATACCTGTAACACGGCGAAACACCCCAAGACGAGAAGGAAGCATGGTGCACGAAATTGCAATAACACTTTTGCAATCTCGCACAACTAACCAGCAAGTGCACTGGGTCGTCCAAGTAATACCTTGCGTGAGCAAGGGTCGATCCCACGGAGATTGTCGGCTTGAAGCAAGCTATGGTTATCTTGTAAATCTTAGTCAGGATATCAGAAATTATCATGATTGATTGTGAAAAGCAAAAGAACATGAAATAAGTACTTGTTTTGCAGTAATGGAGAATAGGTTGAGGTTTTGGAGATGCTCCATCTTCTGAATCTCTGCTTTCCTACTATCTTCTTCATCAAACACGCAAGGCTCCTTCCATGGCAAGCTGTATGTAGGGTTTCACCGTTGTCAGTGGCTACCTCCCATCCTCTCAGTGAAAATGTTCCTATGCTCTGTCACAGCATGGCTAATCAGCTGTCGGTTCTCGGTCAGGCCGGAATAGAATCCATCGATCCTTTTGCGTCTGTCACTAACGCCCCACCTGCTAGGAGTTTGAAGCACGTCACAGTCATTCAATCATTGAATCCTACTCAGAATACCACAGACAAGGTTTAGACCTTCCGGATTCTCTTGAATGCCGCCATCAGTTCTAGCTTATACCACGAAGATTCTGGTTAAGGAATCCAAGAGATATCTACTCAATCTAAAGTAGAACAGAGGTGGTTGTCAGGCACATGTTCATAGTTGAGAATGATGATGAGTGTCACGGATCATCACATTCATCCGGGTTAAGAGCAAGTGATATCTTAGAATGGAAGCAAGCATGATTGAATAAGAAACAGTAGTAATTGCATTAATCCATCAAGACACAGCAGAGCTCCTCACCCCCAACCATGGGGTTTAGAGACTCATGCCGTGGAATGTATACAATAAAACGTGTAAAAATGTCATGAGGTACAGATACAATGTCAAAAGATCCTATTAATAGCAAACTAGTAGCCTAGGGTGTACAGAAATGAGTAAATGACAGAAAAATCCACTTCCGGGCCCACTTGGTGTGTGCTTGGGCTGAGCAATGAAGCATTTTCGTGTAGAGACCTTTTCTGGAGTTAAACACCAGCTTTCATGCCAGTTTGGGCGTTTAACTCCAAGTTTTATGCCAGTTCCAGCGTTAAACGCTGGAATTTCTGATGCTGATTTGCCACGCTGGTTTGGGCCATCAAATCTTGGGCAAAGTATGGACTATCATATATTGCTGGAAAGCCCAGGATGTCTACTTTTCAACGCCGTTGAGAGCGCACCAATTGGGCTTCTGTAGCTCCAGAAAATCCACTTCGAGTGCAGGGAGGTCAGAATCCAACAGCATCTGCAGTCCTTTTCAGTCTCTGAATCAGATTTTTGCTCAGAACCTTCAATTTCAGTCAGAAAATACCTGAAATCACAGAAAAATACACAAACTCATAGTAAAGTCTAGAAAAGTGAATTTTAACTAAAAACTAATAAAAATATACTAAAAACTAACTAAAAGATACTAAAAACATACTAAAAACAATGCCAAAAAGCGTATAAATTATCCGCTCATCACAACACCAAACTTAAATTGTTGCTTGTCCCCAAGCAACTGAAAATCAAAATAGGATAAAAAGAAGAGAATATACTATAGACTCCAAAATATCAAAGAAACATAGTTCCAATTAGATGAGCGGGACTAGTAGCTTTTTGCCTCCGAACAGTTTTGGCATCTCACTCTATCCTTTGAAGTTCAGAATGATTGGCATCTATGAGAACTCAGAACTCAGATAGTGTTATTGATTCTCCTAGTTAAGTATGATGATTCTTGAACATAGCTAGTGTATGAGTCTTGGCTGTGGCCCAAAGCACTCTGTCTTCCAGTATTACCACCGGATACATACATGCAACAGACACATAATTGGGTGAACCTTTTTAGATTGTGACTCAGCTTTGCTAGAGTCCCCAACTAGAGGTGTCCAAGGTTCTTAAGCACACTCTTTTTGTCTTGGTTCACAACTTTATTTCTTTCTTTTTCTTTTTCTTTTCTCTTTTTTTTTTCGAAATTTTTTTTTTTTTTGC
The DNA here is from genome assembly GCF_014773155.1 of Arachis stenosperma. Classification (NCBI taxonomy): domain Eukaryota; kingdom Viridiplantae; phylum Streptophyta; class Magnoliopsida; order Fabales; family Fabaceae; genus Arachis; species Arachis stenosperma. The sequence continues at coordinate 12,001,051 of NC_080378.1, forward strand.
TTTTTCTTGCTTCAAGAATCAATTTGATGATTTTTCAGATCCTCAATAACAGTTCTCTTTCTCCTCATTCTTTCAAGAGCCAACAACTTTAACATTCTCAAAACAACAAATTCAAAAGACATATGCACTGTTCAAGCATTCATTCAGAAAACAAAAAGTATAGTCACCACATCAAGCTAATTCAACTAGTTTCAAGGATTAATTTTGAAATCCTGTACTTCTTGTTCTTTTGTGGTTAAAGCATTTTTCATTTAAGAGAGGTGATGGATTCATAGGACATTCATAGCTTTAAGGCATAAACTTTAAATTTTATTAATTATGAATTAAGACAAAGACTCAGAAAATAAATATAGGATGAAACGCAAAAATAGGCTCCTAATGATAGAGGTTTTCACAGAGTTAGGACTCAACAACCTTGATTTTGAGAAGTGGATGCTCCCTCAGCTTGAGAGGAGAGCTTTTGGCGTTTCATCTCTTGGATTTCACGCCCCTGCTTCTCTTGTTCCTTCAGCAATTTGCAGAGCATGCAGTTCTGATTCTGCTGTTCTTCCTTCAGTTGCTCCATAGTTTCTTGCAACTTGGTAATAGATGCTTCTAGGCTGGACCAGTAGTCAATTCTTGGGAATTCAGGGAGGAATTCCTGCGCCCTCCTTTTGATAGAGTTGTCTTGCATTTGTCATTCTATTGACTTCTTGGTGATTGGATGTTCAATGGGTATGAATTCATCTACTCCCATCTTCACCCCAGCCTCTTTACAGAGCAAGGAGATTAAGCTTGGGTAAGCCAGTTTGGCTTCAGTGGAATTTTTATTTGCAATTGTGTAGATCTCACAAGCAATCACATGATGAACCTCCACTTCTTTTCCAAGCATAATGCAATGAATCATCACTGCTCTCTTGATGGTGACCTCTGAACGGTTGCTAGTGGGCAATATGGAACGCCCAATAAAGTCTAGCCAACCTCTTGCAATTGGTTTGAGGTCTCCCCTCTTGAGTTGGTTAGGGACACCCTTAGAATTGGTTATCCACTTAGTTCCAGGGAGGCATATGTCCTCTAGAACTTGATCCAACCCCTTATCTACTCTTACCATCCTCCTATTAAAGGAGTCAGGATCATCTTGCAGTTGAGGCAACTTGAAGATTTCTCTTATTTTGTCCAGATGAAAGTACATAACTTTCCCTCTGACCATAGTTCTGTAGGTATGGTAAGCGGTTCCAGTCATTCTCTGCTTATCTGTCAGCCACAGATTTGAGTAGAATTCCTGAACCATGTTCCTTCCAACCTTTGTCTCAGGATTGGTTAGAACTTCCCATCCTCTGTTTCGAATTTGCTCTTGGATCCCCGGATATTCATCTTCTTTCAGATCAAATTTAACTTCCGGGATCACTGACCTCAGACCCATTATTTTGTGATAATGGTCTTCATGCTCTTTAGTTAAGAACTTCTCTTGATTCCAAAGATTCTTTGGATTATTCTCTTTCCTGCCTCTTAAATTGGTTTGTTTTCCCTTAGGAGCCATGATATTGATAAATCTTGGCTCCGTGATCACGGAAAAGCACACCAAACTTAGAGGTTTGCTTGTCCTCAAGCAAAAGAAAGGAGAGAGAAGAGAGGGGGAGGAAGAGGAAATTCGAATGGTGTGGTGGAATGGGGGAGCCAAACGTGTATTTATAAGGTGGGGAGGGGAGTTTTTCGAAAAAAGAGAAATTTGAAAGGAGATTTGAGAAGATTTGGAAAGAAATTGAGAAAAGGGTGAAATTTTTTTGAACAAAATTTGGGAATGATTTGAGAGATTTGAAGAATGATTTTAGATTTTTGAAAATTTGAAAGTGAATGATGAGAGATTGAAATGTATTTTTGTAGAAAAATATGGGTAAGAAAAGGAAAGTTTGAAAAAAATTTTATTTGAAAACGAAATTGTGGTCCCCCCACCTTGCTGGCGTTAAACGCCCAGAATGGCACCCATTCTGGCGTTTAACGCCCATTTGTTGCCCCTTTTGGGCGTTTAACGCCCAGCCAGGTGCCCTGGCTGGCGTTAAACGCCAGAAATCCTTTATCACTGGGCGTTTTTCTAAACGCCCAGGATGCTGCACACCTGGCGTTAAACGCCCAGAATGGTGCCCATTCTGGCGTTTAACGCCCAAAATGGTACCATTACTGGCGTTAAACGCCCAGAATGGTGCCCATTCTGGCGTTTAACGCCCAAAATTCCCCTTACTGGCGTTTTTTCGCCAGTAAGCTCATTTTCTCTGCTTTTTGAGCTGAATCCTTCTGTAACTCTGTGAATTCCTTCATTTTTGATACTTGCCTCTGTAAGAACAAATCATATAACCTCCTAATGACTGGGTTGCCTCCCAGCAAGCGCTTCTTTACTGTCTTTAGCTGGACCTTCACCGAGAATTACTCAAGTCTCAGTTTTGAGCACTCCTGCTCAAAACTGCCTTCAAGATAATGCTTGATTCTCTGTCCATTAACAATGAACTTTCTATCAGAATCAATATCCTGAAGCTCAACATATCCATATGGTGACACTCCTGTGATCACATACGGACCCCTCCACCGGGATTTGAGTTTTCCTGGAAACAATTTGAGCCTGGAGTTGAAGAGCAGAACTTTTTGTCCTGGCTCAAAGACTCTGGTTGACAACTTCTTGTCATGCCACTTCTTTGCCTTTTCCTTATAAATTTTTGCATTTTCAAAGGCGTTGAGTCTGAACTCCTCTAGCTCATTTAGATGGAGCAATCTTTTTTCACCAGCTAACTGAGCATCCATGTTTAGGAATCTGGTTGCCCAGTAGGCTTTATGTTCCAGTTCCACAGGCAAATGACAGGCCTTCCCATACACCAGTTGGTATGGAGAAGTTCCTATAGGAGTCTTGAATGCTGTTCTGTATGCCCACAGAGCATCATCCAAGCTCTTTGCCCAATCCTTTCTTCGGGCTATCACAGTCCGTTCTAGGATTCTTTTTAGCTCTCTGTTAGAGACTTCAGCTTGCCCATTTGTCTGTGGATGATACGGAGTTGCTACTTTATGTATGATTCCATATCTAACCATAGCAGAGTATAGCTGTTTGTTGCAGAAATGAGAGCCCCCATCACTGATTAGTACTCTGGGGACACCAAATCTGCTGAAGATGTGTTTCTGGAGGAATTTTAGCACGGTCTTGGTATCATTAGTGGGTGTAGCAATTACTTCTACCCACTTAGATACATAGTCCACCGCCACCAGAATGTAAGTGTTTGAGTATGATGGTGGAAATGGCCCCATGAAGTCAATTCCCCATACATCAAACAATTCTATCTCTAATATCCCTTGTTGAGGCATGGCATATCCGTGAGGCAGGTTACCAGCTCTTTGGCAACTGTCACAGTTACGCACAAACTCTCGGGAATCTTTATAGAGAGTAGGCCAGTAGAAGCCACACTGGAGGACTTTAGTGGCTGTTCGCTCACTTCCAAAATGTCCTCCATACTGTGATCCATGGCAATGCCATAGGATCCTTTGTGCTTCTTCTCTGGGTACACATCTGCGGATCACTCCGTCAGCACATCTCTTAAAGAGATATGGTTCATCCCAGAGGTAGTACTTGGCATCCGAAATTAATTTCTTTCTTTGCACATTGCTGTACTCCTTGGGTATGAACCTCACAGCTTTATAGTTTGCCATATCTGCAAACCATGGAGCTTCCTGAATGGCAAAGAGTTGCTCATCTGGGAAAGTCTCAGAGATCTCAGTAGAAGGGAGGGATGCCCCAGCTACTGGTTCTATTCGGGACAGATGATCAGCCACTTGGTTCTCTGTCCCTTTTCTGTCTCTTATTTCTATATCAAACTCTTGCAGAAGCAACACCCATCTGATAAGCCTGGGTTTTGAATCCTGCTTTGTGAGTAAGTATTTAAGAGCAGCATGGTCAGTGTACACAACCACCTTGGATCCTACTAGATAAGATCTAAATTTGTCAATGGCATAAACCACTGCAAGTAATTCTTTTTCTGTGGTTGTGTAATTCTTCTGTGCATCATTTAGAACACGGCTAGCATAATAAATGACATGCAGAAGTTTGTTATGCCTCTGTCCCAACACTGCACCAATGGCATGGTCACTGGCATCACACATTAATTCAAATGGCAATGTCCAATCTGGTGCAGAGATGACTGGTGCTGTGACCAACTTAGCTTTCAGGGTCTCAAACGCCTGCTGACACTGTGTGTCAAACACAAATGGCGTGTCAGCAGCTAGCAGGTTACTCAAAGGTTTTGCAATTTTCGAAAAATCCTTTATAAACCTTCTATAAAATCCTGCATGCCCCAGAAAGCTTCTGATTGCCTTAACATTGGCAGGTGGTGGTAATTTTTCAATTACTTCTACCTTTGCCTTATCCACCTCTATTCCCCTGCTTGAAATTTTATGCCCAAGGACAATTCCCTCAGTCACCATAAAGTGACATTTCTCCCAGTTTAAAACCAGGTTATTCTCTTGGCATCTTTTCAGGACAAGTGCTAGGTGATTAAGACAGGAGCTGAATGAGTCTCCATATACTGAGAAGTCATCCATGAAGACTTCCAGAAATTTCTCTACCATATCTGAGAAGATAGAGAGCATACACCTCTGAAAGGTTGCAGGTGCATTGCACAGACCAAAAGGCATCCTTCTGTAAGCAAACACGCCAGAAGGGCAAGTAAATGCTGTTTTCTCTTGGTCCTGAGGATCTACTGCAATTTGGTTGTAGCCTGAATAGCCATCCAAAAAGCAGTAGTAATCATGACCAGCTAGTCTTTCTAGCATTTGGTCTATGAATGGTAAAGGGAAATGATCCTTTCTGGTGGCTGTATTGAGCCTTCTGTAGTCAATACACATGCGCCACCTTGTGACTGTTCTTGTAGGAACCAGTTCATTTTTTTCATTATGAACCACTGTCATGCCTCCCTTTTTGGGGACAACTTGGACAGGACTCACCCAGGGGCTATCAGAAATAGGATAAATAATTCCAGCCTCTAGTAATTTAGTGACCTCTTTCTGCACCACCTCCTTCATGGCTGGATTTAGCCTCCTCTGTGGTTGAACCACTGGTTTGGCATTATCCTCCAACAGGATCTTGTGCATGTATCTAGCTGGGCTAATGCCCTTAAGATCACTTATGGACCACCCAAGAGCTGTCTTGTGTGTCCTTAGCACTTGAATCAGTGCTTCCTCTTCCTGTGGATTTAAAGCAGAGCTTATAATCACTGGAAAAGTGTCACCCTCTCCCAGAAATACGTACTTCAGGGATGGTGGTAGAGGTTTGAGTTCAGGCTTGGGAGGTTTATCCTCCTCCTGGGGAATTTTCGAAAATTCCTTTGCTTCCTCTAGTTCTTCTTGATCAGGTTGAGCATCTTTGAAGATGTCCTCAAGCTCTGATTCTAGGCTTTCAGCCATATTGATCTCTTCTACCAGAGAGTCAATAATGTCAGCGCCCATGCAGTCATTTGGTGTGTCTGGATACTGCATAGCTTTTACAGCATTCAACTTGAACTCATCCTCATTGACTCTGAGGGTTACTTCCCCTCTTTGTACATCAATGAGAGTTCGTCCAGTTGCTAGGAAAGGTCTTCCTAGAATGAGAGTTGCACTCTTGTGCTCCTCCATTTCCAGCACCACAAAGTCAGTGGGAAAGGCAAAGGGCCTAACCTTGACAATCATGTCCTCTATTATGCCTGATGGGTGTTTAATGGAGCCATCAGCAAGTTGGAGGCATATCCTGGTTGGTTTGACTTCTCCAACCAACCCAAGCTTTCTGATAGTGGATGCAGGTATTAGATTGATGCTTGCTCCAAGATCACATAGAGCTGTCTTGGTGCAAGCACCTTCTAATGTGCATGGTATCATAAAGCTTCCAGGATCTTGAAGCTTTTCTGGTAAGCTTTTCAGAATGACTGCACTGCATTCTTCAGTGAGAAACACTTTTTCAGTTTCTCTCCAATCCTTCTTATGACTTAAGATCTCTTTCATGAATTTAGCATAAGAAGGTATTTGCTCAAGTGCCTCTGCAAACGGGATCTTTATTTCAAGAGTCCTTAGATAGTCTGCAAAGCGGGCAAATTGCTTATCCTGTTCCGCCTTGCGGAGTTTCTGAGGATAAGGCATCTTGGCTTGATATTCTTCAACCTTAGATGCTGCAGGTTTATTCCTTACAGAAGTGGTTGAAGAAGCCTTGTTAGAGGGATTACTGTCAGCACTCTCAGGTGTCTGATCTTCCCTTGGCGTATGAACGCCAGGATTGGGTGGAAAATGGGCGTTTAACGCCAACTTTTCCCCTTTTTCTGGCGTTTGAACGCCAGAACTGGGCAAGGAATGGGCGTTTAACGCCAGCTTTCCTTCCCTTTCTGGCGTTTGAACGCCAATATTCCTCTCTGGGCTCTTACTGTCCTCAGAGGGATTTTGAACAGTGGTTTGGTTGTCCTCTGTCAATTGTTCCTTGTTTGGCTTTTTGCTCTTTTGAGCAGTGTTATTCAGTGTCTTCCCACTCCTCAGTTGAACTGCTTGACATTCCTCTGTTATCTGTTTAGATATTTGCTGTTTTGCTTGATTCAACTGCAGTTCTATGCTCTTGTTAGCAACCTTAGTATCATGGAGCATTTCTTTAAATTCTGCTAACTGTTCTGTCATTAGGAGCAATTGTTGATTAAGCTCATTCATCTGTTCCTGAGGATTAGGATCAGTGACTAATGCCATGACTTCCTCCTTTGGAACGAACTCATTGCTAGAATATAAGTATTGGTTTCTAGCAACAGTGTCTATAAGCTCTTGAGCTTCTTCAATTGTCTTCCTCATGTGTATGGATCCACCAGCTGAGTGGTCTAAAGACATCTGAGCTTTTTCTGTAAGCCCATAGTAGAAGATGTCTAACTGTACCCACTCTGAAAACATTTCAGAGGGGCATTTTCTAAGCATACCTCTATACCTCTCCCAGGCATTATAAAGGGATTCATTATCCTCTTGTTTAAAGCCTTGGATGTCCAGCCTTAGCTGTGTCATCCTCTTTGGAGGGTAAAAATGATTCAGGAATTTGTCAGACAACTGTTTCCATGTCTTTATGCTTGCTGTAGGTTGGTTGTTCAACCACCTTTTAGCTTGATCCTTTACAGCAAATGGAAACAGTAATAGTCTGTAGACATCCTGATCTACCTCTTTATCATGTACTGTGTCAGCAATTTGTAAGAACTGTGCCAGAAACTCAGTAGGTTCTTCCTGTGGAAGACCGGAATACTGGCAATTTTGCTGCACTATGATAATGAGTTGAGGATTTAGCTCAAAGCTGCTTGCTTTGATGGGAGGTGTACAGATGCTACTCCCATATGCAGCTGTAATGGGGTTAGCATATGACCCCAGAGTCCTTTTGGACTGATCAATCCCTCTTAGGTCCATAATGGACAAAAGGGAAATGATAATGATTGCAAACAGATAAATTTTATTTTTTTTTTTTGAATTAAACGAAAAAAATTAAAATAAAATAAAAGGAAATTAAGATAAAAATTCGAAAATAAAAAAGAAGATAAAATCAAAGCAAATTGAGAACTGAATCAATTAGTTAATTAAAAAGATTTTGAAAATAGCAATTAAAAAGATATGATTGAAAAATTTTTATGAAAAAGATTTGATTTTTGAAAAGAGGAAAGAGAAAAACAACAAAAAGACACCAAACTTAAAATTTTTAGAAAATCAAACACTAATTTTCGAAAATTTTAAAGGAAAAACACAAAGAGGACACCAAACTTAGAATTTTTATGAATCAAAAAGGGACTAAGAACATGCAAAATCGAAAATTAAAAGAAAAACAAAAGCATGCAATTGACACCAAACTTAGAATATGGAAATAGACTCAACTAAAAGACTCTAAACCAACAAAAATAAAACAGTCCTAATCTAAGCAACAAGATAAGCCGTCAGTTGTCCAAACTCGAACAATCCCCGGCAACGGCGCCAAAAACTTGGTGCACGAAATTGCAATAACACTTTTGCAATCCCGCACAACTAACCAGCAAGTGCACTGGGTCGTCCAAGTAATACCTTGCGTGAGCAAGGGTCGATCCCACGGAGATTGTCGGCTTGAAGCAAGCTATGGTTATCTTGTAAATCTTAGTCAGGATATCAGAAATTATCAGGATTGATTGTGAAAAGCAAAAGAACATGAAATAAGTACTTGTTTTGCAGTAATGGAGAATAGGTTGAGGTTTTGGAGATGCTCCATCTTCTGAATCTCTGCTTTCCTACTGTCTTCTTCATCAAACACGCAAGGCTCCTTCCATGGCAAGCTGTATGTAGGGTTTCACCGTTGTCAGTGGCTACCTCCCATCCTCTCAGTGAAAATGTTCCTATGCTCTGTCACAGCATGGCTAATCAGCTGTCGGTTCTCGGTCAGGCCGGAATAGAATCCATCGATCCTTTTGCGTCTGTCACTAACGCCCCACCTGCTAGGAGTTTGAAGCATGTCACAGTCATTCAATCATTGAATCCTACTCAGAATACCACAGACAAGGTTTAGACCTTCCGGATTCTCTTGAATGCCGCCATCAGTTCTAGCTTATACCACGAAGATTCTGGTTAAGGAATCCAAGAGATATCTACTCAATCTAAAGTAGAACAGAGGTGGTTGTCAGGCACATGTTCATAGTTGAGAATGATGATGAGTGTCACGGATCATCACATTCATCCGGGTTAAGAGCAAGTGATATCTTAGAATGGAAGCAAGCATGATTGAATAAGAAACAGTAGTAATTGCATTAATCCATCAAGACACAGCAGAGCTCCTCACCCCCAACCATGGGGTTTAGAGACTCATGCCGTGGAATGTATACAATGAAACGTGTAAAAATGTCATGAGGTACAGATACAATGTCAAAAGATCCTATTAATAGCAAACTAGTAGCCTAGGGTGTACAGAAATGAGTAAATGACAGAAAAATCCACTTCCGGGCCCACTTGGTGTGTGCTTGGGCTGAGCAATGAAGCATTTTCGTGTAGAGACCTTTTCTGGAGTTAAACGCCAGCTTTCATGCCAGTTTGGGCGTTTAACTCCAAGTTTTATGCCAGTTCCAGCGTTAAACGCTGGAATTTCTGATGCTGATTTGCCACGCCGGTTTGGGCCATCAAATCTTGGGCAAAGTATGGACTATCATATATTGCTGAAAAGCCCAGGATGTCTACTTTCCAACGCCGTTGAGAGCGCGCCAATTGGGCTTCTGTAGCTCCAGAAAATTCACTTCGAGTGCAGGGAGGTCAGAATCCAACAGCATCTGCAGTCCTTTTCAGTCTCTGAATCAGATTTTTTCTCAGAACCTTCAATTTCAGTCAGAAAATACCTGAAATCACAGAAAAACACACAAACTCATAGTAAAGTCCAGAAAAGTGAATTTTAACTAAAAACTAATAAAAATATACTAAAAACTAACTAAAAGATACTAAAAACATACTAAAAACAATGCCAAAAAGCGTATAAATTATCCGCTCATCAAAGCACAAACCACCAAAAGGGAAGCCCCCAAATATGTGATCATACAAGGGCAGTTGTATAAGCGGGGGCTCCACTAAACCTTGCTCAAATGCCTACGCCCCGACGAGACAGACTACGTTCTAAGCGAAGTCCATGAGGGGTGTTGTGGCCACCATATTGGAGGAAGGTCGCTGGCAAGAAAGATCATCCAAGTAGGGTATTACTGGCCCACAATGATGTCGGACGCTCAGGAGTTCGTCAGAAAATGCAAGAAATGCCAAAAAAATGCCAACTTTCATAAAACCCCACTTGAGAAACTTAGTTTGATGATGGCACCCCGACCTTTCGCCCAATGGGGAGTCGACCTCTTGGGGCCATTTCCACCTGGGCCAGGACAAGTAAAATACTTGATAGTAGCCATAGACTACTACACCAAATGGGTAGAAGCAGAATCACTAGCCAGCATATCCTCAGCAAACTGTAAAAAATTTATGTGGAGGCAAGTGGTCACCAGGTTCGGAATCTGGAATCTGTCATATCAGATAATGGGACACAATTCACTGACAAGAAGTTCAAAGAATTCCTCTCAGGGCTTGGAATCAAGAAAAAGTTCTCCTCAGTCGAGCACCCTTAAAGCAACGGACAGGTAGAAGCAGCCAACAAAGTTATCTTAAAAGGGCTAAAGAAGCGACTCGAAGGGAAGAAGGGCTCATGGGAAGATGAGCTAGCCTCAGTCTTATGGTCATACAGAACATCTCCCCAGTCATCTACCGGCAAAACCCCCTTCCGACTCACATACAGGGTCGACGCGGTCATCCCAGTCGAAATAGGGGAGCTGAGTCTAAGATTACTTCTTGGGGGAGGAAACGAGGCAGTCGAGAAAGACCTAGTTGACGAAACAAGACAGATGGCACACTTGACAGAGATAGCAATCAAGCAAAGGATAACCCTAAGATACAATAGCAAAGTGCTAAGGAGAAGCCTCAGGGAAGGCGACCTGGTCTTACGATGTAACGACATAGGACCACCAACCCTGGGAGAAGGCAAGTTGGCCGCAAATTGGAAAGGACCTTACAGGGTAAGAGAAGTCCTTGGAAGGTGCGTACAAACTAGAAAAGCTAGATGGAAGCGAGGTGCCGAGGACATAGAACATGACAAACCTAAAAAGGTTTTACTCATAGGAGAAAGCGACCTGACAGCCTGACGACCCTCCCCCCCCCCCCACACCCACTTTAATTTTTTCCATTTTCCTTCGTTTCCATTTTCTTTAATTATGTATCACATGACTCGTTTTAAGTTCTACATATGCATATATAACAACTTTTTCTTTTTGCAAGATGTTCACCAAATACGATGAAATGACAAAAACTACGAGCGGTCGACCTAATGGAAACCCGGGATTGATCACCCCGGGAACCAAAGGGACCCAAAGTTAAAAAAGCAACAAATGATAAAAACGGTAAATACCATAAAAATGGTAAACCAAAAGGCCACGACGGCTCGGATAAGCAAAAACAATAAAGTAGGCAAAGCCACGACAGCCCGAGCAAGCGAACAATTATCATAAAACGACTTAATTAAAATGAAGTCTCAAAATATTCATTACAACCAAAGGCGCCTTAAAAGGCCTAAAAGTAAAAGCAAAATTACAAGGACAAAGACAAGGAATATAAAAGCTGAAAAGGAAAATTCATCTCAAGGCTTGAGAATATCAACAATCTTCCCGTCCTCAACAGTCTTGAGAGCGCCCACCTGAGAGAGATCGAGGTCGGGAGCCAGCACAGCAACCTGAAGCTTAATCCCCTCCTCAGTCAGCTTCACGGCCTCCCGGGCCCCTTAGCAATCTTCTTATTCTTCTTCTTCAGGGCGGCTGCCTCCTGGCGGGCAGCCGTTGCCGAACTCTCTGCCAATTTCAGATTTTCCACCAAGTCTTTGATCTTCTTCTCGGCAGCAGCAGTCTCACCATGGGAAGCATTCAAATCTTTCATCAAGGCGATGTCCCGCTCCACCAACCTATTGATTTCCTTGGCATCTTCCTTGGCCTTCTCCTCTTGCTCAGATAACTTCTATTTTAGAGACTCCTCCCGAGACCTCGAGTCAGTCAAATCCTTCTGGGAGTTCTGAAGCTTCCCCTCCATAGAATGAATATTTTCCAAGACAGGTTTCACCTTATTGGTGATAGAGGCAGCACGAAAAAGACTACGGTAGATCTACCTCGCTTGACCCGCAAGGTTGGCATCCCGAAAAAACTCCTCAGTACCATGAAGCAATTGGGACTCGATAAAACCCCCAGCGTCAAAGTTCTTCTCCATGACGCAAAGGGCCTTCCCCGAGTCCTGCTTCCTCTTCTTCGAGTTGCCAACAACTTTCAGGTCATCATCAGCAGACCCCAGGTCCTCCTTCAGAGGAACCTCCTCCTCCACACTTGGGTTCACCGGAGCATTCCCGGGAAGAACCTTCGCCACCTCTGCCTGATCAGCCCCAGCAACCTGGCCACTAGCCTCCCCGGTAACCTCCTGATCTTGACTCACTGAAGGGGTTGCCGAGGAGTCCTCATCACCATCATCACCATCGCGGATAAGGTCCATCAACTGAGTCAGGGTATTTTTCCCACCAGCCATGGAAACTACAAGCAAAAGCAAAGGTATGAGCAGCGGGAAAGTAAAACAACTAAGCAAAAACACAAGCAAAACGAACTTACCAACATACGACCGACCGGTCTCCTGGTCCCCCATAACCATATGAGGATTAAGGTTTTTCTCACCAAAAATAGCCAACAAGATGTCGGCGATGTTACGATCTTCCGAACTCAACCAATCGTAGGATATTTTTATTAAGTAATCGGACTCCGCACCAAAACTCAAGTAGGTCGGGATCCGCCTTTCCCCCCTCAACAGTAAGCCAGAAAGGCTGATGACCTTCAATTGGCCTAACCTAGAAGAAGGTACACTTAAAGCCATGGAAAGAGTCTTCAAAAAGGCCAAAGATCCTGCGGCCTTGTTGAGCCCTAAAGGACATATATCCCTTTTTCGTCTTCCCCTCCCGAGAGGGGTTCGTAAGAAGGAAGAGGTAGAGGAAAATGCTCACAGAGACCGGGAGCTCCAGATACTCGCAAACCATCTCAAAACATCGGATGGCAGCCAGCTGTTCGGGTGTAGTTGCAACGGAGCAACGTCACAACGGTTTAGCAAACCTATAACGAAAGGAGAAAAAGGCAAGCAAACTCCCAGGGTCGTGAACATGGGTTTATAAACCCACAACCAGTCGACAACCAGAGGAGCTGCCAGGTTCTTTTGGCAGACACGCTCTCGGTCGGCTAGAACATAAACTTGGTACAACGCCTCCTCAGGTCCTCCTCCGCACAAGAGCCCGGCCTGGTGAAGATCCTAAAGGCTCTCCTTCGTGACCTTAGAAGGGGTGTCCCTCACATCGGAAGTAACCCAAGTGTAGTGATCGACAAAATCAGCCAGCGGCCGCTGAGCCAAGTTCGGAAGCACGGGGAGTTCAGCCATACCTACAGTGGGGGCACCACTTAGTCAGAACGGGAGGTCGAGAACCCTATCAGTAAGAAAAACAAACTACAACTCCATTGAGTCACCCTCTATGCTAACCCAGAACTCAAGCAAAATCCAAGAAAAATCTAGTGGCGCCCCCTCTAAAAGAAAAAAAAAGCAACAAAAACAAGCAGAAACCCAGGCATGCATAGAGAAGAACATGCAAAGAAAAGCATACAAATACCAAAAAGGAAAAAACAAAACAAAGAAAAACTGTAAAATTAACATACCAGGAAAGATGAAGAAAGTAGGCGGAAAAGCTTAAGCAGCAACAAGAAGCAAGAAGTAGAAGAGTGAACAAGCAGCAGAAAGGGGAATGGAAGCTTAGCAGTGCGAAAGAACAAGAATGAGAAGAAGAAAAGAGTGGAGTTATGGGGGAGTTACAAGACAAAAAAAGGAAAAAAAAAACGTAACCACCGAGGAAGAGCACCAGAAGGCAGGGGCATATTCGCCATTTCACACAGATTTCAAATCATGAAATGATGGGCATTTAATGCCCAGCGCGGAAGCCAAGGAGGCAGCATCAAAAACAAAATGACCACGCGTAAGAAACACGAAACGCCACCAACGAGCTCTCGAGAAAAAGAACACATCCCATCTCGGCGAGTAGGACAAACGCGCCTAGTCACGAGCCCCAAACCTCAAGGCTGGCGCGTTGGGGGCACTGTTACGGACCGCTAAGAGTCCAGCCCAACTAGCCATCGGGTCGGGGCACCACCCCCGACCCAGGCCCAAACCACTCGCGACAGGAAGAGTACTATGAGTCGGGTCCCAACACCCGACCCAGGGGGACACCTGACTTATCTTCTGAACGATCCAGGTCACCGGTCGGGTCGGCATCCTCGGGATAGCACCCGAAACTCCGACCCGAAATCCGGAACGACCTGCTCCTCCCACGTGGACCAGGATAGCGCATAGCAGCCTTTTGGCCAATGGGCTAGGTCATTCTTGGGCCCGCCCAGCACCGTATATAAAGGGGAAGTCAGCTCTCCTCCCGAGGTACGTCACATTTTACCTAATTCGACTACCACCTCGTACGGACACTGACTTGGCCGTTGGAGTGTCCTTGAAGGTGGCCACCCCCTTGTTCTCTCCTTCTCCGATATCATCAACTTTCCATTCGTACCTCCACCACGTCTGCTCCAAGTCCACCCGGGATCCCGTTTATCCACCTCTCCACCCGAAATCGCAAGGTAACGAACAATAAGTAAAAACTATTTTAAAAATAAATTTTATTATTATTATTATTATTATTATTATTATTATTATTATTATTATTATTATTATTATTATTATTATATAGTTTAAATTCGTCATATATCAATGTATATTATTCAACAAAAATGCTATGTGCAATTGTGCACATAAAAAATCAGTAATTAAATTAAGGGGTAAGTACTGTTTTGGTCCCTAAAGTTTAGCGTCAGAATCGAAACCGTTCCTGATGTAATTTTTTACTTAAAATCATCCTTAATGTTGCATTTCATTTTAAAATCATCTTTTTTAATAAAATTTTTTAATTTATTCCAAATTTACCCTTACTTTAACTTTAATAAAAAATATATAATTAAAAAAAACGCGTTTTGTGGGGAGGGAGGCAAAGGGTATACGAAGGGGGAGGGGAGGGGAAGGGGGAAGGGGAAAGTGGGGGGGAGGGGGGACGGCGCCGGCGGCAAAGATGCGAGAGTCAGGGTCACCACCTCGCCGCCTCTGCCTCGCCGCCTCGCCGCCTCTGCCTCTGCCTCGCCTCCACCTCTGCCTCGCCGACCCCACCGCCGCACTGCCGCCTGCCGCTCTTCTTCTTCTTCTTCTTCTTCTTCTTCTTCTTCTTCTTGTTCTTGTTGTTGTTGTTGTTGTTGTTGTTGTTGTTGTTGCTGTTGCTGCTGATTTGTTGCTGATTTATAAAATATTATTATTGCTTTCTGTTTCTGATTTGTTGATTTGGGGAAGGGGGAGACGGGGAGGGGGAGGGGACGCGGGGTGGGAGAAGGGGGGAGGGGGTGGGGGAAGGGAAGACGGGGAGGGGGAGGTGACGCGGGGTGGGGGTGGGGGTGTTGGGAAGGGAAGACGGGGAGGGGGGGTGACGCGGGGTCGGGGTCGGGGTCGGGGTCGGGGTCGGAGTGCGGGGAAGGGAAAACGGGGAGGGAAAACGAGGAGGGGAGGCAGGGAGGGGGAGGGGGAAGGGGTTTAGGGGGAGGGGGACGGCGGCGGCGTTGGTGGTGGTGCTGGTGGTGGTGTTGGTGGAGGTTGTGGCGGAGGTGTTGGTGGTGGTGGTGGTGGTGGAAGAAGTAATTATGTTAGTAGCGGTTAGGGTATTTTTGTCCAAAAAAAATTAAAAGGACGATTTTAATACGAAAAAAAAACGTTAAGGACGATTTTAAATCCAAAATTAGAAGAGGGACGAAATCGATTCTGGCACTAAACTTTAGGGACCAAAATCGTACTTATCCCATAAATTAACTAATATATATAGTTTAATTTATTTTTAATATATATTTTAATTTTAATATATATTTTACATTAATAATTGATTTAATATATATTTATCATGATTGATTATATAAAATATTGCATAGCATATATAAAAGTTTCTAACAATGGATTTTAAACGTTTTAAAATAATTTAATTACTTAAACAAAATTATGGTATAACCCCGTATTGGAGATGACTCTATTAGAATGGAGAATTGAGAAAATACCATATACAATAACAAAACTGCTTTTGCCAAAAATAAAGGATTGATCATGTTTAAATTATGTCGTCAAGACTTGCTTAGAAGGATAAAAATCTAATTGCTACGAGGAGTAGCAGATCCTTTGAAAGTGCAACGAAGATCTTCAATCTAGACCATAAATTTTCTAACCACTCCTTTACTCTGTTCAGATAAATATGTTGCATTAGTCAGTAATGCGATCTCTTTTGTATTTATTTTTTTATAAGGTTTAACTTTAATGCTTCATCTTTGTTGAAGCCATCCAATAATTTATTTTCAATTTCATAAGTGAATAATTTTATTTAAAAGATAATTTTAATTAAAAATTTTTTTTGATGTTTTGTAAAAAATTACCGAGGTTCCTAAATTTAATTTTAGTTTCACGAGTAAATTAGTTAAAATGAATAAAACAAATAATGTAAATTAATGTGATTTGATAACATAGAAAAATTGACTAAATTTTTATAGGATCTTTCAAATTCAAAATTTATTGTATTAGTTTTAAAATTCAGTTTCAGATACCATATTAATTTCTGACCTTTTTTAGAATTGAGTAAATAAATGCTAAAAATTTTTTTGACTTGTAATATTAGATACAACTAAATAAAAATTTAACAGAAAAACAAAAAAAAGAGGTAGGATTTTATTCTGAATTCTATTTTGGTGAACACAATTTTTTTAATTAATTAATTAATTAATTAATAATAATAATAATAATAATAATAATAATAATAATAAAACTAAAAGTACATCAAAACAAATGACTATCATTTTGCAGATTTTACTCGTACTAAAGTACCATACTTTACCTGTGGTTGTTGAAATTGAAAAGGACTTAAAAAAAAGGGTAAGCAAGGAAATAAATCGGGATCCAAAAGTATTTTTCCCTTTTCAAGTAAAGGAGATCTTTTTTAAGGTGAAGTACGATTTTGGTCTCTAACATAGAGAACGAAAATTTATTTCGTTTCCGGCTTTTTTTTTTATTAGAAAATGGTTTCGAAGGTTTCAATTTGTTTTAAAATCGTCTTTCGGACGAAAATACCTTCCCCTTCTTCCTCAAAATCAACCAAATACAAAAGTTGAACCAGAAGCTGAAGCGGAATAGAAGTAGAAGCAAATCAGAAGCAACACCAATGACTAGAAGCAAAGAACAACAATGGAATCAAAAGAACAACAACAACAAAAGCAGCTACAAGCACAAAAACAACAACAACAAAAGAATAACAATAACTCAGAATTCAGAAAATCATAATCATCATCAATACCCAGAATCTCAGAACCCAGAACTCAGAAAAACACCCAAAACTCAGAACTCAGAAAAAACAATGAATAATGAAATCAAAAGAACAACAACAAAAGAACATAAACCAGAAGAATTGATAATTAGAAGCAGAAGCAGCAGAACCAGAAGAAACCAAAAACCGGTAAGGAACAGAGACCACCGGCGACCGAACGAAGAGGAAGAGCAGAAACGATGAGTGGAGCGCGACGTCCACCCTCGCAGATCTGTTGCCGACGACGTCGAGCCTGGAAGAGGAGCAGCGGCGAGATCTGACAGTGAGATCCAGCAGAGACGACGAAGATCGAACGATGAAGAGCATCGACGGCAACGGAATTTTCGACCTCTACGTTAGGAACGAAAATTATACTTAACCTTCCTTTTTAAGTAAAAAGAGAATACAAAAATGATGTTACACCTCACAAATTAATTGAGAGAGAGAGAGATGTTTATGATGTAAATTCCACTATTTGGATAGATCTTATGTTAGCACCCTTTTCAACCTTTTCAACTGCAATGGAAGTTACCAATCTAATTTATGGGTCTTCTTGATCGCCCATTAACCCTATCGAAATTAATATCGAATGTTCTATGGAATCCATTGAATAATTAGTTCATAGTCTCTTGTTTGTTAAAGGGATTTAAATCGCCTTAATGTAGGAGTGAGTACAGGTCGGATTGGTTCGGATTTAGAATAAAATTAAAATCGAACCAATTAAATTATAATTAGATTGGTTTGGTTTGAATTTACGTTTTTTATGTATGTATGCAAATCAAATCAAACTGATTAAAAACGAATTGGTTCGATTCAGATAATTGGGTACCCAATAAAATAGAAATTCATTAAAAAAAACAATTTTTGTTTGAGGCAGGTTTCAATTTCAAGGTATAAACCTATTTAAGTGTGTTATCTAATTAAGCGATGTTTCTATCAATTCATCAACTTTACAAAGTTCAAGTATTGATATTAAACTCTAATCATTTTCAGAATACATAATCTATCTCTCTCACACAATTACATTATTTTGACTAAAAGCTAAATCCTGGAGTCAAGTGGCCTAATGAAAAAGCATTGTTTAGATGAAACACCAAATTTTTTTGTAGAAACACCAAAAACCAAATAGATTTCATGATTCTCTTTTTTTCACCATAGTGACGCTCCTTACGTTTTTGATAAAATGTATTAATAATTAATGAGTTAAACTAATTTTTATAGAAATAAATTTGTTAATTTTAAATATTTAATCATATTATTTGTTTTGGATACTTTGCGCCTTGCGGTATAGGGTTGTTTTCACATTTGAATTTTAATTAATTAATTAAATAATTTCCGAAAATAAACATTGTATCTTTTATTTTAATATAATTTACCTTACCATTTTCGTTTCAGTAAAATAAAAAAAATTACGATGCAGGCCCAAAGAACCAAGGCCCGAACACTTTTGAACTGGATTGGAAGGGGCCGCGCGAACGCAGGCCCCCACTGCCACAAATTATGACGTAGGCTCCACCACTTGGGTAGACCTTAGGCGGGCACCCTTCCGAAGTGCAATGGAAGTCACCAGCCTAGGCCATGGGCCTTCTTGATCGCCCATCGACCCCGTCCAGGTAAGTATATTGCAATTGTTGTACTCCCTTCTCTTTTATATCCCAATGCATCACCCTCACATTCTGATCCCCACGATGTGAGACTTTAGGATTATTCAGCAAGCACTTAACAACTCATACTTATTCCTCCTCCCAGTTCGAGATACCCAATTCCCCACAATAAGCAATGTAAGTTACATTAGTAGATTAATACGTATGCTCTATGCTTTGTAAATTAAAGAAAATTGAACCCAGTTTCAATTAGTTGTTGAACTAATGAGTTATACATAGTTTTGTTTCATAGCTCAGAAAATTTAGATTAATCAGTAGGTTTCTATGGCATAATCAATCCTGAATAATATATAAAATTAAACTCATTATTTATACAAACTACACAGATATGAAGTGACACAACAAAAGGCAAAACATCATTAAAAAACCTCAGCACTCAAGTCTCTCAAGTCTCTGCAGACAAGACTCAAAAATCAGAGGTTGGTGATGGAAGAGAAACAAGAAACAATTACAAGAAGAGAGAGCAAAAAGTGGGAGGGGAATTTAATGTTGCTTCCATCAGATGACCCACCATTTGTTCCTGGAACTCTCTTAGATCCTGCAACTACAACAATAGAATACACCAAACTAAAAAGTGTTATCATGCATTGAAACATCTTTTCTACTAACAATCTTAAATAAACTGTTAATTCTGAGTTTACTATATCCTGAAAAGGAGGGTAACATTTTCAAAGTTCCTTTACTACAATATTATACCTGAGGGAGAATCTGAACCTGAATCTGAAGGTGCAATTGAACCTTCAGGTGAATCAGCTGGAGATTCAGCTGGGGAACCAAATGGAGATCCCACCGGAGAACCCGAAGATGCTCCTCCATTAACACCTACAAAATTCATGCCATGACCAAATAAGTTATTAGCCTTATATTCTCTCTGTTGTCTTCTTTTTGTCACTGTCAATTGAATACTTAAGACATGCAATACATTTTTCGCGTTAACATAATATTTATTTTCTTACCTTTGCATTGGCTTACTGGAGGAGTTTGAACTTTGCAAGCACTAGGAAGAGACAGAGCAAGAGTTTGGTTAATGGGGATTCCCAAATTGGAACCTCCACCATTAAGGACAGAGCATAAGCATTGTGGGGAAGATTTAACCACACTTGAGAGTTGAGAGCAACATGAAGATGATGGTGTTGATGAGCTTCCCATTATGTAGTTCAAGCAAGGACTCAAGCTAGTTAATGTGCTTGTGCAACTTGATGATGATGATGATTGAGCTTTAGCTTCTTGGTTCCACATTGTGGCCCCCACAACAAGAACCATAATAACTAAGCTCAAAGAAGATCTTGCCATTACTTCCAATGTTAGAATACTAAGAATTCTCAATGCCTTGTTCTTGTGTATGTGTGGGATTGAGAAACTAACTAGTTGATGATGTTTTGAGTGAGACTTGAACAAAGGGTTATATAGAAAGAGAAAAGATGTTTCAAGAAAATGGACAAGTAAATGTAGGTTGCCAACCCTTTCTAATTTGATGACATTATCATACATACAAAGGTTAATGTTGTCGTATAACTATAACTAATGGACTGTTTTAATGTAATAAGAGTATTATAGTAACGAGTTATAACTCAAATTTTAAGTTCGAGTCTCTCTTCTAACTTTAAAAAAAATATAAAATAAAATAAGAGTGTTATAGTATTCCTTTATATATTTGACTTTACCATCCAAGTTTTATAGTAACCATATGGTATTTTCTTGAAATTGTCTTCAAATTGTTTATTTTACTACATTTTCTAGTCTCACATACATTAATGTTTAAAACTTTATTTGGATCTAATTTTTAGTAGAAATGATTCTATAATTGAGATTAATTAATTTGGTTCAAGATGGAATTACAACTAAGAGTATTTATCTCATTAAATGCACGTGTTTAGGGAACATCGAACTTCACAAAAATAAGTATAAAAAGATATTATAAAAAATATTTTGTATAAAACAGTACCTTTATGTGAATTTATCTAACATTAAGTTGTTCTATTTTTAAAATTTGTGACCTAGATAAAGTTAGATGCTTATTTGAAACATAAGAGAATAGTTTAGTGTTAAAATATGCTAAAACAAAAAGATGCCAAATGAGAAGTGTATTGATTTTTTTTTCATACATTTGGTTTTGAAAAACGAAAATATGCATTCTAACCAACCATACCAAATACAACAATGGGAATTAACAAAATATATTCCAATATACATGTTGGTTAAAGTAGTTGAACTCCTAAATCATCAAATTCAAATCTACCAATTCTTTTTCGTTGAGTCATTGCAATGTATAAATCATGTCCTTATCTTATGATCAAACCAATCAACATCCAAAGACACATACCTACAATCAAATCATTCTTTAACCCACCAAAGACTAATATGGGACAACTCACATATGCTTTCCAAATCACTATGATATCAACCGTACTAATTATAATTATGGGTTCACTAAACTTGGTTAAGGGTCAAATTACTACACCATGCACAACATCAATGATAACCAATTTCACACCATGTGCAAACTTCATCACAGGAAGTTCAAGTAATGGATTAGCACCATCATCTTCATGTTGTGATTCACTAAGGTCTTTGATGAGTAATAGTATAGATTGTGCTTGCCTTGTGATTTCAGCCAATGCTCCAATCCCATTACCTATTAACAGTGTTCTTGCCCTTTTTCTTCCACAAGCATGCAACATCAATGAACTTCCTTTACAGTGCAAAGGTGTGTCCTTATTCCTTAAAGTTTTGATTTTGGAGGTAGAGGCAAAGAAGGGCTTCAAAATATAAAAAAATTTAATCCAATTTACACACTAATCCCATAATTTCAATAGGAAGACAGCTATTTTGCAGCCAGCTAAATTTTTTAATTCTAAATTCTAAATCCTCATTTTTTTTTTAATTTTAAACTCTAAATCTTTAAATCTTAAATATTATACTCTAAACCCTAATCTTAAACCCTAAAACCTTAAACCTCCTAAATCAGATGGTTACAAAAACAATTTTATAATAAAAAAATTAACTAATGTTGGCTAATTAAAAATTAGTATTCTATACTTATTCTAATTTATTTCCTGTTATTTTCTTCAAAAATCAAAATTCACAAATATATTCTAAAAGGGGTTTGATAAGGGCTGGTTAAGTTTGGATAATTGGATTAAACTATCTAAACTCAACATTACCTTGTGTAATTGAGTTACATACAATATTTTTTCGTAATAATCTAAATTACTAATATTCTTATTACATAATAATGTGTCAAAACGTACCTTTTCCCATTGTTATTTTCTTAATGAAATATTTAAATAGCTAATGAAGTATTATTATTGTACATTATTGCAGCTTCTGGCTCTCCTATACCAGCTCCAGGTAGTTACTTTGTTCAATAGCTATACTATTTGGTAATTTAGCATGTTTTCCGTTTTCACATTATTCCTTATGATAAATTTCATCTGTCTAAATCCCATATTGAGTTAAATTTCAATTTGGATAAACTGTTTTATATATAGAAAATATTTATTCGCAGGTCCAGCAATGCTTGGATCAAATGACCAATCACTTCCTCCAATAGCTGAATCTCCACTCAGCCCACAAGGTATTTATGAAATCCCTCAATTTGCTAATTAAAATTTAATATGACTAAATTGTGTACAAGACAATGATTTATTGCTCTTTGTTAATGTACTTACTTTCCATGAAAATTTTGGCAAAACAATGTGACATTAATTTATCTTATACTTGAGTGCAGCTTCTGAGGCACCCAATTCTGATACTTCACAACCAACATTGGCACCACTAGAAGCAAAATCAAAACCATTCAAGAAGAATAAGAACTCAAGAAAACTCCAGGAATACAGCTACCATTAATAATAATAATAATAATAATAACAATAATAATAATAATAATAAACAACAAATGGATTCCTATTATTATTGTATTGTTTTATCTTGTTGGTCATCTTTGGCATTTGAAACTTGAAAGAAATAAAAAGTAGTTGCAATGTTTTAGCTTACCCTTAAGATAAATATTTCCAAGGACTCAGTATGATATCAAACAAATTCAACTTTGCTGTGTTTCAGTAACAAGATCACTTTGATTCCTTTCATACAACATAGGTACAGAAATAGTTCTGTGATGGTACTCAAGCTGAAACACTTTTGAAAACTCTTCAATCAAGGAGTTGCGAGTAATACCAATTAGACCGCCATCATCATGCATAATAGAATGCAGATCATTTGTTCCATTAGCAGCCATATTTGATGACTGAGCTTCTCTCAGTAACAACCCTTTAATGCTTCCAACCTCGCGGTTGCGTATGCCACATGGGATGATCCATTTGAAGGGAGTCAAATCTGTTGTGACATTAAGTGCTAAGCCATGGTATGTTATCCAATGAGACACTCTTATACCGACAGCTGCAACTTTCTCATTTCCTGGAACAAATTTCAACGAGGAGCTAGGAGAATTTCAAAAGAGAAGACAATGGTTTTGGACTAATCAATCCATCAACTAATTTATGTCGTGAAAGCTTAGGTATCAGGCAGTAGCATATAATTTATATATGTCCTTGTAGAAGCCATTCTATAAGTTGAAACCAAATTAATCCAACCCGAGAGTTCATCTAACACGTATAATTGTAAAGCTAGACTAAAACTCATGAGAGTTTAGTCGTGAAGTCATAAACTTAATTGGAAATGTAAACTGGTATACTTGTAAGAGTTTACAAGTTAGCCAGAAAGATTGTAAACTTGGCTTCAATATCTAAAATGTTAAACATGACCAAGACTAATTTATCCAACCTATTTTGAATTGAATCGATAAAGCCAATAATCTTGAATATCAAGCTAATCTTTCATGATATATGAAATTATAATATTATATTCTTATGAACCTAAATTTGAGTGGTATTATTATCAAAAGTATACAAGTCTAAGGTTGCATAGTAGCAAAAAAAAGGAACTTAGACTTACCAACCCAGACACCAGTTAAACCTTCCACTCGAGAAGCTTGAATGGAAAATGTCGAAGAAAGAACACGAATGACAAGCTCTTCCAGTGTCCTGAGGTACCAATGTAGATCCATCTTGTGTCTTCTTAGATTGATAATAGGGTACAGAACTAGCTGGCCAGGACCATGGTATGTAACTTCACCACCTCGCTCAGTACGATAAACATTAAAGGGTGCATTGTTGATGTTGAAATTTAGGTTGTCCTTGGTACTGCCAGTACCCAATGTATACACAGAAGGGTGCTGCAGAACAATAAGGGTGTCACTGCAATCTCCTTTGTTCTCAAGCTGAGCCTTCTTTTCCTTCACAATGTCTTTCTGCCAAGACCATGCCACTTCATAAGGGACTTGCTCTTGGTGCAAATCAAAGAGCTCACAGCTGCGCAATTTCCTTAACACTGTTGGTGAGAATTTTCAAGTGTTAAATGTGTATAATCAGAATAGTAGTGCGACTTACAGCCTTGCTCCGTAAGATGTGAATTTGGATGGTTTCGGATATGAGAATTGGAGTGACTTGGACAGGTTGGAGTGGGTGCGCAAAGGTAGAGAAGGGCATGGAGGCGCTGATGACGGGACTGTATTCAACAAATTCATGTCTGATTACGGGATACTGCGTGTTTGTGAGATGAAAATACCGGCGATATCAAAGATGGTGGCAACTAAGGACAATAAGAGGCGATCAATGTATCAAGTCCAATTTGAATTCATTACCTTTATATAATCATGGTCAGGAGTAACACTAAAAAACCATTTAGAAGCATAAACAACTGCCTGGTCTTCTGCAAATTCAGTTTCGTATATGACCTAAAAATTGACACAGATTAGCATTTATTCTCTAAAAACAAAAAAAATTAAAAAAGATTCAATAGTATTCTAGTTCTATATTATGTAATCAACATAAATTGACAACTTCAAGATTTACATATTTAAGTCAAACAGATCAATGCACATGTATCTAAACCACGCAGACCCACAATTTTCTAATAGTATCTAAACTTTTAAAAAAATTAATACAAGAGAGCAAGGTTTTGAAAACCGGATCGGTCATTGAACCGTTCTAGTGACTAGTTTACTGGTTCAACCGGTTCAATCATAGTTCAACTGGAAAAACCATTTTATAATAAAATAATAAATAAATTCAAAATTTAGTACCCTAAAACATAGCTGCAGTCATCAATAAACCTGTAGACAAAGCAGTTACCCTAGAAGAAGGGGGAACTGGTGGTAGCTCACTTATGGACTTGGGAGAATTGGTTAAAGATGCCTATATAATTAAAAAAAAGGGTTAGTAGACACCATATTGTGCTTCACGACGAGAATGATTCATGGGTTCCCCGGCTATCCATGATTCGCGACGAGGATCAAACACTTCAATGGTCGACACCATTGTGCTTCCATCAAAGCCACCAAGTGCATGCCTACAAGGGGAATGGATAAGTTCATAACGGTGCAAAATCAGTCACATAAGTTGTTACTAGCAAAGGAACTAGTGCAAGTCTTAATGTAAGAAATGCATAGTTGGCAAAATTCATATGCTGAATTAACTAACTTAACAATCGAAGCACAAGTAAGCCCAAAGCATAGTTTTAATTCACTTAATTGAACACAAAAAAGCACAGCAGTGAACAGCAGAGCGCAAAAAACACAGCACAGCAGCAAAGAAGACACAAACCAGAGTACAACATAGCATAGCAGTAGTGAGCAGAGCCATTCAATAATCAATATAATTTGATAATTTCTGAACTAAAAACAATAACACGAACAGCAGGCATTAGTAGTGAGCTTTGTGATACAATAAGAGTATTAAGCACCAACTTAAATTACAAGTATTCCTTTAGGCAATGAGCACAAAATTTATCATAGAGAAACTTTAACCAAATTTAACAACAGAAAAAAAAAGCAAGAACAAACCAGTAACAATTTATCGGGATCAATTTATCATCAATCAGTAAGCCAGTAACAGTTAGTCAACCCAGAACAAACAAGAACAAGCCAGTAACAGAGTTAAAATTTATCATCAAGCAGTGAGCAAAGCCAGTCAACTAAGAGAAAGCACCGAGCACTGACTGAGCATCCGAGGCATTACCTTCGGCGAGGGAAGTGACCAGAGATTTGAGGGAGAGCGACGGACGACGGGAAGCTGGAGACGAACACTGGCGACGGGGAGCTGGCAATGAACACGACAGACAGACGACGGCGGAGAAGGACCTGGAGACGCTGACGTTGGGGGAATGGAAGGGCCTTCGAGCACGACGAAACAGGAGGATTGGCGAACGACCACGACGAACCAAGCGGCGACGGTGAAATCAACGGCGGCACGATGGAGGCTAGGGTTGTAATTTGGGGAGAAATAAAGATAGTATGTAGGAGACTGAGGAATCAGGAATGGGGCTCGAGAGGGGGGCGAGGGCTTCAGGTGAGGACCGAGGAGAACCTAGCTCTTCTTTTTTCAATAACCCGCAAAAATGATGCCGTTTCATAAAAATCGGCCGGTCCCGGTTCCGTTCCACGCCGGTTCAGCAGTTTGCGTCTGATTTTTAGGGTCTGTTTAACAAATTTTAAAAGTAATTTTTTAAAATTTTTAACTTATGAAAAGTAGTAGTATTAATGTTTGGTGTAATTTTCAAAATTAAATTACAATTTTTTAAAAAACTATTTAAAAACTTATAGAAAAGTTAAAAAAAGACTTCTTTTATAATACTATTACTATTTTTAGAATAGAAAAATTGATGTTTTATTGGAATTTATATAGAATGACACTTGAAAACAAATTTAAAAATACTTGAAACTTGATGCCAATTAAAATTTGTATATAAAATTATTGTGGTTTTAAACTTTTAATATAGGTGTAGAATAGAAATTTGATACTAATGAAAATTACTTGATTGTTGCTGTTGTAATGTATATTTAATACTTGATTGTTATTGTATTAATATTTGATTGTTGCTATTTTAATATAGATTTAATATTTGATTGTTACTGTTACTATTATATGATTGTATTGATATAGGTTTAATGTTAATTGGCATTTTTTACTAATTATTTTTAAAAATTGAGATTTGATTGATGTTAAAGTGTTAATGAAGACATTTATTTTCTATTAATATAAGTTTAATACTTGTTGATTGATTATTTTATATTTTTATTTAAATAGAACTGGATTAACTGGTTCAACTAATAACTCAATAGTTAATCAGTAATCTAGTAGTCTGACCAAATCGATTATTGATTTGATTCTGACAAATGCTCTTTCTTGTGGTTTTGAAAAGCAGACCGAACCGATCCAGCAGTTAACCGAATACTTATGCGGTTTGGTTCAACATCAAAAATTGTCATACTAAAAATCAGACGCAAACTGCTGAACCGGCCTCGGACTGAACCGGGACCCGGCCGATTTTTATGAAACGGCATCATTTTTGCGTTTTATTGAAAAAGGAAGAGCCAGGTTCTCCTCGGTCCTCACCTGAAGCCCTCGCCGGCTCGCCCCCCTCTCGAGCCCCATTCCTGATTCCTCAGTCTCCTACATACTCTCTATTTCTCCCCAAAATACAACCCTACTCTCATTCACCATCTGCCTATCTTCAGAATTGAAGATTCTACCTTTTGAGTTGCAGATGCGGTCCAGCAAGTCATCAGCAGTGTAAAGAGCATCTCGGAGACAGTTGAGCCACTCCTTCACTGCTTACAGTTTTCAGAATAGAAGGAAAGAACAATTCTTTGCAATTGCAAGTAAGCAACAAGACGTGGTATTAATCTCCGAGATAACTTCATTCAAAACAGTGGAGTAACTCTTCATTTTTATAACACTAAACTTTAAATGTTATTGTCATTTTGGAAGGTGCACCGTAATTGCATAAAACCTTTAATGTTTAATCATATTCCTACTTTTTGAAAGATGCAATGAGATTGCAAGATGTGTAAAGTTCAAACCTTTTTAGGACCAATGGAAATGTAGTCTTTATCAGAAAGAATCTGAATAATTTGCTTCATATAATTGTGACTGACTTCCACAACATGAATTTCATTATTAGTAACTTTTTTATTATTTTTATCCAATCCAAATTGAGATGGTTAATCGCCAATTCGCCACCAGATTGTTTTATAAAAGTTACTCAAGCTATTAATACCAACAAAATATCTCATTTTTTATCTTTACAAATTTTGATATCCATGCATGTCATCTAACAATAACTCCCACTTCTTCCTCTTACCATTCATAATTTTCTACCAATTAATGCACATGTATTACTGAAAGAGGATGTTTCACTTTCAGATTAGATTTTGTACTAGATAGATAGATTTTCTACAAATATTTATTTTATGAACTATCAAACAATGTTTTGTGATGCATTAATTACCACTTGAATATCAAGAAAACTACTATTCAATATCAAGTTTGTAACCATCCAAACTTCCTATCTGTTGCAAGTTGGATTACATGACAGCTGAAGTAATTCTAGATATGCTTTGCTCAAATGTAAATTTTAGCCATTTTTATCACTAATAATATTGCGGAATTTCTCAAACCATAGAACAAAATCAACAGCTGAAGGTAATTCATTACACAGTTGATCTACTACTTAAGTCACACATTTAAATACACAATTTGTAAACTTTGTTATGCGACTCCATCATCTCAATATCTCTGCATCTATCTTAAAACATTTATCAAACACTACTCAAGAGTTTATTCATTACTCTCACTCAATATAAGAAACATTTGGGCTAATAAAAAGATCCATTCTCAGATTCATCATGTCCTAAGAAACTTGACAAATGCTTCCATGTAATCATGGTGAAGCTTCAAATCTCCTACAACTTTAGCAACTTCTCTTGTCTTGATTCTGAGCTTCTCTCTTTCCTCCAATACCATAGCTTCTCTAAGGCATTTGGCTATGTCATCATTATTTCTTTTCACTTCAATGGCAAGACCCTTATCAACCAAAGCCTTTGCATTAAGAGGTTGATCGACAACGAATGGCAACACTACAAGAGTGTGGCCAAACATCAAAGTCTCAATTATAGATCCCCAGCCAGAATGAAACAAAGACCCCCCAATAGATTTATGTGACAAAATTTCCTTTTGTGGTGCCCATCCAAAACAAACTTTTCCTCTCTTTGATGTTCTTTCACAAAATCCAAGAGGTAGAGAATCATGATCATGAATTGCCCAGCTTGGTTTTCTCAATGTCCATAAAAATGGAAGTTCAGAAAGCTCTAATCCATAAGCTATCTCAACGACTTGCTCTTTGCTCAACTTACACTCACTACCAAACCCAACAAAGACTACCAATTTTGTTGCTTATCCGTCAAGCCACTCAAATGTCTTGCTCCAAGACTCATCAACAAGTCTTCTCTTATAGCAAATCTATAGGAAGCAAACCTATAGATTCAAATACTCACCTTCCATCTCATAGCAGCTGCGAAATGATAGAGCATTCGCAGCATCAATTACACTGGCAAGCCTATCAACGCCTCTTAACTCGGTCACGTTTTCTATGTAAGCATCTTGATAGAACGCAATGGCCTCATTTCGCTGAAAAGCCACCGAAGACGGAAAATTCACCCATTCTCCTAGTGATGTTAGGACTTCTGGCGACGTTGGAGCTCTCAATGGACCGGGTGGTCCAAAGAACACAATAGTGGAAGCAGAGTAAACAGAGTAGTACATGAGTTTCACATGAAGCTCTTGTGCAATCTCTACAATCCAGTGTGGATGAAAGTAAAAAATGATCCAATCTGGTTGCAACTTAGACACAGATTCCTTAACTGGATTTTCCATGTGATCCCATGCCAACTTCAGGTACTGAATTTTATCAAATGGAATGTCCACAGTAGCTTCACCACCAGAGAGATGTGATGGCTCTATTGATTATGGAAATGGAATTTCAACCTAATGTAGCAAAGGAGATAAATCTGAAGGTGGTTTTGGAAGCGTTTGAATGTTCTTTGGCATTGAAATGAAGGAGACATGAATTCCTGATTTGGCTATGGCTATATAGAGTTGGAAAAATGGAATCAAGTGGCCAAATGCAGACCATGGAAGCATCACTACATGATGAGTTGCATTCTCAGACATTTTTTTCCCTCTATTTTTTTCTTGTATTTATCCTATGAGTTTTGATGGATATATATGTATATAGAAACAAAAAGATATATGCTAGCTTTTCTTTCTGTGTATGAATATTCAAGCTTTATTATTAGGAATTGACCAATCAATTTCAAGGTACTATGTTGTCTCTTTTAGCTAGTCGAAGGTAAGTAAAATATTTGTACCTAATTAACTGTCAATAAAAACCACTTATTCTTCTTCTTTTAGAGAAATGTTTTGTTACACTTTCTTCTTCTTTTTCTTCTTTTATTTTATTATCTTTGTATATTATGCACAAATACTCATTTCATCATTATTGAGTTTTAATGTGATCTTTATTTAATGTTTATTTTTTTAGTTTTTATCCTTGATTTTGGATTTGATTTGGAGTTTTTTATTTGTGTGTCTTTAAGTCTGAGAGATGCAACAAAACTGCAAGTTTGAGGAAGGTTTCAACTGCTGCATGAGTAACGACCAAGGTAATAATACGGTTTTCTACATTTTTAAATTAGAGAAATAATACTTATCTGTTTAGAGTGACACTAATATCTCAACTATCAATCTTGGAAATGTGCAAGGCACATCCAAGTCATCCATTAAATATTTCTAAAACAATAGGGAAAAAAATGCAGTTACATCAAGGCAATGACACACATTTAATCTGCTCCAAAAATAATGTTTATCATCATACAACATAATAACTAATAATGTTGAACTTAGAGGTACAAATCCATCAAGCAGTTGAAGGCAAAAATCCCAACTTACTCTTCTAGTTATTGCTGATGATAAGGATAGACACGGTGCAACATGTCACCAAAATTCAGATAGCATGTTGTATGGACACAGATACATCTCTGTTTACAAACAATACAAGGAAGAAATAGTTATTATTACAGAACAATTTCTCTTAGTATTAGAAATAGTTTATTCTAGGCATCTACAATTAATTTTATCTAATGAATCAATCTACGGTTAAAAAAGATTACACAGCAATAACTTGATCCTTTTATTTTGAAAGCTTACACACTTCATGCTCATTCCGTTTACTATCCTACAAGAATCTTGCAACACAAAAGCTGACTCTCAAAGAATTATCAAAGACAAAAACACCATTTTATAATGGTTTTCTTTCCACAAATCAAGCTATCATTTTATTTTGTCTCTATGTAAAACAGAAAACAAATAAAATTATAGAGAGTAATGAAAAATATACCAACAACAGAAACTTTTCAGTGATAGGTGTCACTCCAACTTTCTCCATCTTTCCTTTGTTTTCTTTCCTGTTCATTCTAGTTTAGATACTAGCATGAAGCCAAAATCAGAAAACACAGCTTCTGGTTCACAACACATTAATCCAGCTTGCCACCTTAAATGAACTTAGAATTAAGCAAAGATATATAACCAATGTATAGGATTACATCTTGATTTATGCACAAGCTACCTGCAAAAGATGGTAAAAACTGTAATTTTGATTCATTCATTTGTTTAATACATATAAAACAATTCTTAAATGTTGGATTAGGAAAAAAAAAAGAGATATTCCTTGTCTTCCAATTTTTATTTTGTTGTACTTCTTATCTTCCTTTTTAAATGCAATTTTATAAAAAAATATGAATGTTAATACTTAATAAGTATCACATATAGTAATTAATTAATTACTTTTCTCAGAGCAACAACGGATATCTCTCCAAGTACACCTACAAACTGAAAGATCCCCTGATAAATGAAAGAAAAA
Source organism: Arachis stenosperma (assembly GCF_014773155.1). NCBI lineage: Eukaryota > Viridiplantae > Streptophyta > Magnoliopsida > Fabales > Fabaceae > Arachis > Arachis stenosperma. The sequence continues at coordinate 12,032,542 of NC_080378.1, forward strand.
ATTCAAATTTTCTTGTTGGTATTTCAGTTCAACTACTTAATGTTGCCTAAATAAAGTGAGGACTCCTTTGTTTTTTTTTTTTTTGTTTTTTTGTATCTTTAAGGAAAAGGAAATTTATGCATGTATAAAATACCATAAGAAACATGAAGATTAGAGAAATTACCTGCTTAGAAATCTCTATTCAGAAAATTTGTTCATCATCAACTTTAATGGTAAGGATGTGGGAAATTTTGGGCCAAAGTTGTTGATGCTTGTTCTTGAAGTGTTCTCCCAACAAAGGACAGTGTTTAATTTTAAATAGTGAGAGAGAGGGAGGCAGCTTTTCTCCTGTCATATTCTCCAGCTTTGGACACCATCCAATTTTTAATTTCTGAAGGGAGTAGAGGCAGAGAAGCTGGTTGCACTCCAATGACTCGAGATCTGGAAACCAATACAGACGCAAAGTGATAAGGTAGGGAAGGTGAGGCAGAGAAGCTACCTCTGGGAATGACCTCACACCAACATAACCCTGAATGGTAAGATGAGTGAGGGTGTCGAAGTTGCCCATCGACGATAGACCCCTCAGTTGTTTGTTGACAATAAGCTGCTTCAAGTTAGGCGGCAAACCACCATCTGGCAGCCTACAAATTTTCCGGCTGTTGATAGAATCTAAATTTGGGAGAAGAGAATTCATGTCACTCGGCAATGCCTCCAACTTGTCACACAAGTTAACTTCGAAATGAGTCAAGTTGGGTTCAGCCAGTCCTTCTCCTGTAAATGACACAAATTTGGGGCATTGATGGATGGAGAGATGTTGAAGAGCAGTGTGTGGTGGCTGTGATATTGAAACTGATTCCAGATTCTCACACCCTGATATCTTGAGAGTCTTCAGATTTGGAAAGGCATCCAGTGAATCACAGCTGGAGTGTATTTGTAGCTCTACCAAATCATACTTCTGCTGCTGTTGCTGTGGGAATTCCAGTTTTTCACAATGCCAGATTGTCAGCTTTTGCAAAGATTTATGTAAACAGTTGCCAGGAAAGGATACAGCAAACGAACAATGTGAAATTCTTATTTCTTGTATGCAAGTTAGGCGGTTGATGCTAACTGCCTTAAATGCAGACTCCACCACAGTTTCACATCCCTTAATTGATAAAGTATCTCCCTTAAGTGACACCAATCGAGACCATCCTTCATGATCTTCTGATATATCTAGTTTGTGAACTTTGGAAGCATCCAACAAGGAAGAAACTATTCTCAAGAATAAGTGATTAAGCATATCTCCCTTTAGCATTGGACAGTTTGTTATTTGAAGGTTCTTGAGTTGAGGAAAAGCTTCTGAGTCAGATAAGTGCCACACCTCCCAACATGGCATACTCCAAAACTCCAATGTCTCGAGTGCAGGAAACGGTGCAATAGGAGAAGAATGATGATCTCCTTCATTCTTGTAAAACTCCATTCCAACACTCTTGAGCCTACCAAAACCTTCAATGCGCAAAGCCTTAAGAGATGGAAGCTGTCCAAGTGAAGGCAACATGCAACAATTGTTACAAGACTCCAAACATACACCAGTCATATTTTGGTATGAATAATGTCCAACCCAATTTGGAAATATTGTACCTCTGTATCCCTTGATTTTCAATATTTTCAACCCATTGTGTGGTTGCAAGGTGCCAAGTATATCTCTTTCAGTTTGTGTATTTGAAACCATATCATCGCTTGAAGACCATTTCAACACTAAGCGGTCAATGTGCTTCTTATCCAATATCCTTGCACTCCTTGCTTGTTTGACATCCACAACATTCTCCAAATTCTTAATCCCAAATGATCCATGGATATTTAAAAGGCCTCCCAACTCTTGGATTCCATTGTCTTCATGCTTGCCCACAATAAAGTGGTGTAAAATGTGCAACTGTTTCAATTTGCTCATTCCTCCTGGCATTTCTTTTAAACAAGTTCTCCAAATACATAGATGTCGCAAATTAACAAGCCTATGCATGCCATTGGGTAACATAGTCAAACTAGAACACTCATCCAGCTTCAATGTTTGTAGATTGTACAGGTCACACAATGATTCTGGTAGCGTTTTAATACTTGTCTTGGAGAGATTCAAGTAACGCAAATAAGTCAATTCGCCTATTGTATTAGGCAATACATCAAGTCCTTTGAATAAAGAAAATGACAAAACTCTCAAATATTTGAGCTTCGACATTAAGATAAATGTTACACCATCATTGTTGTCTAAATGAGAAAAGAAATTAACTCGCATGAATGTCCTCAAATATTCAATGGCACCAAAATTTTCTGAGATCAGATGATTCAAGCTTTCAAAGGACAAATGACGAGTCAAAGTAGTCATAGCTTCTACATTACCAAGCTCTAATCTACAATAGAAGTCTCCAGCAAGAAAAATTGCTAAGTCATGCAATAGGTCATGCATCTTATAAAAATGATCATGCTGTTTAAAAAAATGTCTGGAAGCTAGTTCATCAAAGCACTCCCGACCAACTTCTTCTAGAGTTTCTCCTTTCTTCAATGGCCTTAAAAGATCTTCTGCTATCCACAACAAGATTAGTTCATCTTTGACAAATTCGTAATCTTTGGGATACAACGAACAATAAACAAAACAACGCTTTAAATAGGCAGGGAGCTGGAAGTAGCTTATCAACAATGCTGGAACAATTTTACTATTTTTCATAGAAAATTCCCAGATGTCACTTGTTAAAACAACATTCCATTCTTTAACATCCTCCTTTCCTCGCAACAAGCGCCCGAGAGTTTCTGCAGCTAATGGCAACCCCTTACACTTCTTGACAATTTTTCTACCAATTTCTTCTAGTGTTGAGTTCTCGTTTGACTTTAGAAAACATGAATTATCTGCAAACACTAGCCAACAATAATCTTCCGACAGCTCATTAAGAAAGTAAGAGGGATAGGTTTGAACTACTGAGGCAACCTCTTTGATGCGAGTTGTTAGAAGCATTGTACTTCCCTTAGCCCCACCATGGAAAGGAGTTTTAAATTTCTTCCAGCTATCAGCATCATCGCTCCAGACGTCGTCTAGAACAATAAGAAACTTCTTCTCCGACAAGATTCTCTTCAATTCAAGTTGAAGCGAATTTAAACTCTGAAGAGTACAAGGACTTCTAGTAACTTCCTCTATGATTGTCTTTGTAATATCAGCAACATCAAATGTTTCAGAGATGCAAATCCATGCTTTCAGATCAAATCCCTCTATGATACTGTACACCCATTTAGCTAAGGTTGTTTTACCAACCCCACCCATGCCAACAATAGGGATCACAGATAACTGAGATTCGCTGTTGTCACTTATTATTTTGAGTAAGGCTTGTTGATCATCCTCCCTGCCATATATATTCCCCTCCACCAGAGATGTGGATGCTCTCCATGCCAAGTTATTGTCCTTGGGAATCACTTTCAGACCAAGGAAATCCTTTTGTTTTTCAAGAAATTCTATCCTTCTAACCACCCCTTCCATCTTATCTACCATGTCCCTATCTGGGTTGAGGAAGCTAATGGACCAGAAAGAACGTACCTCCTTTCGAGTGGCGGCTTTCATGAGGACAACGTTCAGCAAGTCATCAGCCATGTAAACAGCATCCCTCAGACAGTTGAGCCACTCCTTCACAGATGGGTTGTCCAGTTGCTTGTACTCAGCATCACCAACCAGAGCTTCAGCAGCATGCAGAGAAATCTTCAGCCTCTCAACCAAGTCAGAGCCGAGCTTCTTGCCCAAGATCAGGTTGACCGAATCTTTTGTAAGGAACCTGTCAAAAACAACGTTAATGAAGCCAGAAAGAAAAGCTCCACCAATAAGTGCACCAGCCATGATATGATCTCAACAACAACAGCCCAAAATGAATGGATTTTCAGAAAAGATAAGAGAACAAAATTGCAGGGTAATGAACAATTAACACGGGAACTTTCGCAAACAAGTGTATAAGGAGGTGTGTATACTCTATACTGGTATAGTATCGGTCTCTGAAAATTCACTGCACTTTAATTCTTTTTTAATTGCCTTTGCTCTAAGTCTTCTTTTTTAATTCTTTCTTTGCAAGTTTTATGTTTCCGTGTTTTTGTGGATAACTGGATACTAATAATATACTATAGGAACGTTATTACCTATTCCACCAATCAATTTAGCAGTATAGATTTAATATAGGAAATTAGATTAAGACTCGCATTATGTGCCAAGAGTTAAATTGATTATACTATAGGAAAAGTTTCAGGTATAATATTAAAGAAAACCTAAAGTTTAGATTTATTGATAAAATATATTATGGACATAAAAATTTAGAGTATTTGTAGACCATACAACTATTTCTTCCTTTATCAAGTTTTTTTTAGGTTGAAATTCTCAATTTGTCTTCCACTCCTATTGCAAGTTTAAAAAGACTCTCAACCATATGATTTCGGCTGAAGTGCACCCGTGTTTAGAGCTAGAAATGAGTCGAGCCAACTCATAAGTCATTTTGAATTCTTTTCGTTAATAGTTTGAAAAGTTAAATTCGTGAGTTAGTGAGTCAAGTTTGAGCTTGAAATTAAGCTCATAAATTAAATGAGCCGAGCCTGAACTTAAATAAGCTCAACTCATTAGCTATTGAGCTGACTCGATTATATATATATATACACATTTAATCTATAATTTTAATATTATATGTATACATATGAAATAGTTATATATAATTATATATATATTAATGATCTTAATTCTAGTAGATCGGATATTATCTACAAAATTTAGATTGAATACAGATCAAATTAAATCTGTGAATTGGGCGGATTGAATTCCTTTTTTATGCACACTCCTAATCTTAATTATTTAAAATTTTATATTTATTTTTTATATATAATTTTGATGTAAGATATAAATAAAAAATTTGTAATTTATTAATAGATAAACAATATTTAAAATTGATAATTTTAAATATTTTTAAAATATATAATTTATAATTTATTGATATAGAATTATAGATTGTATTCTTATTATTTGAGTCAGCTCATGAGTTTTCAGTGAGCCGAGTTTGAGTTTAAGAAATTGGCTCGATTGTTAATGAGTCGAGTCGTGAGCTAAGCTCAATTTTTGTGAGCCGAGCTTGAACTTGGTCCATCTCGACTCAACTCAATTCACTTCCAACCCTACCCGTATTAGGAGTTTTTAATTTATTCTATTTTGGTTTTTTTCTAATGTGTCTCATATTAATGTTTAATCATGTTGTTTATATACCAAAAATTAGATATTACGTAAAAAAATTATGTATTTAGTATTTGATAAAAAAAATATTTGTTATATAATTATAAACAAATTTTAATTATTATGGTCGTTGAATATCCATATGAAAAAATGTGACTTAATATGAAAAAATATATATAAATACATATTATTGATTTAATGATTGATTTTTTGTGTGTGTATGTTATATTATTAGGCTCGCTTATTTAAAAGATAATGAGAAATAATGTTAGGATAATTAATTTTATTTATATTTCTGTTATTTTTAAAAAAATAAAAATATGTTATATTTCATAAAAAATAAATAATTAATTCGTTAGAAATTTTGAATATTAAAAAAGAGAGAATAAAATAAGTTACTAAAATTTATAAGTACTTTATTTAAAATAAGTATAATATGGATAAATATGATCAATGAATCCTTAAAATCAAACCTTTTTTTAACTTTTTATGTTTATGAGTTGCATTTTGTCTATTTAGTTTTTGTTAAAATTAGTATCAAATTAATATTTGGTTAAATACAACTATATTTAAAAGTTTGTTGTTGACCAATGAATTACTACATGTATAAGGTAGGATTCAAACTTTTAAAATTTATTTAAGCGGACGACTAAACTAACCAATCCACTAATCCATGTTAGTTAAATACAATGAATTTAAAATATGATTTATGCATTATTTGTAAATAATATTATCACCTAATAATTAGTATTTTTATTTAGTATAATTATGATTAGGCTTGAAAGTGAGTTATAGATCCTGGGAGACAATTCTAATTGATCAATAAAAAAAATTTAATTCTATCTCTTTTTTGTTTTTTTTTTAGTTTAGCCAATGAAATACACGATCAATTACCAGTTATCAAATTTGAAAAAGAGTTAGAAAAAATTGTTCGATCCTCTTATTTTAATTTCTCGAACCGAGAGATTCATGAATCGAGATCTTAATGACCCATTCGACAAAAGGTCCAATTATGTGTAATAATAGCATTGTAGCAGCAACGGGTATAGTTTAGTGATAAAAGTGCGATTCGTTCTACGGACCCCTCGAGCTGAGCTGAACTAGACCAAGTTCAAGCTCAACTCACAAAAATTAATTTTGACTCACAGCTCCATTTATTAACAATCGAGCCTATTTTGTAAATTCAAGTTCGACTCAATGAAAGCTCACGAATTGGCTCGAGCTCATGAGCTTACTCAATAATGGAAACATAATCTATAATTTATTAATTTTATATTAATAAATTATAACTTATATATATATTAAAAAATATTAAAAAAGATAAATTTTAGATATTATCTATCTATCAATTATAAATTTTTTATTTATATCCTACATCAAAATTATATATAAAAAATGACTATAAATTTTTAAATAATTAAAAACATATATATATATATATATATTACTATTTTATATGTATATATATTAAATTATTAATACACATATCCTATATGTATTTAATCTATAATTTTAATATTATATATAATCGAACCAGCTGACGAGCTAATGAGCTGAGCTTATTCAAACTCAAATTCGGCTCATTTAATTTATGAGCTTAATTCCAGACTCAATCTCAATTCACCAGCTTACGAATTTAGCTTGTCAAACTATTAACGAATCGAACTTGAGTTAGCTCATGAGCTAACTTGACTCAATTTCAACCTTAATTATGATACAAATTATTTAACATGGTCACATAGACAAGATAGAATACAAATTTAGGAAAAAAATAAATGGAAAACATAAATGATAAATTATGCAATAGTAGTTAAGATTTAAATTTTATATTGTTAAATAAAAACAGAATTAGATGAAATATTAGAAAAATAAATATTTATATAATAAAATTAAATTAAAATAAAATTTTAAGAGAGATAAATTAAATTTTACATATAATTTATATGTAAAAATTATAATTAAGAGGACCATTACCCCTTTTGCCATTATGTGGCTGTGCCCTTTATATTATTGTACAAATTTTATGACAAGACCAAAATAAAGAAAGGGTAAAGAATAGCTATCGAGTAAACGAAAAATTTATGTAAAAAATGTCAATTGCTAATTAAAATAAAAGAACACAGAGTTGTATTTTTTTCTAGTTTCATTCCAATCTCATATGAAATGACAATTCAACACTTAATTAATATAGTTTCACATATGCAATTTTTGTCTTCTATTGTTGACGATTAAGAATTTAAAATCACACGGCGAACATTATATACATTAACTTTAAAGAAATTAAACTACATTTGGATTGCGTTTTAATTTTTATTTTTAGTATTTTTTATTTTTCAAATTTTATGGAAAAAAATAAAAATAAGAAGTAAAAAAAAAATAAATTTTATTGTTTTCACTTTTTTTATAAAATTAAAAAAAAAGTTAATAATCAAATTAGTCCCGAAAAGATAAGACATTCTTCAAATTCGTTCCTAAAAAATTTTTTTCAATCAAATTGGTCTTTCAAAGATTACAAATTAATCATATTTGTCCTTTAGGTACTCCACTCATAATTTTCGTCAATAATGATGTAAAATGTTAACTAATAGCATACATGACACATAACATGTTCAATCAGACATTAACTAAATATGTTTACGAAAATCTATCAATTTGGTCACTAGGTCATATTAGGAATAAGATTTTTGTAATTGGAAAAAATGACTAAATTAATAATTTTCATAAACATATTTGGTCAATATTCAATTAGACATATCAGGTATTATATATGTTATCAATAAACGTTTTACAATATCAATCTTTGAAGAAAATTGTTAATGGAGTGACTGGAGGACAAAAATGATTAATTCGCAATCTTTGAAGAACCAATTTGATTGAAAAAATATTCAAGGGATGAATTTTATAACACCCTACCATACAGAGTCTTATGCTTAAGTCATAAAGCGGAGGTTGAAAGGTATTACAACCTCTAAACGTAAAATTATATATAATAATAGTTGAAATGAATTGTATAAAGAGGAGCCTTCGAAAGAAAGTCTAAAACAAAAGTCGTAGCACTCACGTAAACAGAAAACTTGCATACGAAGAAAATTAAGGTTCATAAACATAGATATATAGAAAGTAAGAGCAGAGAGTCAAGGATACAAAATAACTAGCTCCTAACTCAGCCTACAAAACTAAGGCTGGCTAGAGAATATTTACATTACATATATACATATCCCAAAACCCTAAAATATATAGATGAAACCCTAATTCTCCATAATCCTTTAGGAAAAGCAAATTAAACAAGTATATAAGAGGAGAATCTATATATATACATATGTCAAAAGATCAAAAGAAACCCAAAAGGAAACCACTTTGCTGCAGAAGCTCTAGAAGCCTAATGAGGTGCCTCTCGATCTGCATCTAAAAAATAACAACACAGTATGGAATGAGAACCAGAGATTCTCAGCATGGTAAAGGTGTCATGCACATAAGATATAAGGCCTTGGGAATGTCAAAGGCAATCCTAGAATGCCGACACTCAGATTATAAAACCTAAAGGAATAAACTGAACCATAAGTTTGGTAAAACTCTCTAAGGTACCTAAATAACAATATATCTCTAACCATGCAGTATACTTCCTGTCTCATTTAACTCTAACCCTTACCACTGACTCAACTAGTCACGGCTATGGCCAAAATCAAATCAGATCAAACCAATTTGGCCTCTAGACCAAATAAATTCAACCCGACCTTTGGCCCATTTCAAATCAAATCAACATTATCACCTGTCCACCACCAAGGTACTCAAAACAGAACGACAATTACAACCACAAGCAAATACAAGGCAAACACATTTAAAGAACAGTTACAGCAAGTATTACAGTTACTAGTTAAATAGAATTTATCAGATAGGTAAACCAAAACAATTATGCACACCCAAACAAAACAAACAAATGCAACATGATGCATGCCTGTCCTACTGGCCATGAGCTCACGTGTCGGTTAAATTGCCAGAACCTGACACATCTGGTAGCTAACCAGATATTTGTCTCTAGGTTGCGCATCTCCAGAAGGATCATAAACGAAGGAGAGTGCCTTTCCACATCGAAGGAGTGTGACTTTCTACCTTCTTCTGGAGGAGATACGAAAGAGAGTGCCTTTCCACCTTGCAACCAAAAAAGAATGCGGGAGAAACAATATGAAGGAGAGTGCCTTTCCACTTTCTCCACACCCTCATCACGACAAGAGAGGAAACTTCTGTCCTCGACTTGTCATCCGAATACATTTTTCAAGTTAACGAGCAAGCAGGATCGCACCCAAATCTTGCCCTCTTAACTATTCCGTCCACACACACATCTCGACCGTTCTGGCCACACACACATCTCAACAATTTTGGCCTCACACAGTCATCTCCAATCTCATCATTTTCAACCTTTACCTTATCTCCAAGTTTCCTTAATTTCCTAACTCAATTTTATTACTAAGCTTACTATCCAAATTTAGAACTAACAGTGCAAAAACAAAGGTTTAGGAGGTCAAATTGACTTGAAAACACAAAATAATTGTTTGTTGAAAATAGGGGTATGCGTACACATTCATATGTATGCATACGCATTGACCTCTTTTGGGCCAAGATGCGTACGCATGCACCTGTCCGCGTATGCATGTACGCTGGATAGAATTGAATGCATGCGTATCCCCATGTATGCGTACACGAAAAACCATTTTTTGGGTACTATGCGTACGCATGCACATGTATGCGTACACATAGGTACCAAACCGAATCTAGCCAATGCGTATGAAGGGGTATGCGTATGTATATGCAAGGTTATTTGCCCAAAGATATGGTTAAGTCAGAAATCTGCAGAATTTTTATTTTAAACTCCGAATTTTCGACGTGCATAACTTTTTCGTTTTAAATCATTTTTCATTCGTTCTTTGAACGGTGTAAACTTCACGAACCCAACTTTCATACAAAATAAGTTTGAAATTATTTAAAGTTCTGGAAGCCAAGTTATGGCTCGCTGAAGTTCGGCCAAAAACTAATTTTTCACAAAATTCAAACCTCACTTTCATTAAAACCAAGTTCAATATCCACCTCCTATACATGTATCCCGTACAATGACACTTCATAGCAATCCAAAACAACACTACTAAACACTCATCATATCTCAAAATATCACACTTTCATTTTTACCCAATTCACACCTTATACTTCTAACTTCCAAGAACAAAATCATCAACATGCTATCATGCATACATATATAATCAATACCACTAACTTATCAACAATATCCAAACACCAAAGAGACATTATATTCCCACCATAACCATAATCACCAACACATGCTTAACTCATATTATCAATCAATAGCATAAATACTAAACATTCGATACACTTAAGCATTTCAACCTATCATATGGTTCTCTAGTCTAAGTTTTCACAGAACATTATGTATTAAATACGAAAAACCTAAATCATACATTGGCCTATTTCCCATAAAACCCGAAACGTCACGATTTGTCACTGTTCCACAACACCCAAAGTTCCAGAGTCTCACCAAACGGGTCTCCGGCTCCCCAGAGTCCAATACCAAGTCTCTAACCCCACCAATTTGTTTTCAAAGTACACAATCCAAACTAATTTCACAAAATAATACTAACATTACCATAGAATTTACTAATTAGATAACTTGAAAAGGATTAAACGTTCCTCACTTTACCAACGTGAAATTGGAACAGAACCCAGCAAATCTACAAAGCTAATTTGCTCCTAAACACCAAAATTCAATAAACTCTCAACACCTAATCTCAACAAATTTCAAAACAGTAATGAGAAGATTTGGGTAAGAAAAATGGAGTTTCTTACCAAATAGTTGAATGAATTTTGTAGAGGATTCCGGGACAAATTCGTGGCCGCTGACAGCTCGTCAATCGGAATTTCGAATCAAAAGTTACATGAATTTAAATTTGTGGTAAGGGTTTTAGGTTTCCTCCTTGTTCTTCTCTCTTTCCCAGCGTTATTTGTTGTGTATGATAAGCAATGAGCTGAAGCTCATGAGTATATATGAATTACGTTGGGCCCGGTTTGTTCGGTTCGGCCCGTTTGCCTTAATTTTGGGCCAAATTTTTTAAAATTAATGTCAAAATTCTCGTTTTAATTTTCTCTATCACATTAAACTATCAAATCCCATTTTCTATTCACTTTGATTAATAATTAATTTATTAGTTAGTTTTTAACTAATTACTCTGAGTTTACAAATTTAAAGAATGTCTTGTCTTTTAAGGATTAATTTAACTATTAATCCAATAAAAAATACTAAAAATAAAAATAGAACATAAAAAGACAAACCAAACACATCCTTAGTTATCGATTTTCATTCTATTAATATGCAATTAAATTTTTATTTTAGATAAAATAATCTCTAACAACAATAACAATAATAATAAAATGGTTTTTAATCTTTCAGAATACTAAATAAATTAAAAATTTTTATTTAAATAAAAATGTTAATTTCTAACTGGTATTAGAAACAACTAGTTCACTTTTAGGTGTATTATTTGTTAACTTTGTTAATAGTATTATTTTCGCAAATAGCTTTAAATATATACTACAAAATTAAAAAAATAATTTTACAAACACTAACTACAAAATTAAGAAATTAACCTTTTTTTTACTGGTTATGCATGCAACATCAGTATAAAAAAGTTTTTAATCATATTGACATTTGTTAGTTTAAATTAATTATTTATTTTATTTTTATAAATTTTAAAATATAAATATCAATAAAAAATACTTATATCTAAATTTAAATAAAATATAAAAAATTAATTAATAAAAATAAGAATCTAGATTTTGTGCTTTAATTCAAATTCAATAAAAAATATATTTTATCAAATTTATGAATTTAAAACAAAATAATTAGTAATTTTAAAAAATTTATTAAATTTTATTTGTTAATTTCTCCCCATTTAAGAGTCATTATTAAGTCTTTTGACTTTGGAAAGATGCACTTAAGATATAGCCGCCCTCTATGTGATATAAAAGGTAATAAAAGTGTTATTGGTTCAATTTGGTTTGATTTTAGACCAAATTAAAAATCACCCAAATCGATCTGTTCGATTCTCTCATAGCATCAATCAATTAGTTGTTGTTTTTGCAACAATTAAATTGAACCGAATCAAACTAAAAACAATTTAATTCGGTCGATTTTTCGATTTTTAAATTCTAATCAACAAAATATTAATCATAATAAATGAGGTTCAAAATAGTTAATAAACTAAAATAATAAAAGTAAATTACATTTAAATTAAAAAAATTAGAATTGGAATTAACAGATAATCATATTAAAACATTTATTTCATATTTATTTCAAAAATTAAATAATAGTAATAATTTGACTAATGTTATTTCCTAATATCTCCAAATCACATTTTATAATTTTTTAAATTATTTTATTATGATTATTTGTTATTTCAAGCTCTAAAATCTTTAAAAGTTAAGCTAATGTGCCATCTTAAAGGATTATATATTGAGTCTATTTTTCAATTCAAAATTGGTAGTTTAAATTTATAAGTTTTTAAAAATGCAATTTTCTTAAATTTGAATTAAACACATGATTTGAATTTGAATTTTTAATTTTTAAGTTTTTTGATATTTTATTTAAATATAAATTAAAATATTTTTATTGACATTTATTATTAAATATCTTTTTATCATAATTTTATATATAAAATCTGTGAAAATAAGAGTGATTCTTTTTGTTTTATTATTTCTATATATATAGTTTGTAAATACTTATTTCTTAATTTTACAGTCTGTGTAGTAAAATTAACAAATAATATGCATAAATATAAATATTTTTTAAAGCAGAATAAAAATAACGATTTTTATTTAAACAAAAAATAACAAATTAATATCTATAAAATAAAGTAACAAATTAATCCTCATTTTTTTAAAAAAACATCGAGGTATTAAATTATTTAAAATTTAAACATTTTATTATTAGAAATAGTTTATTATTTTTATGATACAAAAATTTTTTAAACATTTTAATGAAGTATTATTTTTTATTTAGCTATTTTAGCATACAAAAACTTATAAAATTTAACTATCTTAAACATGACTATCTTAGCATTTAAAAAAAATATAATATTTAAATTATACTTATTGTTATTTCACATATAAAATGTTAATCGTCTTTTTTTTTTTAATTTTACAAAAGTATTTATATTAACTACAACTTATTGCATAATTCACCGATACAATTATGTAATTTTTTTTTTTCATAATTTATTTCAAGTCTATCATTTTAAAGAAGAAATAGAAATATCATAGGATAATGTCTAACCCACCAAGCCACTTAGCACTAAATAAGATGCCCATTTTTATCTTTTTCTCTCTCATGGTAAGGCTAATTTTGTAAGTTACAGCAAAGCTACAAGACAAATAGATTACAATAAATCGGATGGTACTTAAAATTTTGAACTTCCAAAAAAATAAGAGATATACGTGAAGTTTTTCCTATACTATAAAGTATATATTAAAAAATTTAATTTTGATGCATTGACGGTGTAAAATATTTTACATAGTTGTATAATTAAATTTGTTATTTTAGATGACTATTTATAAAGTCAATAAAAAAGATAGTTATTTTTAGGTATTACACATTTAAATATATGTGTAAAATTATTTTATATTGACAGTGTATCAAAATTAAATTTATATTTAAAATGCTATTTTTTTAGAAATAGATTAGATAATATGTAAGTTAATGTTAAACTAAATTCTAATTGTGCAAAAAAATTAGTAAGAATGAAGAGGGAAAAAGAGAAAGAAGTATGAAATTAGAGTAAAGTATGATTTTGGTCTCTAACGTAGAGGTTGAAAATTTATTTCGTCCCAGCCTTTTTTTTCACTACAAAATCGTCTCAAAGGTTTTAATTTGTTCAAAAATCGTCCTTCGGAGAAATACCCTTCCTCCATCTTTCCCAGAATGCAGAAGCAGCATACAGAAGCAGAAAATAGAAGCAGTGAAACAACAACAACTAGAAGAACAACACCAACAATAACAATGGATAATAAAATCAAAGCAACAACAAAAGCAAAACCAGAAGCAAAAGCAAAAACAGAAAAATTAAAGAACAAAAGGGATGCAGCGGTGGTGGGGGAGGAAGGACGGCTACGGCGGTGAACTACGAATCACAAGAGGAGGGGAGATGCGGTGGTGGTGGCAGATCGTGTGGAAAGGACTGCAGCAGTGGTGGCGACGCCGTGAATTGCAACGAGAAGGTGAGGAAGCAGCGGTGATGGCAGCGGCGCTCCCTCCCCCATTCTCTTTTTTTCCCCTGTCATTCCCTTTCTTTTTTTTCTTTTTTATTTTATTTTATAATGCTTTTAGTTAGGGGTAATTTGGTAATAAAAATAAAAAATTTGGTAAAAAGAACAATTTTAAAACAAACTGAAACCTTTGGAACCATTTTGTAGCGAAAAAAAGGTCGAGGACGAAATAAATTTTTAGTCTCTACGTTAGGGACCAAAATTGTACTTTATCCTATGAAATTATGTTAGAGGAGATAAAGAAAATGTGTAAAGTGAATGTTGATTTATATAGTAAATATTATTAATGTTTTGATAATTAAAAACGATATTCAATTTTTTAATTTTATTTTTCATGAATCATGACAAGTGACAACATGTATTTTTAATAATGTTATTATAATTAAATGATATTAAAAAATATAAATTATTGAAAAGAAAAAGTAGTAATATATAGATGACAAAGACATTATATAACTCATGAATATAATTATACGAAAAAAAATTAATAAATATAATCACTTAATACATACATTATTTAACAAACTAAAAAAAATAAAAATTATAGTCATTAACCAAATTTCAGCACACAACACTTAAGATTTAAGCTGCGTTTGTTTCTGAGAACAGGACAAGACAAGACATAAAGGATAGAGACACAAAATTTTGTGTTCTTGTATCCTGTTTAGTGATAAACTAAAACAAATTATGAAAATTTAATTTATTTTCATTTTTTACATTCAAAAAATTTGAGATGAAAAATATAATAATAAAAAATATAATTAGAAAAAATTAATAAGAATAATAAAAGAAAAAATGAAAAATAAGTTGTGTCTCTTGTTAGTGTTTCAGTGTCCTTCCTGTCAGAATGGACACAAAATACACTAATTTAGTGTTCCTGAACACATTATCTCTGTTCATGTCTCCTCTGTCAAACACGATTTTATATCTCTGTATCCTTATCTCAGTGTCATATTTTTATAAACAAACACAGCTTAAGAGACAGTAAGATACTTGCACCTAATTAGAGAAATGTCTTTGGAATCAGCGGTGCACAAATACTCATTTCATTATCATTGAATCTTAGTGTGATCTTTATTTTTTATGTAAATTAGAGTGAGACTCGCGTGATATGCGTAATGATAAACTAATTATACTATATAATATATTTTAATAAGTATTATATTATTTAAAAATTAGTTAGATAATATACAAACTAATGTTAAATTTGAATTGTTTTATATTAAAAATATTTTTAGAATATTTATTTGATAAATTATATATAATTTATATAATTATTTAACTAAAATATAATGTAAATTAAAATATGGTTTATTATTTTAAAAAGACATAAATCTTTTATATTAGAGTTACACAAAATTACATCTTCATTTCTTGTTTTAATTTTTACATTTATTTTAGTTGTCATAATTTGTCTTTTCATATGATGTTCTTTGGGTTGTAAATACTTAAAAAAAAAATTTTAAATAATTGAAAATGAAAAATATTAAAAATATAAATTAGTTTAATAATAATTATATATTTGAATATATCTAGTAAGGAGACGTGCATGGTTCTAAGAATACAAGTGAACCTTTAGGGTTTTTCACAAGTGTCTTGCTAGAATTTTGACAAGTACTCTTTTTAGGGTTTCTTCTTTCGTTTATTTTCAACTCATACCCAAAATCTCACAACTCTGATTATTGACTAGGATTGAAACATAAATTCTCTATGATGGAGTCAGCGAGAGAAGAATGAAAATAATATGACTCAGATAGTAGGGAGAAATAGGAGGATCTGGTACAATTGGGGGATGAAGAAATTACAAAAGGGATTGAGGTGTGCTCTAAAAGCCTTTTTAAAAGACTATTTGCAGACAAACCTTTCTCCCAGGAAACAATGGACAATGCTCTCGGGTGATTTGGGAGAGACCAAAGGGACTTTGTATGGTTGAAAAGGAGAACAACCTATTTCAATTCTTTTTCGAAGAGGAGCAAGATGCAATAAGAGTGGAAAGAGGAGGATTGTGACTCTTTAAAGATTATGTGCTCCACCTTCAAATATGGAATAAAGATGAAAAGGTATGGAAAGAAGGACTCCATTTTTTTCCAGCATGTCCTAATTCTGGGGTCTTTCAGAGGAATTTAAAACACCGGATGTATGGAGAAAATTCGGAGAGAAGATTGGAGAGGTTATTGATGTGGGAATCTTTAATGTCAGGAAAAAAGAATTCACAATTGTGAAAGCAAGAATCCGAGTTGATGGAGAACGAAAGGTTAGAGATAGCCTAAGACTAGCTGGACCGAAACAGAGAATGATAGAGATTAGAATCAGATATGAGCAGCTGGGCAAATCCTGCACCTATTGTGTAAATCTCGTTAAATTAGTAAATAATTAGTCAATAAATTAAATTCTAATAAAGAAAATTAGAAATAGAAATTTTATATTAAAATAGGATAGAGCTCATTAAAACAAGAATTTTAACACTAATTTCAAATAATTTGGCCCAAAATTGGGCCGAATCGGACCCAAAATGGGCCCAAGTCCAATTCCAGCCCAACAATACACAAGCAAACACAGCTTCCCTTCCTCCCTCGTATCATTCACGGTGGAAACACTCTTGGAGAAGGGAAGAAGAACATAACCCTAACCTTGTGATCAAACCACCATAACTTCTCACTCCGAGTTTCGATCGCCGCACCGTTTATGACCACGTGACCACCGCGTTGAGCTTTATGATACTACAGGAACAATTTCATAGGTAAGTCTCATCTCTCATCTTAGCCTATCATTCTCTTGAATTTTCAAAAATTTGGGGCTTTGGTTATTGAAATTCAATGTCTTGATGTTTTGGCTCAAATTAACTTGAGAAAAACATTCACTCTTGCTTGTGTGACGCTTGGATAAGGTGAGGATCATCAACCCTTCTTAATTCTTTGAGTTTGTGTATTGGGTATTGAATTTGGGTATGAGTGAATCAGGCTTGTATATGTGTATATTGAAGTTGATTGAGTACATTGGAGGTTTGGTGGAGATTGGGAGGTTTTGCCTTGGAGATTCTGAACCTTGAGGGTTGCTTTTGGTTCCTTGATGGTGTTTCGGAGTATACGTGGAAATCGACCAAGGTATGGTTTAGGTTTCGCGTATTTAATATATAATGTTGTGTGAAAACTTAGGCTAGAGAATCATAGGATAAGCTGGAATGATTATGTGTGTTGAATGTCTAGTAATTATGATATTAATTGATGATGGAAGTTAATCATGTGTTTGGGATTATAGTTATGAGGGGATATAATGCCTTTTTAGTGTTTTGATATTGTTGATAAATTGGTGATATTGATTATATTTATGTATGATAACATGTTGGTGGTTTTGTTGATGGAAGTAAGAAGTTTAAGGTGTGAATTGGGTAAAAATGGAAGTATGATGGTTTGTGATAAGATGAGTGGTTAGTGGTGTTGTATTGAAATGTTATGAAGTGTATTTGTGCCGGATATAAGTAGTTGGTATTTGGGTTGGTTTAATGAAAATTGAAGTTTTGAGGTTTTATGAAAATTTAGTTTTTGGCCGAATTTCAACGAGCCATAATTTGGTTTCCGGACCCCCCAAATAATTTCAAATTGTTTTGTATAAAAATTGGGTCCATGAAGTTTATGTCATTCGAAGAATGGATGAAAAATATTTTAAGACGAAAAAGTTATGCGCGATGGAAGTTTGGGGTTTAAAAAGATAAATCTGCAGATTTCAGACTTAGTATAATTTATGGTAAAACGTACGCTCACGCGTACGCGTGACATGGCATTTTTGCGTACGCGTACACCTCATTCGCGGACTGTCGTCACTGCCTCCTTCCTATGCGTACGCGTGACATGAGGTGCATGCGCACGCGAAACTCCCATGTGCAACCGTACGCGTGATGAGATGCATACGCGTAATGGTCCGTTCGCACGCCCACGCGTACGTGTGACTCCTCTGTTTTCGCCTTTTCGACAAAGGTGTTTTGTGTTTTGAAACTTAATTTTGAACCTCCAAACCTCTATTTTCACCCTTTTAGCCCCATAACATAATGATAAGTTTAGTAATAAGTCGGAGCTAGGATACACTGATATAGAGGTAACTTGGGGGTGAAGTAAGGGTTAAAAAAGATGAGTTATAAGAGAAGGATGAGTATATCTAGAGTGTATATAATACCATGCCTTATATGTCATGATTATGCAAGGATTACAATGATTATGAATATTATCTTGGCTTATACACTCAATTGATCTGAGATACGAGTTTTTCTGAATAAAATACTGTGTCTTGCCACCACGTGTACCAGGTTGAGACTCGATACTCTGTTGACTCTACAACGTAAGTGTGACCGGGTACTTATAAATTTCCGGGAATGTTGACCCCCATTGAGCAATTATATATATATATATATATATATATATATATATATATATATATATATATATGAGAAAAAGCTATGTATAGACTCTTGGGGATGCGCGTCGGGGGACAGTCCAAAGGTTTAGAAAACTGGACTTGCCAGGTTGGCTTGATAACCGATAGATGAGCCTCATCAGCTATAGGACAGGCATACATCATGTGCATTTTGTTTGTTTTGTCTCCTATGCATTACTTGGGAATACCTAACTGAATATATTATGTTAATTGTTATATTTGCTACTTGCCCTACTTATCTACTACTTGTGCTTGCAATTGTCTATTTGTCTGTCATTGCTAAATCATCAGAGATGGAGGAATGGAGGAAAGGTGGATAAGTTTAGAGTTAAGATTAATTTTAAGCTAAGTTTAGAATTCCCTAGATGACCACCCTTTTATGGTTTTTGTTTAGTATTTTAAGTTTTATAATCTGAGTGTCGGCGTTCTAGGATTGCCTCTGGCATTCCCAGGACCTTATATCTTATGTGCGTGACACCTTTACCATGCTGAGAACTTCTGATTCTCACCCCATACTGTGTTGTTGTTTTTCAGATGCAGGTCGAGAGGCACCTCGCTAGGCGTCTGGACTTTTAAAGCGGAGAAGATTTTGGGTTTCTTTTGTTGTATAATTTATGTATATATGTACTTAACTTTCTCTCCGAATATCTTGTTTATTTTATTCCTCTTAGAGGTTTAAGAAGAGCCATAGTTTTATCTATGTATTTTGGGTTTTTGGGATATGTATATATGTATGTAAATATTCTCCGGCCAGCCTTGACTTCGCAAGCTGAGTTAGGAGCAAGTTATTTTGTATCCTTGAGTCTTGATGAATCCACATTTCATAGTATTTATTTGCTCTAATTGAGTGGATTTTATCAACTTTTCCTAAACTTATTCAATGAAATAGCTTGGTTTTGTAAACTCTCCATAAATTGTGCTCAAAAGTAAAAACATGCTTTTTAGGCCCTTATTTGCTAAATTTTATCCACTTTAATTCCATTTGATGCCTTGATGTGTTTGTTGAGTGATTTTAGGCTTACAAGGCTAATATGGATTGAAGAAGTGAGGAAAAAGCATGCAAAAGTGGAGAAATCATGAAGAAATGGAGTTTGGAGCTTTTCAGCAAGTGTGCGTATGCAACTCTCTAACCTCACTTTCTGTTTATTTATACCTATGATCTTTAGATTTCTTAGCACGCGAGTAATCTCGTTTCCTGAGCGTTGCGCTTTTTATTTCGCGATTTTGTTTTATCCGTTCTTTAAGGCTCCTAGTATACGATCTCCTTTTCATCATTACGTTTATATATATATTTATTTTAGAGGTCGTAATGCCACACTACCTCTGTTTTACGGCTTAAGGATAAAGCTCTGTGTGGTAAGGTGTTACATATTGTGCGAAACTTGGACATGATTCCAAGCATTGTAACAAGCTGATCATAGACTCAACGCCAAATTAGACCAAACAGGACTGCATAGGAGAGTGGGTTAAAGCTGATCAAGTAGGAAAAACAGTGGACACAGAGGGCGGTAATGACACTACATAGAATAAAAACTCTAACTAAAAAACTATGCAACCAAGGAAGAAACCATCTCCTACATGATTAATAGACAGCTTCGCTGAGCTAAGCATGAATGGAACCAAAAATTAAGTAAAAGAGACAACAGAATCTCTGAAAAAGAGGGATGAAGGGATGCTAAATCAGACTCCAGAGGAGGCTTGACAGGCTATGAAAAATGATGGAGCCCTGGTCCTATTGGATGATATTAACCCAATAGAGACACCTATGGAGTTAGAGCAGAAAAAGAGCGGTGCAATTAAAGAAGAAGAGAAAAGAAAACTGAAGATTAAACAAATTGCTAGACAAAGAGATGAAAACTACCAGCAAGCATGTGGAGTGAAAAGGGGACCAGCAAGTAGAAAAAATAAACCTAATTAGAAAAAAGCTTGTATGAAGGAAAGACGAGCAGAAAAAGAGAAGGTGGAGGGTGCCAGCCGTACAATGGCACCCCAACGCCATAAGTATCCTTACATGGAATTATCGGAGTTTGGAGAGACTCCTAACAACCCATAACCTCAAAGGGATTACTCAATCCCACTCTCTCGAGTTGTTTTATATGCGAAATAAAAAACTAAACTCGTTTGGTAGAAGCGAAGCTGAAGTCGTGTGGATTTAGCAGATGGCACATAATCAATCCAAATGGTATTGCCGGAGGATTAGCTATGGCGTGGAAAGAAGAATGCGATGTTAAAGTAACCAGCAGTTCTAGTTTTCATGTACAAGGTGTAGTGAGGGATGTGGTGAACAATGTAGAGAGGCACATAATTGGAGTCCACCTCAGCTGTAGTGAACAAACAAGGGTAGCCTAATTTCAAGAGATTTCAAGGGATTCCAAGGTTTATGCCTTTAAGCATTCCATTAGAAACTGCTAGAGGGGTATATCGCTTACTTTTCACACGCAACGCAACGTAAACTGCTACACCCCTACCACAGTTTACGTCCAAATCATAATCCACCATACCTCTATCGCTGTTCTATAGAAATAAAAAAGATGCATCTGCATCTTCAATGTATAAATGTTGTATTTTTATAATATTAAAAGGCAAACAATTTATTTTAGTAATTTGTCCTAGTTATTATATATTAATATATTGATTTTTAAAACTTGATTTTTTTTTATAAACATCGGGACTTAAAGTCCAAAATAAAGAAAGCTAAACGAAAACTATCCTAGAGAAAGTAATTTTAATGAAGTTTGCAAGAAAAATTAAAGAAATACATAAGAGAATAGAGAAAAAAAATGATATCCAAATTTAAAATTTAATTGTTATTGTTTTAAGTATATTTAGAATAGATACATTAATATTTATTGAAATTTATATTTATATAAAATGACACTTGAAAAGAAATTTTAAAGCAATTAAAATTTGATGTCAATTGAAATTTGTATATAAATTGTTGTCATTTTAAACTTTTAATGTAGGTTTAGAATAGGAATTAGATGCTAGTTGGAATTACTTGATTGTTGCTGTTTTAATGTATATTTAATATTTAATTGTTACCGTGTTAATATTTGGTTGTTGCTGTTTTAATATAGATTTAATACTTGATTGTTACTCTTATTTGTTACTAATGCATGATTGTATTAGTATAGGTTTAATGCTAATTGGTATTTTTCTGTTAGTTATTTTTAGAAATTGAGATTTGATTGATGTTAAAGTGTTAATGAAGACATTTATTTTTTACTAATGTAAGTTTAATACTTGTTGATGGACTATTTTATACTTTTATTTAAATAAGATTGGCTGATTCAACCAGTGACTCAATAATTGAATCAGTACTCCAGTAGTCTGACGGAATCGATCATCGATTTAATTATGACAATTATGCTCTCTCTTATGATTTTGAAAATCAGACCGGACCAATCCAATAGTGAACTTGATGCTTATGCGGTTTGGTTCAACATAAAAAATCGTCATACTAAAGCCTAATTTGGATAAATAACTTAATTAAGTTTCTTTTGACAAAATAGCTTAAACAATAAATGGCTATATTAAAAGTAGCTTCTAAATAAGTTATTTTTTATTTGAATTTTTAGTTCTAAAAGTACTTATTTTGTTTGGGTGAACTTCTAATAAAAGATCTTTTTTTGAGTTGTCTTTTTTTAAAAAATCTTATGGAAACGTAAAAGTAATTTTATGTTTGGATATCTCATGCAAAAAGATCTTTTTATCTATCAATTATATTTGGGTATAACAATATAAAAGTATTTTTTGTTTATTTATTACAAGAAAAACATCTTTTTTTTAAGAAAAAAAAAGATGTAAATTACAGTTTCTCAAAAAAATATTTTTTTATTTTTTTAGTACTTTTATTTTTACTATTAAAAATTTGCCAAATATGTTAAAAAATAAAAAAAATTTATTAAAATTTTTTTTTATTAAAATAATGATGCCCAAACAAACACTTAGTAGAAATCGGATAAACGGTGAAGACCAATTTTTTGAATTGGGTCTTTTAATCTGATTGAATCTAGCTTATATTTTAGGCCAGAAAATAAACAAGAACCATCTCAAAGTGTTTCAATAAAGAATGAGTTTCGTTGTTACAAATTTTTCCAAAGTAGTGGGAGGTAATACTCGCCAATCATGCATAGTTTTTTTTTTTTTTTTGGTCCTGGATCTGGGCCAGTGAAACTGACCCGACCCTGCACCCGAAACCCGACCTAGCCTAAGACCCACCCCAACGACCCAACTCCCATCGATCCTCCTCTCCGCTTCCATGCTCGCAAACCTTGTGGTTCACCCAAGTCAACCCCCTTCGGTAGAAGCTCGAACTCTTTATGCATGGGGGCGTTGTGCAGGCTGATTGTCCTCCAGGATGTCTTCCGCTTGGGTTCGCCGCTCCTCCGCTACAGATTTGCCACAGATCTCCATCGTCGCCGGTCTGCTTCTATGCCGCTCGCGAGTGTGCAATTGGGTCTGTCTTGAGCTCCCTGGTCTCACTGTCAAAACGCAGCCGCATCTTCTCCTCTGCTGAGCAATCTCTTGTAGATTCGTTTGTTTGTTTGCCTCGTCACTGCTAGCCTTTCTCCCTATGATGCTTTTGATGCTGCTGCTTCCACTAAACGGCCGATTCGAGTTCATGGGTTGCTGACGCCCTTCCCCTCCAGCTTCGCTTCCGTCACCGGTTTCCGCCTCTACCCTCCCAGGTAACCCCTCTTCCCTTTGTCTCCCTTGAAAGCAGGTTGAAAATGAAACCTGGTGGTCCTGCAATCGCTTGTATTGATTATGGTGAAGGATTGCGAATCCTGCTTCTCGTCTGATGGTATTCCTTACTTGTTCAGGCGGAAAAACTGACCACTGCCTCTGAAGCTGATTCCCCGCTGCCATCGCTGCCAGTTGGTGAGCTAAACAATTGCCTTCTCGTGGAGTCCAAGTAGCTCCCACATCCGGAGCCTCTTCCAGCAGTTGGAGGATATCCCTGATGATTGCGTCTGCCTCAGCTAAGGGCGTTCTTGCCTTAATTGCTTGAACCAAAGGTAGGCAATCTGTTTCAATTATACAGTTTCTTATCTGTAAATTTTTTATTAGAATTAAAGCCTCTCTGTATGCTTGAGCTTCTGCTGCAAGTGCTGATGTTGTCTTGTATGTTGTTGTTGTTCCAGTGATCATTTTGCCTTGCCAGTCTCTTGCCACCACTGCTGATGCTGCCATGCCTGTTTCCCTGTCGAAAGCTGCATCTGTGTTAACTTTCGTCCTGTTATGTGGTGGAGGCCTCCAGGTAATTCTCGTTCTCTCTCCCTTCCTGCCTTCTCTATGTTTGTTGTCTCTGTCGAGTTCCTTTGTTGTGTTGTGATATTCTGCTACAAGATGCTGTGAATAAATTATTGCCCTTTGTGGATTGATTTTTGTTTGCTGAAATATGTGCTGATTTCTTTCTTTCCAAATGCACCAACAAACAAATCCCAACGTACACAAAATATTGTCCTTTTCCTTTCCTGCCTCCCTCATGATTTTGTTAATAGTGGTCATCATCCATTTTCCAAAAGATCCCACATTATAACTCGTAGGCACCATTTGTAGACTAGATCCAAACCACACGGCTCTTGTCCACGAGCACAACAGTAAAGCATGTTCTATTGTCTCTTCTCCTTCCTGGCATATGCTACACGTGGGTGAAACTGCACTTTTGCGCTGATATAAATTCATATTCACTGGCAGAATTCCGTGCACTGCTTTCCAGAGGAACATTTTAACTTTTCCTGGCACTGGTAGTTTCCAAATAGTCTTCCATACCTCCCTCAGGTTCTGACTTGTAGATGCTTTATTAAGTTTTGTCTCCTCCTTTAGGTCTTTCTCCTCCTTTGCAGCATGGTATCCAGTTCTGACTGAATACTGTCCGTCATTTCTATACGGCCACACATAGTGATCATTTTTATTAATCAAACTAATGGGCGTTCTGGTTATCAAATCAGCCTCATTACCCTGAAAACAGTCATGAATCTTATCTAAGTCCCAGCCTTCGCCATCTTTTACCAATTCACTCACTCTTCTGTATCGATTTCCTTCACCTCTCCTCAGCTTGTCTATTCCCACCACCCACTTATCTTCCCAAATGTCTATGCCTGCTCCACTTCCTACACTCCATCTTCCGTTCCTTCTAAGAAAATCTCTCCCTTCCAATATGCTCTTCCATATCCATGAAGCATTTCCTCCTCTCTCTGCTTCCCACAGATTGCAATTAGGGTAATAGATAGCCTTTAGAATCTGAGCCCATATAGTGTCTTCCTCCTTCAGGAGTCTCCAAGCTTGCTTAGCCAAATGTGCTATGTTCTGACATTCTAAATCCTTGAACCCCAAGCCTCCATTCGCTTTGCTTTTGGTCATATTTGTCCAGCTCTTCCAATGAATACTTCTTTCCTTTCCGTTGTTTGTCCACCAAAATCTTGCGATTGCTGATTCGATTTTCCTACAAAACGATTTTGGGAACTTTATCACGTTCATTGCGTAGACTGGAATTGCCTGTATAACTGCCTTTATCAAAACCTCCTTTCCCGCTTGGTTTAAAAGTTTCTCTTTCCAACCTTGCATTTTGTTTTGAATCTTCTCATGTATCCACTCCAGCGCCTTGTTCTTGGATCTTCCCCATCTTGCTGGTAGCCCAAGGTACCTTCCCAGATCTTCCCATGACTCCATACCTGTGATATCTTCAATGTTCACCCTCTTTTGGATAGAAACCTGACTTCCAAAAATCAGTCCGGATTTCTCTGTATTAATTCTTTGTCCTGACGCCTCCGTATATTTGTTAACGATTTGGATTAGTTGATATATCTCTTCTTCTTGAGCGCCTGCAAAAATAATACAATCATCAGCGAAAAGTAGATGAGTTATAACCGGCGCAGTTGGAGCTAACCTTATTCCTGAAATAAGGTTATCCCTTAACGCCTTTTCCATAAGAACAGTAAAACTTTCCGCTGCCAAAATAAAAAGATAGGGTGATAGGGGATCTCCCTGTCTGAGACCTCTTTGAGGGTAGATCTTGGTAGTCAATTTTCCATTAATTTTAAATCTATAAGTAGCACTCCTGACGCAGCTCATTATCAACTTCACCCATTCTTGACTAAAACCAAACTTTTCCATTACTTTTTGCAAAAAATTCCATTCCAGTCTATCATATGCCTTGTTCATATCCAACTTAATGGCTAAGTCATTGCTTCCGTAATTTCCTCTCCTATTTAGCTTATGAAACACTTCCTGAACCACTATTATATTATCTTGTATAAGTCTTCCTTTTGTAAAAGCACTCTGAACCGGAGATATGATGACATCTAGCACTTTCCTTAACCTTCCAACCAAGACCCTAGTCAAAATTTTATATATGAAATTGCAACAGCTGATAGGTCTGAGTTGATTCAGGCTTTCCGGTTGAGTCACTTTGGGAATCAAAACCACTGTTGTTTCTCCTAAGTCCCCTGGTAAGCTGCCATCTTCAAAAATCTGTCTCACCACACCACATACTTCTTTTTTCAGAACATCCCAATGCTGTTGGTAGAACAGTCCATTAAAACCATCAGGCCCCGGAGCTTTTAAGCTTCCCATGCTAAAGACAGCTTCCTCAATTTCCTCGTCATTGATCTTTGCCATAAGCTCATCATTCATCTCTCTAGTTACTCTGATTGGAATATCACTTATGCATTCTTCCAGCTTCCTAACCCCTTCAGAAGTAAACAACTTGGTAAAATGTGTTTCTACTAATCTCATAATGTCTTCTTCTCCTTGTATCCAGTGCCCTGCCTCATCTTTCAATTTATCAATTCTGTTCTTCATTCTTCTCTGTATGGTTGTTGCATGAAAAAATGCTGTGTTTTTGTCGCCCCATTTTATCCATTTCAACCTTGATCTTTGCCCCCAATATTTTTCTTCTTGTTTCCAAAGATTTGATATTTGGTTCTTCAGCTCTCTTTCCCTTTTTTGATCTCCCTCCTTCATATCTCCCTTTTGTATTTGTTGTAGCTCACTTTTCTTTCTTTCTATTTCTTTATCTGCTCTCTTGAATTTTCTTCTGCTCCACTCCAATAGCTCCCTTTTACATCTGCTTCTCTTTCTAGTGAACTGGTTCCAACAGTTTCTGTTCCCATCGTCTTGCTGCCAGCTCCTCCTAATTACTTCTTTACACTCCTCGTGCTCTGTCCAAAAAGCCTCAAACCTAAAATCTTTTTTAATTCGAATTCTCGGTTGTGTTTCCAAAATTAAGGCACAATGGTCCGAACTTATAGCCGGTGCAGCTTTTAGAATCACATTCTGATGTATATGCAGCCATTTCCAATTTACTAACACCCTATCTAATCTTTCCCTAGTGATAAAGTTATTTCTAGGATTGCTATACCACGTGTATTTGTTTCCTTTAAGATCAATATCTATTAAACCATTATCATCTACAAAACTCCTAAAAGTGTCTAAGTAAATTTTTGGTTGTGGATGCAAGCCTACCTTTTCGTCTTGACTTAGAATATCATTAAAGTCACCCAAATATGCTTGAGGTTCTTCCCTGCTCCTATTACTTACCGTTAGCTCTTGCCATAGTTTCCTTCGCCTTTGGAAGACTGGGTTACCATAGACAAAAATTCCCTGCCATTTCAAACCATTATTTATGTTAATACTTGCTTTAATATAGTTATCACACCACTCATAAACATCAATATTAGTATTAGATTTCCATAACAAACATAGACCACCGGACAAGCCCCGGGGTTCTACACAAAAAGACTTTTCGAAGTTTAGCCTTCTTCTAATCCTATTCATTTTATCTTTACTGGCCCTAGTCTCCATTAAAAATACTATGTGCGGCTTAACCTCTTTACAAAGATTATACAATTCAGAAATTGTCGGGGCAGCCGCTATTCCCCGACAATTCCAGCTGATTATACTCATGGCTGAGGTTGGGGCATGTTAAGGCCCGCCTCCTCAGCCATTTGTGTTTCCTTAATCTGACCAGAGACATGCTTAGTTAACTGATACTCCCCTGTGCCTAGAGCAGTGATGCTATTCTTTCCTTTCTTCAGTTCCCTAACCTCTTGCTCCTCCTTCCATCCTGTGTATGTCAGCAGTGGGATCTGTTCGTTCTCCCGTTTCCTTTTCAAGTTCAACTTCAATTCCAACTTCTTGGCTAGTCCCTCTTCCCAATCCGTCTGTGCTTCCATTCCATTATCTTCATCTTCATCACTTGCTAACTCTACATAGTATACATTCTCACCTTGCTTGATATGCTGGCTCACAATTTCTTGATCTCCATTTTGGGCTTCCTTGTACAGTTTACTTAATGTATTCTCCTTTGTCTCGCCATTCAGCCCATCTTGATCTTCCTTTCCCTCTGTTCTGACTTCATACGCCTGTTTGCCCTTCATTCTGGCTAGCATAAGTCTCTTTAATTCCTGGCCCATGGTTTCTCTTTCTTTTTTTTCCGGACCCATCTTCCCCTCCTTGATATTATAGCTGTTCACTTCTTCTTCTTCAATCATATAATTTTTCTGTCCACTTCCTCCAACATATCTTGTTTGCAGTTGTAATGCCCCTAAATTGGGCCCAATATCCCCTTTTTGTCCGTTTCCTCCTGATTTCTGCACCTCATACCCCCTCTCTCCTATTTGGGCCTTTTTGTTTTTGGCCCATTCGTTTTTCCTCTCTCTTATCTCCTTGATGATATTGTTGAGTTTATAGGCTGCTCCTAGGTCACTCTGCGTATTTCTCCCTTCCTGAAAATCAGGGATTTTTGGTACTTCTTCTACCTGCTCCTCTGCCTCAACCATCTCTTCTTCTCTCCTCATTTGGTTTTCCCAGACGCTTTCCTCCCGGATTTTCTGCTGCAGGACCTGCTCCTCCCTAATCCTACTCTCCTCAGAGCTTTGATCTTCACCACTCTCTCTGTTAGGGTTTAGTTGCTCACGCGCCTGCTCCTCCCCTTCCCTTCTCCATCCATGTTGTGTTGAAGAGTCTCCTCCCATGGTTGGACCAGGTCTTCCCTGGCTTACTCCCAGTCCCGGTGAGTATTTTTTCTTTGTTGGATCCCAACATGCCATGGCTGTTGGGTTCTTGCATGTTTTCTTCTCATGTCCTAAAATTCCGCAGTTAAAGCAATAGCTATCCAGCAGTCTCTCGTACTTGAAAAAAACCCACAGTGGTGGCAGCTTCTCTCTATCTAACCAGAAACCTGTAGGAAGTGCTTTGGTGATGTTGATACTAACCCTGATTCTCAAGTATGGTCTCCTAAGGACTCCATCCGATCTTGGATCTTCAGCCTCTGTCAAGACTCCTAACATTTCGCCGATTAGAATCCCTGTCTCTTTATCCATGAAGTCATGTGGTATGCCATGCACTTGAATCCAGAACTCCATGAAGTCATGATCAACTTCAAAAACTGATTCACCCTCCCTCCATAATCTGAGATTGACCATATTTCCTTTGACATTCCATGGACCGTTTTGAATAATCTGCAGCCCTTTCTTCCTGTCTTTGAAACTAAATAACATCTTCTTCCATCCAATATCTGTAACTGCCACACCTTGAGGGTTTCCCCACATTCCCAGTAAGGCATTCTTACATGTTTTGAAGTTTATTTCCTTGTCACTAATTATCTTACCCACCACATTTAAGCAGTCTTTCTTGTAACCAAGCTCTCCCGGCCTGTTGAGTTTGATGACTTTACCTTCGATGTTGTTCATGATGTAGGCAGCTAAAGCAGTGTTTTTGTGTTTACAGGTTTTCCAGTGGTTCTAAAGGTTCAAGCTGAGCTAGTGTTGTGTTAGAAAGAAAGTTTGGTATTGAACACGATTTAACGTAAACTCCCTGATTTGGAGAAGAACCTGATGTTCTTAGAAGACTCTCCTATTGAGAGAAGAAGAGCTCCCTAGAGGAACGATTTGGTACGGTTAAACCCAAAATCACAGATAAATATTTTTCCAATCATGCATAGTTTGAATGGAGAACAACTGGCTCACATAGGGCCTTCTTGCAACTTACTAGAAGCAGGTGAATAGTTCTAGCGGCTAACGTTGGATGCTTGTTAACTTCCATGCCTTCTCATAATGGGGGTCTTCAAGTGTAGCAGGCTTTCACAAACACATGCCTTCCATTGGATCCTTTCACAATTTTGCGTCAATGTGTTTTTTAGCAATCTTCTAAAAATTGGACAGACCAGTTTGACCAGTCTAATTATGATTCGTATACCAATGCAGTTTGGCTCAATGTAAAAAATCAATATTCTCAAAATTGGATATAAAACTGCTGAACCGACGCGTTAGATTTTTTTTAGAGCAATTCCAATGCATGAATCTCAATTCTACTTTTTTTTGAGAGAGAAAAGCCCTAACCATTGAAGAAAAAGAGGAGAAGATCCTCACACGATTTTAAAAAAAAACCAGACCCTCTAAATGAAAATTTTGAGGTAGCCAATAATAACTTGCCAAATAGCAAGTTATTATTTAAATAAATAATTATATAAAATTTTAATTAATTATATTAAATAATTATATTATAATAAATAATTAATTTAGTAATAATTATAATAATTAATTATATTAAATAATTATATTTTTATTTAATTAATAATTTATATTAATTATTTAAATAATAATTAAATCGTAATTAAATTATTAATAATTAAAATAATTAATTAGATTAAATAATTAAATTTTTATTTAATTAATGATTTATATTAATTATTTATGTCATAATTAATATTAAATATTATTTATATTATTATATTAAATTAGCCGTTGGAAACTATCCGTTACTATGTTACCGTTATTATTAATAAATTAATATTTTGTTACTCTATATATACCACTTAGATACACTTCTTTCTCACACTTTCTACTACTCTTCTTCATATTTTTCCAAGTTTACGAAATCAAAGTTCTGCTAATATTTTTTGTTCGAAAAAATGGATCCAAACTAACTCAACTCTTTCTTCAATTACTTACAAAACTTTTCTCAAATTCCAAATACCCAACCATCTCAAACCTCAAACTCTCAAGTTCCAAATCAAAACTTCATACTACCGAATACATTTCAAAATCCAAATTCACAAAATCTTTCTAATTTCAATTTTCAAGCTCCTTATAATAATCAATTTCCTATATTCCAACCGCAAAATCAAAATTCACAAACACCACATTTTCCATTTTCATCCATATTTAACCTTTCTATCGGAAATGTTACTCCAACTTCCTTGTCGTTTCCAACTCAATTCAGTACATCAAGACATAACTCATCTGGTGTTAGTGACTCTTCTAACCCATACTCTCAGACTCCTATACAATTTAGTCCAAATTCACAATATTCAGATTTTGCCAACCCTCATGGATTAGATGCTATCGACCTCAATGATGATGATATTGAAGATCGGAGGCAAGATAGTATTCAACACTGGCATTGGAAAGAGGATGAGATATTGATCAGTGCATGGTTAAATGTTTCAACTGAACCTATAGTTGGTACCAATCAAAAAGAGAAAATATTTTGGAGTCAAATTCATAGCTACTGTGTAGAATTTTGGTCCGACATGACAAGGGGGGTAGTTGGATATAAGAAACAATGGTATAAGATCAACAAGGCTGTTGCACAATTTGCTGGTTGCTACAATTGATCAAGCTAGTCGAAACATAAGGAGTGGTTCGAACGCTAATGATATAAAGAAGTTGGCCTATAAACTTTATTCCACAAATTATGGTCAAAAATTCACTTTTGAGAGGCATTGGAACATGCTTAGGTTGGAGTAAAAATGGAAAGCCAACTATCTACACAGAGTGACGGCTCAAAGAGAACCAAGGTTAGTGCAACTGGAGTATACTCATCCTCATCAAACCCAGAAACACCATTGGCTGACGAACTCGATGTGGACTCTCCCGTTCGCCCACAAGGATCAAAGAAGAGTAAGCGAAAAGGTAAGGAAAAAGCACAAATGTCTAAAGATTTTAGCGAAAAGAAACCATCGGTTGTTAAAAAATTATCTCTCATGGAAGATATTAAGAATGTTAGAGAAAAGGAACTAATAGATAGAGAAAAAGAAAGAAAAGAGGAGAGTGAACATAGAGCAAAGATTATGGCAATCAAAGAGAATGAGTTACAAATTCAAGCGGCAATGAAAGAACAAGAATTACAAATCAGAGGTATATTAAAGAAATGGAGATAAATGCAAAAGAAAGGGAAATGGAAAAGATGGCCAAGGAAAGGGAAAGGGAAAGGGAAATGAATATGCAAATACTTAATGCTGACACGTCTACAATGAGTGAAAAACGACGAGCTCTTCATGAAATTACATGTGAGAAAATAATCGCCAAGTGGTTTACTTAATGGTTCCTTGTATTCGTAGAGTTATGTAGTATGTTCTTATTTTTATTCCGTATTACTGGTATATGATGTAGTTTATTTTATTTATTTATGATGTAATTTTTTAAATTAGTCTATATTATTGTGCCGTTATTGTTCATGAAAGTGACCGTTGCAAAATTAGTCATTACAAAAGTTGCAAAACTAACCGTTGCAAAACTAGCCGTTAAGTAGCCATTGTAAAACGAGCCGTTACAAAACTAGCCGTTGCAAAACTAACCATTGCAAAACTAACTGTTTAGTAGCCGTTGTAAAACTAGCCGTTGAGGAGTAGGTACTTATTGCAGACACACTTATAAATATCAACTATCAATGACTCTGCAACTCTACTTCAACTCTTGTTTCTCACTTCGAAAAAGAACTAAAAATTACATTTCTAGATATGGCTAGAAATTTTGATGATATGTTTAATGAGGCTTTGTATGGCAAAAGAAGATGACAAGATAACACACTCATAGATAATTGGATCGATGAGTGTTTACTCGAAGATTCAGAAGAAGAAGATATCGATAGAAGCTCTATCCCAACTCTTCGTAGATGGATCAACAGAGATCGAGAAGCAGGACATGATCACCTCTTCCAAGATTACTTTGCAGATGAATCGGTGTATAATACTGACATTTTCTGACAGAGATTTCGAATGAGAAGACATGTGTTCCTTCGAATAGTAGATGCTCTCTCAAACGTCTATCCGTATTTTCAACAGAGGGTTTGATGCAACTGGAAGAAGAGGATTGTCACTACTCAAAAAATGTACCGTTGCGATACGGATGTTAGCATATGGCGTAGCAGCTGATGTTGTTGATGATTATGTGCGCATAGGCGAGAGCACTACAATTGATTGCTTGGAAAAATTTGTTGAAGGTGTCATTTCAGTGTTTGAGGATGAATACTTGCCAAAACTAAATCCAAATGACGTACGACGTCTGCTACAAATGGCAGAGGGTCGTGGCTTTCCTGGCATGTTGGGTAGCATTGACTGCATGCATTGGCAATAGAAAAATTGTCCAAAGGCGTGGAAAGGTATGTACATGAGTGGTTATCGTGGGGTTGCAACCATAGTACTTGATGTTGTAGCATCTTCAGACCTTTGGATATGGCATGCGTTCTTTGGAGTTTCTGGTTCAAATAACGATATCAACGTGTTAGATCGTTCTCCAGTGTTCGATGATATTCTAAATGACCGTGCTCCGGAGGTAAATTATACTATTAATGGTAATAATTATACTATGAGATACTATTTAGCAAATGGTATTTATCCTGAATGGGTCACATTTGTCAAATCAATCTCAAAGCCACAAGGATAGAAACGCAAGTTATTTGCACAATACCAAGAAGGGCAAACAAAAGATGTGTAGCGAGCATTCGGAGTATTACAAGCATGCTTTGCAATTATACGTAGTCCAGCTCGCTTTTGGAAAAAGAAGAAACTTGCCAACATAATGAGAGCTTGTATTATATTGCATAATATGATTGTTGAGGATGAAAGAGACACTTATGCAGGAAATTTTGCTCAAGGCTTAGAGTATGATGATGTCAAAAATGGCTTATCACAATCTCAGCTGGGAGAAGAATATTTTGCACCATACCATCAATTTCTCCAAAGAAATGCCCAACTTCAAAATAGGCAGCAGCATAGACTATTGAAAAAGGACTTGATTGAACACATGACAATTTCACAATGCTTGTCGTCAACTATAGAGTTTAATTATGTTTTTCTTTGTATTAAGTAATTTTACAAATTAGTGTAATCGTGAATTATATATTGTGTATTATTGTTATATATGAATTTATTTAATATTAATATCTTTTAATAGTAAATTATTTTTAAATTTATAAATTTAAATTATATTATTGAAAAAAATTAATTACATTAATTTTAAGTATTTTAATTAATTAATTAAGTGGAATCACAATAGTAACTAAAGTTAGTTCCTCCTAATAGAGAAGAGAGAGATGCTTTAAATTCCTATTTATTGTTTATGACCCAAAAGTTGAGGTGGAGTTATTTTTTAGAAAAAGTATGAGGAGCCAATGAAATATTTGTACAATGTGTACAATGGAAGTTTAGGGAGTATTAGAGATATAACCATTAGTGTTACCTTTTTTCATCAGCTGAAGCTTTTGGGATGAGTGGTATCATGACATGGTATTAGAGTTCTAGATCCGAAAGGTCAAGAGTTCGATCCTTCCTAAAACACAACCCTAGGTCACAGAAGTCTCCTCCACCGCCGCATAGAATGAGAATCAGCGCCGCCAGCCGTTGCACTCAGTCACCTTGACACCTTCAGAAATCAGAACAAGCTTTCCTCTCTGAGATAAAGAAAAAAGGTGATAAACCCTAGCCTCCATTGTTGCCATTGTTCTTCTCACTGCTGTCATCACGTCGTTCTTCGCCTGGTCCAGCTTCTTTTCTTCGCGCGTCGCAAGCTTCTTCGCCTGGTCCAGCTTCGTCATCCATTGCGTCACCAGGTCTAGCTTGGTCGTCTGTCGTATGCTCGTCGCTGCTGCCAGCTTTTCCGCGTCACATTCTTGGTCCCTCTCTTTCATACTCTACTCGTTTGAATACCATCGAAGGTTGGTTAATTTTTCTTGCTTTTGTTTTTAATATATTATTCATAAAAAATGTGATTTGGTTAATTTAATTTTTAATGTGTTCAGAAGAATTTAGTTAAAAATAATTAGTTAATTTTGTGTATGTTCGTGAGTTATTTTTTTGATGATATATGTGTTTGGAGTCTTGGTTAATTAATTCTGTTATTGATTTACTGTTTGATGATAAATTAATACTGTTTGATGATAAATTGATACTGGCTTGTTGAATTGATGTTGGTTTAGTGAATTTGCTGGAATTAAGTTATACCATGATTTGTGTAGGAGAAACATTTGTATTTCTAGTTTTTTACTACTATCCGTATCTCCATTTTAATTACAATTTGTTATTTTGATTTCAGTATTTATATGTGGCAATTCATTTGCAAAATCATAAAAATAGTTTTGTAATTGATCATTATTAAAAACAAAAATGAATGTCACTTTGGTGTTTGTTTATCGATTTTACTATCAAGATGTTTCCGTTAACAAATATTTGAAATCGAATTACAGGTTTCTTAATTCTTATAGGAATTAGTTTTTGGCTTTTTGCAATTGAATGGTTTGGGTAGTAATCTATTGGTTTCGATTACAATTTAAAAAAGATGAAAATTCAGGTGAAGTTGACTTCATGTGAAGTTGATATTTAAGAGCGGTTAGAAAAAAATTTAGTCAAATCAGTTAAATCATCTAACGGCTCTCAGATATTAACACGTGAAGTCAACTGCACTTAAATTTTCACTTTCAAAAAATGCTTTCCAGGACTTAGTTACAAGTTTCGTTACCGTGAAATTAGATATATTGTACTTTAAATTTAAATGTTATTTTAAAATTTATATTAGGTCATAATTATATTTTTGTGTGTTTATTTATATATCATTTAATATTATTTATTATTTTATTATAAAATTGTTACCAGTTAAACTACGATTAAACTGATTGGATCAATAGTGAATCATTAATTAAAACAGTTCGATGACTAATCTAATTTTTAGAATCTTAATTTTTTTAACAATATTCTCAAAATCAAACCGAACTTGTCAGTTCGACCGGATTAATCGAAAATCTGGACGGTTCGGGTAATGTGCAGCGCAAAAATTTGGTCCGAGAACTGGTCGATTTAAGATTTTCAGTTCGGCCATTAAACAAAACGGCGCCGTTTTAATGTTTTTATAGAAAAAAAGGAAAACCCTACCTCTCTCTCGCAGCCACCCCCGAAACAGAGTCACTCAGTCTCACACCCCACCCCCAACCCCCTCTCTCTCTCTCTCTCTCTCTCTCTCCCTCGGCTCTCTTCTCCTTGCCGTGGCCTCGCCGTCGCGAAGGGTTGCTCGTGTCGTCGTTCCTTCGACGTCTCTCTATCGCCGTCACGAAGGTCTGCTCTCTGTCCGACCTCTCTCTCGCTCTTTGTCATAGGCTCCGAGCTCACTTCTCTTCCTCCATCGCCGTCACTTCCCATTCCTCCGAGCTCACGAAGGTTTTTTTATTATTTATTTTTAATTTCAAGTTTGATTATTTGTTTTTGACTGATCAGGTAGCTTCAAATTCAATTAAATGGTTGCCATTTTTTTCATCATTATCATATCACAGTTCTTGTTAGAATTTGACTGGAGATGGTTGATTTATCATTTTTTTTTCTTCCCCCCCCCCCCTCTGTTTTGATTGGAATTTGTCTTTGGTCAGGTGATTTGTAATTATTCAGGCACATCAATTTTTTATTTTTCTTTCTTCCCATTAAATTTTGGAAATTGGGAACAAACTCATCAGGTGATTTCTGTTCCGTTTCAGATCTTTCTGAGAAAAGATAAGAAAAAGAAAGGTGGCTTTGATTTATCTGAAACTAAACCTTTTGTGTTGCTTTCATTCTGTTTGTTTTTTTGCTCCAATGAATGCATACAGGTAGAAGAAACTGTGTTGTGTTGTCTTGACTTTCTGGTCAAAACACCCAAATTGCTGTGTTTTTCTGGTTTTGAATTCATAGTTATTAAGGACCTTTCTTATAACAAGAGAGAAAAATTGAAGATGAATTATGCAGTAGATTTGTTCCTAAACTACTTAATACTACTTATATGTAATACAATAATACATGTTTGTGTGTGAGGTGTGAAGTGTGAACATGTTGATGCATTTTTCTGTCACTAAGGACACAAAAAGAGTGAGTAGTGGCATATTCTATATGTGATGAGAAGCACACCATGAAATATCATAAGCTCTAATAATATTATTGTTGTGGGGTTGTTAAAGATGTTTTTGTGTTTTGTTCTTTTTTATTAAAAAAATGTCTCTGGACAGCAAATATGAGATCTGAGATAACCCCTTTTGTCCAGTTTTGTAAAGAAAGAAGATTATTAATTTCACACAATCTTCCAAAGGATTGAGTTCCTTGTAGCTACATCACAAGACGAAAAGGCTGGTTTGATTGTGGACTTTTAATATTAAATTATGGATAATTTATTATGTGAAATTGTGAAATTTTGAATTTTATTAGTTTAGAAATTATTGAATTTAAATATTTGAAATTATATATACAACAGAGCTTGCTAGGGTTTAAGCAACAGAAAAAGGGGAACACTGTCTCAGACAACAGATACAGAGAATCAAATCGAGAAGAAGAAGAAAAACCCTTTCACCATGGGAAGCAGGTTGGCTAGAAGGGTGGTGCAGTTTGCAAACCTTCCAATAAAGCTGCTACTGCCAACGAGCTTCACCAACATCCAAGAAATCGCACTCAAGACAATCCCATCCGCCACCAAGATCGAGATCAAGCGCGTACTCGAGTCCCTCTACGGCTTCGAAGTCGAGAGGGTTCAAACCCTAAACATGGAAGGGAAGAAGAAGAAGCGTGGTGGCCTCCTCTTCGCAAAACCCGATTACAAGAAGGCTTACGTCACTCTCAAGACCCCTCTTTCAATTGACATGAATCTTTTCCCGCTCAAAATGGTTGAAGATGCCAGGAAGCGGATGAACAAGAAGAACGTGTCGAGCGTCGTTGAGGACGAAGAAGAGGAAGAGAGGAAGAGACATTGGCTTGAAGGTGACCGGGCCGGATCGTCTGAGGCGGCACCCCGTGGGTATCGTGGTCACACGCTCTTTTGGGACCGCGGGATGGCCCGTAGGGTTCGTGGTTCAAGCCGTAGGCACCGTGATGAGGATCGTGATGGTGCTGCTAAGTTCCCTTGGAGCAACATGAGGGATGGTAGAGCTGCCAGGTAGGATAGTGAATTTTGTTGATGAATTATTGTTGTGCTTAATAAAATTATTGACTGATAATTTGAAAAGTGATTCTGGCACTATGCAGGGCTGCTATGTGTTTTTTTTAATATTTTTATTTTTTTACATGTTGTTTTATGATTGTGATGATAGTTCATGAAATGAAAAATTTTGACCTGGCATTTGAGGTGGTAAGCTTGGATTTGAGTAGCAAAGCAAGCACAGCATAACTCCTGGTACGGAGCAAGCTGTTATTTAATCAAAACTGAACTGAAAAGGATCCATTAGTTAGTAGCCAAAACAGAATTAGTTAGTGGTTAATTAACAATTATGGCAGCTCAGCTGTGCACAATGATCAAGGGAATCAATCAATCAACCATGTCATTTTCTCTTCTGTTCTAACATTGGAATAACGGTATTATATATGTATTGTTGGTCCAGTTTCTATTGTTTACTTGTTGCCATGTGCTGTGTCGCCGTGTTATTTGTGTGCAACTTTGCATCCGAAAATATGGTTGCCTGGTTTTGTAACCCTATTGAATTAGCCATCTGATGTACCAAAAGTATTTGGGAGATAATAGAAAATCAGTTCAAAACAACTGAAAGTTACCTTATTTTGCATTTCTTAACTACTGCTTACTTTATCTTGCATTTCTTAATTACCATTGAAATAATTGAGTAATATTAGAGGTAATAAGTCTGTAATTATGGATGTTACATGCATGAAATTATAAATGTTAAGTTAAATAAAGTAATTTTGGATCATTCTCTTCCCAGCATTACCATCAGGGTAGTGGTTTTTTCCTCTAAAAGCATCTGAAATGTTATGAGGGTGAAGTACTTTACAGGTAGATATAAGGAGTAGAAAGAGACCCTAAATCAAAATTTGATTATGCTTCCTGTGGTGCAGCCAGCTTTGCTATTTTTATATTTCTAAATCGTAGACATGCCAAGTTCTAGTAGGACATGTTCACTTAGGCAGCGTTTGGTTTATGTATCCCTTGAGACAGACACAGACATAGACATTAAAGACATGGACACAAATTATTAGTGTCTATGTACTGTGTTTGGTAAACATTGAACAAGACACAATAAAATTAGAAAAAGTCTATATTATCCTTATAAAGAAAAATATTAGCTACCATTGCTACTACTATCATCCACCATTTCTACCATTACAGATTCATCATCACACACGATTCACCACAAATCAATCAGCAAAAATTTTAAAAAAAATCAACAAAAATTTTTATTTTTCTGTGGAGGAAAAAGGTAACTGGAGCAAATTCTGAAAAAGAGAAGAATCAAGATAGAGGAAGAGGTGGCAATGGCAAACTCAAAGAGGAAGAGGGAGAGGCGGCCGTGGATATCATGAAGAGGGAGGAGAGCCGACAGCGGCAAATCTGGACAAAGAAGGAGACATAGCGGCGGCGGCAGATTTGGACGAAGGAGGAGATACAGCAGCAGCGTTCGGATCTAGACGAAGTGGGAGACGCAGTGGCGGCAGCATGCGGATCTGGACGAAGGGAGAGATGCAGCGGCGGTAGATCTGGACGAGGAGATGCAGTACTGACGACGAATCTGGACCACGGGATGCAATGGCAGAAGGAGGGAGGAGGGAGGAAGGAGAACAATCACGGTGGATGGAGAAGGGGAGAGAGAAAAAAGAATTAAGGTTAAGAAATTAATAAGGGGTAAAAGAGTAAATAAGTGTGTCTAATTGTTTGTGTCTCTGTGTCTCAATATTTTGGGAGTATACTGAATACATGTATTTTGTGTATGCTTGTGTACTAACGTGTCCATTAAAGATTTGTGTCTCAACAAACAAACATAGGACATGTTCTAACGTGTCTATGTCTTTGTGTCTGTGTCTTTGAAACCAAACACTGCCTTAGGGCCTTTCTCTTTAGAAATAATGTTCCAATGTATATTTTGCCCCTCCTGAATGCGACTTCGAAATAAAGGATTGGCGCATCAAGATATATTTGTTAAGGTAGTCTGATGTCCACTTGCCATTTGTTG
This sequence comes from Arachis stenosperma, assembly GCF_014773155.1. Classification (NCBI taxonomy): domain Eukaryota; kingdom Viridiplantae; phylum Streptophyta; class Magnoliopsida; order Fabales; family Fabaceae; genus Arachis; species Arachis stenosperma. Next base: position 12,072,680 of record NC_080378.1, read on the forward strand.
TGGAACCGCTTAGATTGTTACTGGTTTTATGAATCATTCATATAGAGAAGGTTCTTTCCTAATTTTTGTTCAGTTCTTGAGCTAGGTTCTTATCCCAACGATAGGGGCAATTTGAGGATGGAGATTTCTATGAATGTAGACTCATCTGAAAGACAGTGCACTGATAGAATAAACTTAATGGCTACCCAAACTAACTTAGAAATCCTCACCTCTTAAACATTCCCTATTGTAGAGTGTATGAATGAAAAAATAAGCTACCACAGAAATTTATTACTAAAGCTATGCACAGAAGATAAGAATTCTACATGGCAGTAATTAAGGAACCTAATTGGTATTGAATTTTGAATGACTGAATTGATCTGAAGTTGAAATGGCATAACTTGTTATATTACACCCCTGTAAGAAAATTTCCATCTGAAATGTTCATGTTGCACCTCTTCAAACTTGGGTTGAGGAAGAGATGGTCCTTTGTGTTGATTCTGCTGGTTCATGTGGAAATCTTGATGGGGTTAACAATTGTGATTTGAACTATGTTTGGATATGGAAAAGTGATTAACAAATGTGAACTATGTTATGCTAGGATATGTGATAAGCTTGGTTATCTTGATGATTGAGCTTTCCTTGGTTAGAAATAAGATGAATGGCTCATGTGGGTCGAGAAAGAGTGATGCAAGATATATAGCCTAGGGATACTTTTGAGTTGAGTTATGGAAGAGGGTGTACAATGGGATTTGGAAATGAGAACAAAGTGGTAGCTTGTAATGTAATTCTTCTCACACTTGAGTATTCATTCCCTCAGTATAACGCTTATATTTGGTTTTTATCATTTTGATTTTTCAAATACTTTTGTCAATACCTAAATTACTAAATTTTCAAATAAAAAGGTCTTATTTTTTTAGTGCTTGTATGTGTACTATTATTTTGATAAAAAAGATTTTTTTTATTTTTTAGCGTGTTTGGCAAATTTTTAATAGTAAAAGTAAAAATACTAGAAAAATAAAAAAACATCTTTTTTGAGAAGTTATAATTTATATATTTTTTAAAAGATATTTTTTTTCTTAAAAAAAGGATGTTTTTCATATAATAAATAAACAAAAAAGTATTTTTATATTACTATACCCAAACATAATTAATAAATAAAAAAAATTTTTTGCATGAGATAACTAAATATAAAATTACTTTTACTTTTTTATAAGATCTTTTAAAAAAAAGATAACTCAAAAAATGATCTTTTTCTATAAGCTAATCCAAATAAACCCTTAATCTGTTTGAAATAATTACATCAAAATTTTATCTTCAAAGTCTTCTTTTTGCATTCTTCATCTCTTTTAGTGTCTTAGCTCGTGAACTTTCTAATGGTGAGTCTTCTCTTTGTTTCTTTCACTCAAATGGTACAAAATTTCAATCTTTCATTTTTGTTAATGATGGCGTAACGTAAAATGTTTGTTGCATTGTTAATGGTTTAATTTATTTTAGAATAAAATTTTGTTAAAAGATGTTATTTTAAATAATTTGATTATAATAAGTAGAAGCTATTTACTTTGAATTATAATATATTCAGTAAATGGTTAAATAAGTTTTGGAATCCTATAAAACTATTTTAAAAATGAAATGTTTTCGTCTTATATACAGATTAACTTAGAATTAATTAAGTACTTACTTTTTATTTTTGGATTAAAATCACATAAAATTAAACAAGGACTAAATCCATTTAGTTGTGATATAGTGGTAAGCTTATTGGAACCCTTAATCAACTGATGATGAGGGTTAAATGCCACATTGAACAATGGTCACCATTCTTATTTTTAAGGTTTTGAGAATCGGATTAAATGGTAAAATTAGAGGTCTAAGTTTAAAAGTTCAATTCAAAATAAATTAGATGAAATAAAATAATCTTTTTACGTTATTTTAGATTAGTTAAAATATGCTTATATCATAAATGAAAAGAGATTAGTTAATGCTTTTGAGAGTAATATCTTAATTTTATTTGGAAAAAAAACCCATTAATCTAACAAGAACTAACAATTTATTTAAAAGAGTAGCTAAACAAATAATAATACTATGAACGAAATTTTCATACTGGATAACAAACTAAACTGGACACATTATCTTAAAATTGTTTTTAAGTTAAAGAATCCATACATGAAGTTGATTTTATCATACAATTAATCATACATAAAATTAATACTTTTTATACTTGATAATTTAAAACATTTTAATTTCACATCTAACCAATACGATATTTGATTAATAATAAAAGATATTATACGTACGCAAAAGAATTAACCATTAAATCAATCAATATATATTTATATATTTTTACATGTGATGATTTACACATTTTTAATATATTTTATATAGATAACTAAGTAGTAATTGAATTTTATTGCACATAAAGTAAGATTGGTTTAAAAAAAAAAATTTCATTGGACAAAAAGAATTCTCCATCATAGACTTTCTTGATATTTTAAAGTTTTTTATGTTTAATTTAAAATTTTAAAGATTGTATATTGATCATGAGTTCATGACAAATTTGTCTTTTATTCCCTAAAACAATTTCCAAAATATATTGCAGAGGTTGATGATTTAAAAGGTTCAACAAACAATAACCTCCAATGGACTATTCCATTAACATCGAATAAAATTGAAAAGAATGATTACACTACTCCTTCGGTTGGATACTATTCTAGAAATCCTCATTGGGATAGTAATCCTATTCTTCCTATCTTATTTTTTTTTAATTCAAGCATTCTAAAATTGAGCCAAAATTTTTTCAGGACACTAATAAATATTCTTATTGGCGTTATGCTATAAAATTTGAAATTGTTCTGAATTTAAACCAAACTTGGTCTATTATAGATTGTTTTCTTAATGTAAAATCCATTGGTTATAGATAGGTATATCAGATCAAGCATCATTTGATAGTTATGTGGAATGCTATAAGATTCGTCTTGTAATAAAATAATTCACTCAAATAGAAAGGATAGATATTTTAGAGATTTTTTTTCAATAATAAAGTTAGTTTCAATAAAGAGGTAGCTAATTTATCAATTAGATGTTAACAATACTTTTTTATACAAAAATTTATCTGAAAATGTATATATGACCTTGTTTCCTAGATCTAGTAATACAATCAATGTTGTAAACAGTTGAAATTACTATATGTTACAACAATCAAGTTGTATGTGGTATGAAAAATTATCCAAATTTTTACTTTCTTGTGAATACCAGCACTCTCTCTGATTATAATCTTTTTGTCAAATTTATTGGTGCTGAAATTTTTATCTTATTGTTGTATGTTAATGATATCGTTCTCACGGACAACTCTATTTTTGAGAAAGCTGCCATTAAATCTATTTTAAATCAGCATTTTAAAATTAAAGATTTGGATATTCTTAAATATTTTTTGAATATTGAAATGGCTTATTCTACTCAAGAAATTTATTTATCTAAAAAAAGTGCTGTGTTGATTTATTAAAAGATTTTGGTTTGTTGGATTTCATAGACATTTCTACAAAATTGTATCAGGACAATAGCCCTTTGCTTTCTGATCCCTTAATTTATTGTCGTCTAGTTGGCCGCCTCCTCTACCTTACTACTACCCAATGTAACATTACATACGCTACGCTATAGCTTAGCCAATTCATGACTTCTCCTACTGAATCCTATTTTCATGCAGCAAACCGGATTTTGATCAAGAGAACACATCGCAAATTATATGCATTCTGGCACCCGGTCCTGTATTTTCAAAATGTTAACACTAGAAAAAATCTTACAACATTATTGTATTGCATTGTTTTAGAACAATGTGGTGAAAGGTATAAAAGAGGAAAAAATTTTCAGCTTAAATAAAAAGAAAAACCAGCTATTGTACCTACAGCTTATGTCAAAGTTAAGCAGTCTGAATTCAGATTTTTGTCAATTTTAAGGTCAATGATAATTAATTAACTTTTCTATTTACCTTTGTTAGAGATTAGTTACCTTATTTCTTAGCCTTTGATGTTTGATGCTTATATATTTTTAATTTATTCATTTTAATTAGGATATAAAATACCTATAGAAGGATCATAGACAATTCTAGAAATAGAAGATGGATGCGATGTGATAGAATTAGTGAAGAGTATCTAAAGGGATTAAAAAAGTTTTTAGATCATTCCTTTCATCATAGTAATGGAAAATCAATTGCTTGTCCCTGTAAGAAATGTGTGTTACACTATTTAGTGGATCGGACAATGGCCTATGATCACCTTGTGGTTAATGGTATTATGCCATCATATGACACTTGGTTTTGTCATGGGTCATCGATGCTTCTTGAAGTCTAATCATAAATTTCGAAATGATACAAAGTCTTTCGATGGGACTAAAGAATCAAGAGTTGTGCCTGATCCAATATTAGGGTCATCAGTTTTGAATCATATATGGAGAAAGAGGAGCATTTTTTTCAATCTCCCTTATTGGGAAACAAATTTGATGCGACATAACCTTGACGTGATGCACATAGAAAAAAATGTGTGTGATAACTTGATATATACATTGTTAGGTTTGGAAAAAAAGTCGAAAGATAACTTGAAGGCTCGGTTGGACTTGAAAGAGATGAATATAAGACCTAGCTTACGGCCTCAATGTCTTCTACTGAAAAGAAGTTGTTTTATGAAGTACTAGAAAATGTTAAGCTTCCACATAACTATGCATCTAATGTCTCTCGTTGCATTCGAAAACAGAAGATATCAGAGCTAAAATCTCATGATTGCCATGTTATAATGCAAGAACTTCTTTCACTTGCTTTACGAGAAATAGTAGATAAAAAGATGAGCTCTGTTTTGATCGAATTGTGCACATTCTTTCGAGGGATATGCGATAAATATCTTGAAGTGAAAAAATTAACACTACTTAAGGAGAAGATTGCCTTAATATTCTGTGACATGGAGAAGCTCTTCCTCCCATCATTTTTCACAATTATGGTCCATTTGGTTATTCATTTAGCAACTGAAGCTAAAATTGCAGGTCTAGTCCAATATCGCTGGATGTATCCAATAGAAAGGTGCAGATAATTATATATATTAGATTTAAATTGCAGGTTCAGTCTATTTTCATATATAGTAGAATAATATTAACTTATGTTATAGGTATTTATGCACTTTAAAATCATATGTTCGAAATCAAGCATATCCAGAAGGTTCTATAGCAGAGGGATATATTTCAAATGAGTGTTTGGTATTTTGCTCACTATATACGAAAAGTGGAGATTCAAGATTTTATTGGTCAACAAAAAATAAAATGAAAATTGAGCACGAGGCTGATCAAAAAGGATGCCTTTTTTCTTCTATTGGAAAATCCTTTGGCAAAGAAGAAGCATTTCTAATGGATGATAAAATATAGTTGCAAACCCATCGATATGTGCTCTTCAATTGTGCTTCTAAAGTGGTTAAAGATTATAGAAAGTGAGTGATTATCTAGCTCTCTTTATTGTTTATCATATATAATATTATTACTGACATATATATGGGTCACATGTACAGTAAACATATTAGTGAGATCAAGAGAATACATCGCAAGCGTCGCCTTTCTCCACATCAACTTTGATCGCTTGTATTTTAATTCATTTCATGAATGGTTCAAGAATGAAGTAAGTAAAGGATTTAATTATTATTTTTTGGTCAAAAATTTATAGCTTTACATTATTTTTTGGTTAGATTAACAAGTTGGATATCACATTTAGTACCCAAAGTGATATAAGAACCCTTTCACGAGGTCCAAGATACATTGCAAGACGATTCAAAAGTTTTGATTTAAACAATGGGTATCGATTTCGAACAAAGAAGCATGAAGAGTCCAAGGCAACACAAAATTCTGGTGTCATGGTTGTCTCAAAGGTGATTAGTTATGCAAGTGCAAGTGACAATGTTCCCAAGTCGAAAAATATCAATTATTATGGAAGATTGACTGATATTATAGAGTTAAATTACTTTGAAGAATTTAAGGTTGTCTTATTTAAATGTGACTGGATTGACATAACCAAAGGTAGAGGAGTTAAGAAAGATGATTTGGGTTTCACACTAGTGAACTTTTCACACTTAATACATACCGGTGATAAAAAAAGTGATGAACCTTTTGTATTTGCAAACCAAGCTCAACAAGTAATATTTGTGAAAGATCCTCATGATCATGAACGGTTTATCCCTAGGCTAATTAGTCCTCGAGACATATATAATATGGGAGAAAAGAAAATCATGCAATTTGAGCAATTAATGCAAAATGATAACGGTGACTTAACTTTGTTGGAGAAAATTCGTCACTTTGAGAATGGGAATAATGATTGGGTTAGAAGTGGGGTTAATGATATAGTAATTGATCACGGACATTCACCAAATCAAACTGATGACAATTCTGAGTAAGTTAGGTAATATTTTAAGAACTTTTACATTTTGCATTTTTATTTTCTGTATTTTTCTTATTTTTATTTATTAAGTTTATATTTTTTTATTTAGAGAGGTGTACCAAGTGACTTGCATTTTTCTGCACATGCTAGTTTGGAGAGGTGTTGGTACACGCATGGAGAAGCAGATGCAGCCCTTACTTTGATATATAGCTCTTACTTTGATGTTTTGAATTTTGAACTTTGAATTTAGAGGATCTTTTATGTCTTAAGATTGGTTACTTATTCTGTTTATTAATATTGACCTAGAGAGTTTATATATTACTTTACCTTTTCTTTTCTCCATCGTGAAATGACATTCATATTAGTAAGAATCTGATTTTTTTAATAAAGCTTGTATAATATAACTTGATTCACTTTACCCTTGTCCTGTTATTACATGGAAGCTTTGGAAACTCATGTTAGAATCCTTGGATTCTGTTTTTTTTTTATAATTTTTTTCTTTTCCATACTCTGTTTTTTGTTTTGTTTTGTTTTGTTAAATATAAAGATTTTATATTTTAAATTCTATTGACTTTGTAGAATATGGGTGCATCAAAGAAGAATTATAAAAATTCAAATATTGAAAGAAACAATTTGAAAAGTAATTTAGAGTCAAATAAAAAGATAAAACATAAGAAGAGAAAGAGAATGCATGAATTTGATGGGGAAGCTACAAAGAATTGGAAAGAAGAGGGCTTCACCAGTAGAAAAAAGAAGAGAAAGAGATTGGAAGAAATGAGTGGTTCAATGACAAGCAAAAGACACGAACTTATTGAGGATAATGATCTTGTGGAGATTTAAGAGTGCCTAAAAAGAATTGTGTGAGATTTGTTGAAGAGGAAAATTATGCTGATGAAGTGCTGCCTTTTATGGAGCAACTATTAAATGATGAGAATTTGTCTCAAACTCCTAGTATTTCTAATAGTATAAATTCTGAGCAAGATGAAGAATTAGGTGATATTATTATTACTTTAAATATGATATTATTATATTTTCATATTTTTTTTCACTGAATAATTGCATTTTTTTGTTAGGTCATACAAAGGCAAAGAGGGTTAGAGGACCTACATTGTTGAAAAAAATTTGGAACATGCCTCATGAAAAGATAATTGATATGCAATTTAATAACCGCAACCAAGTTATAAGAAAAGAAGGTAAAAAACTTGCTAGTTTTCTTGGTATTCTAGCTAGAACTCCTTCAATAATACCTTTAAACATAGATGACTGGAGATGTTATGATAAAGAGAAAAAAAATAAGTTGCTGAAAATTGTGAGGGTAAGAATTTATTATTCTTAATGGATTCTAATTTAATTTTATTTGATTCATTAAAAAATTGCTTGAATGTTTTGTAGAAGAAGTTTTCTATCCTAATACGTGGTGAGGAATTTGTAAAAAGATCAATTGGAAAGAAATGAAAAGATTATAAATGTGACTTAAAGGGTATGTATTTGGGATAATACAAAATCAAAGATGTTTTATTAAAGAATAGACCAGAACGAATCCCAAGAGATCAATGGATTAGTCTTGTCTCATATTGGTTCTCTGATAATGTAAAGGTACTTTAAAATTCTTAACTAACATGTAAATATAAGATAAATATTATTACTGAATCTGATATTGGTTGTCTTCATTTGTTTTATTAGCATTTTCTTATTTTTTAATTCTAATTCTGCCATAACTGCAGCAAATTACTTTGGCCAAAGTATATTTTACTGAAATTGTATAGAACTTACTATTTTATTGAAACTGTATAGATATAAAAAATAGAAAAATAGAGAAATAATAGCATGTGTGTGTAGTAGTGTATTTTACTAATCCATAATGTGTTATGATAGAAATGTACCCAAGCAAATAGGATTAATAGGGCAAAACAAAAAATGCCTCACACGGGAGGATCTAAAAGTATTGCAACATTGATGGATGAACAGGTACTTATGCATAATTTTTATTTCAAATATTTTATAAAAGAGTCCTACTAGGGAGCCAATGGAGTATTTGTACAATGTGTATAATGGGCTGCTTATTTAGCCCACTATGAGTTAAAAATGAAAATTACCCACAAAATAATAAATTTTAAAACTCTTATTCAATTATTTCACATCAAATTTCAAATTTCAAATTTTTAAAAAAATTTCGTTAGTTATTTCAAAAAAATAACTATCTAAAATCCTTCAATACTCTCTTCTTTTTCAACCGGCGGCCACCCCACCTTCATCAATAATCATTCCATTTCACCGTCGCTACTTGGCTTGCCACACGCCACTCACCCTTAATAAAAATAACCATCCACTTAAGGATAAAAATAATCATCCGCATAACTAATGAATTGAACATCTAACATATTTTAATTATATATAACTAAACTCAATCCAATCAAAATAATTATCTACATAAAAATAAAATAATCATCCGCATATCTACTAAAATGACCATCCTAAATTGACCATTAAAATAGAAGAAGATGATGAATAAACAGAAGAAACTATTATTGTGGTGAAACATAATTTTGAAGGACTAGTCATGACAAAAGCGGCACTGTTGTGAAGCATAGGGCTCAAATCATGAAAGAAGCTAACCATGCTTAGATCTGAAGAAGAAGAGCATGGTGGTATCATCGGTGAGAAGAGACTTGAAGGAATGGGAAAAAGCGAAGGCGCATCGGAGGAGGTGAGGACAGTGTCGGGAAGAAGGCACAACCGGCTGCGACGGAGGCGCTGGATGTCCGGGTTTCGACCCACACAATATATGCATCCTCCCTTGGCGGTGACCTGTGCGGCAACAGCGCCAGTCAGAACAGTGTCGGCGCGATTTCTGATGGCGGCTGGTGACCGTGGCATTAGTGTACCGCCGAGATTCCATCAGAAAGGCATAGAACGCTGATAAACCGTATTAAGAGAGAAAAGTGAGAGAGGGAGGTAGTTTATTTGTTTCCAAAACCGACGGTAATCCTAATATTTGATTTAAAATTCAAATTGAAAACTATTCAAAATTAATTAGTTACCTATAATTTAAAATTAATTAATTGCCTATCAAATATTTTAAATTTTAAATTAACCCCATTATATACATTGTACAATATTTCTATTATCTTCTCATACTTTTCCTTTATAAAACAATGCATTGTTTTTTTCCTGGAACCATTAGCAACGCAACACAGTATATATAATGAGAACACTGAAAATTTGTCCTTTTTTGGACATTTGCACACTTGCACTTCTCTTTTGACTTTATCATTTTGTTAGGCGAAGGATGGAATCGAACCTTCATGAGCAGAGATTTTTCTCAAAATTTATAAAAGGTGTAAGGATAGTAGACCATTGGATGAGGAATCTGCAAAAGCAGTGATAAAATTTATGAATTTGTATCTTCTTCTTGTTGTGATTGAAAAGTATAAAGGAACTAAATCATGCATTTAGTTCTAAAATAGGAACATACATGTATCCTCCTTTTTAGTTTCACTCAATTGTGACATTTAGTTTTTTCTATATAGGAACTAATTGAAGAGAAGTTGAACAATGGCAAGCTATCTAATGAAGAATCTAATAACGGTGTTGCTTGGGAAGGAGATGTTTATTCTCAAGTATTGGGAAGTGATAGAAGTGGTTACGTACGTGGTTTAGGACTTGGTCCAACATCTTCTTTATTGTGGGGTAATAAATTATCTTATGATAAATTAACTTAAGATGTTTTTGTTAATGAGGTTGCTCAAAAATTACAACAAGAAATAAAGGTGCTAAAGGAAAAACGTGAAGAAGAAATAAAGTTGATGAAAGAAAATCAAAATAAAATGTTGGTTGAATTATCTTTTATGAGACAAGTTTTGTGTAAGTTTGTTTTAACAGGTTCATCTATGACTCAAAATTTCAATGAAAATTTTTTTATGCAGGTAATTTTTGAAATTTAAAATTTTTTCTTGTGAGCTGTTTTTTTTTTGTTTGACATTACTGCATTGATTAAATTTCTGATGCTAATAGTGGTCATGAGTTAGCACCATCCAGCACTTGAAATCAGGTTTGATGCTAATATTTATTTTCTTGAAAGATTATATCTTTATCTATTATTGTTTGAATCCAACACTAATTAATTAATATCGTATATAATATTATACCAACTGTTCATTAAGATTACTTTTCTTTTTTCTTTTGCTTTCCTTTAATGTATGTTTATAAATCATTATACAAGACTTCTCCACCCATCAAATTCTGTTGCTACGTGTATATGTATAAATTCTAAACATGCCTATGCAAGGAGTGGTGTTTGATTTGAATTTGAAGTAGTATGTATTAAGGATATAAATTAATTATTAATAGCATACTCTAGCTAGTGCATTGTGCAACTGTATATAGACAAAGAAGTCCAAAATTATCGAAAATTTTGCCTAGCTTTGTTAGAGAAACTTTCTATTTTATTTTTGTGATAATATTTTAACATGTGATTTGCAGACATGCCTTGTTTTTTGGGTTGTTGCTTTCTGTTCTCCTATTCAAATGAGGTACCTGAATATATGCACTTGTAATAAATAGATATAATGGAATCTGTTCTCACATAATGCATCTGTTTCTTACTCAAACTTTTCTCACTATGCATTAGAACATTAACTTAAATTTCAATTTGTTATGCAGATGGTGTTATACTGCTGTGGGATTCATAGTTGGTGGCTTTACTGTAGCATTGGCCTAGAAGAATTGAGTATATTTTGGCTTTTTTTTTATTTTCTAAAAAATGTATTCAAAGTCAATGAAATGACAAACAAATTTCTATTATGTATTGACAAATATCACTTTTAACATTCTAGTTTGTCAAAAGAAGCATTTTAATAAAAAGCTTATTTTAAATTTTTCTGATCAAAATTCAAATGTAAATTATCATTATTATTATTATTATTATTATTATTATATTATTATTATTATTATTATTATTATTATTATTATAATAGAAAAAATATAGGTTGTTTGTTCTAATTAATAAAGTGAGTATAATTTAAAAAAACTTTAAGATTTTAGCGGCAATAGTAATGAAAGCTAAAAGTGAATAATATTATAATTTTAGAATTTTTTTAGTGGCCATATAAATTGTCGGTAAAAAAGATTTTAGTGGCAATAGTAATGGCAATTAAAAATGAACAATGTTTCCATCTTAGAATTACTTTTAGTGGCCATATAAATTGCCAAAAAAATTGTCTCTAAAAGTTATATACTTTTTGCGGCTATTAAAATGGTCTTTACCGGCAAATCTTACAATGGTCACTAAAACCTTTTAGTGGCGAAGCATAAGACGGCTAATATCTAATTGTCGGTAAATGTATTAGCGGCTATTTTTATTGCCGCTAAAAGTAAAATAAATGGCCAATAAAAGTGATTATTTTTGTAGTGTGAGATACTTGCTTGAACTCTAATCCAGGTAGAGGCTTTTTTTTCGTGACTCTTCTGTTCATATATGTAGATTCAGTGATTTTGACTGAGCGGGTTGTCCATACTCGTTGTTCTTTAACTAGTTATTGCTTTTTTTTGGGAAAGTCTTTGATCTCTTGAAAAACAAAGAAACAATTTATTATCTTCAACAAAAGTAAAATATAGAGATCTTGCAAACACCACCTGTGAACTCCAATAGTTGATAAATATGCTGCATTTTCTTCAAATTCCAACTGATCGCACTCCTGTTCTTTACCGTGATAATCAGGGCACTTTACACATTGTGACAAATCCTATTTTTCATGAACGAATTAAGCATGTTGAAATTGATTATCATGTGGTCTATCAAAAGGTTCAAGTTGAAATGATAAAATTTTTTTCTGTCTCTTTAAGACAATTAGCTGACATCTTTACTAACTTATTATCCTCTTATCTTTTTCATCTTAATCTCACAAAATTAGAAGTTTTGGATATTTTTCATCTTCTAATTTGTGGGGACATATTAGAGTAATAATAAAGTAGTTATGAGTTAGTAATAATTAGTTGTTAGTAAATAAATATTTATAAAATTAGTTGGTAATATCTCTATAAATAATATAATTCTTATATCATATAAAACAATAACTTCAATACATATTTATCATTTTTTTAATTTTATTTCTATTTTCTTGTTAGTTACTAATATCGTGTTCTATCTACACTATCCCAAATTCAAAGCAACAATTACTATACTCTTCCCTTTGCCTACAATCCAAATCACTACTCATAATGGAATCATCATCATGTGTCACCGAAAATTTTAAACGGTGGTTACTAAGCTAACTTTGTTGGCTATCAACCCTCAGCTTTTCAAGATATTGGTAAGGCAGAATACTTCTCTAAACATTAATTCTATATATTTTTCTTTCCCTAACTTAATTAACTATATATATTGTTTGGAGCGCACTACATATTTATGTAATCATGTAATCTAGTTGGCCCAAATTCAAATAGAGTCACGTGCATTAATGACGAGTGAAAACACGCGCTTGAAAACCCTTCGTTACTTCGCGCTCATTATGAAAAGATGTTACTTCTTTCTCAATATGAAACTGCTCATTCTCTTCGAATCTCTCTCAAAATCACTCAAACTTCAGCCACGTTCTCTGCGAAAACCACTACTGGATAAGAATCGCGAGAAGATTTAGCAAGGAACAACCAGAAACGAACAAAAACAGTAATAGAGATTCGCCTTCCTCCTCCTCCTCCTCCTCCTCCTTCTTTTTCGCGTTCCTTCTTCTTCACGTGTTTTCTCCTTATCTTCATTCTTTTGTTGTTATTGCTACTGTAATTTTTTTTTTTTTGTCTTTTTCTCTTTCTCTCCCTTGTGAAGAAGCAGTAGAAGGTGAGGAGGAAGAGTTTTAAATTGTGCAGAGCAGAAATGAACTGAAATGGCCAACTCCACTTAACCAAATATCATTTATGTGCTGAATAAAACGTCATAAGCATTTAATCATAAAAAAAATATACTATGATATTAAATTTACTATCCTCTCCAGCCCTTATTGTAAATTCACATATGGAAATTTAGATAGTAAATAGCATATATTATGATTGGCTATTTGTAATTAACAATATTTTGTTTAACTTGTTTAAAAAGCAAAAAATACTTACTTCAAATGTATATATGTGAATATTAATCTAAATGTTAATGTTAATATTTATATTTGATTCAAGATGGATTACACATCTGAGATGTTAATTTATATATCTGTTAGAACTGTCTGACTACTATTTTATTCAAGGTTCTCAGTGATTGCAATCACTGTATTTACCAATACATTACGAACTCCAAAAGAATATAGTGAACCAAAATTAATACACCGAGCAAACTAAAAGTTGGAAACATATTGAACCCCTGAACCCTAAACCCTAAACCCTAAACACTAAAACCAGAACCCTGAACACTGAACCCTGAACCCATAAACCCTAAACCCCTAAAATCTTTAAACCCTAAACCTTAAAACCCTAAACCCCTAAAACCCTGAACCTTGAACCCTAAATCCTAAACCCTAAACCCTGAACCCTGAACCCCTAAACCCCTAACCCTAAACATTAAACCCTCAACCCTCAACCCTGAACACGGTGAACCGAAACTAATATATTGGGTGAACCGAAAGTTGGAAACACATTGAACCCCTAAACCCTGAACCCTAAATCCTAAACTCTAAACCCTGAACTGGAACCACTAAACCCTAAACCCTAAACACTAAACCCAGAACCCTGAACCCTGAAACCATAAACCCTAAACCCCTAAAACCCTAAACCCTAAACCTTAAACCCTAAACCCTGAACCCTGAACCCTAAATTCTAAACACTATATTCGTCTAATTATTTTTAGACTCCTTTCTGCATACCGAACTGAACACATGCACATGGTGAATCAACTTTTTAGTAATTACGAAACCGAAAAGTTACTCACATTTACTCATCGTTACTCACAGTTATATATTATCAATTCAATTCAATTCAGATATAGATTACCTCAGTCCATTCAATTCACTTCAAATAAAATTAGCAATTTCATTCCATTGAATTCGATTCAAAATTCAATAATCCAAGCCTCATCAAATTGATGCGTTTCGGAAGAATTATCCAAATCGCACTCATTCAACTGATTTAAAGTTGATTCATTCATTGTTTGAATTCAGAAGTGTAGATCGAAGAAGAAAACGAAGAAAAATATGAACGAGGAAGCTAATTACATTGAAATCAATCCAGATCCATAATACAGAGAAGAAAAACGCGAATAGAGGAGAACAAGGAATTTAATTAGGTTGAAGAAGAAGAAGAACAACGCAAAAAAGGTTTACGTTATATAGAAAGGTTTACGTTGAGAAAGGTTGATCACGCAAAATAAGGATTACGTTTATACGTTATATGAGGCGCGTGTAAAATAAACGAATGTGTAAGTGAAAAAAAATGCGTGGAATAAAAAGTACTTGGATACCATCCATGTAATTTTTACATGGATGCAGAGCTTTCCCGATATTGTTTACCATGAGATAAAATAACTTAAAGTGGAGTATGATTGTCCAAAATAGTATCTTGGCCTCATGTTTGGCTATTGGAACAGTTACCAAACAAAAGTTTAAAATATTTTTTTTTTTCAATTATTTGACCTGTAAAACAATTATGTTAGACATATACTAAAGTCAACTACTAATATAAAATATATATTAAAATATAAAATATAAAATATAAATTAAAAATAAGTTAAACAATACATATATTTATACACAAATACATAATAACTAAATTTAATGACTATTTTTAGTGTGCAAATATTACTTTTTTAGAACTTAATTTGTTTTTCAAATCAATTAGAAAACTTACATATAACAATGAAAAATGAACTATATATATATATATATATATATATATATATATATATATATATATATATATATCTTTAGTATATATGGCATGATATTATATTTCTTTCAAACTTCCATGCCTAATTGTGTATTATTTATTATAGTAGATATTATAATTTTTATATTTATATATAAAAAAAGTCCTGAAATATGTTTTTAAACATTCGCATATTATAAAATAAAAAAGAACCAAGGCATTTTCAAAATTTTAACCCAAATTAAAGAGACATCACACGCACAATAATAATAAAAATAAATGCATGATTATATATATCTTAAGATTTCTTTCACAGAAGAACATTTTGAGTAATTACATGAACTTTTATATAAGTATTTTTTTTATGTCGTAAGTGGATTGAAATTTTTATTTCAAGAGAAAAAAATGAATTTTTTTAATTTGGTCCTAGAAATTCGAATATCATAAAATAATATACCATAAAAATTTAAGCTGATGCATGATAGGTAAAAATACAACAAAGAATTATATATCATGTATAAATATGATATGAAATCAAGAATATATGAAAGAGGAGTATTAGGGGGTTAGAAAGTTTTGTAATTTATAACCATCAATTAGTTATCATTAGTGATTTTAATGGTGTAAGATTTTATCTAAAAGTATGAGATTACTAACTTTGCTTTTACTGATTAAGTGTTAGACAAATTTCAATAAAACTGCTAGTCCCTAGACTTTTCCTATATGAAATATTGCTCTTTCACTATTTGCATGATTTCATGGATACATGGTCAATAAAACTGATAGCTCCCAAGGCCCAAATGAAGAAGACCAGCCCGAAACGAAGTTGCCCAATACAGAAGAAGACACAAAAGGGCAGCCAGCGCAAGGTGTTGGGCCGTCTCAAGTGGAAGAATCCAAAAAGCAGCGAACCAAGAGAACTCCAGGCTGGATGAAGGATTTTGTTATTGGATGAAGCTGTGCGTAACAGAGAAACATTTTCCTGTGCTGAGCTGGTTAGTTTGTTACGGGAAAGGGGAAAATATATGGGATTGAGAATGATTCAGAGTTAGTTAGAATATTGTGTGAAGAAATGTTTTCTGGAATGCTCCCCCACTCGAATAGGGGCAGTGTCTGTGTCGTTCATTTTCATTATCATTTCACATTCAATAATATACAGTTTTCATTCCACCACTGTGCATTCTACTATACTTCACTACTCAATTGCAATATCCTTAACAGTCACGAGTAAGGTCTATCATTTAGTGCTCTTGTTGAGAGAGGATGGTGATCCCTGCTGAACTCAACCCATAGCACGAGCTTGCAGCTCTGCAGAGAAGTCATGTTGAGATTGCTAGCCAAGTGTCCACCACGAATGAGCGAATGGATGGACTGGAAGAGTCGCTGCGGGAGATTCGGAGCATGCTGAAAGAATCCCTGAAGAAAAAGAAGGTGGTCAGTGAGTCCGATGAGGAGGATGGAGCACAGTCATCTTACAGGCAATCTGTTCGCAAAAATAATAACATGACTAGAGGTATTAAAGCTGAACTACCAATCTTTGATGGTGATAGAGTAGAAGAATGGGTATTCAAAGCCCGTGAGTACTTTGAATGGTATGCTGTACCGGAGGACATGAGAGTGCGTATGATTTCTTTTCATTTAACTAGTCCTGCTTATGCATGGTATCGTTGGGGTGTTAATAACAATATTCGTTATACATGGGACTCATTTTTAGAAGCTCTCTTAGTTCGTTTTGGACAGAATCAATTTTACGATCCTAAAGCAGCACTCAAGGAGTTAAAACAGGTGAATACTATGGCTGAATACCAGAGCCAATTTGAGGAGCTCACCAATCAGGTGACAGGACTAAGTGAGGAATGGGTAATCTCTCTATTTGTGGCTGGTTTGCAAGATTACTTAAAATGTGAGCTACTCCTAGCCAAACCTACCTCATATGTGACAGCAGTATCCTTAGCCAAGCTCTATGAGCAGAAAAACAACAGTCCCCATCCCAAATTCACAAGCCTACACCACCCAAACAGCCGCCATAACAGCCCAAACACCAACCCTCCACCCACCAGAAACCCAAACAACACTTCCCAACCCCATTTTGTTCCTGTCCCACTCAATTCACCCAACATCAACAACAAAAAAAATTTGAATTCCACCCCACCATTCAAGAAACTATCAGCTGCTGAAATTAAAATGAAGAGAGAAAAAGGATTGTGTTATTATTGTGACGAGAAGTGGTCACCTGGACATCGGTGCAAGACATCCTGCTATCTATTGATTGGAGATGAGGAAATGCAGGAAATTATGAAGGAGCCTGAACCTGCTGTGGTCCAAATTACAAATGAGGAGCAACCTTAGTAGTCGGTCCTGCACAACCAGAAATCAGTTTTAATGCCATGGTTGGTCAATACCAACCAACAACATTTAGGCTGAAAGGAACTTACAAGGACACGAAGTTATGATCCTGATTGATGGAGGCAGTTCGCATAATTTTGTGAAAGCCAGGGTTGCTGAAAAACTGGATTTCCCAATTCAACAAACCACACCACTGCAAGTACTGGTTGGAAATGGTGATGTCATTAGTTGTAAGGCAGTGTGTGAAAATGTACCCCTGGTAATGCAAGGGTATCAGTTTACCATCAGTACTTTCGTGCTAGATTTACAGGGTGCTGACATAGTTTTGGGGGTATAATGGTTCATGTGCTTGGGCTATGTGACAACACATTATGGTCTACTCACTATGGAATTTGTTGTGAATAATTTACCTATCAAATTACAAGGAGACAGACTGCTTCAGTCTGAGGCGATTAGTAACAAGGTGCTGCAAAGGATGGTGACATCTGAGGTGGTAACCACTATGTACCACTTGAAGATGGTGGATGAGGAGAAGGTATCGGAAGCCACTATCTCCATGGAAGTGCAGCGGGTTCTAGAAGAGCATTAGGAAGTGTTTGAAGAACCTACCCAATTGCCACCCCACCGTGATGTGGGAGTGGATCCTCTCCAGTGGAAAAAAAATTGGATGGTGTCCAGTGGAGGATCTCACCTTTCATTGTTCTCTCTCTCCTATTTAATTTTGGTCCCACTTATAGAATTAAAGGTGAGAGATCACACTTTATTCTCTCAAGTGTTAGAAAAAATGGAGAGGATCCATTTCCCCGTGATGTGGACCATAATATCAACCTCATTCCAGGGTCACAGCCTGTGCGTATACGACCCTATAAATATCCCCATTTTCAGAAGAAAGAGATGGAGAGATTAGTGTCTGAGATACTTGAAGCAGGCATTATTCGGGAAAGTCAAAGCGCTTTTTCTAGTCCCGTGTTGTTGGTTAAGAAGAAGGACGGAAGCTGGCGGTTTTGTGTTGATTATAGGGCTCTAAATGCTATTACTGTCAAGGACAAGTTCCCTATTCCAACCATTGATGAGATATTTGATGAACTTTTTGGGGCAGAATATTTTTCCAAGATCGATTTACGGTCGGAATATCATCAAATTCCCATGAATGAGAACGCGATTCCAATGACAGCCTTCAGAACTCACCAAGGGCACTATGAGTTTGTGGTGATGCCCTTTGGTCTCACGAATGCTCCCTCCACATTTCAGGCCACTATGAATAAGGTATTCAGACCCTACCTGAGAAAGTTCATTGCTGTTTTCTTTGATGACATTCTCATCTACAGCAAGACGTGGGATGAGCATCTCACCCATTTGGGGCTTACTTTGGCCATCCTATCTCAGAACAGGCTCTTTGCTAAGCAGTCTAAGTGTCTTTTTGGGCAGTCTCAAGTAGACTACCTTGGTCACATAGTGTGTGCAGAAGGGGTGAAGGTAGACCCTTCCAAGATTGATGCAATCCAGGCCTGGCCGAAGCCCACTACCCTTAAATAATTACGGGGATTTTTGGGTCTAACTGGGTATTACAGAAAATTTGTTGCTAGGTATGCCCAAATTGCTCATCCTCTTACTGAGCTTCTGAAAAAGAATATTTTTCATTGGGGAGTAGAAGCAGACCAAGCATTTGACAATCTCAAGGCAGCCATGGTACAAATACCGGTACTAGCCTTACCAGATTTTTCCAAGATGTTCATTGTGGAGACTGATGCATCTCATAAAGGAGTAGGGGCTGTATTGACTCAGAATGGTCACCCCCTTGCTTATTTTAGCAAGAAGTTGAACCCGAAAATGACTCTTGTCTCAGCTTATATCCGTGAACTCTACGCCATTACCCAAGCAGTGGCAAAATGGCGTCACTACCCTCTGGGCAGGAAGTTTGTCATTAAAATAGATCATCAGGGCCTTAAGGAATTGATGACTCCGGTGATTTTGACACCGGATCAGCAGTACTACCTAGCGAAATTGTTGGGCTATGATTTTGAAATCGAATATAGGCTATGAAAATTAAATCTAGTGGCAGATGATTTATCTCGCCACCCAGATTCTGATGTTCAGATGGTGTTCAGGAGCTTGACTACTGTCCAAACGTCACTTCTGCAATTCTTAAAAGTGGCCAACCAACAGTGTGATCAGATGAGACAGTTGCACCAACAACTGAGGGATGGCAAACTAGGGCCGGATTATGGGGAATACGAAGGAATACTTATGTACCAAGGCAGGATATGGGTGCCTGATTTTCTGGGCCTGCGTGAATTGCTGCTACAAGAATTTCATGCATCAGTGAGAGGGGGACATGGAGGCGTGTTGAAGACATATAGGTCATTGGGAGAAATTTTCTTTTGGCCAAGAATGAGAGCGGAGGTACACAGATTTATTGAACAGTGCGCGGACTGTCAGATGACTAAATATGTGCCAGCTAGAGCACAAAGGTTACTGCAGCCATTACCAATTTCTGCCAGACCATGGGAGGAGATTTCACTTGACTTCATTGTACAGCTACCGAAATCGGGGGGATTCAATGCTATTCTAGTTGTAGTAGACCGATTCAGCAAAGTTGGGCATTTCATAGCCCTTAAGCCAGGATTTTCAGCTAAAGATGCAGCTAAGGCCTTCATCAATTCGGTGGTTAAGTTACATGGCTTCCCAACTACTATGGTTTCTGATAGAGACCCTGTTTTCTTGAGTAAATTCTGGAAGAGTTTGTTTGAATTTAGCGGGACAAAACTACATTATAGTACAGCTTATCACCCTCAAAGTGATGGCCAAACGGAGGTGGTGAATAGAATGTTAGAGCAGTACCTAAGGATTTTTTCTCATTCCTACCCAAATCAATGGTCTACCTACCTGAATTGGGCTGAGTTTTGCTACAACAGTTCCTACCACTCGGCTATCAATATGACACCCCATGAGGCCCTCTATGGGTTCATAATGAGGAAGCTGCCCGGTTATTTGCCCGGATCGACCACCGTGCTAGCGGTAGACGAGCTCCTTAGAGCACGAGAGGTGTTGGACAGGGAACTGCACTATTCCCTGCAGCAGGCTCAAGAACGAATGAAGAAACAGGCAGATCAACACCGCCGCGAGAAGCAATTTGAAGTGGGAGATTGGGTGTGGTTGAAGATCAGACCCTATCGGCAGCGGTCCCTCACTAATCACAGTTATAGCAAACTACAAAAGCGGTTTTATGGGCCCTATCAAATAAGTCAGAGAGTAGGATAGGTTGTTTACCGGTTGAATCTTCCTTCCTCCTGCGCTCTGCATCCGGTCTTCCACATCTCTGTGCTGAAACAGTACCGAGGAGAACCACCTCAGGGGCCACCAAGCTCACCCGATTTGCCACCCTCACTGCAACCGCGTCTTCTTGCCATTCTCGGTCGTCGTTCAGTGTCAACAGCTGAAGGAATTCGAACACAGGTGTTAGTAGATTGGGAGGGGACCGCACGTGACGATACAACTTGGGAAGACTTAAGTGAGTTGCAGCGGTTGTTTCCAGAAGTTGACCTTGAGGACAAGGTCATTTTGGAGGGGGAGATAATTGATAGCTCCCAAGGCCCAAATGAAGAAGACCAGCCTGAAACAGAGTTGCCCAATACAGAGGAAGACACAAAAGGGCAGCCAGCGTAAGGTGTTGGGCCGTCTCAAGTGGAAGAACCCAAAAAGCAGCGAACCAAGAGAGCTCCAGGCTGGATGAAGGATTTTGTTATTGGATGAAGCTGTGCGTAACAGAGAAACATTTCCCTGTACTGAGCTAGTTAGTTTGTTATGAGAAAGGGAAAAATATATGGAATTGAGAATGATTCAGAGTTAGTTAGAATATTGTGTGAAGAAACATTTTCTGGAGTGCTCCCCCACTCGAATAGGGGCAGTGTCTGTGTCGTTCATTTCCATTATCATTTCACATTCAATAATATACAGTTTTCATTCCACTACTGTGCATTCTACTATATTTCACTACTCAATTGTAATATCCTTAACAGTCACGAGTAAGGTCTATTAAAAACGGTGATTTAATATTTTTTATTGTTGTTTAGGACATTTAAAGTGGAAAATAACAAGTTAGTTTTTTTTTATTTTAAAAATAACGAAAAATTATTATTAAAAGGTGAAGTGCTTTTATTGGGTTTTAAATGAGTTGAACCCTAATTTTACAACATTATTTAGAGATATCAACAAGAATAAAAAATTAAAACCATATCTAAATTTAAGAATTAGAAGAAAATACCTTTATAAAAGAACAATTTAAACGAATACATACTATAGTGTTTCTGTACTGGAACATATAGTTGAAAAGGAATAAGAGGATTTTCCAACACACAAGCAAAGGTGTTGACGAAATTATCAACATGATTTCGAACAGTGCTAACGAGTGAAGTGGTGTGGATTCCTTTAGTTGTTGATAGCTATGTTGGAAATGACATAAAGACCATTTTTGTGTTGTTTATAATTTGTTAAGATAGTTTTAGTTTGTGTGATTCTATTTGCTCCACTTTTATTGTGTAGAGCTGTTTGCTTTTAAAAAAAAATATAGTGTTTATATATAGTTATTTAATTTACTAAAAAAAATAAAAATTAATATTTAATTTAAAAAATATAAAAATAAATAATTTTTAAATATTTAAAACCTATTTGACAAATTCAATACCAAACTTATAAACACAAAAAAATTTGTCAATTAAATGATACTGACATATTATTCACCGAAACTGCGTGCAAGAGAAAGAGGAAAAAAGTTGCAGTGTGAAAATTAAATGTGATTAAATTGTTGTATAGTATTCTGGCAAACTGACACCTTGTTTAACAAGCAAACCAATCAGAGACACATACATATATATATACCTAATTGTGACATCACCATTAACATATAAACATAAACATGCTTAATTAATCAAGACCATAACATTCTCTTCACCTGTGCCACATCATTGTCCCATTATGGGTAAAGCCTAGTAGCTTAGATAGCTAGATATATATAGCTACGTACATATATACGCCTTGCTTACGTATATATATATATTTTGGATTTTTTCTGTTTTCATGCTATTTCTACTGAACACACACATTTTACTAACTTGGGTGAAACATGTGAAATCTCAGAAATTAATAACCACTCATCACATGTCTAAGAACACTGTATGCACAACCTAAATTGGAGGGTTTATAACCTAAAAAAAAGTGCTATTTTTGTTAAACTATTTTTTATTTTTATTTTTTTGGGATAATTTAAGAGAAAAAAATGTTGCAATGATATACTTTTTGTTTTGATGAGAAATATGTAGTTCTTCTAATGATGAAGGCCTACTCAAAAAAAAAATTAGGATATGGGCAAATTAAATTTCATTTGTAATATATATAACTAAGTTTGTTATTATCTAATTTTCGGATTGGGTCTAATAAGAGGATGATTTTTTTTAAAATGTTTGTTGTTATAAAATATATTAAATTATTTAATAATTTTTAATTATTAATTTTATACGAAAATAATTTTACCTGAATTTTTTGCCATTATGTCATACAATGACAGAATTGGTTTTGTTTAAGAAGGGGTCAAATTAGCTAGTTGATATAAAGGGGCTAGGGCAAGTGAAGAAAACATATTAGAATGGAAACTGGTTTTATCCTATAAACATTATATATAGTACATAACTACATATTTATAATAAATAGAAAAACATCAGGTACAGGATAAAATATATTTTTTATTTTTAAAATTTGTTAAAAATTTTAAAAATATTTCCTAAGTTTTATTTTATTTTAATTTTGTGCCAAAAATTTTTAATTTACATTAAATATACTATTGATAGCTAAATTTTTAAAAAATTTTGAACTAATTCAGTAATAATACATAATAACTATCTTTAATTTACTTGTATTGATGTTGTTCTTGTAAAATTGTTGTTGAATTAATCCTAAATTTATTAAAAAATTAATTGTCAATAATATATTTAATACAAATTTCTAAAACAAAATAAAATTTAAAGATACTTTTATAATATTTACTAAATTTTAAGAACAAAAAATATATTTTTTCCTTGCTCGTGTATATTATCTTTGCACCATGGCCTATTTGTTAGTCTCATATAGCTACATCACAGGTTTAATTTTCAGCTGTAGCTGGGTTTGATAGAACGTAAATTGTATGTGTGTGAGTGTAATGTGTGTGAGTGGATAATGCTTAAGATTAAAGGCTGTCTAATCTATGGACCCAAAAAAAAAAAACTAAATAATCTTAAATATATATATATGGTGGAGCACCATTTTGAGTAGTATAGTGTCTAGTGTGGCATAGTAGACACCTGATTGTGTACTAAAAATATAAATCTTTTTTGTACATAATTATTTTTATAATGACCTACAAACATGGTCAAAAAAGAGTTAAGTTTCTCCTAAAGGTATTGGACTAAAAGGATGGAACTCAAAATAACACCTTGAGAAGTTGAATTTCTCTTCAGTGAAAACTATATTGGTAGAAGTGGATTGGTTGGATTTGGAGTGTAAAGGTGTCATCTAGTTGAAAGAAAATCAAACTAGATGTCCATTCACTAATGTCACATGTCAGGAGCTTTAGTTTAACGTGTGGGAATCAACTTCCTACCCTTTTCAGTTGACAATACTTGAGGTGATCCCAAATACTTAAAGATATTTTGGAAAGAGCAGTAAACCAAATGTCAGACTAAAATCATTGGCCAAAGGGTGCCCTCTTCATCATGGTTTTACACTATAAAAAGGACCTCAAGCCACATCTGTAAAGCATCCTTCATCCTTCACTCTCACTTTTCACTTTCATCTTGATCATCTTCTTCTTCACGGATCTTGAAACCCTTTTCATCCTTTATTTTCACCTTCACCTTCATTCTCTTCTGAGAGCTTCTCTTCTCTATAAACCATTCCTGTCCACTTTAAACAAAGTTCATTCATCCTCTTGTGACATTAGTGGAGGTCTCAACACTTGTTCTCCACCTCTCTTCCTTACTATTAGTTCTTATATTGTTTATTTGCCATTAATAGAAGTGTCTTCCTCACAAGTTTATTTACCCCTAATCTCTCATCTTAACTATTATTTTTCACTTAATCTATTTTCCACAAAACCCACCCAAATCAACACCAAAATTCAATTGTAAGGTACTCAAAATTCGTGAAAAAATCTGCAAAGAATGGCGCTTTTTGTTTGTTATTAATAAAGTTGGCATTAGCATGAGGCATTATTATTATTGGGAATGAATGAGTAGTGAGTATCCGTCATCAGAGTGAAGAGCTTTATTATTTAATTTTGATGCCTTCCAACAAAGGCAATGAACTTTTATCATACCTTATATACATAGCATAGAGAATGAATAATTAATTATTAATAAACCTCTCTTTGCATTCTGAAACTTTCAAGTAAGCGTGCGTCAATATTGTCAGAATTCATCAGAATTTCCCTCTCCTTCTATCTATGCATATATATAATATGATACTGAATTATTTTGGACCAGTAAAGAGAATTTAAGCATCACCATCATCATCATTTACCACTTACCACAATAACCAATTAACCACTACTGGGATCACGTCAATCGTGATGTAATAAATAAAATCATTTATCTACTACTATTCAATTATTTATCTCAAAATTTCGATGACCGAAAAGTACATAGTTCAATTATTATTGGATTTGAAAAGAAAAAGTTCAGCATAAAATAAAAAAAATCTATACAAAAATTCAAACAAAATTTTAAAAAATCGCTTTGATGAAACGCGTTATATATATATTAGATGAATAAATATGTCTAAATATATTAATTTTTTTAACAAGTTAACATTCAAAAACGAGTAATATTTTAAAATTATATATAATTCTCTTGACTATTCTTAAAAAGGTAATTTGTCAAATATATAATTATTTATGTTATCTTTTTGTATCAATTTAAGTTTTGAGAAATTAGAACAAAGTGGTATTATGACAGAATTAATTAATTAATTAATTATAGTATTAACAAAAATAAACTAGCTAGGACAGAACTGAGCATTTTAATTAGATTTTTTTTATCAAGTATCAAATTATTGTTTTTTCTTTTTTAAAAAATAGAGAAACTTAAACATATAACTTTTAAATGAATATAAGAAGATTATGTTATTTGAATTATAGTTTTTTGACAAATATTAAATTATTATTAATTAAAAATAATAAAAATTTATTATAATGCAAGAAGCTACACACATAATCATAACAAAGCTTGCTAAGTCAATTTCAATAGTGCCCCACCACTGTACCATAAGACATAAGTATTATTATCGATCAATTCAAGTCCAATGCTTATGGAAATCAAATTTCTGCAGGTAGTAGTAACCCTTTTTCTTTTTCTTTTTTTCTTTTTTTAGTTTATTTAATCTTTTAATTGTGATATCATCACTTGTCAATTTGGCTATGATTATTATTATTATGTGGTCCACAACAAAAAGCCCAAACTAACTTATTAAATTAGCTTCAACCGATGCATTTTGAAGTCCACAAAACCCTCGCATGCATTACGTGTAATAACCAATGAGAAGAGAAAGACACAATATTATATATATACACGTTTATCATTATTGTTTTTCTTAATCATGTCGCTGTTACAGTCCAATTCAGGCCTTTTCTTTTTATTATATGCTTTTGTATATATTCTCTCTTATGATGATCTATCTGTTTTTCTTTTAATTTATTTTTCACACATATATTATATATTTTTTATTTTGCTAGTTGAATTTTTTAATAAGTGTGCTACTTTTAAATATTAAAATTTGTTAATTCCTCACTAATGAAAAATTGCTAATTTATTAACTGGAATTTTACATGATTATTAATGATCACATAATAATTAATTATATTCAACTAGCAAAAGACTAGACTAAATCAAAAGAAATATTATACTAAGTTTTAAGTATACAATGATTACTAATGAATACTGTGTGGTTTATAAATTCTTGCATGTTTCCATTAAATTTCGCACAAAGATGATGAGAAACAACGAAATTTGTGACGAGGACGGTGAAAGCTGAACATCTCAACAAAGATTAAGATTTTTTTTTGGAGGGACTTCCATAAAAAACTTTTAGTGCTATAAAAATTTTATCAATTATTTCATCTTCTAGAAGGGGCACTGAAGCTCTGATTTCTATATGTATGTTAAGTGGAACTTGAAAATGAGAGTCTTGCGTACCTAACTCAATAGCTCTTATTAAAGGATGATGATGGTGATTTTGAGCTGTATTTATAGAATGCTAAAAACAGATTCATCTTTAATAATGTATTAGCTAGTGTGAAAGAGATAATAGCGTCAACTTTAAAACTGCAGAAAGAATTTCAATAAATTTCCAATTTTTAATTAATTGACGAGCACTTTACTTTCTTTTATTTCTCTTATTATATTAAGATATGATGTTACTTTTATAATAAAATATTAGAAGTTTTCCATTTTTTTTACTTGTCTCATATATAAATACTTATATATTTCTTTCATTTCATGAATGAAATTATTTTATTTCAAAAAAAAAATATATAATTATTGTACTATATATGTGATTATCTGCTATATTGTCATCAAATTGTTTATTCTAAAATAAATAATAAAAATATATGCATGATTATATATCTTAATATTTCTTTCACAGAAGAACATCTTTTTGAGTAACTACGTGAATTTTTATATAAATATTTTTTCATATCGTAAATGGATCGAAATTTTTATTTCAAGAGTAAAAAAATTTGAATTTTTTTTTATTTGGTCATAAAAATTCGAATATAAAAAAAATATATCATAAAAATTTAAGTTGATGATAGGTAGAAATACAACAAATAATTATACATCTTACATATATAAATATGATATAAAATATCAAGAATATGAAATATTGCTCTTTCTCTATTTGCATGATCTCATGAATATAAAATTGTGTTTTAAGTTTTAACACCCAACCATGGGAATAGGGATGGGATGCTGATGATGAAATGATCAGGTGTGTCAGTGGAGCTAATTATATAAATTATTCATCATAATCCAATAATTTGCAAATAAAACCAATTGTTAATGAAGGATATATATTTTCATTCATATTGATATTTATATATTATGTGTTTTAATTTCTGCTAGTAATGATTTTTCCGTCCATTTGATTTGTCATGAAACTATATATTTCAAAAGTTTAAGTTGATAATTAAGTAAAAGAATATAAATAATTATATTTAATTAATACGCTGCTCTTTAATAATTTATGTAAGAGTCTCTTTTAAGATTAAATTATAGATTTTTTTTAAAAAAAAATAGTTTGTCTTGCGTTAAAGTTCTTTTAAGATCGAATTCTAGTTCAATCATAAAATCTTTGATACCATTATTATCTAGTTGCACATTTTGGGATGTGTAAGAAAGTATTTTATGCATCAGAAATATTTGATAATTAAAAAAAATTAGTCAAATACTATCATAATTTGTCTTATTTAGTATTTATTAATTATTGTGATAATTAATGAATGTTAAATAAAATAAATTCTGTCTGTTCTTTTTTTTTTATCTTCATAACATTACTGTTTAAGTATAGATACTTTTAAATTAGAAATACTACTTACTTTTAAAAGTAAAACATAATCACACAAAGTATTAACTAGTACTTTTAAAAAAGTTAAAAAATACATATTCAAAAAACTTAAAATACTTTTAGTCGATATATAATAATGAGCTTAGACAATATATCTAAAGAACTTTGCACTTTGAGTAATTTGTTTCCTCTAATTTCCCACATGTATGCATCCATGAAATTACTTTTAGAAACGAAAATTATTGTGTTTTTTTTTTTTTTTGTTTCAACAAGGAGATAGAAGACAAATTAAAACATATGCATGTGAATAATAAGACAAAATATAGTTGGAATAGGAAACTATATACATACATACATGTTACATGCATGAATAATAAGGCAACACAAGGTGTATATATAGATTGAAAACAAGGCAGAGAACCATGATCAATTTGGCAAAATAGTGAGGGTATTTATGGTACTACGTACTCTAAAGTGTGGCCAAAAGCCTTAATATATATAGGGCTTTGACTTTGACTAGGGCAAAAGATGATGGAGGCAGCAAGAAATTAATTAGGTTATGATATCATTGCCTATGGAGTGGTGGGTATATATGAAGTATGATGAATAACATGATTCATCAAATTCAATTAATTACTAGCATGAAAAGTGCAACTTCTTCCTCTTTGGTTAGTATATTTGGTACATGCCATTATCATATTGCAAAACAACCTAATTTTGGTGAAAGAATATTATTATAGGACACTATTCATATATATTATATATATATGATTTTTTTTTCAACTATACGGAATACAATAATAAATTGGGTATTGTTTGTACATAAATATGTAACACAATTGATATAACATAGACATGCATAGACTTAATATATAAAGTCGCTTGATACATTATTCTCAACATTCACTATTTTTTTTTTCACCAACAATAATGTCTTGGTTTGTACAACTTAATCTACCTTGTATATATAACATTCATATTTATGACTTTCAATAATTCATCAATATATATTCCGATCATCTCAATCAATCTTGGGATCAACCAAAATAGAATTAATTTTTGATTAATCTATAAGCTGTAAAAGTTTTAGAAAAGGTCTAGTAACTAATTATACGTGCAGCCAATTTAAACATTTTTTTTAATTTTGATTTTAAAATTCAAAAAATTAAGATTAGGTTGAGTAATATGAACCACCGCCCAACATCAACTTCTATTTTGACCTCCCACTCTAATCACTCTTCTCCGAAGTCGCGACCTCCATCGACAATTCATATTCCTCTACCTGCATCTTCTTTGTGTCCTACCTCACCTTTGTGTGCCTCTTTCTATAATGTAATACCCTACCATATAAAGTTTTGCGTTTAGGACGTAAATCAGAAGTGACGAGGCACTACGACTTTTAAAAATAAAATACATACATATATAATAAGGATAATATAGATAGAAACCTTAAAAGGAAAGGGTATGAGTAAAACAAAATCGAAGATGTATCACTCACGAAAAATGATAAGACAAAAAACTTATTTAGAAAACTAAAAGACATATATATAACTAGAATTCCAAAAGAGCTGTTACATAGTAATAGCATTCTCCCTCTTCCTTTGCGTTTACGAGTAGCCCTTGTGGCCTCTCCGTCCAACACGTGTGCCACTCGCCCATGTGTCCTACACCTTTACTGTGTCTGCCAGTCGCCCTTGTGTCCTCCCTCTCCGCAGCGTCTCTTGGCGCGTGTTCCATCTTCGCTCAGCCCCTATTGCGCGCGACGATCCCTGCAACACGACTCGCAGCGCCCTCTCCCTCGCGAACGTAGCTTTGTCGATTACTGCCGTAATCCCTTCCCTTGCGAACGTAGCGTCGTTAATCACCATCGCAATCCTCCCTTACCGGATGCGACAACCTCTGTCTTAGGCTTCATGCATGCGTCGATCACTGTCGCAGTCCTCCCTTCTTCAAAATTTTTAGAATGATTTTTAAAATGATTTTGGAATTTTCAAAATAAATTTTAAAATTTTTAAAATAAATTTTAGAATTTTTAAAATAACTTTAGATTTTTTTAAATATTAGATGTTTTTTTCATTTAGATTTTGAATGTTTCTTCTTCAAAATTTTTATAATGATTTTAAATTTTTAAAATGATTTTGAATTTTAAAATATTTTTAAATATATTTTTTAAAATTTTGGATGTTTTTTAAGATATTTTGAATTCACATTCTCTCCAAAAAAAACAAATACTAATTGACTTGCATTCCTAATTGATTACTTAGCAGGATTATAAATTTTATTTGATCACAGAATGTCTTAATAGTACATTTTAGAAGTTTAATAATAAAATTTTTATTGTTTAATATATTTAAAATAAAAAAATCTATTTTTTTAGTAAAATATTTTTTATAATATTTTTAAAATGTATCTTTAAGTATAAAAATATTTACTTTTATAGCTGTTAAAATATTATAATTCATAATAGCATTTAATTAATAACCTTTTTGGTATTTTTTTTACACAAGTACCAAAGAATACATCTAATTAGTGTGAGTTATTGAAGATGTTGTAATTGTTAAATTAAGCTTTACTATGACAGTTTATTCTTTGATAGATAAAGAGAATAATAGTGTAACTAATTGTAACTTTTCATGATTTCAAGTTCCAAGTAATTCAACAAATAGGGACATATATACATTTTCTTTTTCAGGCTACTAATGTTAGTTGGAAAAAAGCAGCCATAACCAAAACAGCTAATTAATATAGTATCTTTATTTGGGGTCCTTTTCTCAAGTGGATTTCCCATAATATAATGCTAGATAGCCCCATAGATGTTTGTCACATCAGTCATCAAGAATTCCTTAATAAAATATAATTAGATATTCAGAAATCATTTTTAATATGAATATAAAAATAATATTTTAATTGAATATTAATATTTAAAATGTATTATAGTATTATGGATGTCCAAAAAAGATATCCAAAATATTGACACATGTCCAACACGTACCCTGTGTGTTGATAAGATGATGACACGTGTCTAACACGCATCCTGCGTATTACCGGAATGATAACGTGTCTAATATACAACACACACCTTGCATGTTGACTCTCTATATGCAAAATTCACCCACCTGTAATTACACCAAATAATCTATTTTCAATAAAAATACCAATATTTTTTTCAAATAAAAAAAATTAGCCATAGATATCTAGTATAATTTATTATACCACTTTTAGATAAAAATTAAACAATAAATTATTTAAATTTATGAATATTATTTTAGACAGTATATAAATCATTTAAAAAATAATATATAAAATTGTTACATATACTTATATTTATACATTATTCAGTAATAATACTTGCTTCACAATGCCTTAAAACATATTTAGAGTATAAAAATAATAATTATATAATTCACTAAAAATATAAAATGAAATGTATTTTAAATTTTTTAATATTTTAAAGTCTTAAAAAAATTATTATCGCATATAATTGTTAAGAGAGAATTTAGAAGAACTTGCGAAGAGAATACATTTCTAAAAAAGCTACGACATTTTGAATAACGATAACTTAGACACATTCACACAAAGAAAATTTGATAAAATAAAGTGTCTCCTAAAAGCATTATAGTAAATAGAGTAAAAATATGTAGAAAATTTTGAATATTTTAATACATTTTATGCATAAAAATATTTGAGAATTTATATTTGATTTACAATTTTTGTTACAACTTTTTACTTGTAGTAGTATCCTTAATAAATATTTTAAGATACTTATTAGCATCCTAAAAATAAAAAAGGCTTATTAAGGTGATTAATAGAAATGTCTTTCACGAAAAAGCTAAAAATTTAAAATATTCAATACATTTCAAAAAAGTTAAAAGAAATTAAAATTTTCTATCAGTACGAAGTAACATTACAAAGTATCCTTATTATAAGCAAAATCCAAATAGATTAAAAATGTCTTAATACTACAGTGAAATTTTTTTGATAGAATAAAATAAGGGTATAATGAAAATGTTGCTACTTGCTCTTATATCTTAAATATTTTATAAATTCAATACATTAAAAAAATAATTTTATTTTCTTATTTAATGTTTTTAATACATTCTTTAACTAAATTCAATGATTAAAAAAAAGGTGAAGGCCGAGATGGTTGTTGGTCAATTAATAAGCTAATAATGAGATTGCATAATCCATTAAATGGTCCATGTTTTAGGTTTTGACAACTTAAATGAGAACAATTATTAATTAATTAATATATGTCTGAAAATTTATGCCCTGAAAAGATAAACATAGGTCGATCAACATTGCACTCTGGTACGTCACTTTTTTCTATTGCATCGCTATAAAACAATTATGCCACTCTTTATTAGGTTATGGTGCCTTTTATCCCTTTTAACATGATAAATAAATAAATAAATAAAGAATAATGTTACACATCTAAAATTTTTTTATAAATTAAATTTAATTAAATTAAATAATAATTATTTTTATTATATTAGATTAATTTAGTTAAATCTAATTAACAAAAAAATTTAAATATATAATATTATTTATAAATAAATATTCAGAAAAATGAACAAAAATTTTAAAAATAAAAATAAAATAAAAAAGATAAATTTTGACTTAAAATAAAATAAAATAAAATAATAAAGGCACTGATATATCCCAAAGAATGGTACCCGAACCTAAATCAGATTCAAAGAAAAAGAGAATAATAGGGAGAAAAAAGAAAAGAAAAGAAAAAGGGGTAAATAATGACCTACTAGTAAAAGCCTAAAAGCTAAAAAGCAATGAGTTATGTGCATTCCATTCTTTTACTTTTTGTTTTACTTGTTTAGTTAATTAAATACTTTTATTTATAAAATTTAAAAAATTAATAAATAATTGAACTAAATATTTTCATAATATCGTATAATTGAATATCTATAATATGTTTTTAGTATATAAAAATACACAAAAATTAAATTCTAAAAATATTATGTGATAAAAATGGCATAATAAATAAAAAATATATAATCATTATATTCCATGGTTTGCTCAGTGAAATCATTTGGCAGCAAGAACAAAAGAGACTTTTTATTTTTTTTTATAAATATTGCTCCCATAAATGTGTAATACATGTAAATGAATCAACAACAGTGTAATATTTGATTATGGAAAAATAATTCCTCTAGACTGAAATTGCTGACAAATTTTTTTTTCTCACAAATCACTCCATTTATATCAAATAATCGTTCCCACCAGACATCAAATGCCTCCAATAATTTCTACTCTTTTTTATTTTTTGTTTTTCGTTCCTATATGTCAGCAAAATACACAGCCACGTCATAATTTGCATTACATTAACTTTCGCCCAATATTTTAAAAAAAATTTAGCCAACAAAAGAAGCTTCATATCCGTCAGAACTTGCACATTTCTTTTCTAACACAAGCAATGAGTGTCCATCACATCTCTAATTCTTCTCATGTTTCCCTGAAACAGATCAAATAATGAATTAATATAATTAATTTTGGGTGCAAAAATGTAAATAATTTTTTTTTAATTAAGGAAAAAAATTCAACTTTATGGTACAGTTCCTTGTGTTATTCTCCACACTAGTAAGTAGTCACACTAACCAATAACAATTACTTTAGCTCATGAACACTGCTAAATAGTACCAATAAGTGTTCCTACCAATGTTTGAAACTATAGAAATATTCCATTAATATAATAATATTTTACACTCTAAACTAACCATTTTATATAACAAAATCGTAAAATTGCATACAAAAAATTTGGATTTAGATCCTTTAAATTTAAAGGATCCAAATTTCAAAAATTTACACTAATAATGTATCAAAATTAAATTTGTCACAAAATCATGTATTGTATTTGGTTTCAAGAGATCGAATACGAAAACGAAAATAGAGACAAAAATGTATTTAAATCTAGAGTTCGGTACAAGACAATGAACAAACCCTAAACCAAATATTGGAAAAAATTTA
Source organism: Arachis stenosperma (assembly GCF_014773155.1). NCBI lineage: Eukaryota > Viridiplantae > Streptophyta > Magnoliopsida > Fabales > Fabaceae > Arachis > Arachis stenosperma. The sequence goes on from NC_080378.1 coordinate 12,106,821, forward strand.
GGAAGCATTTGACTTGCGTTTTTATTTTCGGTATTTTCTGTTTTCAGAATTTTATAAAGACAAAAAAAGGTGATAATAGAAAAGAGAATTTAATTGTTTTCGCTAGTTTCTCTTTTTTTTTTTTTATAAAATTCTAACAACAGAAAACACCGGAATCAAATGTCACATCCATACCAATTTTCGAGTTATGGATACAATATTCATGCAACTTTCGTCTCATCAATTTCGTACCCTGAAGCATTTTCCCTTACCTCATTTAATTGAACTTCCATGGAGCCAAGAAAGAATGTGAAGCAGCAAAAAGATCCAAAGTGTCAGAAGTTGTTAGCAACAATCAAGCTTGTGCAGCTGCAACAACAATAAGCATGGAAGGTGTTTGAGAAAATTACTCAGAGAGAATGATAAAAGGAAAAATAAAAAGGAGAGAAAAGGGTAACAGAATAATTTACAACCTTCTTTGGGGAAATTGGGAGAGTATAACTGAATGTCTCTATCACCATTGGGGCTATCATCATTCCTCATATCAGTGACCACCTACAAGAAGTGGGGGACCAAAAGCCAAGGATAAGAATAAAGACATGAATGAGATCTCAACCAAAATCTTTATTAGGAAGTAAGATACAGTTCCTTATGTTTTGTTGAACAAATCTATGAACCAAAAATTCCATGAACCTATATGCAGAATGGTCCAAACTAGCCTAGAGTTCTTAAATTAATACCCAAGAAAAGACAAAATTAAATTCTTGTTTCAAGAAATGTAGGGGCAATAATGCAATAACTGCTAAAACTTGTCCCACATGGCAGTGTCAATTGGTTATACAGATCAGACAATGCCATCGTCCTCTATCATAGATCATTCTTAAGCAAGAATTCGTTAGATAGCGATTCTTTGACCCTTTTTTGTTGCTGTGATTAACAGGTTAGTGAGGCAACTGTATCATGCCTCGAACGGCTTTTCGAATTGTAGAAAGAAAACAATGATATAATTTCCTATGCTGTGGTGAATTACCCTGTATGTACTTGCTACTTCGGTTGCTTAGCTTCAACTTCGCCAAGTTGATCGGCAAGGTAAGTACTTTAGACAATTCATGAAAAGAATCTAAAATCATGGTAACCGTAACCATCTGGATCAGGCAGTAATTCCTCTACTTCAATCCTTGAACTGGTGCAACTGGAACATTTTTTTATTCGGCTACGACTAATAGATTCAACTTCTGCCAGGAATATGCTATAAACCGGTCTATGATCGGAGAATCTTGACTCTCCACGAACATAAGATAATTGGCGGAGGCCTCTTCCATACCACAAGATTCGATCACACCTTCATGAACAAAGATTCACATTCAAATTAGATTGAGAAATGAAAATAGTTTAAAACAATAATAATAGCAGGTGGTTGTTTCCACTTTGGAGGAAAGAAGACTACCATGCTGGAGTTCTTCTCTTTTGTTTCGAGTGTCTTTCATCGCCTGCATATCTGTCTGAATTGTTTGAATACTTGTATGTTGGAGGGAAATATATTTTCCCTTCATTCCATCCTTCGAAGACACGACCTTGGCTCTGCTCTATATGCAACTGAAAGATAAAAACAACCGAATGGTCAGGTTGATACTCGAAGAAATTTGAGAAACAAGGGGACAAAGTATCATGCCTGGTCATTTTCTAGCAAAATCTTCCAATTATGCATCTCGACAAGAGCTTTTGCTGCACGGTAAGAAAGGGCTATCCGATAATTCAAATCCCCCAGCCATATTATTCGACTACACCATTTACCAAAGTATAAATTAGGACTTAGCATCATGCATGGCAAAGATTCTAGGAAAAGAGACGAAGGACTAACTCATGTTCTAGAATTGTCTGTGGAGAACTCTCGTCGCCGTTGACTCGGGGAAACCTTGTCTTTCTGAGAATCTCCATTACATCCGAATTCCTGCGCAGCTCGTCGCCCTCTTTTTGTCCAGAAGTAAGATGTGTGCAGATGAAGCAAAAGCTTGTTCGGTGCAAAAACATGCTAACTGATATGGAGCCCTGGAAAACCAAAAAGAATAAGGCTGCATCCTCCTTGAGTCTTTTGGAAGATAATTTAGCAAATTTTTACCTTGTTTCCGAGATATCCCATCAATCCTCGGCCAACACAAGAAACTTTCATGTTGTGAACATCGGCTCTGATATCACTTTTCACCCAAACTGTCAGAAATATCCCAACCATTTGCTTTTTACCAACCAAGCAGTATCTGGAGTGCCCTTTCCTTCTATCTCTATTCTCCATGGAGAAACCTCTATATGACACCGGCGAATACTGTGCTGCAACCGGGGAGTCAGCAGGCCCGATTTCATCATCCGAGGAACCCCATTTGTAACTGGGATCATAGTCACTTGCCTGGTGAGAAAATATCATTCTATCGCAGACACTGAGACGACGATCTAGGCACGGTTGAGGCATTGACATGTCAGCATCCATTCTCATACTACGACTCAAGGATTGGAAAGACCTCCGATGGAAGAAAGAGGTCGCCTTCTGCCTCGTCGATCCCTCGAAATCATCTTCCAGCTCCACCACAGGATCAGGAAGTGGTGAAGTAGTGTTGCATTCCCCACTTGTTCCTGGAAGACTGTTTAGGGTCTTCCTAATAAGAGTCAGCCATTTTCTGGCAGGGCCATTGTCTTCTGTCCCCAAAACATTACCGGCATTGAGAGGTACTATTTCTTGAAACCTGAGTCAAAGAAATGGCTAACTATTTACATAACCATTAAGAGTAAGACACACTATTGCAAGTAACTCACCCAAGAACATAGATATCAGCAGGTGGAGAGCTGTGAAGCCAATCTTCAAGACTCAAATAATCCGGCGGAGATTTTCCGGCTACATTCCAAGTTGCAACAAAGATTCTGTATCCATAACAATTAGGAACAAATCAATATAACAAACAACTCTTCTGAAGATAACAAATGAAAGCAATAATAATTAAAGTGCAATGCAGAACTTCATGATTAATAAATCATACCTATAGTTATGCACATCGATTATCTGAGCCGTATCATGGTCAATCCTACTACGCCGAATTCTATCCGAATGCCTTCTCTTCGCTCTCTCTTTGAATAAAAACGGATATTATGTATGAGAGGCCAGTAATTCAAAAAAGGAAAAGGGGGGAAAAAGCAAAAGGCAAAGACAAAAAATTCTGAAAATTTGTCACCATTGTTCAGAAAATTTCCTTTTATCTTTTGTGTAGGTGGGGTATTAAGGGAATGGTGTATGTGGTCCTAAGAAAAGAAAATAGCATAGTTAAGTGTGTATGAGTGGAAAAATGAACCTGCTTTGCTTTTCTTGATAGTGCATTCCTCCTTCTGTGAATAGTTGGTGTTGTTGCTCCTCCAATCTTCATCAACACCTGAAAAAGAAAACCCATTAAACAAAAAAAGGTTAATAATAAAGCTTTGCTCTTTCCACAGTCAAAAATTTATAACCCCACAAAAACCAAACACCCAACACAATTTTGTTTTACATAGAAAAACAGAAAAGAAATCCAGATCTTGGATTGCAAAATTGAAAACCCCTTGAAACAAAAACAAGAATTTTGTAATACACAGACAAAATCCAACTTGCATAAGAATAGTACATATAATTTTTTTTTTTTAAAAACACCATTTTTTCCTTTACTTGCTGGTGACATGAAAGTCCTTAGATTCCCAATCATGGAAGTACACAAATTACATCAAAAAACAATGAAGGGAATTGAGCAATCACCATTGTAGAAGACATCATCTGATTGAAAATCTTCATCTTTGCTCTTGATATTGAACCACTTCCTGACCAGTGTTTTAGGCCATGAAAACTTCAAAAAAGAAAAAAAGTGTAAGCAATAACAGAAAAGAACACAAATGCAAATGAATTGAGAGAGAGAGAGAGAGAGAGAGAGAGAGAGAGAGGTGGCATTGTTGAACCTTGCTTTTCTTCGAGTTCTCATCTCTCATTGTTGGCACAAATTCATGTAGCTTTCTGCATCAAACTAAAAACAAATTGAAAACAACAATGGTGATGGTGACACCCTTTTTTTTTTTCTCTCTCCCTTCCTTCCTTCCTTTCAGTGACGAACTTCAATGAGAAAACAAACAAGTATTCTATAATAAAGACAAAAAAAGATTGAAACTTCAAGGCCCTTAGAATAATGGGGTGTTTCTGTTTTCAGCTTCTGGTGGCTCTCAGTTATAGGAAGAAAAAGACAGAACAAGAACAACAACAAACAAGGCTTTGATGAAGAAAAAGAAAGAAAACAGAGCAAAAGCAGAGAAACAAAACAAAACAAAAACACAGGAAATCCAAGTTTTTCAACCGGTTCAGACAATGTGGTACGAATCAAAAGACACTCTAATGATATTGTTTCATATTCAAACAAAGGGTGTTTGAATTTGAGGTTGATGGAGTAGTAGAAGTAGTACTAGTAGTAGTAGAAGAAGAAGAAGACAATGTAGAAGCAGAGAGAGAGAGAGAGTGAGAGAAATGGAATTTGAAGGAATAAAGGTGGAAGCAGGCAAGGTTCGCTATCTCTCGAGGCCCTTTACCCCAAATCCAAGGCCGAAAACCTCAAAGCTTAGGGACTTGGAACAGTGTTTATCTGTGTTTGAGAGAGAGAGAGAGAGAGAGAGAATAGTGTTATTTTTGGTCACCCACTTTCACACCCAACACTGTTGTCCGGAACATAAACAAAAGAGTGTGTTTTTAAAATAAAAAAAGAAAAAAGAATAATATTTTCCTTGCCTAAGATGAACTAAAAATGTGCACTTCACACAGTCACTCTTGTATGCAGATTTTTTAATGTAAGCCAATAATAAGAACTAAGGAGGACGGTAAAGTAAAGTTAGGGTTGATCGGAATACCCAACAACTACTTGTGTACTTGTATATCTATGTATCCCACTTCTTCACCTTTTGGCCCTTTCAAGTTATAGAGTAGAAACATAATATCAATTTTGAAAATACTAGATTTTGTTTATGAGAATCCTTGTAATGAATTTATCATATATACGCGTCTGCATCAACAGTTATTTAAGACAATTAGTATGATTAGATAATTATATAAAATGGTTTATATTCTCATTGTGTATAAAAGTATGTATTTACTATCTCATAATTTTTTTGTTATATTACTGTAAAAGAATTTAATTATTTATCTATTGTATATTTGATTATCTATTATGATATATTTAATTATTTTGATAATTGATTATTTAATTAAAAAATATATAAATTAATATTTTATAAATATATATAAGTACATAATAATTTATTCTATGATCAATTTTTGATATACATAGAACATTAATTATTTTATAAAACTCAAATGGTAGAATCTTTTATTATTATTATTTTACTGAATTTGGTAATAAAAGATAACGTTTGTTTTGAGGTATTGGGATGAAGATTAAGAGATTTGAATTCAGTATCATGTTTGTTAATTTAAAGACTGGTATTAAAATTCCAGTTTCTATTCTCAAAATTTTAATATTTCAGTATCTCCAAAAAGCAGAAACACAAGAGATTTAAATTTTTGAGGACGAAAACTGAAACTTTAATAACATTATATATCTAAAATATATTCATTTTAATTAATTAATTTTAATTTTATCTTTTGTGCAAATTAAATTAAAACTTTATTCTTATTTCAATTTACACTCATTTTTCACTTTACACTAAACACAATACTGAAACTTATTTCAGCCTCTATTTCTCAATTTCTGTCTCTCAATTTTTGTCTCTCAATTTCAATCTTTCTTTCGATAGCTACCTTTAGAGTTTTACTTTGTTATCATTTAATAAAATCACATTAACAAGAGAGTTACTTAGACTAGTTAGTTTATTCTATTCATCTATTTAAAAATTTATATTTATTTTATTTTTAGAGATTTTACAGTCTAAATAATCAAATTTTATTACTGTATTTAAAGTAAAACCTACATTATCGACAGTAGGATAGAATCCAACACTAATTTAGACAATATCTTGTCCGACTTGAGCCCAAAAATTAGACCGAGTCACACCACTCAAATTAGGTCCAAGTCATGAGTGCACAACTCGAATTCAACTCAGCTTGAGGATAACTTGAGAAGCAATCAGACAGCTCTTTATTTGAGAGAAGATCCTATGAAAAGTGCAAAATTTTATTTTTCTTAATGCAACCACATCACCAAGGTTGGTAATTATTCTTGGGACTTTCAATATAGTTAATTATCTACAACTCACTTATAATTATTTGAGTAAAATTTCACTCCATTCTTAACTATTTCGCTAACTCTTATTCCGCTTCTCATTGATTAAAAATTACATTGCGATTCTAACAATTAACTTCATCAGATATTTTATCCTCTCCGTTAATATTTTCATCTAGAGCTAAAAAATTTTGTCTAAGTGTTACGTTAGCTGATGGCATATTAAGAAATCATTCCAAAAGACAAAATGTCTTTTGTCGTGTCAACAATATGCTGCAGTAAAATAGGACAATTAAACCATTAATTTTTTTTAGAAAATACTTGAATTCATAACTAATTTAGACATAGACACAAACTCATAATAAACCATAAAGTAGAAAAAGCATCCCTAAATTTCAACAAGTCATTGCACCTTACTGCACTGGTAATAGCTTTAGTTCCTTACTTCTTCTCTTCTTATGTTGTCGAGATTTTGTTTGATGACATGTGTAAGAAAGGATTAGTCTCAAATGGTGTTGCTTTCACCACTTTGATTGATGGACAATACAAATATAGAAAATTGATTTGGCCTGAAAGAATTTTTAGATAATAATTAATCAAGGCATTAGGCCAGGTTTGATCACGTACAATGCGCTGATCAATGGCCTTTGCAAGATCTACGATTTAAAGGAAGTTAGGAAACTTGTGAATGAGATGAGTGAGAGAGGTTTAAAATCTAACAAGATCACGTTCACAACATTAATAGATGAATATTGCAAAGATGGAGACATAAAATTTGTATTGGAAATCAAGAAAAAAATGATTGAAAGAGATTGAACTTGATGAGATAGTTTTTATTGTGCTCATATTAAGGAACTGAGACTGCCACCAACCAAAGCCACCAATCAATGCAACAAATACAATGTCTTGTTGAAGTTTAGGGATATTTGTTCTATTTCATGGTTCATTATGGGTTTATGTATCTATGTTTAAATTAGTGATAGAGGTTTAAGTGTCTGCTAAAATTTTTTTTTAAGGATTTAATTGTCCTATTTTACTGCAACGTATTGCTAACACATAGATAAAATTTATTAGTTCTAGATAGAGACATTAATAGAATAGTACAATGTCTGACATAATTAATTGTTAAGGATTGCAATGTCATTTTTCAATCGATGAGAAATAGAATATGAAAAAGAACAAAATAGTTAGAGGTTAGGATAAAATTTTACTCTAAATATTTACTATCATATAATTTTTCGTTTTAAGATTGACATACTATATTAAAAAATTTGCTGATTTTGGCATAATTCTTTAAAGTAGCTCTCAATCGCCATCTAAAAAGTATTTCAAAATTTGGATCACTCTCACGTCCGATCCGATCTGCATAAAAATTTTGGTAAATACCTCAAATAACTCTTATATACAAAATATCCATATGCTAAAAAAAAAAATACCCGATATATTCAATGTACATATAATCATAAAAAAAAATAAATTAAATATTTTTATAAAATATTTTTCACAATCAATAGATAAGAATTAAACTCTAACTAAAAACGAAAAACTAAAATTATCTTTCAAATTTTGAAAATAAATATGGAATCAATTTAGCATTTTAATCTCAAGTTAGCAACAGTGAATCTCGCAAACTTCATTTGGAATCAGCAAAGAAACCTTTTAAGAAATCGAAGCAAATAGGATTTATTGCAGATTATGTTATATGAATCGAAACAATATCATATTTGAAAGAACAGATCAATTAAGTGTAGTCATCATGAAAGAACCATAATGTCTCTCATCATGGTCTCATCTATAACTAACTAAGAATCTCAAGCTAGTGCTAAGAAGATTTTGATGTATGTGGTGAGGTGCCAAGAACGGAAGCATCAAATAGATTCTTTCTTTCTTTCCTTTTCTTCATCACTTTCTAAGTTATCTATATGATGAAATGAAAGTACAATAAAATTGCATATAAGAGATCACAATAAATTCTAAAGTAACAAAGAAAACTAACAAACAAAAATATAATTTCAAGTTGAAATAAAAAGTGGATCTGGTTATGTTTCTACTTTTTGGTTTTATTTTAATTATGAATTTTTTATGTTTTTATAATATAATTTTAATGATGAATGTGAAAATATAAAATTTTAAATTCTATTTATATTGAATTAATAATTTTATAGGGTTCTATAAATTTATGTAACTATGATTAATTATAGTTAGACCATTGAACTAATAATAGCTAGCTAGTCCGATTTTCACAATTTTTTCACACACAATTATTCATAACGAATGTTATTTATTTATTATTTTTAATAGTAATTATTTTTAAGAAATGTTATTTCCTATTTTATCTGAAGTACATTAGCATTCATTATTTATGATGATATAAGAAAATAAATCACCAAAATATTTTTCTATTACTATTAGAAGGCATGCTTCGTTAGAATTTTTATGATAGACTTTTAATTTATTGATTGTGGCATTTTATCTGTATCGAAACGAGATGAATATTTAAATTTAATATTCTTATAAAATAACTTTGTATATTAATACTTGAATTCATATAATTTTTTAAATGACGAGTGATTAATATGATAATATATTATTAAATATTTGTAAAATTTTCATGCTAAATTTATACATGCATTAAAAATACATGAGAATTCTTGTAAAATTAAAACATAACTAAATTTAATACTATCATCTAAGATTAAGAGTGTATTGTTATAGAGTGTTTAGCATGACAAGCATGTAAAACATTCAACTTTTTTATTTCAATTTCAAACATTTTTTTAGTTGAAGCTTCTAATTTAAAATTAAAAAAAAAGAATAAAAACAAAATAAGTATCTAAAGGAGAGATTCTATCATTTTCTAAAAATTTAAATAACTTGTATTTTAAAGACACGTATTAAGATTATAATAATAAAAAAATTATGTTTTTATGTACAATATATTAAAAATATAACAAAACTAATTTTTAATAATTTTTAGTGAAATATATATCTTTTTATAGTGCTTTTAAAATGTATCCATAAAGTATAAGTTAGTAAAATATACAAAAGTTTTACTCAACATTTAATTACAATCATTTATTTATTTTTTATTATATCTTCTCACATTTTTTAAATTTTTTATAATATTTTATAGTGATTAATTATATAGAAGAATAATTATTACTTTTTCTCTATAATGTATCTAATAATTTTTGTAACCAAACATCGTACATTCTAAAGTCGATGTGCAAATAATTTTTTCAATAATTATCCAAATCAATCCTTAAAATTTTTAAAATTAAAAATTTTAATTTTTTAAATTTTAAAATACTAATTCCTAAAAAATTAAAATAATCTTAAAATAATTTTTAAAAAAATTAAAATTTTTAAAATAATCCCTTCAAATATTTTTATTTTTTTCTAAAAATAAACGTCTTATAATATTTTTATTAATTAGAATAATAAAATATTATTAAAAAATATATAATAAAATAAAATATATACTAAAAGATAATTTTATTAATTAATACTAAAATATTATAAAAAATAATATTATTTATTAATCATTAATCTATAATACTTACATTGAGATGATATAGAAATTAAATAATAAAAACTAAATCTAAGATATCATTTTATTATAAAAATTATTATTTATATACCTAAATTCTTATTTTAAAATATTGACACCAAATAAACTTAGAAAAAAATTTATAAGTGAAAAAGATCTATTTTTTCTTGGCATAAGACTAATTGTAATAGTACAATTAAATTTAACTGCAAATATATTTTGTGCAACATTATAATTAGTAAATCTCAAAACTTTTTAAGAAATATAAACATAATACCTAAATTTGTCAAGAAATTTTTTTTAAGTATTGTAAAGTGTTAGGAGTTTCATATTAAAATTTTGTAAATTATTCACATTGACTCTATGATTGACCAAAATTTACAAATTTGACTTTATAAATGATTTAGTTCGTATTATCTGCAAGTTTTAAAGTATTACTTTTATAAGCATTTGCACAAATATTTTAAATTATTTTTGTGAAAACTAAAAAATTTTATGTTAAATAGGAGTTTTCCTATCTTTTCAAACATTAGTATTAGTTCATTCTTTTTTTTCATTATTAAAGAATTATCATAGAATATAGTACTTATAAATTAAATTAAATTAAATAATATCTTATATGGTCAAAACTAAATATGAGTTCATTTATTATAATTTTTTTTGAAAAATAGAGTCTTTTCAAAATTAATTTATAATTTATTTGAAAATACATAAAAAAATTGTATATAAATATATAGATAATTTGAGATAAATAGACAAAAATTTTAGAAATTAAAATTTATTAATTTAAAAAGAATTATAATAAATAATTTAAAAAGATTATTTTAAAATTTTTTAGAGACTGTTTGAGATTTTTTAAGCTCTTCAAAAACTATTTTGTACTTTATTTTAGGGACTGATTTATTCAGATTGTACACATGAATAATTGAATACTTAAGGGCTACATGTGCGAGTTAACGACGTCAGTAGTCACTGTTAGTGATTAATGTTAAAAAATAGCATTGTATAACAAAAACAAATATTAAAAATTATTTTATATATTTTAAAATCTAAGAGACTAAAATATCTAATTTTAAAGATTTTAGAGATTAATTTAAATAATTTTTTAATTTTTTTCATATAATATAAAAGTTTGATATATATATATATATATATATATATATATATATATATATATATATATAATATATATATATATAAAATTTTACTCGATAAGTAAAAATTACCTTTGTGGCAAAATGTGTCCATGCATCTTCTTTGATGGTCAAAATGAAGTTTCGATTTTCAAAACCTTAATACAAACATGCCTAAGACAAAAGGTAATTTTTCACCAAATATAGAGCCTCTCGTATTGAGTGCTTTCTTATTTGTTGCATCAACTTCGCACTTGCACATGGAATTTTGATGTTTACGATTACTATTAATAAATATTAATTACTAATTAATAATTTTGCTTTAGGTGTCGTGTCGTTCAATAAACTGAGTTGTGTTTTAATTTAATTAAAAACTTATTAGTTGTTTACAACATTATTTTCACATTAATAAATGTAGGATCTTGTTAGGCCAATAAAGGGGTGCTCTTAAACCCTAGTTTCATCCCCACTTTTTAAGCCCTAGAGAGATATCATTGGGTTATGTGTAACTAATAACTAGTAGCTACTAATTAATAAAATAATGATAGTTTAATTAATGGAGTATAGCATGCACTTAAGTGCTATCTTAATGGTCTAATCTTAGTAACATGGCACATTATGGGAGATTGTGTCTACAACCTCTGCCTAGCTAGCTAGCTTGAGATTCCCATTTTAAATGACGTTCGCATTTAGCAATCAATAAATTACTCATTTTGTAAGTTTTTACGCTCAAATCATAATTAATTAATTAATCTACAATTCTACACCAAAAATATTATGCACATATATTAAAAATTAATTAATAAATTAATAATTATATATTTTTGTATAAATAAATATATTATTTTTTGTTTTTAATATATATTTTATATTACTAATTAATTTAATAATTAATTTAATAAAATTTTAATGTATATTTAACATAATTAATTGGACAAATTATCAAAATAAATTATTTAAAAATTAATTTTATCGAAATACAACTTTTAAACATTGCATACAGAAATGTATCTTTCATAGATCTATAGAAATCGCGAGAGAGGTACGGTGAATTAGGTATTACACGTAAACCGCTAGAGAGGTATAACGATTTACGTTGGAGCACGTTAAAGAAAAAACCGCAGTACCCCTGCAGCAGGTTCTTCACGAACACCAACACTACATAAATTGCGAGAGGGGTATAGCGGTTTATGCTTGCCTATAAATCCGCCTCATCTAGTCACAGATTCTTCAGTTTTCATGAGTGCCAAAAATTTTAAAGAGAGAGAGAGAGAACGCAGTCTGTACCGACTTAACAGCGTTGCGCACGTTGCCAGGAACATCAATGAATTCGCTAAATAGAAAATTTGTAGTTTATGTGTTTGATTATAATTAATGGTTTAAACTGGTAAGTATTGGAATTTTATTTGGTGTGGTAGAAGCCAACAGACAATTAGGTGCAACAACAGGCATCGAGGTTGAAGCACCTCCCACCGTAGTCGACAGAGGATTCGACACTGATGCCCCAAAACTGTCGACGCCATCTTCCAATTTGGTATGCAGTTCGTGTATTCTCACTTCCAAAAAACTTCGCCGACAATGAAACAAAACCTGCATGTCTTCATCCGACTCTATCACAAATGTTTCATACTTTACTCCAGTTGACACAACCGCAATCGAAATCTTGTAGAACAACTTCTTCACCCACTTGGTCCCACACAATTCTGTCTTTTGCAATATACTTGTCTTCAGCTCTGATAACGTATTTGTTGACCAGATAAAAACACTCACCAGTTATCTATCAGTAAATTTAATACCGTATCTTTTATTTTTTTAAATTTTTTCAGAGCAATGAATTAGAACCAAAAAACTCTCTTCACTATCCATTTGTAAATTTGTGAAAATGACTCTCTACAATTATATCACTCCCTTCTGCTTAGTATTTATAGGCCTCCCTAAACAAGCACAAACCGTTATATCTCTTTTGCAATTTATGCATTGTTGCCGTTCGTGAAAAAATCGCTGAAGAAGTGCCGCGGTTAATGTTAGTTTATTAAAAATTAATTTTTTATATCTTAAAAGTTTTAATAGGTGTGTGTTGGATAAATAAAATCTTAATAAATTTTATTATAAAATAATTAAATTTTAAAATTAATTAATTATCTTTATAGATGAATTAATTTATTTCAAAAACTTTTAGAATAATACAAATTTATTAAATAGTTAAATACCAAAATGACCAATTTAAAATTTTTCTAAAAACTAATTTAAATATTTAATCTTAGATCTATAGCTTTGCTTCACACAGAATGACAGAAATAATAATGAATAAAAGTGTCAAAGCTTTTAAATATAGGTATCAAATCTTCATATTAAAGCCAGCATATAGATGACAAACCTCACACCAATTCATGCAAAGCAAAGATCTGAAGAGACCCATATGTTTTCTTTAAGAAAATGTCAAATCTATCAAAATTTTATTTAAGAAATAAAGATTAATGGCGTCTTTGTCTTCTATTTTTATTTTTAATATTTTATTTTTTAAAAGAATTTATGAACCAAAAAGAATTTTAAATTATTTTTTTATTTCTAGTTTTTAGAATATTTCTATTTTTTATTTTTATTCTAAAATAGAATATTTATTCAGTTCTAATTCAAAATATTTAATAATTTAAAATAAATAATCAAAAAAGATATTAATAAAATAATAAAAAATATAATAATAAAAAAAACTTTGTTGTTTAACTTAATGCTGGTTTTATTAGTTTCAAAATTTCCATAAAAAAATCCAAAGATAAAAAAATAAACAAAAATAAAACCCTAAATCAGAGACAGAATTTATCTTAAATTAATAATAATCTAATAATAATAAAGAAGTTGATAGCAGAAACTTTCAAGAAAACCTAGCTAATAAGTCCCTCCACTAACAACCATACAAACCTAGTTGATAGCCCCAAACGTTCATATATATAGGTTAAGAATAAAGGCTTAATTATCCACGTGTTTGTCTCAAAAAGAACCCACCATATAGAATTTGTAGTATGGAGTTATGGAGAAAAATTTAATAATAGAGGACAATAGAAGGTATGGGAATATAATTAATATTGAGCAATACTTTTTTTTTCAATTATTAATATATCTTGTTTGTTACAATTATAGGGTTGCTATGCATGGCTAATCAATCATTAATCATTAATATTCTTCTAATCTTGAGCTTGCCTAGTTAATTAATTGCTAAGTGGTTGCCCATGTTCTTGAAACAAAATGCTCTTTTTTTTTTGGTTTCCTTCCTTTTCAGTTGTCTTAGGAATCAGTTGGCACAATAATAAGGTCTAAATTATTAAAGAGTTTTTCTCTTTTGATTTTTTTTTTTAAATTCTTTTCTTCATTAATTAATTACTAGTATCTAGTTAGACATTATTTATATAAAATTCGATTAATTTAACTCAATAAACTATAACTACTTGTTTAATTAATTTTATTTTTCTCGAAATCTAAACTTAAAATTATTGTAAAACGAATGAATTTAGTTATCACTTAACTAAGAATTTGTTAAATTTTTTATTTTAAAAAACATAAACTAAATTGTAAAAGGAAAAAGAAAACATAAACTATAATAGTATAAAAAATAGTCTAAAAACCATAAACGTAACTATATTGCTATCTTGATATAGTTGACACTACATTGTCAAGAAAATTGGATATATCAACTCTAATTATTGGATTGAATGGTGTTTCATTCTTATCTCTTTTTATTTTTTTCGTTTTTGTTTAAAATGACTTGTGGACTATGATGGAACTTATTACAAATGCCATGTGGTAGTCATAATGCATCATTTAGTTATATGTCATATTAAAGAAGTTAATTAAATGAAGTTAGGTAGAATGAATCTTAGCAGAATCATTTAATTTAATTCACTAAATAAATATGATACTCTATATATGCGGACATTTTTTTAATTATCTCTCTAGGTGGAATGACATTCTCATAATTTTCAAATGTGATAAGTTATTTAATTTATCAATCATTCATTGTATTTTACATATGTCACATAGTATTCAACACATATAATAACTATTTTTAAAAGTAATTTAACTTTGATAATTAATATAAAAAAAAAGTTGTACAATACTTTTGGTGCGAGAGATATGCCTTGAAATTTTGAGAAAAATACGTAGGTAATTAATGAACTTTGGTTGAATGTCGGAAATTTTGCGAATAGTTGAATGAGTTCTACGATTAAAATTGATTAGCTGGTGAATGATACTTAAAAGGGATTTCAATGGCGAAATTAATAAGAGAATAAGAAGGTGATAAGTAATTGAAATAAACTCATGTACATGGAGATATTTATAGAAGAGTTGGTAAGCTCCATGTAATTTGGGGGGTTAAGTCGGTAAAACAAAAAATACTAAAATTTCAGTAGAATTTTTTTTTTAATAGTTAGTTATTAATATTTAAAAGTATATGTTAAAAATATATTATTAAATTATTAAATTAAAAAAATTAGATTAATAATTAAAAATAATAATAAAAATTAATAAATAAATTTTAATAATTCTAAATATTTTTTTAATAAAATCTTATCCTAAACTATTATTGATCATAGAGTGGTCATCCAATTTGAGGGCAAAATTGGAGGATAATTACCATCAATTCGTGCAAAGAGAAATCCTACATAAGATGTGAAATTCTTGCGCTAGAAACAAAAAGTTGACTTGCTCTCGAAATTCATAAATGTAATATAGGAGAGTCAAAAATTAAAATTTTATATAATTAAATATAATTTTATATATTTAGTAAATATAATCATGATTAGTGTTTTTTAATTAAAAAATATTAATAAGTTATCTCAATTTTTATAATTTTTTTGTTAATTAATTATTTTATTAAGTATTTCTGTGAGAATAAATTATATTTTTATATTTTATATTATTAAAAAAATATAAAATAATATAAATCAATTGCATTAATAATTTTGTTATATAAATTTAAAATATATTAAAGAATTTTTATATAATATGATATGATATTGTATTAAAAAATAGAGAAAATTCGATAAAAATTAGAGAAAATAGAATAGAAATTTTTAGAATTAAGGTCAAGAAAGAAATTAGAGTTTCCAATTAGATAATGCATATGTTAACTATTAATCAAGTTTCTATTTATAACATAATTTTTTAATTGGGTTAGGTCTAATACTAATTCTAATATTACTCTCTATTTTAACACAACCTTACCCCCAAGGTTGCAAGGAAAAAAAATCATAGTTAAAATTGTAAATGCAAATTATAATTAAGGGTAAAATGCATATTTAAACCAAATAGAGCCAAAAATTACATAATTCATCCAAAAGAAAAAATATTACATGAATATCCTAATAGGACATTTTTATATAAATCGAATGAGCTCAATTCGAATTATCCATTACAACACTAATTTAAATTAGGTCAATTCGAATTACTAGAAAAATATGCAAATCGAATCTAACCAATTCGATTTATGCATGTATGAAATGTCCTACTAAATCGAATCACATTGATTCGAATTATGCATGCAAATGACATGCTTAGTAATTCGAAACAACCTGTTTTGATTTACACCTCGTATTGTCCTTATATAATTTGAATTTGACTGATTTGAATTATCAAGAACATATAAATCGAACAAGATAAATTCAAGTTACTGTGACGCTAACGTATATAAATATGACGTGAACGTGAATTCTTGCCACGAGAGTGAAACACAATGGTTAGTGATGATAGTTTTTTAGTGTGGGTGCACTATAGGGGTCGATTAAGAAAAAAAATGTTCTGAAATTAAGTTTACTGATAAGGATCCCCTCAGTGTTTTTCTAAAACCTACAACGAGCTTCGCTGAGTTCCTGAATTCTATAATCCAAAAATTGGGGTTGTAAGGCGTGAAACAAGATGAGAAGTTATTCTATCGAATTCTGATTTTAGTTTTGCGAGATGATGTGAAATACAATTTGTGAAATACAATTTGTTTGCGAGCTGTTGGCCAAACTTGTAGATGTGGTCTCTAGCTCAAGATGTTCGAACCGAAATTCCCAAACTCCGGCAACGGCAGCCTGTTCTAGTATGAGGCCTGTTGGTGCCTCTTTATCCATGCCTATGATTGCACCTGAGGCAATGGTGGTTGCCTCTCTATCTTTCGTAGCTGATCTATACTGCAATGGTGATGGAGAAGTTAGTATTACTGATACCGCACCAGTTTCATTTGTGGTCAAGACTGTACTCTACCAAACTGTGGTAGTACCCGATCTACCTGGTGCCACTCTATGACAGTAAAATATATCAACACTGTCACGGACCTCCATAATGCCGTATGCCGAGGTTCCAATATCTCTGGATGCACCACCTGAACTACATCATGAGAGCTATATGGCATCCAAATGAACTGTGAATAGAAATAGTTACAATTCGTCATTATTAAATATACAGTGTTGCCAACCTAAGAGAGATTTTAATTATTTAGAGTGGTTGAAATACTCACATCTCTAGCCTGTAAGAGATCTATCCTGAGCCTCTAATGAACAACTCGAGGTCCCTTCTCGCTCACTGTAGGGTTGTGACCTGACCACCAGCAACCCAAACACAGGTTATCACTAAATGAAACTAATACAAAATGATTGTGACAAACATAGCATTTTAATAGAATACTACCTCAAGGCCAAAGGCCAGGCGAATGTATCATATCCAGCGGGTCTGAATCCAGGAAACCGCCAGAAGATCCATGGATGAAGTAGTTGTAACGGTTCGGATAACTTCACAATGTTTCTATTAGGCGGCACATGCACCGGTATAACCATGAGAGAGCAGATGATCCCCAAATATATCC
Organism: Arachis stenosperma; assembly: GCF_014773155.1. Lineage (NCBI taxonomy): Eukaryota > Viridiplantae > Streptophyta > Magnoliopsida > Fabales > Fabaceae > Arachis > Arachis stenosperma. The sequence goes on from NC_080378.1 coordinate 12,124,551, forward strand.
ACCCATATCCTCAAGCCTAGCTATGTATGGCAGCCACCGAATGTGAAGGCGAGTACCGGACTTGTCGCCAAATAGCTGAGTCCCCAAAAGCATCAAGATATAGGTGTGGGCATACCTCCTAACAGTGGCCTCGTGGGCACCATTAGGAAGCTCTCCGAATGTGTCCTGAATCCAACTACATCCCATTGTGAACTTGTCGATGCAGTTCGTAGGAGGCAAAACACTCAGAAATTCCTCGAACCACGCCCAAGCTGGGCGACGACCCTCAATGTATTGCTTGAAATCTGTCAGGTAACCACTGACATAATGTCCATCGATCAGCAGCCCTAACTGGTACACCACGTCCCACAGTGTAATTGTGCACTTCCTGAATGACATATGAAACATGTGCGTCTCCGAACACCATCGCTCCATGAATGCACTAACCAGCAGCTCATCTAACCTGAACCAAGTCTCGTTCAGCCTCTCAAGATGGTATAAACCGACCATCTTCAAGTAGGGAACGATCCTCTCGTCCGACGCATGTCCTGCTGCCGTGGCATGCTCGTGATACATCGGTGGGGCTGCATAAAGAACGTAACAAATTGTCTCTCAGCTCAAAACATATTTATATAACATTATCAACTGATGCATATCTTAATCGAAAGAATACAACTTGTATGCAACCAAATAATGTTATGCGTTCAAATACAAAATATCATATATGCATCAAACTGGGCCTAATAAAAAATAGTTTAACATTAACAAAAAATTTACTTAATGACTAAGTTTAATGTTAACAAAAAAATCTTACTCTAAATAAGTTTCACCCCCCGTTATCTTTACTACTCATACTCTTCTACTTATTTGTAGTCACTATCCAAATTAGAGCTTGCTCCGTCGAACCTCTAGAAACTAATAAATCACTAATATAACTACTCTATCTAACTTAACAGTTGTAAATAATGACTAACATTATAAGAAAAAAAAGTAACACGTTAAATCCTATTTTCGAAAAAAATGTGCACACTAACCTCTTCATTGATGACACCAGCTATATGGGCGACTCCATCCAAATGATAAAGTTGGTCCGGGTTATTTCCCATCAACGAAATATTCGAATGTTGAACACTTTTTCGGAATTTTAGGGAAGAATTTTCTCTAGAATTTGGTGGGGCAGGGATTTCAAACAGTAGTTCGAATGAGCTCAATTCGAATTCTATTTATAGGGAAAACATTAGTAATTCGAATGAGTCCAATTCGAATTACCTTGGGTCACTCTTTGGTGGTAATTCAAATCAAGCCACTTCGAATTAGTATTACTATCGGTAAATCGAAACAGCTTGTTTCGAATTACTATGTGTACAAAACTATTGAAACTTTGGATTAGTGTGATTCGAATTAGTGGAATTCACGTGCATGCATAATTCGGATCAATGTGATTCGGTTTAATAGGACATTCCATACATGCATAGATCGAATTGATTAGATTCGATTTGCATATTTCTCTAGTAATTCGAATTGACCTTATTCGAATTAATGTCGAAATAGATAATTCGAATGAGACTCATTCGATTTATATAAAAATATTCTATTGGGAGATTCATGTAACGTTTTTTTGGGTAAATTGTGTAATTTTAGGCTCTATTTGATTTAAATATGTATTTTATCCTATAATTAATAATAAAATAATTAATTTTAAAATAATATTTTTTATGATACTGTTCAAAATAAAAATTGTGCCACCAGGATCCCATTATTTAAAAACGATGGGTCTTATATATATATATATATATATATATATATATATATATATATATTGCAAGTAAAAGTCCAAACCAATAAAGGCCCACCTCAAAATTAGGGGTTATCTCTTCCTTTCCATCCAATCCAAAAATAGATAGCCAAATCTCAACTATGTGCGATGCTGCTGTCGGAAGAATAGCCGTTAGCGAGCCAGGCACCACCGTCTGACTACAGTGGGTCCTTCTCCATCTTCCCTCGGTTATGTTCTCTGTTACTTTTTTTTTTGTCTTTTGTCGACGTCGCCGCTCGCCACAGCAAGCCATCACTGTTTCGTCCTCCTTGCAATCCCAAGGAAGATAATCGCTGTGAGTGGTTGTGGATTAGCCACGATATGAGAGACTCGACGGAATCCAAAAGCTTGGAGATCCCTTCTGCCGATGGTGGTCGCGATGGCTTGAGCACTCACCACTATTATTGGAGCACCACACACTTCTCTCTTTTGCTCCGCAAAAGTGTCGACCTTAGCGCTACTCTTGGCTTTGTCGTCGTCACGAAATAGCCTTAGATATCGGCCTTTCTCTTGCATCATTCCACCAACCACAGTCAGAGGTTGGAGAACAAAGGAAAGGTGGCTAGTGGCTGGAGTTTCTCTCTCATAATCCCGAGAGAGCATTGCCGCTAGGAGCTTCGGTGGCCTTGCCACACTATAGGAGAAATGTGACGCAGAGGGTCGTGACAATGCACCTCACCGCATTGCTTTCCTGCAGTCATCGCGTAAGATCTCGACAGGATTCTCTCTGCTTGGGATTCTCCCTTCCTTATCGCAAGAACTCCGATCTCGGTATCGCTACTTCTACTCAAACCTTCGCCGCTCTGCATACTATCGCTGCCTTCAATGGCAGTCCCTTCGTTGGGTGACAACAGATTTACAGTAAGTGAGGTTGCGTTTTACTCAATGGAATTCCTTAAATCAAAATTTTCAATATGCAATCCTATTACTTTTTTTTTTTCTGCATATATGATTTTTGAATTTTGGTAAGAATATTTTAGTTGTTGAAATTGTGTTTCTATTTTATTGTAAAACTACGAATTGATAACGATGATTGCTAAATTATTGTTTGATATGGAATTTGGTTAATTTTTCTTGTTGCTGCTGTTGTTGAACTTTGAAATTGAAATATGATAATTCTTCTCTTGTTATGTGTTGTGATTGATACTTCTCCAATTTTGCTTTGATTTTTCTAAAATTACATATAAATATGAAACTTCATGTTGATCAATCATTGGCAGAACAGGGATGAAATCAGATTGAAAATGATAAAGAAAGGCAACCTCAGAAATATCCCAAGTTGATGATAGATTGCGGAACCTCCATAACCAGTACCATTGTAGAGCTTTGCCAAATAATCCATGGCGTGCCTCTTGCAATCTTTGGGTCTTTGGTACCTTTAAAGAATTTCAAAATTTTTAGATAAAAAGAATTCACTATTAGCCACTACCACCATACAAAATAGGAATAGTCTCAGAGATTGGAATGTGATTTAAATTCTCTAAATCACCATTAGTTTTAGATTCAGAATAAAAAATTCGTGATGAATTATTCAATAAAAGTACAATTTGATATGATATTATATCAATAAATAAAGAGAATTAGATAAAAATTAGAGAGAATAGAATAAAAATTCCTAAAACTAGGGCTAAGAAAAAAATTAAAGTTTTCAATTACAACATATTTATCCACACTATCACATCATATTCCTATTTATAATATAATCATCTAATTGAGCTAAGTCCAATACCAATTTTAACATAATAGACTAATAGTAGATGTAAACATTAAGAACAAAAATAATAATAATAAAAAAAAACAACCAAATAAAATTAGAAAAAAAAAACAATGTTATTATAAATAATATTAAAATACTTTTTATATGATAATAAGTGTAAAATTAAATTAAAAAAAGCTCTAAATCAAATAAAAAATTCAAATAAGATAAATATACGAAAAAAAAGTTTGAACCCTAATACATAAAGTATACTAAATTACTAACCTTTTTGGATTGAGTCTTTATTAGACTAGATACATACTATGTCTTAAGAATTAGATCTCTGTCGAAATACTTTTTATTTACATGATGTTTTTTGAGATAGTAAAATAAAAAAAAAATTATACATTAAACTATAAAAGTCTACAATTTTTAATTAAGAGAATGAAAGATATTTAAAAAATATTACTAATATGTTAATTAAAGTTAAAATCATAATAGAATTTAATAAATTTTTATAATAATAATATACACATAGGATGTTTGTCAATAAATAGGGTAACTCGGGGGGTAGACAAAGGGTGCATGCATCTTTAAAGTGTCTTCTTATTATTCTGAATGTGGGATGAAACATTGATTTCTTTATGTTTCTTTTGCTTTTTCAGATTTGAAACATCCCTTATTAAGCCATCATTCCCTTTTTTGTCTTAGACCGTCTTTGCAACCGTTTCATTTGAACCTGTCAACTTGCCCTTTTATTTTTATTACCTTTTTAAATAATAATAATAATAATAATAATAATAATAATAATAATAATAAATTAAAGTTTTTGAATCCATTTTTTTATTTATATTTGGTTAAAAGAATAATCAATATGTGGAATAATTATAATCAATATAAAAGTACTCCAAATTGTAAGTAGTTTAATCTCATAATTATTAGTCTTAATTTCAAATCGATCATGTAAATGAAGAAAAATATCAATTAGACAGAGACAAAAAATGATTATATATCCACTTTTACTGTAAATTGTTTCATATAGAAGTATATAGAGTGAATTATCAATATAAGAATCAGATTTTTAGTAAATAATTTTTTTTTGTTACAAAAAAAAAAGAGTTACGAGGTTAAACTTGATTTTATGAGGATAATTAATTCCTCTAAGTTAAATTTGACTAATAAATATTAAATACTATTTTTATCATTGGCTTAGTTATCATATCAGAAACTTTTGAGCCGTAAAAATTCTTTTAGTGATGATTGTGCGTGCACCGAGAAAAACTTCTAGTAACTGAAAACCTCAGAACCAGTGATAAAAGTACTTTCTATCCAAGTAAATGTGTCTCTAGATTTATATTGGCTATCTCTTCATGATTTACTTCTTTAAGAATAGTTATTAGCCATTAATGGTTTTACTGTCTGGTAAAAGTTATCCGAACAGAATTTCTGCATAGTATTATGCAAATGACTCCTAGAGGCCCCGAATCCTCTTTCTTGCTACCCAATTAACTCGGCTTCCCTCTCTTAGCCTAATCTCAGCCTCTCACCCCACTTTGCTGTGTTTTTAACCACGAGAAATTAACTGCGGTTAACTACAGATAAACATGTCATTATGACGCTGACTGTGTTTTCTCGAAATCATGCCCCTTCTCTCTTGCTATCAGCCCATTTCTATCTAATTTTCCAACCCTCTTTTACTACAGATCCGCCATCATCTGGTCAATCTACGCCTCTGAGCTAAACTCGGTTGAAGGTGCAGAACCAGAGCTTTCAGGAACCCCTGTCCCGTCGAATCCTGGCTCGGCTACAGGGGATAGTGGTGGAGCGTCGGGCATAGGTACATCAGGAACTACTTGATCCTCTTCGAGGTTGAACCATGGTGGATACTCGGGTATGTCAAAGATCGGAGACTCCAGTATTGACTCTGTCATATTCAGAGGGTAAGGCGGAAAAGGATACTGGTCTCTGTCGGGGTGAAGTTCGGATAGCAGTGTATCATAAGGCATGTCAGGGTCAAACTCCTGGCTGAGCAAAGTGTGAGAGAAAGGACGGTCGGGAAGATAGTAGGTGCGTGTACGCGGACTACCCCAAAATACCGCGCTCCCCGTCGTGGGGTCCACGTTTCTACCGTATGCTGGATACTCAAAGAAGATCACGCTACTTCCCATCTGTGGACATGGAAAAAAAGAGGTGAGAACCTAAGGTTCCCAGTAGGGTACTATACGAAAAATCTAAGGGGATCTGCAGCCTAAGTCTAATCATTTATAAGGTCACAACAGTAATCGATCATACAAACATATATAATCACAAGTATAAAACAGTATAACAGTCACATATACAAGAAAATAGATACAAGCAAGGAAATGCAGCAACCAAGTATGATGCATGTCTGGTCTCACACAGGTCATGAGCTCATGCGTCGGTTGGCTACCCACAGCCCAATGTTACCCGACCCAAGTCCGGATATGGCTACTCCACTGGGTCAGTCGTGCACCGGTGCCTGAAATACAATCGCGACACTAATAAAGAATGGCCCAAAAATACAAGGTGCTCCCAGTGAGTAACAGTCCATATGGCGGGCGTCCCCACGTTCATATAGTCTCTGGCCAGGCGGGATGGAAGTTCGCTCTGCCAGGCATTTCTTAGCACCTTGGGGTTTACAGATTCTTCTTCCGCGACACATCTCAATAGAATTTATTTTTAAGGGACTTCTCCTCCCTTCTTTTATAAAAACTTGTGCCCGGATCTTTCTCAAAGTGTCTCAGCCTTGTCACATTTTACCGTTTTGTCCTTTTTATTTAACTTTTCTTTCTACTGTTTTCATTAGGTTTTTAATGAAAAAGGGCTGAAAAAATTAGATAGAAATGGGCTAATAGCAAGAGAGAAGAGGCATGATTTCGAGAAAACACAGTCAATGTCATAATGACATGTTTATCTGTAGTTAATCGCAGTTAATTTGTTGTGGTTAAAAACACAACAGAGTGGAGTGAGAGGCTGAGAAAATCTCATCCTAGAGGCTAAGAGAGGGAAGTCGAGTTAATTGGGTAGAAAAAAAGAGGATTCAGGGCCTCTAGGAGTTATTTACGGAATACTAGGCAGAAATTTGGTTCGGATAACTTTTACCGGACAGTAAAATAATTAATGGCAAATAACTATTCTTAAAGAAGTAAATATTGAAGAGATAGCCAATATAAATCCAGAGACAAATTTACTTGAATAGAAATTATTTTTACCACTGGTTCTGAAGATTTCGGTTACTAGAATTTTTTTGGGTGCATGCACAATCATCCCTAAAAAAGTTTTTGCAGCTCAAAAGTTTTTGGTGTGGTAACTAAGCCAATGGTAAGATATTATTTAACATTCATTAGTCAAATTTGACTTAGAGGGATTAATTACCCTCATAAAACCAAGTTTGACCTCGTAACTCTCTTTTTCTTTTTATTTTTAGTTTTTTTTCTAGTCAGAAAAGTCTATTTACTAAAAATCTGGTTCTTACATTCTACCCTCCTTAAAGAAAATTTTGCCTCAAAATTTAGTCACATGAGAATAACTATGGGTAATCCGTCTTCATTATGCTCTCTAGCTCCCAGGTGTGTTCTTCCATGCCATCTCGTCCCCAAACAACTTTTACTAACGGAACCTACTTGCCTCTCAACTGTTTGATACTTCAGTCAACTATTTGCACGGGTGGTGCTCGAAATGTCAAGTCATCCCGTAACTGTACTGTTTCAGGTTCTAGGACATGACTTTCATCAGGATTATATTTTCTAAGCTGGGAAACGTGGACCACATCATGAAGATTGGATAGATAAGGGGGAAGAGCTATTTAGTAGGCTACTGATCCTACTCTTTTTAGAATCTGAAAAGGACCTATGAACCTAGGGCTTAGTTTCTTGGTCTTGAGACTACGACCCACTCTGGTGATTGGTGTTACTTTAAGAAAAACATGATCACCCTCAGTGAACTCTAAAGGTTTCCTTCTCCTATCGGCATAGCTCTTCTATCGGCTCTGAGCCATCAAAATTCTCTTGATTTGCTCGGTTGTCTCCTGAACTAATTCTGGTCCCAGCATAATGGATTCTTTCCCTTCATACCAACATAGTGGTGATTGGCATTTGCGATCGTAGAGTGCTTCGTATGGTGCCATCTAGATACTTGCATGGAAACTGTTGTTGTAGGCAAATTCTACAAGCAGCAGGTATCTTTCCCAACTTTCTTTCTGGTCTAGGACACATGCTCGTGACATATCTTCCAGTGTTTGAATAGTCCTTTCTGACTGGCCATCCATCTGAGGATGATAAGCTGTACTCATGTGCAGACATGTTCCGAATGCTTTCTGAAAAGCTCTCCAAAATCGTGAAGTGAATCTCGGGTCCCTATCTGACACAATACTGGATGGTACCCCGTGTAACCTGACTATTTCCTTAACATAAAGTTGTGCGAGCCTTTCCATTGAATAGTCCATTCGAATCGGTAAAAAGTGAGCAGACTTGGCTAGTCTATCTACAATTACCCAGATGGCATCATTTCCGGATGTGGTCCTTGGCAGTCCTAAAACAAAGTCCATGGTAATCACCTCCCATTTTCACTGTGGCACTTCTAGAGGCTGAAGAGTTCCTGATGGCTTCTGGTGGTCAATCTTAACCTTTTGACATGTGAGACACTTCGAAACAAAGGTAGCTATGTCTCTTTTCATTCTTGGCCACCAGAACATCTGGCTCAAATCCTAGTACATCTTAGTAATACCTGGGTGAATCGAAAATCTTCTATGATGTGCCTCCCTTAATATTTCCTGTCACAGATTATCGGATTCCAGCACACATATTTTAGCCTTGAATCGCCACAGCCCTTCTGCATCCCATCTTACTTCTCTCTGTTGGTCCTTATCGACACATGACAAAAGCCTGGTCATCTCTGACTCTTGAACTTGCACTCGTCGGATTGCTGTCTTAAAGTCATGAGTTAACTGCATCTGTGCCAAACATGTTCCCCGTGAAGTCTCTTTTAGTCCTAGCTTAAGTCCTTCAAAGGTCGTCCTTAATTCTTCTTCCTTAATTTTCATCCAGGAGAGACTTGCATTCTTCCTACTAAGGCCGTTCGCAACCATATTTGCCTTTCTGGGATGATAGTTTAGTTTAAAGTCGTAGTCCTTTAAGAATTCCATCCATCTCCTTTGCCTCATGTTGAGCTCCTTTTGGTAAAAAATGTACTTCAAGCTCTTGTGGTCGGAGAAAACCTCGAACTTGACTCTATGCCAATTCTAGATCGTGAGTTGGATAGTTTCGCTCGTAAGGTCTGAGTTGCCTTGACGAATAGGCTACCACGTTCCTCTTTTGCATCATCACACACCCTAAGCCTTTAAGCAAAGCATCGCAGAAAATCTCAAAATGGTCCTTCAGGATCTGGCAGAATTAACATTGGTGCTGTCGTCAACCTTTTCTTGAGGGTTTTGAAGCTTTCTTTACACTCATGCGTCCAAACAAAAGGTACCTCCTTCTTAGTGAGTTGAGTTAGTGGTAAAGCCAATTGTGAAAATCCGTTGATGAACCTTCGATAATATCCAGTTAGTCCGAGGAAATTTCGAATCTCGGTGACTGCCTTAGGTTGCTCCCACTCTAAAACTACTTCTATCTTAGCAGGATCCACTCCTATACCTCCATTTGATACTACATGTCCCAGAAACTTAACTTCTTTCGCCCAAAACTCACACTTAGAGAGTTTGGAATACAATATCTTTTCCTTCAAAATTTGTAACACCATTCTTAGGTGTTCCTCGTGCTCTTCCTCTGTCATTGAGTAAATCAGAATATCATCGATGAACACTACTACAAACTTGTCCAAGTACGGATGAAAGATTCTGTTCATATAGTCCATGAATATGGCAGGGGCATTTGTCAGTCCGTAACGGTATACTCATAGTGACCATATCTGGTTCTGAAAGCAGTCTTTAGTATATCTGATTCTCTGACTCAGATCTGATGGTATCCCGACCTTAAATCAATCTTGGAAAAAATCGAAGCTCCTTGCAACTTGTCCATCAAATCATCAATTCTTGGAAGAGGGTACTTATTCTTGATAGTGATCTTATTCATCTGCCGATAATCAACGCACAACCTCATACTACCATCCTTCTTTTTTACTAGTAGTACTGGTGCTCCCCATGGTGACGCACTTGATCGGATAAATTTCTTCTCTATTAATTCTTCTAGTTATGACTTCAATTCTTTGAGTTTTAGAGGTGACATTCTATAAAGTGCAATCGAGATCGGTCCCACTCTCGGTACCAGTTCAATGATAAACTCTATCTCGTGTTGTGGAGGAAACTCGGGAACGTCGTTTGGAAAAACCTCAGGAAACTCCTTTACTATCGGAATTCGTTCCATATTCTGTTCATTTTCAGTCGAGCTAGCCGCTAAGAGAACAAAACCTCTACTCTCTTTCCCACTAAGGTTCACTATTATTGAGTTTAAATAGTAACTATGGGAAGTAACAGACATACTAACAGATGGAATTAAAGCGATTTTCTTAAAGCAATCAAGAAGGACATGATGCACAGACAACCAATCTAGTCCTAGGATGATATCCATACCACGCAAAGGCAAACAAATTAGGTTATGTGTAAATGATTTCTCTTTAATGATGAAGGGCGCACATCTACAAACCAAGCTGGTCACAACATTTTGTGTGGTGGGTGTGTGGATAATTAGATCATATTCAAGTTGAGAGGTTCCTAGTCCTAGCATGCGTGCACATTCTATGGATATAAAAGAATGAGATGCGCCTGAATCATACAGTACAATTAGGGTTTTGCCATTTATAGAGCACTCACCTTGGATGAGGGAACCTGACGCAGAAGCATCTTCAGCGGTCATTGCAAAAACCCTTTGCTGTTGTTGAGATCGAGGGGGAACTGGTCCATTTTGCTTAACGCAAAAATCTTTTGCTATGTGCCCTGGCCTGCCACAATTATAACAAACACTCATTCCAAGCTGGCATGGCCTACTTCCATGGTCCTTCCCACACTTAGCACAAGTCGGAGTTGCCTGAGCTCGCTGTGGTTACCTCCCCAAGTCCTATCTCTAATTATGGTTTCCCAGGTGGAATCGAGAGTTAGAGTTTCTGCTGGGTGGATCTCGGCGCTGTGGCTGACCATTTATTTTAAATTTTCTTCCTTATGGTGCCAAGTTTCTAATGAAATTCCTAGAGAAAAAATCCCGACGATTAGCTCAGGCTGCTGCTAACTTCTTGGTGTATTCCTCAGCCAACTGACTCTTATTTACCAGCTCTGTAAAGTTCCTAATCTCCATCGGTCCCACAGAAGCCATCAGTTCCTCCCTAAGATCTCCTTCATACTTGATGCACTTCCAATCTTCATATTCCACAAGATTTTCCTGACACACCTTTGAAAATCGATACAAGTCCTCAAACTTCCGGGTGTACTCAGCCATCGTCATGCTTCCCTGCCTTAACTATAGCAATTCCAACTCCTTAGCGATATAGGCGGATGGAAGGAAATACTTCTTATAAAACTCAGTACGAAACTCAGCCCAAGTGATCTCAGTGCCTCCTTGTCCCAACAATTGGCTCACTCCCTACCACCAATATTGTGTATCCCCTTTCAGCATGTAAGTGGCGAACTCCACTTGTTGTCCTTTAGGGACATGTTGCACCTGCAGAGCCCGCTCCATAGCACGTAACCAATCATCTGCCCCGGTTGGGTTGGTGGTTCCAGAGAAAGGGGGTGGATTAAATTTAAGAAAAGAGACCAAATTCATTGGCCTTTCTCCTTCAAGTACACTGTTTTCTGATTCGTTTCCACTGCCGTGGCCATTCCCATTACCATTCTCCTGCTGTCGTTCCATTCTTTTCACTGCTCTGTTAGTTGCAGCGACAAAATCGCGCACAGCTGCAGCCATTGCGTTCATAGATTCTAGCAAGGCGGTCGAGTCAAATGACGGCTCAGAACTTGGACTCACTTGATGGGGGCTACGCCTGTTTGTAGACATTGAGATCCTGTTAACACCAAACGATCAACATTAAGGTGATCAATTTTAACATATCCAATTTAAGTGCTAACATTTCCAAAATATATGCTCACAGACAATCATGCGATTATATCATCAGAGATATCCTAGTGGCATGATAAAAAAACAGAGTATGCAGTGAAGCATAGTCAGTCCATTCTCCAGGCTCTACTAAGGATGAATTACTCTGATACTAAATTGTAACGACCCAACTTCTAGCCTGTCATAACCAAGGCTAGCAGCCAGGCGCTACTATTTAGCTGATTTTAGATACTTTAGCCCATATATTAAGTGTATACATATGAGCCTGTAGCGCTAGTCGAAAATCATGTATTTAGTCACGCATATTGGAATAAGTGTAAATTAAGCAGTTAATACAAGAAACAGAAAAGCATAACATAGCATACTCATATCATACATGAAATGTCCGGAGGCTTAATTCATCACAAAACACAAGTTCATACTTAATTACTTACTATATTATGTACATACTCTATCAATTATGCTTACAGGCCCTAGCTCATAAGAGCCACCCTAGACTGGGACCCGTTCTACATTATTAAATAAATAAAAGAGCTAACCCTCTAAAAAGACTATTCAAGAGCGAGGGCAAGGACCACTATTATTAAAACTACTACCATTACTACTACTGCTGCTGCTGATACTAGATCTCCAGAAACTACTATTCCAATATGCGCGAAAAGATACACGATTTCCGACTAGCGCTACAGGCTCATATGTATACACTTAATATATGGTCTAAAGTATCTAGAGTCAGCTAAATAGTAGCGCCTGGCTGCTAGCCTTGGTCATGACAGGCTAAAAATTAGGTCGTTACAATCAACTCGGTCTTTGTTTATTTTTTAGAATGACAACGTGACTCTTCAAGATAAAAACGATCCACTTCAATCTCTATCCTCTACATTCGTGACACAATGCGATATTTGTGGGTGTTTTTCTGTCAACTCTGAACAGAAAGCGCTGACGTGTCAGATTCAGAAATGGATAGGGGTCTAATTGTCTCTAAATTTAAATTGGTTAGGAGTTTATTTGTCCTTATTCTTTAAATATATTTTTAAATTAATTCTTATTCATTATATTAATATTTTTTTAATAAATTATTTAAATTTAAAATATTATTTATTATGAAACTAAATAAATAATTCTCAAATATAATTTTTAAATATATAAATACTAAACATTAAAATACGGTTAATTAATACATTAATAATAATAATCCTATAATATACTATTAGTATTATAATCTAGATAATTTTCACAACAAAGTGAAAACTAATGAACACATTATTTGATATATTGTAAAAAAATTTTGAGTAATAGCAAATTTAATTTTTTATCTTTTTAATTTAAATTAATAATTCTATTTAATATTTTTGTACTAAAATACACTATGAGTAAACTACTAATACTAAATAAAATAAAACACTATATATATATATATATATATATATACTATTTATAAACTCAACAAACTCAAAACATTAATAATATTATTAATCTATTAATAATACATATTGTCATAAAATTATAAATCGATAAAGATTTATCAATATAAGAATAATGTAAATTAATTAAAAATTTTACGTATATTAAAATTCAATTAAATTTACATATATTTTACTCAAAATATATGTAAAATTTTAATTGATTTTGAGTAAAATAAATATAAATTTAAGAGCAAGTTACCAAAATAAATTATTTACACTGAATTACAACTTTTAAAAATAGACGGGACCAGTGCTTTACGATTCAAACACAATAAAAAAGAAACCACGACATTCCTCCAAGCAGTTTCTTCACAAAGTCTAACAATACATAAACTACGAAAAGAGTATAGCGATTTATACGATTTAGAGCATGCCTGTCTTTCATCTCCGATGCAACCTTCCTTATGGATCCAAGATTCATCAATAAATGCTAAGCTATTGTTGATGAGATTTGAGTGATATTTTCATGTCTTCTATTTATATAACAAAGCAATACAATGTTAGCTAAGGCGAAGCTTGATATGAAAGTAAAGAAGTCATAAAAGTTCATCCTGTTTCAAATAATAATAACAACACCACTACTATTAATAATAAAATATGTGTTCCATATCCATAATTGAATTATCAGAAATTTCTTTTTCAATGAAATAAATCAATCTTTGAATGATAACTGATTATGCCATTAATACCTATGTTAGCAGTAAGATTGCATTTTTTTTTTCACAAATTTTGAAAATAAAAAAAATTGAAAAAAAAGCTAAAATTGATCCTTGAATATGCTTCAAAACTCCATCTTTCATAAGCTAGTTATATCACTGCCTCTACCATCTAATGCAATTAACATCTTTTTACACAGGGGAGTAAATAATGTGATATAAGTGATCCTAAAAGAAGCATTAGTTATTTAGTGAATAAAAAATTCCAACTTTAAAGAAAAAAATTAAAAAAAATTTCAAATTATAAACTTGATGGTACTATCCATTGGGAACAAATACAATTTCACCTGCTTCTTGCATGCATTCTTACCAGATAGCCTGCATACATGGACAAATTGCTGAAAGCTAATGCAAAAGTTTCTCAGAATGAATAGAATTTACGACAAGATGGAGAGCTAAAATTATAATCAAGCATAAATCGCTATATCTCTCTCATGGTTTATGTATTATTGGATTTCGTGAAAAAATTGTTGGAAGAGTGCCACGGTTTCTTTTTTATTATGTTTGAACGTAAAACGCTATACTCCTTTAGTGGTTAGCGGTTCACATATATTTCTAATCCGCTGACTTTCTGTCGCAGTTTCTATAAGAATGTGAAAGTTGCATTTGCATATGCAATCTTTAAATGTTGTATTCCAGTAAAATTGAAATGCAAATGATTTATTTTTGTAATTTGTCCTAAATTTAATTGAACTTAGAGAATAAGGATAAATAAATTTTTAATTAATTTGAATTTAGAGATAATTAAACTCCTATCTATTTCTGAACCTGACATATAAGCATTTTTTGTTCAAAGTTGATGGAAAAATACCTGCAGAACCGTATTGTGTCACATAAATAAAAGACAAAAAATAAAGTAGATCGTTTTTATTTTGAAGAGTCATGTCATTTTAAAAAATAGACAGAAATTAATAGTTCACTCAAATACATATTATCATGTCAAGATGGTATCTGAAATTACGATATTAGACCTACAATAGAAAAAAGTACATGTAAAAAATTCCAATTCTTAACTCAACAAGATTTTTAACAGAATGTAGTGTAAATTGAATTAAATATACAAGATGTGTGGAGATATTTATAGAGTTCATGAATGACTTAGTCATTCTGCGATAAATCTCTTGACTGATAATAGATTGGTATTGTTGAGTTCATTTTACAAATTCAGATATGAACAATTATAATTATTATTACTAACGATTTAATTTGTAATGAAATATCTTTTCAACTGTTTTTCTATTGTTTATAAAGAAATTGTTTTTAAATATTTATTCAAATAATTTAAATCTAATGTCAATTTTGTTTTTAATGTTCAAAGAGATGAATGCCTTGATATTAATAATAAACAATATAATGCGCTGAATAAATAAACCGGTTTCATTTTGTTTGTTAATGTTTACAATTTTTCCAGGTATAAATTAAATTAAATTATTGGTAAAAAAATATAGAATGAGTTATTTTAAATTATCCTTAGTTTTAATTTTCTTTTTGTCTTTTTTCAGAATCTGATAAAATATGGAGAGTATGTACATCTCTAAATTTATTGACACATATAATATATTTAATGATCCAGACATTTGAATTCAAGCTTTTAATTTTTTTCTAAAATATATTTTAGAAAAAGTGTTAGAATCATTAATTAATAAATTTTGATTTATTTTTTTATGTTATTTTAAATTCCGTAAATTTTATCAAAAGACACTTTTTTATTTTTTTAAATGTTGTTGGATAATAGAAACAATATAGTTTCTCCAGCTTTATCCACTCATACTTTTAAGATATTTTTAACTTATGAATTATGATCATATCAATCATAGCCATGGTCATATGACACGCATTATGAGTTCTTTTTTTGAATTTTTATTTCTTATTAAATTTTATTAAAAAAATAAAAATAAAAAATAAAAACAAAAAAATACTTTATTACTATTTTTTTAATTCAAAAAATTTGAAAACAAAAAAACAGCAATATAAAGACACAAATTACATATCATTACGTCTCAATTTATTACATATTATTGGCGAAAGGAATTTATATTATTTTTTTAGCTTAAAACAGATCTTATGTGGGGCCTTTTCATTATTCAATACTTTTAGAATTATTATATCATTATATTATTAATCACTTTTCTTAATTATAAAACTAGAAATTTATTTATATGATTTACAATACATTCTATGTGGTTGCCTTATGATTGGATGTATCTCTTTGTTTATGAAACATATACAAATAAATTGGAAAGTAAATTAAAAGCTTATAATATTATTTTTCCACCTGTTTAATATGTAAAAAATAAAATGAACCACATTCCCGAATTTGAAAGAACTTGTTTCTCTTTGTCTCCCCAAATAAATTATTTTTTTTAGATGTTTGGAATAAAAAAAAAAGAAAAGAAAAAAGGAGTTGGTAGAGCAAAAGAATGGAAAATGCAAAAAGGAAAAAAAGAATGAAGCAAATAGCATTGAAGTGAAGCAAAGCAGAAAGAAAATTAAACCTTAGCATAAAATTCAGCATAAGATATATTAATTAGAAGCCTTTAATGTGATATCATATGATCATATCATATGGTTTGAGAAGCTAACAAATTTGAGACACAAAAAATGAAATAAATGTTGCTTTTAGATGAAAACAATGCAATGCCCCCACAATGAAGAAATCACTTTAGTTGACTTTGTTGCTCAATTTATTTATTGATGATGGCAAGAACTTGAAGGGAAAGCTTGATATTATTGATGTGAAACTTTTCACTTTGGGGTAGAAAATTTTTTCAAGTTTTTCACCTTTTTTTTTGTTATTTTCCCTTTATTTCATTATAATAGCAACTAGGCAAAAGATCTTATCACAACCTTTCAATTTTGCATACCATTTTTTCAAATTTTCATATCTTTTATTTTTTAAATAAAATTAAAATTTTTTTGACTTAATCATGAGGCCTATGTGGGTATTTATTTGTGAATCAATTGCTGCCACTATCCATATCACACTCCACGCAAGCAATCTTTTCTTAAAGTTAAAGTTTGGAAAATGTTTACATCACATGATTCTTTTACAGTTTTACCATATCAAAATGGTATATAATTCTCAACAATTTGGATTGTTTGATGAGAAAATTTATTGCATCTATCTAACCCTACCAAGCTGATGTTTATATATATTTTTATCAAAAATACAAAACTATTAACATCTCAAAAGTATTTCTGTATTTGTATAAGTGCTATGATACTTTTAATATTATGCCTAACTTACTAAAAAAAAAACAACTAGATAATATTCAATAAATTTTAAATATTTTATATTTTATTTTAAATATTTTATTTTTTATTTTTAAAAATAAGTTAGACAATTTAGACATCATAATAAAAATATCATAAAATTATTCATCTTCTGTATTTTATAGAAAACAGTTTGATTTAACATTTAAGCAAGTACAAGGATGTACCAAGTGAATTTCCATTTATAGCAAGTAGTAAATCTTAACAAACTAAATAAAAATAACAACAATAATGACAATAATAATAATAATAAAGTTGTTCTGGATAAAACAAATTGCTTGAAAGTTATAAGAGGTAAGTAACTTGGTACATTGTATAAAAATGGTACATAAAAAATGCTGTCCTTAGAAAAAAAATTGATAAATGGGAAGCATTTCAGTTTTCCTGATTTGGCAAGTCACCTTCTAGGTAAAAATTATTTCACCAATATTATGGATTATTGTAAAGGGAAGCATTGTTTTTATTCTTGGCTTCATTGTTTCCATGCACTCAATACACAAAAAGAAACCATAAATCTTTCCTTAGGAACATACTATGCTTCTTGACTAAGCATTGTTTCCTTCTTGTTATAGAATGTTTTGAATTTTATTTAAGATCTCCAAAAGCATGACATAAAGCTTTCCAAAAGAAAAACCAAACATGCTATTAGTTATTTTCATTATTTGGGTAAACATGCAAATGGATTCTAATGAATTTTAGATCAGACACTTTCGTTTTTAACAAATTTTTATGATAGGTTAGTTTTTTCGTCGATTTTAGTCAAATTTTTAGTATCATTAGAAGAATAAATTAGTGTCCCTTTAAAACGGAAAAGAAACTGCCTAAAAAGGTAATTTCCAAAAAATTTTAAAAAATAAAGTATTTGATTTAAAATTTTGTAAGAACTAATTTGAATGTTTAATCTTTTTATTTTTGTCTGTTATATGTTTTTATTATCCTTCTCTATTTTCAATCACTTTTTTCTTTTTCTGTCACCATAATATAAACCCTATAATCAATAAACTATGATTTTTTTTTTTTAGTGAGAACTTGAGATCACTATGTACATATGATCATACATACTAACATAGAGCACATGGCAATTTTGTAAGTGGCAATATAATTCAATTCTTAGCATAATTTCCATGGAAGGGTCAATAGATTAAATGGATAAACCATATCTTCTATTAGATTTTGAGCTATTAATATTTTAATTAATTCCTTGTCAATTGAAAAAATAAATAAATAAAACTAAAATCAGCTTCAGAAATGCCCTTTAATTTTCTTTCAATCCTCATGTGTCACTGATTTTGGACCCAGCAGCAGTCAATAGCATGCTACCCCACAATTTAGAGACATTCTTGATTCTTATGCACACATTTAATTTGAACACATGATCAATTTTCTTTTTTAGTGGGACACCCCCACCCCAAAAACTCAAAGACTCTAAAATCAAATTGGAATTTTTGAATTTTCCACAATGTAACAGTTCTTGTCTCAATCAAAGTAATGAGGCAGATTTGGTCATTAATATAGATTACATAATGGATAATCTGAATCTTCATATCTCTTTCATGCATGGACCACACTTAATTGCAGTAGGACATTGTCACATATACTATGGGACAATCTTAATTGTGACATATAACCACCAAAGTTTAAGTTATAGGAAATAGTAATGACTAAACAAAATTTAGGAGCATTAATGTATTGATGCATCAGCTCAATTCTCTGCAATATGCATCATAGAGGTAAGTAATGATCTATGAAGCATTGATACCAACATAGATATGAGATATGAATATGGAAACTTATGAACTTGAAAAAATTGAGATGTAAAAAAGACGTGTGTCGATCGAGTATTGTCTAGTTTTAGGATTTTCAACATGAACAAAGCAGCTTAACAATGTGTCTGTACTTCTTACACGATATATTTATCTATAATTTGAATGGAATGATACATTAATGCGTTTGGTTTGTGTTTTTTATTTTGTTTTTAGGATTTTATAAAAAAAATAGTGAAAATAAAATTCGTCTTTTATTTTCATTTTTCATGGTCTATTTTTACTTTTTTTCTTTATAAAACACCAAAAAATATGAAAATGAAAACCAAACACCTCGCTAACTGCCAACACTAAACAATCAGAATAATGGATATCGCTATAACTGAATAGGTCAAATCAAACTAAATTAAGTCTGATTGGACTTAGGGAAATTCATAATCTTATAAATGGATAATATGTGATCATATTTTGCCAAAGCAAGAGGGGTATTAACTATTATCATGCAAAAAAAATTGGTGATCAAACAAAAACTAATGCCTTTCAGGGACAGTAATATGTGCTTTTCTTGAAGGACCACTATCCTTCTCTAAAATTAGAATTCACATGGAGGCATGTGGATATAAGATTGAAACCTTGAAGGACAAAAAATTAGGGGTAGATTTAATTATCTGAGTATGGTAAACTCACCTATTGCATGTGATATCCAAAAGCCTCAAAGAAATACATTGAATAAGAGTGGACCAAACAAATGTATGATAACAACAGCTATAATATAAAGTCTTGCATATGAAAAGTACTGTCATATTGTCATAATCATCTGAAATTGAAGTGTCTAACCATATTTATGTATAAAGTCTAAGAGTAAAATGTTCCAAGTTGATTTATGAAGGAAACCCATCTTCCTAAAACAAGGACAGAAGGCTCACTGAGGAATGGAAGTGAAGCAAGACACATAAGACAACAAAAACTTTCATTTATGTTGCAAAGCTTTCAAGCATCAAAGGTTTTATTGATGGTTTTCAATAATCAAGAATTGATTAAAAGACTTGGAATTAAGCTAAGGATTAAGAAGAATCGTTTTACCTAGTTTATCTAATTGTTGATTTATAGATGTATTGATAAATTGAAAGTGTGTGACTGATGATGCTTGAATGATCATTTAAAGTTATGTGTAAATTCTTGATGAATTTGATGAAACATGGAAGATTTAAGAATTATTTTAGAATGAGGGGTCAAATTGTAAATAACATAAAACTAGTATATGAGTTATACTATTAGGACAAAACTATAATTTTAGAAGAGTTTGAGGTCTTTGATGTAAAAAATACAAAAGTTGGCTTATTAGAAGTTATCTGAAACTCAAATAAGTCCGTAGAGGGTAATTTTAGTCAAATGGAGGTTGAGATTAATAATGTAAATTTTAGTAAGTATAAAGATAAAATGATAATTTTAGAAAACAAGGGCTAAGTTGCAAAAGATGATAAATTGTAAGATCTTCAATAAGAGGTGAGCCAAATCATTTTTCACATCTAGATGTGTAACACCAAAACAGTGTGGAAAGGAGAACATGTATACACAATCAGTGCACACAAAATACTTCATATCAATGTAGAAGTAGAACTATAGCTAGTTCGCCAAATAATCAAACGATGCTCACAAGTTTCTTTAAATCAGTCGATACAATTCTTAAAACGGTTGATTTGTTAGTTGGGCATGTTTAGCCATTCAAACGGTCGATACAATTCTTAAAACGGTTGATTTGTTAGTTGGGCATGTTTAGCCATTCAAACGGATGGCAAGTGGAGAATCCCGTCCTGCCAAAAGCCCGTGCCACCTCACTTAGTGAGAACGGTCCTAAAACTTCACTCGCCTCACCTGCCAGCTTGCCAAATTTCTTTTTTTTTTACTATTAAGTATTAAATAATATATATAATTTCACAATTAATTTAATAATTTTTGTAATTTCTAAAAATATAAAAATTTATAATTTCTAAGTTCATAAACATTCTTTATAATTATAAATATGTAATAAACATAATCATAAACCAAGTTTTTAAAACAAAATAATAAAATTAACATTGTACAAAGTAAAATAAATATTATCTAAAATATATAATTAAACATCTACAAATTTAGAACATAATCAATCAAACGTAAAATATAATCCAAAACACTAAATTAAAACATCTTGAAAAAAATCCTGAGCCTGACGGAAAAGCCCGCCCTGCCCCGCCTCGCCAAAATCCGCGGTGCGGGTTAGGCAGCCTCAATTTTCCAGTCCGACCCGCCTTTTTTGGCGGGTTATGCGGGCCAGTCCAGCGGATTTAGGCGCGTTTGCCACCCCTAATGGCAACTAAAAGTGCAATGTGACTTTGAATTTCTATTCCAAATAATGTGGATATGTTCATAGTGAAGATGGAAAATATTACAGAGATAATATAATAATGATACCATTTCTGAGCCTTCACCTAATAACTTACACTTCTAGTCTAATACATTATGTTCAGAAGAAAATTACATTAGTAATATTCATTACATTGCTAAAACATATTTCTTTTACTGCAGCAAGGAAACTATTATTGAAAAAGAATCATCCAACCATGGTCCTCTTTCGCCCTCTTTGTCGCACTACAGTAAATTGTAAGTGTGACTATGGGTAAGACATCTTGAAAAGAAAAAGGAAAAAAAAAAAAGAAGGGGGGGGGGGGGGGGGGGGGAATCTAAATTTCAAACAAGAGGGAAGTTGATACCTTGAGCAAGTTTATTCAATGTGGATGACCACTGCTTTGATGACTTGCGGTATGCAGCAAGTATCCGATCCATCTGTCAAGGAAGATTATGGTATTGTACTAAGTGAGAAATCAAGATTGTTTGTTGCCTCTGTTTGATGAAGCAGAAAGCTTTTTTTTTTTCAATAAAAGAAACCAAGCACAAAGAATATTAGATCAGCATAAAAGAAGCTATATATTAGAACAGAATAACAATCTATAGTCCCTCATTGGAAATCTTGACTCAGCTAGCATGAGCATCTTGGGAAATGTCTCACCATCTCCGCATGTTTGAACTCGGTTAATTATCATGCTAATCAGAAATTAGGCTTTAGTTTTAATTGCCAAGTCAGGGTTACACACTCTTGTGCAAGTAATCGATGAGAGGCAGTCATTCTAGAAGGAGATTATGCAGTACTTGGACTAATGCATTGACCTAGCTGCCGAGGCATTATTATTTTTTCTTGGTTTCAGGTCATATCTCACATTCAGAGCTAGAACCCAACTAGTAATATATATTATCGATATATGTCACAGACTCTTTAGAAGCCATTACAATTTAAGAATTTAAAAATAAATAAATAAATAAAAACCCCAAGGTTGAAACTAGTGATGACTCGTTAGAAATTCTAATAGGTGCGCACTCTTATAGTTCTCATAAAGCTATATAATAAGCCTGCAATCCCAATTCACAACTGGAAATATTTCTAACAGCACCATTTTGTTTGAAGCACATCAAACACAAACAATGGCACTTCTAATCTGCAGCATATGTGCATACAAGTTAGGATTATTGAAAAAGGGCATAATGAATTACCACATTCCCACATGACGAATGCATTGAAAGAAGAGCTCTTTCCAGAACATACAAATCAACAGCTTTATCTTCTGGTAGAGTTGAAGTGAAGCTCAATCCAAAGTCAATTAGGACCTGCATAAAAACACAGTTGAGTTATGTTTTATCAGTTTTATGATATTTTCCATAATTACATAACTTAAGTCTATAAATAACAATAGTCCTAATGACTTAATGAGATGACAGTTAAAACAACTCACCAATTGATTGGTACCACTCTTCAGCAACATATTTGATGTTGTTAAGTCACCATGAATAAGGCCACCATCATGCAATTTACCAATTGCATCACCAACTTGGGAAGCAATATCATCAAGCCGCTCTTCAACAACACCTTTCAACCCAAATTCAAGAAGTACTTCTTTGAGGGAAGGGCCCTCAACATACTCAAAAGTTAAAGTGTTCAACACAGTATCCACGGCATAGAGTGCAGGAGTACAAACCCCAAGCTTTCTCGCTTTGGTCATGCACCTAGCCTCCTGTTCAAACAAATTGATTTGATTGGTAAAAAGATAGCATTTCAACAGACATGAATTAAACCAAGTCATTGAATTCCTGGGCATCATAATAAACATAAACAGAAAATAATGGAACTATCGTGATACTCACAGCATTTAAGCGCCTAAGGGTAAGCTTAGTATCCAAAGTTGGATGCCTATACTTCTTTGAGAAGCGTTCCTTGATAACAGACCTCCTCCCCACAAAATTGGACTCAAAAACCCTCTACGAAGAATGATTAAAATCAACAGAACAAAAAGCAAGTCAACTATATCAGACATGGATGGGTTTTTGAAAATTCATATAAAGGAAGTTGACAATATGACATTGACGTATATTAGCACTTACAGCTTCAGCACCTTGCTTTAACAGAATGAGCGGGCTGTGGTTTGCACAAGTTTCAGTCTCTTCCATTATGGTAGAAAATTCCTTCAATTTGACAAAATGGAAAATCAGGTATAGAAATGTTTAAGTTACGATATTGATTTGAATGCGATGATTTTCAAGTGAAAATAGTTAAGAAACAACGACATAACCAAGCACTTTGAAGAACTAACTGACAGTGTTTGGAAAGTTAAATATGTGAGAAAATTAAATTCTGATGTTAGGAACAACTCAGTATGCTAATGGAAGTGATTCAATTAAATGATTTGGAATGACAATTTAAATGAAATAAAACATTATATTTTAATAGTTACACACAAAATTATTTTTTAAACAGCATGATATAATCAAAATGAAATAAATAACCTTTGTATAAATCAGTTTTTTTTTTCATCATTGTGCGGACTGTATAATTGATACAAAATTGAATACCACAGCTTCCAAATTGATCCTATCAAATTATTTGAGAAACTGCATCAACATCTCTAGTCTCCACTGCACCACAAACAATTCCATACAAAATTTCATATTCTAAATGATAGCATTTCACATTTAGGGTTTAAGGTTGACAAAAGTCCGATGGGGCAAAATTTGACGGTAGCATTTCACGTTGAAATCGGTAAAGTCTTTTAGTTTTCACAAAAACGAGGGTTTTGATGACGGAAAGAAGCAAGGCAACATCATTGTGTGTATGCTTTGCAGCGAGGAGTGGCGGGAGAAGAGCAGCAGGGACACTCACTTGGCAGTTGGTGGCTGTGGAACAAACAAGCGGGGAACAGAGAGAGAGAGAGAGAGAAGGGTTTTAGACTTTAGTTTTTTTATTTTAGATAAGCTAGGGACATTTTTGGTATATTAACTTTTATGTAAGGTATTTTTGGTATCTCATAAATCTAAAAGGTTCTGAGAACCGGACCGGTTATCGAACCACTCTAGTCATTGGTTCACTGGTTTACTGGTTCAACCGGAAAAACCGTTTTAGAATAAAATAATATATAAATTATAATTAAACACCCTAAAATATAATTATAGTCTAATATAAATATTAAAAGATTCAAAGTACATCAGCAACCCTAAAACAGCAACACCAGTATATTATCGAACAGCAACAATGAAACAGCAACACATTATAAAACACTAAAACAACAACACCAGTACATTATCAAAACACTAAAACAGCAACACCAGTACATTAGCAACATCATTCAGCAAGGCAGTGATGACACTAAACTAAACACTAAAAACAGCAAAATCAGTACATTAAAGTACTACTAAACAGATACGGTAAGCAATAATAATAATAATAGCAGAAAGAAATTGCTTAGGTTGTAAATACTAAATATACAAATCTAAAAGCTAAGCCTTATATCAAATGCATGGCTCTGGTTTTTCTCAAGTTGCCATGTACGTTAAATAAATGGTCCACACATATGCACAGGAACTATTCAGCTGCAGCAATTGTAAAAGCAGCAATGGTAAACCATTAGCAGATCAGCAAAAAAAATAGTGACTGAATTGAAGCTATATATCAATTAAAAACCCTAGAAAAGCAAAAGAAACATAGAAGTTATTAACAAATGCAACTTCATCCGTGTTTATGAACCTGTAAATGGACTGGAGCAAATTTAAAAGTAACAAAATCAAAATAGGAGGATTGGTAGGCAAGTTATTATTCACAAATGCATTGTTAGCAGCAATTGCTTCTTGATTAATACTATCATCCATAGCTGAAATTAATAAATCATTCACAAAATTGAAAACAGCAGCAGTACAAATTATCATTCAGCAACAAACATTATTACATTATGAAACAGCAACAAGTAATCCTTAATCACACTAAACCTGAAATTTCAACAGCAGCAAGTAATCCCTAGTCACACTATACCTGAAATTTCAACAAACAAAACAGCAACAACTAATCCCTAGTCACACTGAACCTGAAATTTCAACAGCAGCAAGTACAGCAACAAGTAATCCCTAATCACACTGAACCTGAAATTTCAACAGCAGCAAGTAATCCCTAATCACACATTCACACTAAACCTGAAATTTCAACAAACATTACAACACAGCAATAAATAATCCCTAGTCACACTGAACTTGAAATTTCAACAGCAGCAAGTAATCCCTAATCACACTAAACCTGAAATTTCAACAAACATTACACAACAGCAACAAGCAATCCCTAATCCCTAAACAAAAATTTCAACAATGATTTGATTTTCAATTTTAGCAGCAACAAGAAAATTTCAACAAAAATTTCAGGAAGTAAAGAAAGAGCAGCAGCACAAAATCAGCAAAAATTAGCAATTTCACAGTTTCACATTAAAAATCAGCAAACAGAGGCTCTGGGGAGAGAAGACTGAGACACGAACAAGAACTGAAGAAGTGAAAGCAGTGACACTAACCTTCGACGGAGACACGGACGGCGACCGGGGAGACGACGGCGACCGACGACACGGCGAGCTGCTTCAAGCCAACAAAACAGAGAAGCCACGGAGGACGGACGGAGGACAGGGGGAAGGAGGACGCCGAGCTACAAGAGAGGGCTTGGCCACGGACGACGCCGACAGCACGGACGCGGCAGCACTGTGGCAGAAATGTTGCAGGGAGAACCTAGGGTTTTGGTTTGGGGATTTAACTTTGCTTCAGAGTAGACATATCACTATTCTAAAAGAGAAATAAAACTGAAGTTGCAAGTTGAACTTTCTTTCTTTTTCTGATGAGTTCCGATTTAAAAAATTGAACTTTGTAGATAAGTCAGTTTCATGCTGAATTTGCCAATTTGGTAACACTATCAGAGAATTTTCTTTTTTGAAAATTATAAAATCAGATCATTATCGTCTCTTATAAAATAAATAATATTAGGTAATCAGTTACTATATTCTATTTGCTTGTAATTTTCTACATAATTTTAATATTATATAATTATTATTTTTGGATGTATAAGAAACTGTGATAACATCAATATTAGTTGTTATTGTTAATAATTAATTAATTAATTAAAATATGGCAGAGTTTTATCGCACCGCCAGAAGAATCCTGAATAATATGAGGACATGTGGAACCTCAACCTTTAATATTTTATTTTAAAAAATAATATAAAGTTTGATGAATACATTATACAAATGCAACAACATTCAAGAAGAAGCAAGTGGGCAAGTTGAGATGTATTGGATCGGGTTTTACTGGTTAGATAATGATTTTTAGGGTTTGTTTGGGTTGTTTTTTTTTTTTTTTTAAATAATTATTTTTATGTTTAGATATTTTATATAAAAATTTTTTTTATAATTTAAAATATTTTATTTATAAATAATGTGAATAATAGATTTTAGAATTAATCTAATAAAATAAAAAAAAAATTATTTTAAATTATTTTTTAAACTTTAATACTAGAATAATAAGAGCAAAACTAATGAGTTGAACATCTAACTATTGTTAGTTGTGTATGAGTAAATCGAATAAAAAAATAATCATCTAATTAAAAATAATCAACATAATTATCTATGTACCTATTAAATTGAACATCCAATATATCTATTATTCACATTGTTTAATATTTTTATTATCTATCTATACTTTTTCATTTGGATTAAGTAGTGGGGCCTATGTCTTTTATGGTGAGTCTTTTGTGTGCTAACCTTGTTTAGAACCTTGTATACCACTAATTTTTCCTCAAATCATGTGCACGCACGCACCAAAGCAAAACCACGTTCTGATCAAGGTTTCATTAAAAATAAATAAATAAAGTATAAAATTATTTTTGATGCAAGAGTGTTTTTTTTTCCCCCTATCATTCAAGGTTCGAGCCATATGCTTTTAAAATAAGAAATAATTGAATCATAACATGAATACATAGCTATGTGATTATGTTATGTAAGAGATATTTAATACTAACCCAGAATTAAAGTATTTTTATAATTTACAATAAACAAACTTATCCTATTTTAATTGGTGCGCAGGCAGAGTAAATTGAAAATGAAGGCATAGAAATAGTTGTTGTTGTTGTTATTGTTTTTGTTAGAAGGGAATAGTTAAGAAGAGGAAGAGGAATAGTCGTAACAGTTGGTGTGCGTAAGAGTGAGAATCTAGTGAAGAAGAAATGGCTGGTTGCAGTTTTTAAAATGAATTTCATGGAATCCTTATACGGTTTTGAATGCAGACGCTTTATATAACACACTGCTCAAAATTGCGGCGCTTGCCAATTTCCCTCATGCTCTATGCTTGTATAACAAAAGTATAAGTGGTAAGTTCAATTCTTAGTTTATAGAGAAGGGTAAAAAAGGGAAAACCGTAAAAACACAACATAAAATACAAGTGCTTACAAAAACTATGATGGCATGAAACATGCCTGTTAGAGATTATTTGAGAAAGTGTATAAAGGAGGTAAGAGTTTATAATTAGACAAGAAAAGAAAGGCCAAAATATCTATCCTATATTCCTATTCACATATTTCTTCATCCACAAGTATAAGGCAAATCTTCATCCAAATTGTGAGCTTCATACAACTTTGAAGCGGCAGCACAACCACAAGTCATGTGTGCATGAAGTGATTCCCAGTATCATCTGCTGTCCACACAGCTAACTCTGGCTATGCTCCCTCCATCCAAGGCATCTCGGTGCATGGTATGGAACAGACAAATGAGCGTTCCGACATCACTCCAACTTTACACGCTTAGAATTGGCTTCTCTTAACCAGTCAATGCATTACTTACTAGTTCCAGAAGGATTGGCAAGTTGCCATGCCATTGATTTTTCTAGCTGCAAGTGAAAATGGTATATTAGAACCTCAAATTTAGTAAGCGTTCAGTGTGCATGACTGTGCGAGTAAAAATGCAGTAAATAGAATGACTTACCCACTCCTTAACCAGTGGTCCTCCTCCTTTAAGCTGTAAGACATTCATAGCATCTTTGCCACTGATCAATGGCTTCACCTCCCAAACTTTGTTGAGGCCTGTTATCCACCAAAATACGTTAATAGTTACATAATGTGTGGGCTCCCAATCACTTAAAGTGGTAAAAGTTACAACTAAAATAAAGCCAAGCATAGATAGAACAAAGAAAGAGATACAACTTCAAATGCTTAGCAAACTAGGATCACGAATATGAAGTAGAACAGGTAGATGCTGCAGTAAATTTTCAGTAAAAGCTATACACATCTTACACCTTCATTCTTCAAAGGATGCAAGCAATAGATACAGGCATCAATGCTACAAGTTAAACGACTAATACAGCTCACCTAGTTTTATTATAGCACTCTCCTCTGTATTAAACAGATATCTCAGTTTGTGCAATTGTAAGGATTCATCCTCAATGTTGTTAATGTCAATGGGATGTAATAATATGGATACCAATAGTGCAACTCTCCATAAATCTTTAAGCTCCCTCAAGAGAAAACCTAAATAAATCAAATATAAAATCTTGGTGATGTCAGATGCAATCCATAATGTAAAATAACTTTATAGTCACATCCTAGAGCAATAGATTTCCTTTCATTAAATTGAGGTAATATAGCAAGCAGCTTAAAACAAACTTGATTACTTAAAAAGTAAAGTGTAGATTGTGGCTTGAGCGAAGTGCAAATACTATATAGGAAACAATGATTAAAAATGAACAGAGGGGAGTGTCTATGGCTAAGTTCCACTAGGAAACCCAATAATTTAGATGAAAACCACAACATAATAAAGCATAATAAAATTAGCATACAGCACAACTTACAAAACTAGCAAATTAAGTTAACTGAAGATTGAGAGCAACAAGAGCTAAGCTACCAGAAATAATAAGGAAGAACTGCCAATACTAAGGTAGCAAACCAAGATCAATTTACCTGTTAGAACCCGGACTCTAGAAGCAATAGAGACATCATCAATCAATCGTCTCATCCAACCAACATCATCAGATTGCAAACCCTCATTAGATGCAAGACAAGGAATCAATGACAAGAATTTTTGTGATGCTCGGTGTAAATCAAGCACCTGGATTTTGAAACACAATTACAAACACATTAACCAATAGAAACATTAACCAGATTCTAAAAAACTGAAATGATTTATATTACATATGTTAGAACTCTGTTATTCTGGGGTTTACTAAGGATAAAGGTAACTGACCATTTCTGCATCCTTGGATTTTTGCTTGAGTGAGTCACGAATAATATAATTGACAACAGGAATCTATAATTCAAAATAATGTTATTGTCTTAAACCAGCATGTCATTGGAATACAAGAAAACTGACTAAAGAAACTGCATTACATAACAATATTAAAATGTTCCTCGTAAATAGATTTTGTGGATAAAATCAGCTTGAGTTTTCAATTGAGTATCAGGTAAAACTTGAGCTCAATATTACCAATCCTTGAAATGAGACAAATAGTCCCTCCCAAGATTGTCCAATAGCGTGGTTGCCATCTCTACTTGTGTCACGTGACAGTCTAACAAGATATAGATTGTGGTTTCTACATGTCTAATATGAAATACTTCCAAAACACAAACCAATGAAAAAAAGAGGAGAAGAACAAAGCAAGACACTAGAGTTCTAATTTAGACATTTTGCTAGATGTATCGATTCAAAGCACAAAAAAATTACAAATTCAAAATTAGTATCACATAGAACGGACAAGACACATACCACCTTCGCTTTCTTTACTTGGTAAGTGGTATTTTTAAGTGGGAGAAACAAAGCAGCAAAAAGTGACAACCTCCTTTCTTCGTCCTAAGTAACACAGAAATCATTTATCATGACCAGATATAATCAAGCAAAAATAAAATGATAATGGAATGACAACAACTTCTTATTGTGACAATATATGTGAAAATGGATTATGGTAAAAATGAAAAGCTCATTACTCACTGTAAAGGTTGACTCTTTGAGTAAATGGAGAAGATTCCATGCAGTATCCAAGTAAGCAATGCAATGTCTAGATAAAGTGAAAGAACTAGCTGATCACCATTGCCAAGAAAGATGAACATTTTATCTTGTGCAAGAGTATAGTAAAAAACAAAATAGAGAGCCAAGAGGAAAAAATGTTACAAGTATAGGGTTTAGCCATTTTACATAGGGATGGAATAAAGGTGAGAAAAGTGTCTCTTCATAATTTGTTCAACTGCTACTGTAGTATTGCTAGTAAACCAAACAATTTTTTCTTATCCACAGGTTTTGTGGGCCTTGCCCTTGGGCAATTCATGTCATCTGTCAAGTTCAACCCATGTCTGATCTTGTATCAAAAGTTAAATGAATACTAGAGCCAAGAAGGGCCATATGTATTCATGTATAAAATTGATGCATCTCCCATCCAATATATGGATTTCACCTCTATTCTTTTTCATAAGATTTGGTTTTACAAACAACTCCATATATTATATTTCACAAGGCTTTTATAACATGTAAGGTGATGAGGGGAAAAAAAGAAATGAACTTTAATATATATATATATATATATATATATATATATATATATATATGAGGATTGTGTGTGTGAGTGCAATAACAACACACTTCACAATGAGTATAATGATACTTCTTTCAAATTTGAAGTTCACAACAAATATGTAAGGCTGCTAGTGGTGCACTAACCATTATTGTTTTTTATTCTTTCTTTTTTTTGGGTAAAAGTGGCAATATTCAGCTAACTCTTTCTATATGTGCAAGATTTGTTTGAAATTAATAAAGGATTTGCAATCATTATACACCTTTTAACCTATTAAAAACAACGGGGCAAAAAACCTGCAAACTTACCTTTCACATCCATCTGAAATAGTAGGTTCAAACTCATGAGGAAGACTGAACACAATCCAAAATAATGTCAGATCACAAATATGAGTCATTGCCTTGACAGGTTGATTTCTGGATATCATAAGATCAACCTACAAAACAACACACAAGAGACCATAGACGACTAAATTTTCAGTACTATATATAAGCTATTTCCGTTAAAATATCCAATAGCATTCCATAATTGAAAACCACATACCTCTGTTCCAATGCGCTCGTTGCTAATTTTAGCAGCAAGAACATCTTTCACATCACCACATGCAGCAGCTACTTTCAGATCTTCATCTAGAATGAATTCAAATCTAGCACCTATATATAATAAAACATCTCTCTTAAGCAGAGCTGAAAACCAAGTTCAAGCTTCATATAAAAGCATACAAAAAAATGTTCACAGGGTATACAAAATGCAAATATCTTAAAAATTAAAGTATACCAAATCTAATGGCTCGAAGAACTCGTAAAGGGTCATCAAGAAAGGTGGCCTTGGGAGGTAAAGGAGTCACTATCCTTCCAGACTTAAGGTCTGAGATCCCTGCAAAGTGCCAAAGAGATTGTTACATGTGGAGATATAAAAAATAAATGTGTGGAGGGAAGAGGGGGAGGGAGGGTCAAGTAATTCTTATACTTGTTTTGGCAATAAGATCAATTCTAACCTCTCTTCGTGAAATCTTCAACCGAACCAGTGTTGATGTTGTAGAATAAGCTGTCATGCACAACCAAACAGCTTTAGAGAACTATCATTTAAAATGTCCGAATAGGGACTCAAACTAACATTCATAGAAAAAATGATGGGCCATAGACCCAGATATATGCACACAAAGATACCTGTTAATTGTCAAATCCCTCCTATATGCATCCTCTTCAGGTGTGCCAAAGCTTTGCTGTTAGACATGAAAAACTTTATTTGGTTGAGAACTCAACTTGGTAATGGGGAGAATATACACAAGCACACATTGCAAAAGTGGATAATCAACATTTCATGTTGGCATAAAATTAGCTTAAAAAACAAGGAGTGTGCAAAACATAGAGGAATATCGCCTTCATCAATAACAAGACAAGACATTGAAGTGATTCCAACAAGTAGGATTAGCATAACATGTTATACGACAATAAATCAAAAGAGAATAATATGAAATATACATATAACAAGAACATGTTATAACATACCTTAGAAGGAATGCGGCTATTCTAAGTATATTCTTCACTCCTTAAGTTAACAAAATCAATCCATATATCAAACAAATTCATCCTTGTTGTCACCAAATGTTTCGACTGGTCAGGGTTGCTGCAAAAAAAAAATGCCATTTAAGATATACATTGCTGCAAAGAATTCAATTTTCATGACTAAATAGAGTAACACTTGAGAAACATACAATAAAAATGTTTTAAAAAAAGCAATAAGAATGGGAAATTGGGAAGAACATACGACTCAATGACGCAAACACCTTGAGCATCTTCACCGATGGACAAGAAGTACTCCCTCACCTTGTCGACAAAATCAGTCCCCATCATATTATCAAGAGCGATATCAATGTCATAGCAATCCTCCCCCAGGAGCTGCAAAACCAACCAAATTCAAACTCCAAACGGAAAAATTACAGGTAAAAAACTATGTAGAGAGAAAAGATCGAGGGACCTTGTTGCATACCCAGCCGCCGGCGACGCAGAGCTGAGTTTGGATGTTAAAGTGGCAGAGAGTGGCGAGAAGCCTATCGAAGATTCTGCGCTCAATGTCCGAAAGTTCAATTTTGTCCTTCACTTGAAGAATGTGCTGAGTGGCAATAGACATTGGTGCGCAGGCGGAGTAAATAGGAAACAACGGCATAGAGATGATTGTTGTTGTTGTTATTGTTATTGTTGGAAGGGGATAGTTAAGAAGAGGAAGAGGAATAGTCGTAACAATTGGTGTGCGTAAGAGTGAGAATCAAGTGAGGAAGAAATGGCTGGTTGCAGTTTTCAAAGTGAATTTCATGAAATCTTTATACAGTTTTGAATGCAGACACTTTATATAACAATGCTCAAAATTGCGGCGCTTGCCCATTTCCCTCATGCTCTATACTTGTATAACAAAAGTATAAGTGGTAAGTTCAATTCTTAGTTTATAGAGAAGGATAATAAAGGAAAAACCGTAAAAACACAACATGAAATACAAGTGCTTACAAAAACTATAATAGCATGAAACATGCCGGTTAGAGATAATTTGAGAAAGTGTATAAAGGAGGTAAGAGTTTATAATTAGACAAGAAAAGAAAGGCCAAAATATCTATCCTATATTCCTATTCACATATTTCTTCATCCACAAGTATAAGGCAAATCTTCATCCAAATTGTGAGCTTCATACAACTTTGAAGCGGCAGCACAACCACAAGTCATGTGTGCATGAAGTGATTCCCAGTATCATCTGCTGTCCACACAGCTAACTCTGGCTATGCTCCCTCCATCCAAGGCATCTCGGTGCACGGTATGGAACAGACAAATGAGCGTTCCGACATCAGTCCAACTTTACACGCTTAGAATTGGCTTCTCTTAACCAGTCAATGCATTCCTCACTAGTTCCAGAAGGATTGGCAAGTTGCCATGCCATTGATTTTTCTAGCTACAAGTGAAAATGGTATATTAGAACCTCAAATTTAGTAAGCGTTCAGTGTGCATGACTGTGCGAGTAAAAATTGAGTAATTAGAATGACTTACCCACTCCTTAACCAGTGGTTCTCCTCCTTTAAGCTGTAAGACATTCATAACATCTTTGCCACTGATCAATGGCTTCACCTCCCAAACTTTGTTGAGGCCTGTTATCCACCAAAATACGTTAATAGTTACATAATGTGTGGGCTCCCAATCACTTAAAGTGGTAAAAGTTACAACGAAAATAAAGCCAAGCATAGATAGAACAAAGAAAAGAGATACAACTTCAAATGCTCAGCGAACTAGGATCACGAATATGAAGTAGAACAGGTAGATGCTGCAGTAAATTTTCGGTAAAAGCTATACACATCTTACACCATCATTCTTCAAAGGATGCAAGCAATAGATACAGGCATCAATGCTACAAGTTAAACGACTAATACAACTCACCTAGTTTTATTATAGCACTCTCCACTGTATTAAACAGATCTCTCCGTTTGTGCAATTGTAAGGATTCATCCTCAATGTTGTTAATGTCAATGGGATGTAATAATATGGATACCAATAGTGCAACTCTCCATAAATCTTTAAGCTCCCTCAAGAAAAAACCTAAATAAATCAAATATAAAATCTTGGTCATGTCAAAAGCAATCCATAATGTAAAATAACTTTACAGTCACATCCTAGAGCAACTGATTTCCTTTCATTAAATTGAGGTAATCTAGCAAGTAGCTTAAAACAAACTTGATTACTTAAAAAGTAAAGTGTAGATTGTGGCTTGAGCGAAGTGCAAATACTATATAGGAAACAATGATTAAAAATGAACAGAGGGGAGTGTCTATGGTAAAGTTCCACTAGAAAACCCAATAATTTAGATGAAAACCACAACATAGTAAAGCATAATAAAATTAGCACACAGCACAACTTACAAAACTAGCAAATTAAGTTAACTGAAGATTGAGAGCAACAAGAGCTAAGCTACCAGAAATAATAAGGAAGAACTGCCAATACTAAGGTAGCAGACCAAGATCAATTTACCTGTTAGAACCCGGACTCTAGAAGCAACAGAGACATCATCAATCAATCGTCTCATCCAACCAACATCATCAGATTGCAAACCCTCATTAGATGCAAGACAAGGAATCAATGACAAGAATTTCTGTGATGCTCGGTGTAAATCAAGCACCTGGATTTTGAAACACAATTACAAACACAATAACCAATAGAAACATTAACCAGATTCTGAAAAACTGAAATAATTTATATTTCAGATGTTAGAAATCTGTTATTCTGGGGTATGCTAAGGGTAAATGGTAACTGACCATTTCTGCATCCTTGGATTTTCGCTTGAGTGAGTCACGAATAATATAATTGACAACAGGAACCTATAATTCAAAATAATGTTATTGTCTTAAACCAGCATGTCATTGGAATACAAGAAAACTGACTAAAGAAACTGCATTACGTAACAATATTAAAATGTTCCTCGTAAATAGATTTTGTGGATAAAATCAGCTTGAGTTTTCAATTGAGTATCAGGTAAAACTTGAGCTCAATATTACCAATCCTTGAAATGAGACAAATAGTCCCTCCCAAGATTGTCCAATAGCGTGGTTGTCATCTCTACTTGTGTCACGTGACAATCTAACAAAATATAGATTGTGGTTTCTACATGTCTAATATGAAATACTTCCAAAACACAAACCAATGAAAAAAAGAGGAAAAGAACAAAGCAAGACACTAGAGTTCTAATTTAGACACTTTGCTAGATGTATCGATTCAAAGCACAAAAAAATTACAAATTCAAAAATAGTATCACATAGAATGGACAAGACACATACCACCTTCGCTTTCTTTACTTGGTAAGTGGTATTTTTAAGTGGGAGAAACAAAGCAGCAAAAAGTAACAACCTCCTTTCTTCGTCCTAAGTAACACAGAAATCATTTATCATGACCAGATATAATCAAGCAAAAATAAAATGATAATGGAATGACAACAACTTCTTATTGTGACAATATATGTGAAAATGGATTATGGTAAAAATGAAAACTCATTACTCACTGTAAAGGTTGACTCTTTGAGTAAATGGAGAAGGTTCCATGCAGTATCCAAGTAAGCAACGCAAAGTCTGGATAAAGTGAAAGAATTAGCTGATCACCATTGCCAAGAAAGATGAACATTTTATCTTGTGCAAGAGTATAGTAAAAAACAAAAGATAGAGCCAAGAGGGAAAAAATGTTAAAAGTATAGGGTTTAGCCATTTACATAGGGATGGAATAAAAGTGAGAAAAGTGTCTCTTCATAATTTGTTCAACTACTACTGTAGTATTGCTAGTAAACCAAACAATTTTTTCTTATCCACAGGTTTTGTGGGCCTTCCCCTTGGGCACTTCATGTCATCTGTCAAGTTCAACTCATGTCTGATCTGGTATCAAAAGTTAAATGAATACTAGAGCCAAGAAGAGCCATATGTGTTTATGTATAAAATTGATGCATCTCCCATCCAACTTATGGATTTCACCTCTATTCCTTTTCATAAGATTTGGTTTTACAAACAACTCCATATATTATATTTCACAAGGCTTTTATAACATGTAAGGTGATGAGGGAAAAATAAGAAATGAACTTTATATATATATATATGACTAGGATTGTGTGTGTGAGTGCAATAACAACACACGTCACAATGAGTATAATGATACTTCTTTCAAATTTGAAGTTCACAACAAATATATAAGGCTGCTAGTGGTGCACTAACCATTATTGTTTTTCATTCTTTCTTTTTTGGGTAAAAGTGGCAATAATATTCAGCTAACTCTTTCTATGTGTGCAAGATGTGTTTCAAATTAATAAAGAATTTGCAATCATTATACACCTTTTAACCTATTAAAATCAACGGGGCAAAAAACCTGCAAACTTACCTTTCACATCCATCTGAAATAGTAGGTTCAAACTCAGGAGGAAGACTGAACACAATCCAAAATAATGTCAGATCACAAATATGAGTCATTGCCTTGACAGGTTGATTTCCGGATATCATAAAATCAACCTACAAAAAAACACAAAAGAGACCATAGACAACTAAATTTTCAATACTATATATAAGCTATTTCCGTTAAAATATCCAATAGCATTCCATAATTGAAAACCACATACCTCTGTTCCAATGCGCTCTCTGCTGATTTTAGCAGCAAGAGCATCTTTCACATCACAACATGCGGCAGCTACTTTCAGATCTTCATCTAGAGTGAATTCAAATCTAGCACCTATATATAATAAAACATTTCTCTTAAGCAGAGCTGGAAACCAAGTTCAAGCTTCATATAAAAGCATACAAAAAAATGTTCACAGGGTATACAAAATGCAAATATCTTAAAAATTAAAGTATACCAAATCTAATGGCTCGAAGAAGTCGTAAAGGGTCATCAAGAAAGGTGGCCTTGGGAGGTAAAGGAGTCACTATCCTTCCAGACTTAAGGTCTGAGATCCCTGCAAAGTGCCAAAGAGATTGTTACATGTGGAGATATAAAAAATAAATGTGTGGAGGGAAGAGGGGGAGGGAGGGTCAAGTAATTCTTATACTTGTTTTGGCAATAAGATCAATTCTAACCTCTCTTCGTGAAATCTTCAACCGAACCAGTGTTGATGTTGTAGAATAAGCTGTCATGCACAACCAAACAGCTTTAGAGAACTATCATTTAAAATGTCCGAATAGGGACTCAAACTAACATTCATAGAAAAAATGATGGGCCATAGACCCAGATATATGCACACAAAGAAACCTGTTAATTGTCAAATCCCTCCTATATGCATCCTCTTCAGGTGTGCCAAAGCTTTGCTGTTAGACATGAAAAACTTTATTTGGTTGAGAACTCAACTTGGTAATGGGGAGAATATACACAAGCACACATTGCAAAAGTAGATAATCAACATTTCATGTTGGCATGAAATTAGCTTAAAAAACAAGGAGTGTGCAAAACATAGAGGAAAATCGCCTTCATCAATAACAAGACAAGACATTGAAGTGATTCCAACAAGTAGGATTTAGCATAACATGTTATACGACAATAAATCAAAAGAGAATAATATGAAATATACATATAACAAGAACATGTTATAATATACCTTAGAAGGAATGCGGCTATTCTCAGTGTATTCTTCACTCCTTAAGTTAACAAAATCAATCCACATATCAAACAAATGCATCCTTACTGTCTCCAAATGTTTCGACTGGTCAGGGTTGCTGCAAAAAAAAATGCCATTTAAGTTCTACATTGCTCCAAAGAATTCAATTTTCATGACTAAACAGAGTAACACTTGAGAAACATACAATAAAAATGTTTTAAAAAAAGCAATAAGAATGGGAAATTGGGAAGAACATACGACTCAATGACGCAAACACCTTGAGCATCTTCACCGATGGACAACAAGTACTCCCTCACCTTGTCGACAAACTCAGTGCCCATCATATTATCAAGAGCGATATCAATGTCATAGCAATCCTTCCCCAGGAGCTGCAAAACCAACCAAATTCAAACTCCAAACGGAAAAATTACAGGTTAAGAGCTATGTAGAGAGAAAAGAGCGAGGGACCTTGTCGCGTACCCAGCCGCCGGCGACGCGGAGCTGAGTTTGGAGGTTAAAGTGGCGGAGAGTGGCGAGAAGCCTATCGAAGATTCTGCGCTCAATGTCCGAAAGTTCGATTTTGTCCCTCACCTGAAGAATGTGCTGAGTGGCAATCGTCATTGGTGCGCAGGCGGAGTAAATTGGAAACGACGGCGTAGTGATGGTGGTTGTTGTTGTTATTGTTCTTGTTCTTGTTGGAAGGGGATAGTTAAGAAGAGGAAGAGGAATAGTCGTAACAGTTGGTGTGCATAAGAGTGAGAATCTAGTGAGGAAGAAATGGCTGGTTGCAATTTTCAAAGTGAATTTCATGGAATCCTTATACGGTTTTGAATGCAGACGCTTTATATAACACACTGCTCAAAATTGTGGTGCTTGCCCATTTCCCTCATGCTCTATGCTTGTATAACAAAAGTATAAGTGGTAAGTTCAATTCTTAGTTTATAGAGAAGGGTAATAAAGGGAAAACCGTAAAAACACAACATGAAATACAAGTGCTTACAAATATGATGGCATGAAACATGCCTGTTAGAGATTATTTGAGAAAAGTGTATAAAGGAGGTAAGAGTTTATAATTAGACAAGAAAAGAAAGGCCAAAATATCTATCCTATATTCCTATTCACATATTTCTTCATCCACAAGTATGAGGCAAATCTTCATCCAAATTGTGAGCTTCATACAACTTTGAAGCGGCAGCACAACCACAAGTCATGTGTGCATGAAGTGATTCCCAGTAATCAAGGTTTTGAAAACCGGACCGGTCATCAAACCGCTTTAATCACTGGTTCACTAGTTCATTGGTCCAACCGGTCCAACCGGTAGTTCAACTGGAAAAACCGTTTTAGAATAAAATAATTGAGGTTACTCCAAGAACTCCTATTAGATGCAACAGCATTCAACATTATCACATATTCTCACACACACATACAAAGCCTTAACTCAAAGAACAACCACAGTATGTCACTTGGAAAGAAAATGTAAACACAGAAACAATCACAAGCATACAGAACATCTGAATATTATTATAGCAAATATAATAATAAAATAGCTCTTCTAATGCGTCTCCGAAAATATCCCAAATCAAGAAAACTACATAATCTAATCTGATCCACTTGATTCAAAAAGCTACATATATTAGAAAAATTAAGAATCAACTAAGAGAAAAAGAAAATGAAGGCCTGGTTGATTTGATTCAATTGCCTGAGATGAAGAATCAAACAGGGCTGAGAAGCTGAGAGTTTAAATGTTAAACCTCAATATTCAAATAACATGACTCCATTATTGTTATTATTACACCTTTCTAATGTCACAAACTCAATATATATTATAGTCCGTTGACACTTGTGTATTCACAACTTGGCCTCATCATTCTGATTCATACCTTAAGTAGAAGAAAAAGTCCCAATCAGCTTTCGTTACAATTTTATCCAGAGAGTTGGGGTTTTGGTTCGGAGTTCATGCCAATGATAATGACGAGAGGGATGAATCTGTGAATTAGTAACATAGGCAGTGCAAATTTTTACAAAGTTCATCACAATGATTAACAACAACAAAAAGCACTGAAGGAACACTCAGTAATATAGGCAGTGCAAATTTTAACAAAGCTCATCACAATGATTAACAACAACAAAAAGCACTGAAAGAACAGTGAATCAGTAACATAGGCAGTGCAAATTTAAAATTTAAAAGATATCAATTTAAAATTTATCATCAAATACAATCAGTGAGCAAAGCCAATCAATCAAGCACTGACTGAGCATTCTGTTCTGATTCTATGACTGGGAAGCAACAAATTCAGCAACAAGCAACAAATTTAACAAATCCTAGTAAAGTCCCGATTTACAGCAAAAAGGCAAATTTATTGATTACCAATTCAGCAACATGCAGAAATACAGAGGGAGAAGGGAAATCTGGAAAAGAGCGAACACTAAACCAAAACATTAACCAATAATCACAAAACACTAAACCTTCACCCAGCAATTACAAACAAAGCCAGCAATTACAAACATTAGCACATTATAAAACATTCCAAAACACTAAACCTTCACCCAGCAAAACCAGCAACTACAAACAAAGCCATCAGTAAATTTGAACAAAACCATAATCAGAATTCAGAAAAAATAATGTCTAATCTTATTATTTATAAGAATATTCAAAAAGGATGGATACTCACAAATTTAGCATGATTTTGAAGTAGAACAAGGATGAGGGCAGATGAAATCAGTGGTAACATGATGGCAAGGCACGACAGAGGCAGCAACAGAGGTAGCAGCACTGGCGGCCGTCTTCGAGCTCAAACACGGCGGAAGCAGCAAAGGCTTCACCCTTCGCGCGCCTCCTCCCACGACCTCCACCCCTTCTTTCCCCTTCGCAGCGCGACGCGACGGCAGAGGAGAGTGGAGCATATGCGACGCGACGGCAGAGACGAGCTGCGACGACGCTGAAACAGTAGGGACGACGGTTGGACCAAATTCGACCGCGGCGGTGACACAGCTTGAAGAGGAGAGTGATGGAGGCTAGGGTTTGAGCTGACGAAGACCAGCGAGGCAGCGAATGACGGCGAGCTCGAGGAAGACGCACCGATTTCCGAGTGAGGGAGAAGCGCGGACGATCGGACGGAAACACGGTGGTGCTTGACTGCAACGAACGGCGGCGCTGAGCCCTGTGGCGGTGGGGGATCTAGGGTTGTGTTTTGGGGAGAAAGATTGAAGAATGGCTCAAGGGGTAGATGCTAAGGAGACCTGGCCATTTCATTTTCTAACAGAACAAAAAACGGCGCCGTTTTCAAAACCGGCCGGGTCCCGGTTCGATCCGACCGACCGGTTCTCGGCCGGTTCAGCAGTTTGAAAATGGTTTTGATTATGGCGGTTTTTTATGTTGAACCAAACCGTAAAAGGAATCGGTTAAACCGGTTGGACCGGTCCGATTTTCAAAACCTTGGAGTAGAGTGATTCACGAATTAGTAGGGGTTGTTGGGGGAAGGGGTGAGGGTGTAAACTGTAAACGCATTAACACAATGTTGGGTTTTTTTTTTCTCAAAAAAATCAAAATAGCGTCGTTTATCAAGAACCAACGGGTTATCGGTCCGGTCCAACCGACCGATTCGACGGTTTGACAACAATTTTCCAAGAGACGGTTATTAGAGGTGGACCAGATCGTTTTTACTGCCGGTTCCAGACCGGTTCAACCGGTCGGACCGGTCTGGTTTTCAGAACATTAAATTCTAACTATTATTTAGAATCCCTCTAGGCAGCCAATGAAGTATACTATTTGTACGATGTGTACAATGGACTGTTTATTTGGTCCAATATGAGTTAAAAAATGAACATCCAGGTAAAATACTACTAATTTCTCAAACACAGTACTCCTATACTATTCAGAATAACCATCCGGATACCAGGATAATAAACATCTAACATCCTACTGAATCGAACATCTCTAAACCCCAGTTGTATACATTGTACATATATTCCATTGGCTCCCTATACTTTTTTTTATTATTATAAAAGGAGGCAATTACAAATTTAACATTTTAACTAGTATAAATGGATAAATAAGTTAATCTATCAAATCGTTGGTTTTTTTTTAATTAGGAGTGAGATTTGCCAATAAGTCACGAGTTCGAGTCTTTCTATTGATAAATTAGCAAATTATTTTTTATAGAGATCACTTAATCTAATTATTTGATTGTTGAGGGTCGGTTTAACCAGTTATTTGAATGATTAGTAATTATTTAAGAATCATTAAATAATAAAAAATCTTCAAAACAAAAAAAAAGAAGAGATAAAAAATTGCTTTATCCAAACAAATAATTAAAAAAATAATAGTTATTCTAAAAATAAAAGTTAAATTATTTAACATTTTTATTATATTTTAATATTTAACACTAAATACAAGACTAAAATATAACTATTTTAAAAATATTATAATTAATAAGATAGAGAAAATCGAGATTTTACGTGAAATAAAAAAAGTAAATTAAATATGTAAAACATAAAATTTTAACAAAATTTAAATCGTAAAATCGTCAGATCTAGTACAAATTTTATAAAATTGATTGACTAATTTAAAATCGTAATATCAAAAATTTTAAAAATTAAATTGAGATTCTAGTTACTATCATAATTGGATAATTTTAGCCTACACTTTATTTATTTATATAATCTGTCGTATAAATAATATATTTTAATTTAGGTAAATATAATTGATCTAAAATTTTAGAAAGAATAAATTATATTTTATAAATTGAATCTTAACAAATTATATTTTTAAACATTTAAAAAATAATTCATCCAAAACTAAAATTATAAAATTTTACCGAATGATTAGCCATTAAAACATACCCAAAAAAAAATTCCCTAGACCTTTGATGAATGGAGCTGAAAACTTGAAAATATCAAAATAATAAGAGTAGCTGATCCACTTGCAAGAGAAATTTAGAGAACGATAGAAGCTTTTTTTTTTCTTTCCCCTTTCACGGTACTCTCTTGTTCTGTTCTTCTCGCACTATGTCTCTTCCTTTTTTTCGTCTCTTATTTTTGTCCCTAAAACCCATGCTATATATGCTGATTTTGATTCAAAAATATTTTTTTTTTAAATATCACACCAAAGTTTCTTCTTTTGTTATTGCTGCAAAATTTTCAGGGCTTTTGGGTTTGTGGGTTCTGTTTAATTTCATGGGATTCTTTGCTTTTGTGGCATGCCATGCTCAGTTGCTGTTAATTTTGTGACATTATTTATTTCTTAGTTATAGTTTTTAATTTTCTTTCATCCTTATGTATATAATTTGTTGTGAGAATATAATTAGTTAGCTGTATTACTTGCTAATTGCTTGCTTTTAGTTGTGATTGAACATTTTGTCAATGTGTTCTTGTTGGTTGATTTACCTGTTTGTATCAAACTTTTGGAGATTTTATTCATATTTCTTCATTTTGATAGCACCCTTTATTTGTTTTCAGTGATTTTCTACCTACCATGAAGAGGACAATGCCATGGAGTGATGATGATGATGACTCCTCGGGTGATGAGTCGCCGGCTTCGCATTCCGACTCTGACAACGACAATGAAGCCAGTGGGAAGAAATCAAAAGGTATTTGATTGAATGAATTGGTGACATGTATGATGAAGTTCTGATCTTATGAAAAGTTCTTGATTGAATGATAGGTGCAGACTGTATCTAGGCTGAATCTATGTGTCACACTGTGACTCCCTTCGTTTCAAACTAAAAGGTCGATTTGAATGAATGATAGGTGCAGATTGTACATATTGCATACAAGAAAAATTAAAACCGACTTATCAATATGAAATGGAGGGAGTAGATTCTGAAGAGTATTGTAGTTTTGTTGAAAAATGAATGTGGCAATGCACATAGATGGTTGTTATGATTTATGTACAAAAACTGTGTTTCGAGCTGTGTGACGGTTGTAAATATCCCAACATATATATTATTCACAATGTATCTCATGGTTTTATTCTCTATATTTGCTTCAACTCTAGCGTGTGTATCAACTTCCATTCTAGTTGTGAAACCTTGATATGGTTCTTTCAGGTTTTGTTTTGAATATTTCTGAGCACAAAAACAAAAAATGGAACATTCCTTGATGATCATATCGTTGTTGGCAACTGATAGAGTAGAATTTCTCATGGTATGTTCTAACCAAACATACCCTAAAGTTGAGAGAGATGGTTGAGAGACAATTTATGGAAGAGAGGTTGCACAATTTGATGATGCTGCGTTGTCAGATAGGTTGTTTCTTCTTGTTAATGTTGAGGATAATTGCATACCAAGCAATTACTGATGACTATATAATTATGGTCTTCCAGAGGATGTTATGTTACCTAATGTCGTGAAATGTTACATTACCTAATGATAGCATAACTTAGAAGAATTGATTGAGATCTATACATGCATAAAAAGGATTGACAAATGTGAGTATACAATCAACTATGACAAATGTGATTCCAGTTATGGTTTCTTTAGCTTCTAGAATAATAGATATTTGGACAAATTATGACGATCTTCACTCAGGTTTGGTGAAATTCATCGTGATTCTCATCTATTTGTCTAGGTGACATTGACCTTTCTGAGGTTACTGTCTTGTTTATAGGGTCTTAGTATCATATTATAAAAAATACGAAAGTATCAAGTGTATTACTACTCAAATCTATGGATAGGATAATCAATAATCTGTGATTTTAGAAAGAAAATGGATTTCACGAAACCTGGGGAGACGCTGGTATAATTCGCCCTAGATATTTTCAATTGAACTTAAATGAGAAATATTGGGATCTTTAGCACAATTGGTGAGTGTTGTTGGTTCATGAAGATTCCTAGTTTCCATAACCAATATTATTATTATTGCTTCATATTTGGTGCTTTTAAAAAGTTGACATATTGAAATTTGCTCACTATTTCGATTGTAATATGATTTTTCTGTACATGTCTGCAGGAAAATCTGGGAAGCAGAAAAGTGTTGCAATTGACTTTGAAGCTCTGAGGCGGCATGGATATAAAGGTGGACCGTCGGTATTGAGGGTACCCCCGCCGAAAGAAGGCGACACAAAGCAGGATTGGTCTTGGTCCACTAGAAGAGACAAGCGTGACAACAAGGAAACTGAAGAATCGTACGAACAGCGACAGAAAACAAGAGAGGC
The DNA here is from genome assembly GCF_014773155.1 of Arachis stenosperma. Classification (NCBI taxonomy): domain Eukaryota; kingdom Viridiplantae; phylum Streptophyta; class Magnoliopsida; order Fabales; family Fabaceae; genus Arachis; species Arachis stenosperma. The sequence goes on from NC_080378.1 coordinate 12,169,505, forward strand.
TATATCGACTGGAGAGCAGCTGGCGACTGTTCAGACTCGGAACGATAAGAAGAATCTTTCATTCTCTCAGAAGGAAAAGAGGAAAAGAGAACTTGGTCAGGCAAGTAGAGGGAAAAGTTATGTTGAAGAAGAGAAGAGGTTGTTGAGGGAAAGTGGTATATATTCTGGTTTTGATTCTTGATTTGCTAGGGTAGAATCCACTTCATCATGTAGAAAAAAGTTCTCTATCATCTGTGGTTTTTGTTGTAATGAAAAAGATTTGTTTTTAGTAACTTGAAAGTGTGAAACATCAAACATATGAATTAGAGGGATGTTTTTATGGTTTTAGGAAATATCCGTGGTGTCAAGGTTGTTTTTTGGAGCGGGTTTTTTCAACAATTGATCCAGTATATAATTCAAATGACATAATCTTCCAATTCTCACTTAAAAACAACGAGAGAATGGAAATTGCAAGATAAGTTTGCAATCGCTTAAAAGTTTTCTTTAATGTGACTCAATGACATAATCTTCCAATCCTCACTTAAAAGCAATGAGAGAAGAGAAATTGCAAGGTAAGTTTGCAATTGCTTAAAAGTTTTCTTTAATGTGACTCAGATGTTTTCACGAGATGTAGTTCATGGTATGATGGGTGTGGCGTCTTCTTAGATCCTATGTAAGATGATTTTCAATAAATATGTTTTTGAACAAATTTATGGGAATGAAGAATATGTAGTTGAAGTTGAAAAGATTCGTAAATTGTGCGCTAATTTGGATAATGAGTATCAACATAAGACTGATTCAAGTGGAAATAACGATGATAACTTTTCTAAACAATCTGATTTGTCACGTGGGGAAAACAAATTTGAGAAAATTGATATGTTTTAGTGATGAACATGAATAGAACTAGAATTTCTACTGGTAGAACTGAGTTGGATAATTACTTAGAAGAGCCTCCTTTGCCATTGAACCTAAATGGATACAAATACCCAATTCTCCAAACAAGGGATTTGTTAGCCATTCCAATTTGTTTTTGAGTCTGTTTTTAGCATAAGTGGTAGGTTGGTGAGTCTTTGTCGGAATAGGTTGCATCCAAAAACTGTTGAAGCTTTAATGTGCTCTCAAAATTGGTTATTGGCAGATGGAAGAAAAGGGTAGCATTTCCTAATTTTTACTTCTATTTATATTAATATGTTTGTTTGTTGTTTGTCACATTTTGCGTTGTTTGTAGGTGGGAACATATTTAGCACAAATGATTATGCTAAATTTGGTGAATATTTTGCTCTCCTGATATTGGAGATACACCACCTCATTCACTTGGTATAATTCTATAAGCATTTTTTTTTATCCTTTTAGATACATTGATTATTTTACATGTTAATTTGTGTATTTTTTTTGAATAATTGCAAATGCAATTGGAGGTGTTCAAGGACAATCATTGTTCTAACTAGATGTTTAAAAATAAATGTTTGATAAAGATTAATGGATCAAATGAATTTATTCCGTATAACGTGAGAATTTAAAATTTTCTTTAGCTCAAGATTATTTCCATGTTTTAATGCTAATTTGATGCACTGGTTATATCTTATATGTCATTGTAAACATTTTAGAAATGTCTTTTGTGTTTAATTGTATTTCTAAACCCTAAAGTATTTAATCACATTGGGAGTACAAGAGTATGTACTCTTTTTTTTTTTTGGAGTAAATACCCTTTTCGATCCCTGTCCATTTTGAAAATTGACTACACGCCCCCTAACCTTTATAAATTATCAAATCGGCTCTTATCCATTTACTCCATGATACCAATTAGCCCTTGAGTTAGTTTCTCCGTTCAAAGTCGACGGAAAACGCTGAGGTGTAACGTGCAGCCCGTGACGTGGCGTTGGATCATCAAACGTAGATTGCTTTGTAGGCATGTGGACAAATAAGCCCCTGCAAACTCAGCAAAGCGACGTCGTTTTAAAAAGAAGTCATTTTGCTAGTTTAGGGTGAAATCTCAGTCTCCCCATTTCTGAACCCTAACACTGCCTGAAGCATGAGCGATCTAGAGCAATCTTCAACTTCTAACACACGCCGTGTCTGGAGGAAGAATATGGTGGGTTCGAGTAGCAATGCAAGTGAGGGTAAGAAGGCCAAGTTTCAGCACCCTAAATGCAAGTGTGGCACCTATGCAGTCATGCAACAGTCTGGGACAGCCAAGAACCCAGACAGAATCTTCCTGGGTTGTTCCTACTATGGCGTAAGTGTGCACCCATCTTCAGTTTATGTAATCAACTTCCTACGTTGTTTAACAAGTTGTATTCACTATAACGGCAATTGCAGATGGAGCAACGTCACTGCAACTTTTTTGTTTGACTGGACGAACTGATTGCTAAACGTTTTGGGCATGAAGATGACAATGATGTTCAAGGAAGAATGATGATGATGGAGAAAAGGTTGGAGCAACTGAAATTCAAGATTGAAGATGAATATGAATGAAAATAAAAAAAAAATGTAGTAATAGCCATGGTGTGTTTGTTATGCTGGCAATGTTATTGTATTAACAGCAATTGTGTTTGTAGTGTTTTAGGGTATATTGTGTTGCTTTAAGTAATGCATGGACAAGGTTAAGATTTGGGTTAATTTGCTCTGTAATTGTAGATTCTAAATGAATTAAATGTGAATTTTTCTTTGTAATAATATAAAGGTTGAACCCAAGATAACTCTGCAGTCTGCACAATGCTGTATAAGCTAAAAGCATAATGTTTATATTCATACTGCTAAGCACAAAGGCATTTACATATTGAGCCAAAATCATCAGCACATGTCTGAATTCACAAAACAAAAAACATGTTCCATATTGTTTAGTGTATTACTTCTTATAACTTGACAACCAAAAAACTTTACACCAAAATATTCATAACTATAACTATGATTATGTCATTTTTGAAGTCTTGGTGGCCTAAACACATATGTTGGCTTGAATTTGTGGGGTGCATTTAGGCTTGGTGTCGGGATAAACATGAAGGGAGTTGTGGCAGTCCCTGAGTCAGTTGCTCCTTCAGTTGGAAGTTGTTGCTGAGTTGATGGTTGTGAATTTGGGGTTGTTGCTTGCTGTAGAGGTGGCTGAACTGTTGGGGCTGTGGCCTACTGTTGAGGGTGGTGCACTGTAGGTGCTGGAGGTCTAGTTATAGCTTGCTTGGGTATGAAATTTGACCCGTGGTTGAGTGCAGTTGGGGTAGCAGGGTTTGAGGACTCTGTGTTGTAGTCCACACCCTAAACCACATGAAAACAATTCAATTTATTGTATATGCTCTTGGGCTAATTAATTTTATAGTTAAAGGGCATGAATCTGTAAAATAACATTACCTCTACTGGCGGTTGGGCAGAGTGTGAAGATTGAGTGTCAACCATTGTCTCTTGTTGGACTGAATGAGTGTTAGAGGTCTTTGGGACTTTTTTCTTTTGCCTTGTTGCTTTACCCTGTGAAAGACACATGAGAAGCAAAGTAAGCACAGCCATGATAAAAAAAAAACTAAAGTTTAGGGTCTCAGACAAAAAACTACCACTGGATCAATAGCTGTGGCAGTAACATTTTGGGAAACATTGCTTCCAACTCCTTCCCCAGCCTGTGCAAATCCAAAAATAACATCTCAGCTACTATATTGCTCAATTGAATAGAGGAAATAACAACTACTACAATGGAAAAGAAAAACATGTAGTTCTCCTTTAACCTGTGGTTCCTGCTGATCTGGAGGTGGCTGTGATGATTGGTTTTCAGTCTGTTGTTGCTTTGCCTTCTTTCGTTTTGGCTGCCAATTCGGATTTGCAGGAGGTCTTTTGCAAGTCATGTGGTAGTGTCCCTTTTGCCCACATTTACTGCACGTGACTTGTAATGACTTCCTCACCTTGTGACCTTGCTACTGCATTTGTGACTCAGCCACCACATCAACAACCCTTTTTTTGGTTGGTCTCCCAAGGGGTCTCCTAATGATTGGTGCCTCTGGACGCAGACTGTTTGTTTCTTCCCAAAACTCCTCAGAATTTATTGGTTTAATGGAGTCCCCATAAGTAGCCCGAACAGCTTTCATTGTAAGCCATTTATGTGCAAAATTCTCTGGAATAACAATTCAGCCAACAGTTGAATTAACAAGTAAGCACAGAACACAAACCATATAACAAAAAGGAAACACAAAGAAAGAAGTAATGTAACCTTTTGCTGGTCAGACATGAAGTTCCACCCATTGGCAGCCACAGAACCAAGATCATCGTGCAGGATTGAAAGAAACCATTTTCAGGAATCAGTGTTCTCAGCTTCAACTACAGCAAATGCTATAACAAAGAAACTATTATTGGCATCTTGCCCCACAGCTGACAACAGATGACCACCAAAGTACCTTTTTTAAGAAGCATCCATCCAATCCGATCAAAGGGCGACAGCCCGCCTTGAAGCCTTTCTTGCAAGCATCCAGTGAAATATACAACCTATTGAAGAGTGGACGACCCTCCGATTGAGGAATTACATCAATCATATCAGTGGATCCAGGATTGCTTCTGTGAATTTCATTTAAGTAGTCATGTAGCTTTCCATATTGTTCTCGCTCCTTTCCAATTGCTTGCTCTCTAGCAGCTTTCAAGGCTCTGTATATCATTCTATAGTTTATATAGACATTATAGTCCTGCTTCATGTGCTCTAGTGCCTCTTTCAGAGTCATTAGAGGTTAAGTTACCAACCTTTTTACCAACTTACTTGTCACCCAAGCTCTATCAGCCATGTTACTGCTCAAATTCCTACCGCAGTTATGCTCTCCAATGAATGTCTTGATTTGAAAACTTAGACTCTGACTATTATGAGAGCAAAACACCAGCCATGGACAACCCTCCTCAGCACACCTTGCTCTAATCCTATTTGCCTCATTCTTCAAATACATAAGCTCTTTTCCCTCATATACAAAGTAGTCCTTAAGTGCTTGCTTGAACATTGCCATGGTCTCAAAGTGTTGTCCAACCTGAAACTGAACTTCACCATACTCTGCATCCTCATTGAAATTAGGATATCTTACCTTATGCTCCTCATCTGAGTCAGAAATTGGGGAGTTAAATGCCTCAGACTCATATTCATATGGCTTATCCAAGTCTGAGTCCAATTCCTCAGCCACTGAATCTGAATTGGGCTTATCCCTTGCCTCATCATTTGGGTCAACATCACCTGGTCCATTACCTTGATCTCCACTAGGCCCACTGTTTGGCTCATTGTCTGCTTCTTGTTGGGATAGAACATGTTTTATTTTTCTTCCAACATACCTCTTTGCCTTCTTCTTCTTAGTCCTAGGAGACATGTCTTTATCACCAAAATTACCAGGTGGCACATTCTTCTTCTTTTTAGGTGTCTGTTGTCTAACACAACTCTTCTTCCTAGCACCCTTTTGTCCAGCATCCATTGCCTCTTTCATCCTCACACTAGGCTGCTTCTTCCTCACATTCTTCCTCTGTACATTTACTTCCTCATCACTACTACTACTATCAGATTCTAATCCAGTTGAAGGGAGTTTGTAGGGTTCGTCTTCAGTTGTTTCATATCCGTCATCGGAAGAAGGTGAATCTACCTCAACAACATCAGGCCCATGTACTGGTTGACTAACATCATGCTCAAAGTAAATAACCAGCAAATCCGACTCCACATTCTCCATCTTTTTATCACACATTTCATTGATTTCCTTATCCCCTTTGAGAACATGTAACCCAGACTCTAAATCAAGGGCACTGCCATCATACCAATACATCTGTTTGTAACTTGTATACCCTAAACCCTTGAACATTTCCTCTAAATCCTTGAAATTAACATAATCTATGTCTAACGGAGGAAATGTCTCAACACTTTTGTCGCGGTAGAACAATGCACCATCTTCATCCCGTTCAAACCAACTCCCATGATGAAAAACAGGGACTATTTCATATGACATCTATTAGAACAACAATGTGCAATAATTAGAAATTAATTAACTACTTCCATCACGCCTCATTTTAACATTTTAGAACATGCATGGGGTGATCACTAATCCAAATCATCATTAACAATAAAGGATAAATTTCCTATTCCTATTATAGAGGAGCTATTGGATGAGCTCGAGGGTGCAACAGTGTTTTCCAAATTGGATCTCAAATCCGGATATCATCAAATTCGAATGAAGGAGGAGGATATTCATAAGACAGCTTTTCGCACCCACGATGGCCATTACGAATTCCTTGTAATGCCTTTTGGCCTCACAAACGCTCCATCTACTTTTCAAGCTCTCATGAACACTGTACTTCGTCCGTTCCTCAGAAAGTTTGCTCTAGTTTTCTTCGATGACATCCTTATTTATAGCAAGGATCTCATTAGCCACAGAGGTCATTTGCAGAATATTTTTTAGGTACTGAGACAGCATAGTTTATTGGTAAATAAAAAGAAGTGCTGTTTTTGAAGCGACGAGTATTGAGTACCTTGGCCACATTATTTCTGCTGAAGGGGTGGCGGCTGATCCTAAGAAACTCAGAGATATGCTTGACTGGCCTCCACCAAAAGATATTTGCAGCTTGAGGGGTTTCTTGGGCTTAACCGGATATTATCGACGCTTTGTAAAGGGGTATGGTACTATTGCTGCTCCTCTCACCCAACTTCTCAAAAAGGACTCTTTTAATTAGGGTAAGGATGCTGAATCTGCTTTTCAAAAGCTCAAAACAGCTATGGTTTCAGTTTCAGTTTTAGCCGTTCCATGCTTTTCTAAACCTTTCCAGCTGGAAACCGATGCATCCGGAAAGGGAGTGGGTGCTGTCTTGATGCAGGAGGGTCGGCCAATTGCTTTTATGAGCCAAAAACTCTCGGAAACAGCCCAGCAGAAATCTGTCTACGAAAGAGAGTTGATGGCAATTGTTCTAGCTGTTCAAAAGTGGAAACACTATCTCATGGGACAGCAGTTCACAGTTTTTACTGAACAACAGTCCTTGAGGTTTTTATTAGATCAGCGTGTAGCAGAAGAAGGCCAGCAGAAATGGTTATCCAAGCTACTGGGATACAATTTTGACATTAAATATAAGGCAGTGACAGAAAACAGGGTGACTGATGCCCTTTCTAGGAAATTTCATTTCTCCTCCCTGTCTTTTTCCATGGCAGTAGAATGGGATGATATGGAGGCTGAAGTATTGGCTGATGAGAAATTAAATGGGATTATGCAAAAGTTGTTGGTGGGGGAAGAAACTACACCCAGTTTTGCATTAATGAATGGAAAACTCAAATATAAAGGGAGGTTAGTGCTTGCAAAAACCTCTAAATGGATTCCAAAAATTCTGATGGAATTTTATAGCTCCAAGCTGGGAGGCCATTCGGGCTTCTTTAGAACTTACAAGAGGATTTCTGCTATCCTTTACTGGGAGGGTATGAAGGCAGCAGTGATGAACTTTATTAAAGGCTGTGAAATTTGTCAGCAGAACAAGCATTCTACCTTGTAACCTGCTAGTCTCCTACAACCGCTGCCGATTCCTTCCAATGTATGGGCTGACATCTCAATGGATTTCATAGGGGGATTACCCATAGCCAATGGGATGGATACGATATTTGTGGTGGTGGATCGCATGACTAAATATGCTCATTTCTTCCCACTTTCACATCCCTTTACGGCAAAGGATGTTGCTGTTTTGTTCATTAAGGAAGTGGTACGCCTCCATGGTTTTCCATCGTCAATTGTCTCCGATCGAGACAAAATATTCATGAGTGCTTTCTGGACTGAAGTTTTTAAACAGGCCGGTACTACCTTGAAGATGTCCTCGGCCTATCACCCACAGACCGACAGCCAAACTAAGGCGGTGAATAAATGCTTGGAAATCTACCTGCGATGCTTAACTGGTGCTAAACCTAAACAATGGCCAGCTTGGCTTTCTTGGGCAGAGTTTTGGTATAATACCTCATACCATGGCTCTATTCGGATGACACATTTTCGAGCTTTATAATATGGCAGGGAACCTCCAGCTTTATTACGAGGAGGGATGGAATCTTCAGTAGAGGAAGTAAGGGTCTTATTGGAGGAACGAAATCAGATGCTATATGAAATCCAATTTCAGCTTAATAGGGCTCAGAACAGAATGAGACAAAGTGAAGACAAGAAAAGACGTGATGTGTCTTTTGAAATAGGAGACTTTGTGTATCTCAAACTTCAGCCATATAGGATGAAATCTTTGGCAGCCATATCAAATCAGAAGTTAGGTGCAAGGTTTTATGGTCCTTTTGAGGTGCTAGAAAGGATTGGAGCAGTGGCCTACAGGCTGAAATTACCTGACACCGCAAGAATACACCCTGTTTTTCATATTTCCCAGTTGAAGAAAAGTGTTGGACCTTCCTTACATCCTCAACCATTACCTGAAGCACTCACTGAAGAAGGGGAATTGCTGGTCGAACCTGAACAAGCCATTGACAACCGCTACAACAATCAGGGAGATCTTGAGGTCCTTATCAAATGGAAAGAACTGCCAGATTTCGAGAATACTTGGGAGTCAGCAGCAATCTTACAGACAACATTTTTCTCCTCCCACCTTGAGGACAAGGTGGCTTTTCATGGGGGGTATTGCAACAAACCAGAGAGATAATAGGGATTTAACTCCTTTTAAATATACTTATAAAAGGAGAGGAGAAAAAGTAGCAAACTGAATTTTAAATTCTGAAACTCCACATCTTTAGGATAGTAGTTATAGGATTAGATATTATAAATAAGTAGGCTGGAAAAGCTAGTAGGCAGGAAATAAGTGGAGTGAAAATCTAGAGGGAGAGAATTGACCTCTCGAAAGTCAATTATTCTTGTTTTTCTTTCATTTAAATCTATAATATTATTCTGTCAGTGGGGTAATTATCACATCGATTGTTATTCTGTTCTTTCCTTCTACCCTTACCTTCTACACTCAATTCTGTTGGAAGTCTCTGTCAGCTTGTTTGGAAGGAAACGTTTCGGTTTTTTAGGGTTTCTTCGTAATTTTGAGAAGAGAACGAGGGTGATGTATGGTTATTGGGGTGTGCACAAGGGGAGAATGGGATTTCACCCAAACAAGCAAAATGATGCCAAGCAAAACGACGTCGCTTTGCTAAGTCTGCGGTGGCTTATTTGTCCATGCCTACAGAGCAATCCACATTTGATGATCCAACGCCATGTCACGAGCTGCACGTTACACCTCAGCGTTTTCCGTCGACATTGAACGGAGAAACCAACTCAAGGGCTAATTGGTATCACGGAGTAAATGGATAAGGGCCGATTTGATAATTTATAAAGGTTAGGGACGTGTAGTCAATTTTCAAACTGGACGGGGACCGGGTGTTTTTGGTGACTTGAGTACGTATTCTTTTAAATTGTTTTGTTAGAATTTTTAACTTAACAAAATTTTTATGTCATCAAGGTCAATTACACATCATTGTTGATTTTGTGAAATAATATGACAGATTTTTTTTAATTAATTAAATAAACTGAACAAACCCAACCGAATTGCAGTTTTAATAAACGATCAAATCGAAAACTTTTTTTTATAAATAACTAAATCAAACTGCATCGCAAATATCTCCTATTATTAGTCATACATTATAGAAAAAAAATATAGAATGCAGTATAACAAAATACAGTACTCCCGTTAATTATAGTTGATACTTTTTAATATGTTCATAGATAAAAAATTATTAAATAGTTGATGAGAGTACTGTATTTTATAATGTACTCTTTAACTAAAATTATATATTTGTTATATAATATTTAATTTTTTTGGTATTTCTTTATGATTAACATCCTTACATTAAGAGTTAAATTATAATAAAATATAATAATTTAATTAATTATATATAATACAATTATTAAATAATTAAGAATAATACAATTTATATCATGATTATTTTTTGTGACTTATTTCGTTATACTATATTTTAGATATTTTTTGTATTTTTTATGATTAATAATATCACATCAATTATTATGGTATTTTATTATGATAATTGATTATATGACAAAATATATTTAAATTGATAAAATACTAAGGTACTCCCATTGATATTCTAATAATACTCTTACATTAAAATTTCAATAACCAATTTTATTTACGTTATTAAACTTAGTTAAAGTGGTAAACATATTTAATATAACGTTATTTATATTAATATTAATTTATTATTAATTATGTCATATAAATAATTATCAAAACAATTTTGCGCTTAGTTTTTGCTATTGGATGTCGTTTCCTTGTTTTTTTTTTTTTTTTTGTCTCTCGGTCAGAGGCCGAAATCATACCAGTGCCACTTTGGCAAATAAAAAAAACACCTCTCTTGAGAATTATTGGATTATTTTGTATAAAGCTTTCAAATAAAGTGTTTTAAATTTTTAATAGAAATTGGCTGGATACTAATTGACATTTGAATCTAAGACTTGGGTAATATTGAATGAATTTTATTCTAGGGTAAATCCAAATTTGGAAACAAACATTCCTCAGTTATTTCATAATCAACGTGAAGAGTGCTTGGATTTTGGATTCTCCAAACTATCCATATATTATGCATGCTAATTTGCATTTTCCGTCTGACTATTTGCATCCTAATTTCCTTTTTTTCCCAACTCCTCCGTCCTTGGAGGGGTTGTGACTCGAGACCTATATGATGGAAGGATATTTTAACTGAAGCGATTTCTAGCTTTGTTATTAATGGTTTGAAGAATTACTTGCATTATTGTAAAGTATACATCATCCCTTGTAACTCTAGGATACAAGTTACAAAGATTGTGTAACAAGTAATCAACTTCAAGCTTCAAGATGTTGGTTGTTCATCAATGTAGTGAGATCCAACAACTAATTTACACTTTCAGCCATCCATCAAGGCCCCCTCATCGAAATCTTGGCGAAAAGGCGTTACCAACTCTGTGGTTTTATTGATCCTGCATAAACATAAAATTATCAAGATGTTTTATGTATTCAATCGAAAATCCAAAATTACTGGTGACTTGGTAGGCAGGGAAAAATAGAAGTAACACAGCAAATTAAGTGACATGAACATGACTCCTCTTTTTAAGTAAACAATTGATGTTTCAAGGTGAGTTGCTTAATGTCAACTTAAAGATTCTTACATTATTAGTAACAGATTAAGAGAATGATAGTTCAGAAAATAGATTTCATTGAAGCAACATGATCATATCAACTTGTTCGAGGAGGTCGAAAATGAGAGTGAGAGAAGGAACATGTAATGTGTTAGTCTATGACCAAATAATCAAACTAATCTGGGGAAGGAACTGTCTGAGCCTCCTAGCACAGGGTTTTTCATCTCTAGAACTCAAACTTGAGACCACTGCGAAAATAAGGGCGAAGTTGGTATACGTAATGTATTTTTATCTGCATTTCTTACTGATATCGAAATACCAACTTCCCCTTTTCTCATTTTTCACTTATTCAGAAAGGAGAACTTGAAGTGTTATAACTCATGCCGGCATAAAAGTGTCAACATCAAAAGAGAAATAAGAGAGAATATCTAAGTGGTTAAGTGCTATCCTATTGCAATATTGCTAGTAATATGATATAGGCGAAAACTTAGGTACAGTTGTTTTCATGTGAAATTGATAATCGAGAATCGTTAGATGATTTGACAGATTTGACTAAATTATCATTTAACGGTTATTAACTATCAACTTCCCATGAAAACAACTGCATGTGAATTTTTACCTATGATATAATACAGCAAAGATAGTTAACTAACCTTTACGCTGAAAAGAACACTGCCATCAGAAACCTGTTCACCAACTTTAGCTTGAAGCCCATGCACAAAACCAGATGATGGTGCCTTTACAACATGCTACAGAAAGTACAAAAACGAGTTACTAAATGAAGATTGAAGAAAGGAGTCTTTAAGGGAGTGTTTGGTTGCAGGGTAAAATTGAGTTGAAAATTTTTATAGACGAATTCCATGTGTAAAAATACACATGGATGATGGAACTTATTGATTGAAAATTTTTACCCCATTTTTTATCTGCCAACTAAACATGTCCTTAAGGAGCAACAGCACATACCTCCATCTTCATTGCTTCTAACACTATGACAGGTTGTCCCTCCTCGACTCTTGTCTTGTCGGTCACTAAAACCTTAACCACCAAGCCTGCCATGGGTGCCACTACAGTCCCTTGAGGGTGGGCTGATGTCTCAAATTTGGGTTTATGTTGGGACTCTTCGTCCTCGGACAAATCAAGACCTAGCTTCTCTCTAAAATAATGATGATGGGACCCTTGCCAAATATGGATATGCCTTATTTGGTCCTTAACCGCAAGAGAAAGAATATATCAGCTTTATTATTGTCATCAAACTTGTCTACGTTCACTAAAAAATTGCACACAAAGGAAGACATTTACCTTTGTGTAAACAGCTATATTGACATCATTGGTTACACCATCAGCTTCAACTCTAAAAGAGTGTTGTTTTACATATGTTGCTTTAACTTCATGAACAGGAGATCCATCTTCTGTCTGGAAGTATGCACTCTCATCTTTAGTCAAAACTTCAAAATCAGGCTACTTGCAGTATTTTAGAACAAAAAATAAAGGCTGGCTGGTGCATGAGGCTCCAGCATAGTTGAGCTTGAACAAACAAAGGTAGCTGCAACGATTTTGAGGTCACATGGTAGCAATTTTACCGTTGTGCCAAGGCTCGCCAAAAGAACTTGTGAAATACGCAAAAAAGAAGAAAGAAAACTATTTGATGTTACCTCAATCAGATATTTTCCGTCAGCCTGATGAGTGATGGTAAGCTTCAAGATCTTTGAGATACCACTACCATATTCGTTATCCCACTCAAGTTCCATTGTACGCTTAGCTTGATGGTGGACTCTAAAAGGTGGAGAAGCATACCATATAGGGTGCAAGCTGCCGCCGCCTGAACAGTGACAGGTGTAAATACCAAGGGAACTTACAAAACCAACTTTGAATATTACACATCAGGAGTGAAATAATTTACCAGGAGGGTTTCTTGCTAATGTGAAATGTTCTTTCTCAATGAGACATGCAGCCACAAGTGATGCACTGAGTCTGGCAGCTTCATATGCTTCTTTTGAATTGGTAGAATCAACAAAGAGGTCATCTTTGTAGTTTTCAATGAAATGAGTCTCCACATTGCCACATTCAAATGCCTGGTGATTCGCTAGCTTTTGAAGAAAGTTGATATTGGTTGGTAAACCTGCAACCTGTAGAATAAGATGTTATATTAGCAAATTAAAGATGGAGTCAATTTATAACTATTTGAAGTTTCTTCTCAAAGGTGACAAATGAAAATTTTGTAAGTTTTACACAGGTTTACACATTCTATATCACCCCACCCTTGTTACCAAAGATAACATATAGAAGATCTTAAATGTGTAAGTCACATAGCATCTAAATAGAAAAATGTTGAATTTACTGAGAAAGTCACAATAACAATCATAATAACTTAACAGCTCACTATAGCAAAGGAACTATGGAAACTAGTCTACCTGAAACTTAGACAAACAATCCTTCAGTTTGACCAAGGCTGCAGCACGATTTTGTTCCCACACCACAAGCTTAGCAATCATTGGATCATAGTGCATGCTAACAGTGTCTCCTTCTTTAACTCCAGTCTCCACCCGGACTGCCGAAATGGCAGATTTCAGAAATATTTTGAAAATAAAAAGGTCCACAAATCTATCTTGAAGTTATGTGTTCTTCCTAAAGAAGAAAGTCAGCAATAACCAAATACACCATAAATAAATTACTTGCTAATTTTATGTAACTGACCAGCAGATGAGTCTGGAACGTGATAATGATGCAGAACACCAGTGGCTGGAAGAAAACCCTTTGGAACATTTTCAGCATAGATTCGAGCTTCAAAGGCATGACCTGCCATCAAAACAGAATTGTATTAAGAGAAACTTAAAGTCTCTGTATGAGAGACGGAAGTTCTAACATGCTCATTCTTGCACGGGTGTAATTAATAATTGACAAGCTCAAAATGATTAAATGTGTTGGCTTATAACAATTGCCAAAATGTTACAGATTTTCACACTAGAAATATGTTCATTTTGCGGTATTGGTAAAACTTAAGAGGATGTCATAAACTTCACCAGATATTGTTCATTAATAGTTGCAACCTGATATGAAAGAAGAATCACCTAAAATAGGTATTTGTGATTGACTCAACGGAAGGACTTCTCCATTGGCAACATGAATTTGCCATTCGACAAGATCTTGACCAACAATCATCTCGGTGACAGGATGCTCAACCTGGACACAGGTCCCGGGTTATACTTTTGTAAGACATAATCTTGGGAGCAAAGGACAATAGAAATTAATCCAATCACCTGAAGACGGGTATTCATCTCCATAAAGTAAAACTGACCAGAGACTGTATCAACTATAAACTCCACAGTCCCAGCATTGTAATAATTAACTGCCTTCAGGCATCAGAGAGAAACCACTTAAATCAATATATGATATTGAACGAAATGCAGATCTAAATATGGCATAAAAATGAAATGGCTAGCCATCTCAAAAAATGTTTCAATAACATACTTGTTATATTTCTCTAAAGGTTTTCATCTTCAGCAGAAGTCATTGACCCAGTGCCTTTCGATTATTAAAATCTTGATAAAGCTAAACCATAGTGGATAAGAAAAAACAGTTTTACCTTTGCTGCAGAAACAGCAGCTTCTCCCAAGTGTGCACGAAAATCAGTAGAAACATTTGGCTGCACATACATTGTTACAAGTTGACAATGAGAACATTGAGATGTGTATGTTGTTATTTTTTAGGGAATTTTAAACAAGCCTTACGGCTGGAGCTTCTTCAATTATCTTTTGATGTCTTCTCTGCACACTGCAATCTCTCTCGTATAAATGCACAACATTCCCATGCTTGTCTCCAAATATCTACAATGTCAAACAGAAAAGTATTGATAATAAACTTGAATTCCATTATGCCAATAAAGTTCTTTGTTATTAATGACCACTAGTGTAATTCCATTATGCCAATAACGTTCTTAATTAGTGAAAACATACTCTCATGAGTGAAAAAACATTTACTATGAAGCAGCTTTGAGTTTTCATAAGAAAGAATAAGCATTCAATGAGGACTCCAAGAGAATGTGAACCTGGGGCTAAAATGGCAGTATAAATACCTGGACTTCTATGTGCCTTGGCCGTGTGATATACTTCTCTAGTAATATCGTGTTGACGCCAAAGGAAGCAGCAGCTTCACGTTGTGCTGCTAAGAATGATTCAACAAATTCATCTGGAGTATGCACAATCCTCATACCCTACAATATTCACATATTCCAAATTTCATAAGTGAGATTATAATGCTCATAAGTGATAAGTGACAGAGATTCTCCTAATAATCAATTTCTCATCTGCTTTCACCATAAAATAATCCTGTAATTCTTACATTAAATTTTTAAATTTCAAACATGCAGAAAACTTAAATAACTTCTATGATATGTATTCAGTTATCACCTATCAATAGAAATAAGATGACTAAGGTCCATGGGATCATAATTACAGCATGAAATCTCAACCTCTATCCTATGGGAGCTTTATTTTTTAAAAAAAAAATTCATAGCTAGCGCAATCTATTTGAGAATCATATAACATGGCAAAAATCCCAATGGAATAGACTACATTCTTTTGGCAGCATATTATTATTTTACAAATAAGGCAAACATGTTCATTACACAAAGCTAATAGACTCGGAAAGAAAGATAGATAGGCAATGCACCCCTGCATCAAGAATTACAAAATGTAATAACTTGTATGAGAATAAATATCAAGTTACCATCCACCTTTCCTCCACCTCCATGGGTTGGCTTTATCAAGATTGGATACCCTATTTTGTCAGCTTCCAACTTCATTTTATCAATATCTTGTTCATTTCCGTGATATCCAGGCACAAGGGGTACCCCAGCAGCCCCCATTATTCTCTTTGATGCACTGATGGATGTATAAAAACATTGATAAGATGAAGAAGCTCTATAATATATCTCAGACAGTTTTATATCTCAAATAGATAGAAAGGTTAAAGGTTAAGCGTGCTGAATTGACTCTCTACTCTAGTCTTGGTCAAGCCAAGGCAGACTTGAAACATTCTCTATTTGATGAGAGAGGAAGAAGGCAATTCTTGAAAATCTAAAGAAATCATTTTGTCATTCTATCTCTAAATGCATCTATACCTCGATTACAACATATAGAAACACTAGCCTGGCAAGGGTTTCAATATCATATTCTTTGGCCAATTGAAAGTCACTTGGATGAAAAGTATACAAGCATTAACTAATATTTATCCTTTACCAATATGAGTGCATCATATCTTTAATAGTTATAGGAAGCATAAGAATGCACAAGGCTGTGAGTTTCAACATAAACCGTATTCCCATCTTCATAAATGTAGCATTGATTCAAACAATGAAAGAATGAGTGGAAGGTAATCAGCACTGTATTATACCTCTTGTCACCCATATCCCGTATGGCAGACGCAGGAGGGCCTATAAATGTAAGACCCTTATCTTCACAAAGCTGTGCAAAGTCGGCACTTTCGGACAAGAATCCATATCCAGGGTGAATAGCCTAATCACCAAAATGAACAAACCATTATGGATTGCAGAAAATGTGAAGTTTCATATTTATGGATTGGTAGTACTAGTAGCTTCAGCACAACCAAAAAACAGAAGACATGAATATCCTCTTCCACTATTTACATATCCTGTCAGAAATTCATGCCCAGTTACAAAAGAGCCATATAACAGTGGTTAGTACTTTGTAGTGCACGCTAGCACCATCTTTCTGAGTAAAGCCCACACTTATGCAGTGAAAGTGCATACAATTAAAATTCAAATTTCAAAGATTATCTCTTATTAATTTCACTGTATCATACATGCCTGGATAAACTAAATTAAGACAATATCAATAATGACTCTTAAGCTTTATAATTTTGATTAAAAAAATTATCTAAGAATTCTTTTTTAATTTGAATAAATAATCACATCAATATACTATCAAACATAAGTCAAACACAGTTTACTGACACTGACTTAGCACTACAAGATCATAATTCATATTGACTCTATAAAATTCCTTCTCGCGTCAACATTTATTTTCTTAAAAAAATAAAAAATAATAAGGGCTGAATTTATTTTATTTTATTTTATTTTTTCTCTAAAAGTGAAAGGGGGAAGGACTAAGGAGGAGGCAGTTAACCTGGGCACCAGACCGAAGGGCAGCATCAACAATAGTGGGCCCATTGAGGTAGCTGAAACGGGCCTGGGCCGGGCCCACCCGAAAAGCCTCGTCGGCTTTGGCAACATGTAGGGCGTCCTTATCGGCGTCGCTGTAAATGGCAACGGTTCGAATCCCGAGCCTCTTAGCTGTCCTAATGATCCTGCAGGCTATTTCGCCTCTGTTGGCTATCAGAACCTTCTCGATGCGCTTCGAACGAGAAGAAGGTTCTAGAACATAGCGGGATGAAGTTGAAGAGGAAGAGAAGGTTCGCGTGGTGACGAGGTGGAAGGAGGAGGGGATTGTGGTTGTTGTGGTGAGCTTTCTGCGGAGGAAGATGAAGGAAGCCATGGATGCCATGGTTTGAGCTTCAAAATTGAAATTGGAGAAATCAAATGTGGAAGAAGATGAAGAACATGAATATGATCCAATCTTGTAAGAACTCAAGAAGAAGAAGAAGAAGAACTGCAATGATAGGACACTGTTTTGGTCATTTACGGTAACTAATTTTTTTTTTTAATAAAATATTTTTTTTAATAGCATTATGAGTTGTTTGTTTGGGTGAATTTTTAATAAAAAATATTTTTTAATTATTTTTTTAAAATATTTTATAAAAAACTAAAAATATTTTTATGTTGGAGTATTTAATGTAAATTTTTTTTTTATTTATCAATTATATTTAAATATAATAATATAAAAATATTTTTTATTTATTTATTATATAAAAAATATTTTTTTAACGAAAAAAATTTTTAAAAAAAATATAAATAATAATTTTTAAAAAATATATTTTTATTTTTTTTGATATTTTTATTTTTATTATTAAAAATTTATTAAATATACTAAAAAAATTATTAAAACAAAAAATTTTTTTATTAAAATAATAACATCCAAACAAACACGATCTTTTTATAAAAAGTTAAGTTTGATGATTTTCTTGCAAATAAAAATAAAAAATCCCTCCACGTAATTTAATTATGTTTTGTACTTCTAATTTTAATAAAGTATTTTTTGAGAAATATGGTCTCGATAAATATTTTATACTTTAAAAAATAAAAAATATTTTTTTATTTTAATTAATCAAAAATTTATTTATTTTTAAGATAAAATATTAAAAATTTATTTGTTGTTTATTCTATTTTTTAGCTAAAATTTTCTTGTCTGTATTTTCAATTAAATCTCCAATCACTAAATCACACCCTCTTTGTTATTATTCATGTAATTTTAAATTAAGATGAAAGTTTATCAGTTTTCATACAATAACCATTTTACATTAATTTTTGTATATAAATCCTTAACACACTTGAATATTTGATTTGTATTGTACCAAAAGAAATAAAGAAAAATAAATAAATAAAAGAAAATAGTATGAGAAAATATTGGTGAGGATTAGAGGATATGTGTGTAGTGGTGTCCCAGTAGGCCAGTAGTATGGGCAAACGTGTTGAGATGATAAGGGTGCTGTGCTGTAAATGATAATTGATTATGGATAATGTTATTAAAAATATTAAAAAATAATTATTATAATCCTTTTGGAGTTTGGTATACTTGCCTACTAAGCACACACTGAAATCCCTTTCCTTCATCATAGAATTAGAATTTAGAAGTTAAAAGCCAACTCTTTATGCCACAAAGGAAAAAGGAGCCGGTTCTTATCCTTAGCTAACAAACGTGACTTTGAAGTGTGCCTTTGAATTTCAGTTTGTAAATAGGAGTTTGTACAAAATTGATTTTGTAAAATTAATTTTGATAAAAAGTAAATTTGGGTTAACGTGATTTATGTTTGGCAATCTTTATATCAAAATTGATTATAGTAAAATAAATATTGTTTAGATTATACTACTCAAAATCACTTTTAGATGAAAAATTACTAAAAAAGACATTCATCTAAATAATTTTTTTTTATTACATGCAAAATAAAAAAACTAACAAAAATAATATAAAAAATATTTATCATATAAATAAAATAAATACAATAAAAAATAAAAATATGAAAGAGAGTATTATAAATTTTATAATATCAAACAAAAATAAAATATTCTATAATTTTTTTAGTACTGTCAGTATTCTTTAATTTAGTATTATTTTAGACTATAAATTTTTATTATTTATGACTCTATTATTATTTATAATTAATTTTTTATTTATTTGTCTTTTTTTATAGGATCATAATTTATATTATACAAAATTTTGATAATAAACGTAGTATATAATAATTACAATTACAAATATTACAAAGTCAGAATAATAGATAAAATTAATACAAAACAAAAATAGAGTACATCAAAAAATAGAAAAAATGATGAGAAATTATAAAAATTTTATAAAACCAACGGCATATATCATATGAACAAAAATTAAAATAAAATCAAATAAAAAAATAAAAAATTTCATACACAACATAAATATAAATACAATGCAGGAAAAGATAGAAAAAAAAGAATTTATATGAACAAAAAATAATAAAAATATCATAAAAAAAAGTTAACAACATTTGTTATATGAATAAAAGAGCACTACATAAATAATATAAAAATATTTATCAAATAAATAAAAAATATAATAAAAAATTATAAAAATTAAAATATAAAAATAAGTATTAAATATAATAAAAAATTAAAATATTCAATTTGCTGGTAATTGATTCAAATTTGAACTATTTTGATAAAAAGAAAGTTGTAACTAAGAATTATGAAGAAGAAGGAAGAACTATAAAGAACTAATCTTTTTTATAAAAGAAAATGGAGGGTATGGTTGGTAAAAAAGAAATAAATTTTTCATCTAATTTTTCAAGGGTGATCACCAACCATGAATGTGAAACGCATAAGCTACAAATTTTAGCTTCTCCTGAACGTGCGTTCAAAGGCAGAATCATTTCTGTGTTTAGAAAAACAAAAAATACCAAACATAAAAATAAAACTTTCAAAAAGTTCAAACGCACTTCTATCTTCTCCAACGTGGTTGCCAAACACACCCTAAGTAGTGCAGAGTCTGTGCGATGCACAGAAATGCTAAATCAATTCATGACTTAATATAAGTCACATTTACATCATAACCACGTATATACTATTTTTTATAACTTTATTATAAATATATCACACATAATTGTATGTTTCACATTAAGTCACTAAATTAGAGAAATTAAGATCTCTATTTATAAATAAAAACAATAAATTTTTTATAGTTAATATTAAAATATTAACATAAAAAACTTCTGTCATGCTAAAATTAATTCTTAACAATAGAAAAAAAAATTCAAAAAACTCGTAGTTATAAGTTAAAATTGAGTAATACATAAATAAAAATATTACAAAAACTTAAAAAAACCAATCCATTGTAAAAGAAAAACACACATCGAAATATATGCATTATACATTATGAAAAAAATTTTCAATACACCACATTCAAAGTAGAATCGTCATTTAGTGAACCATTGTTAAATGTGCTACTACATACTTTAAAATATATTGCATAGGATTCTCCATGACTTAGAATAGTATTTATCATCAAATAATAACAAAAATACATACTTTAGGATAAATTGCAAATATAATTCGATGTACAACACTTTTTAATTAATGGTACAATTAAAAAATTTTCATTCAGTTGTTCTTTAAGATTTTTCAGGTCTCACGCTACTTTCGTGAGATCCTCAGAATGCTAATAACAATTCAACAGCACGTAATTAAATAGATGATTATTTTATATGGCAGCAAAATGAGGAGAGAATAAAAAAAGAGTACATGATAAATAATTGTTTTTGGTATTAGATTATTCATGGTATAAGATTTCAAACTATTACTCAGCAAGTGAATGTACTTACTGCTAAATAACATGTTTTTTTATGAACTCAAAATTAATCCTAAGTTCAAAAATCAGGAGAATAGAGAATGATAGGAAAATTAAATTGTCTAAAATGCTGAAAACATGAAAATAGCAAATTAGAAGAGACATTAGTATAACATCAAATTGTGCATCTACTTGATATGATAGATGTTCTTTCAATTGAGGCAATTATAAGAATATTTAATACAACCCTAACTTCTTTTCAAATTAAACAAAAAATAATGATCATGTTGCTTGGAATGAAATTTATTCCAATTTCCAACAAAAAAGAGCTTCGCTTTGACAATTGATTAGAAGTAACAATAAATAAAGACTTAAGAAAAAATTTCGAGAAGAGATTGAAAAGATTGTAAGCAATGAACTTACAAAAAGAAATTAGTGGTCTTATAGCTAATAATTTTCAAATTGTGAAGTTTTAAGATCTTTTAAAAAATGAACTAAAATTGGTTTAGATCAACCGCAGTCTACATGGACAGACATAAGAGACCCAATACAATTATAATTAAATTCTTAACTGATTAATTTATTATCCAAGTGAGAAAAAAAGAAATGAAAAATAAAAAAAATAAAAAAAGAAAAACAGAAAATATATATTCACATAAGTCTAAATAACATTCAAACTATTTTTTTTGGTCATCTGAATAAGATTTGACCACATTTTCTAAAAAAATAAAATAAAATAAAATCAAAACTTAGAATTGCAAATAATAATAATAATAATAATAATAATAATAATAATAATAATAGATTGTAAAAAATCTTAGAAAAGAAAGTAAGAAATTTTAAGGAATCCATTTGAAAGATAAAGACCTCGTTAAAGCAAATTTTGAGCTAAGAATATTTATGAATGGAGCCATTAATAGAAAAATATCCTTCTTTATCCATCCATGGTAATAGCTTTACGATTAGAGGAGTGCTACACATACAAGTCATTTTTGTTTACAAATCTTACAAGTTGGGCCTAACACGTGTGTTACTGAATCATTTTCGTGTGTTTAATCTTCGTTTTCTTTTTTACGAAAAAGAAGAAGAATAGACACAGAGAAAGAGAAAGAAGAAGAAGAAGAGGAAGAGGAAGCACGGAGAAAGAAGAAGAAGAAAAAGAGGCACACAAAAAAATGTGAAAACGGCGTGAATATAAATGACTTGTATGATTTGTATGGAAAAGCGTTCTTTCTTTGCTTTCGATCTCCTTCTGTTTTTTTCGATTTTCATGGTTTCTGAAATCAAGTTTTGAAATTGTTTTGAAGATTATGGAACTTCAGAAATACACTCGAACGATTACAAAAATACACCCAAACGATTACAAAAATACATCTAAGGGATTACAGAAATACACCCAAACAGTTACAGAAATAAACCAAACGATTACAAAAATACACCCAAAGGATTACAGAAATACTTTCAAAGGATTTAAGAAATACACCTAATATAGGGGGAGACAGTATATTTCTTCTTGAAATCTTTTAATGTTTTGCTGGTTAAGGATGAGGCACATGACAGAGACAATCTAGAAAAAAAAATCTAGAAGAACAGTACCTTGAATAATGTTTCTTCGTTTTTTCTGTTGATTTTGATGAAGGAGAAAGAAAAAACGAAAAGAGAAGAAATTTCAATAAAAAAAGAGGGAGGAAGAGGTGGTGTTGATGAATTTAATAACGAGAGAGAAAAATTACGAAAAGGAAGAAAAAGAGACACGGAGAAAGAAGAAGAAGAAGAAGAGGAGGAGGAGGAGGAGGAAGTACGGAGAAAGAAGAAGAAAAAGAGGTACCAAAAAAAATGTGAAACCGCGTGAATATAAATGACTTGTATTAAAAATCACTTGTATGTGGAGAATTACTCTTACGATTATAGGACACTAAAGCCTTAGCTTCAATTAATAATGAACATGCCAACACCATTAAGATTAATACCACTTTTTACATTTTTTTTTAGTTTCTTCATTCCATCATACACAAACGCTATCAAATTTAGAAAGGAAAAAAAAAGAACCAAAGTATTTAAATTAGTAAAACAAAAAAACAAAAAGAAAAATTGTGTTTGATGCAGGAGATTCTGTATTGAAGAGCCTGATATGTTAAAAACACAATAATTTCAAATTGAACATTTCCATCAAATCAACAATTTAAATAAATCAAATTCCCTCCCTATTCTCCTACTAGAGGCTCTAGTTAAATTACAAAGTTCCCTTAGACAAAAAATGATAACATTATCTGAAACTTAACGTATCTTTGGTTCTAGACATACTTTTCTAAATAAACTCTATCATTGCCAAATGTAGCAGCAACTTCATACTTAACAAATCCTAAACAAATTAAATATAATTTTTACCAAAATGGCCATTTGCATTGTGATATTATTATAATGGCTAATGAAATACAAATTGATAAGTGAAGTTGGACTATAAATAATAAACCAACTCAGGTAATAAGTCAAAAACACTATTTCAACAAATTTACCTGTAACAAAATTTCGTGTGTCAGCTAACGTGAAAATTCTAACACTACATTTTCATAAGATTTATAAAGTATACATCATAATAAAAATCAATTTCAAATGAGTGCATTACCCGTGCAAAGTACGGGCATGTTTAATGTTCCAAACTACATAGACAAAATGAATTAAGGAATAATGAGAAAAAAAAATAAAAAAACACAAATGCAGAATATATGATGGTTAAAGTGATACTCCTGCATAAAAAAATGTATGAATGAAAAAAAATATTATCCTAGAGCAGCATTTAACATAAAATAATTGAAAGATGAATAAAAATGACTTAATAGAAACATAATCAAAAAACAACTACAACATAACCCAAATCGATTGCTGACAAAAGGCTTTTATAAAACTCATATAGATAATATATATTAATTTTATCAAACCAACCTTGCTATATGGTAACATAAAAATTGTTCAATTGAATGAACTATTGTACAAAAAATCATATATTGCATTAAGTCATACTTCAATACTTCATTTATAAATTGAACAACCTAAAAAATGTGCAAAATTAAGCATGCAAAACACTTAAAAAATAATGGAACTACTTAAAAAAGTTCGACTGCATATTATAACTTATCAGTTATCACTCTATCTGTTGTTACATCACGAAAAACAGGTTAAAACTTTCTGGTCATTTATTCACCAAATCTGACAGCAAAATTCAAAGTAAACTACCAAAATCACAACATAAAAAATATGAATAACTATGCATCAATTAAGTACCGAACATTAATATTAGATTAAACCAAAATTAAAGTTTAGGGATCAATTAAACTTGTACTATACTGATAGATGTATGTATGAACACATACAATAACAACAAAGAAAGAGAATTTCGTTCTCTTTTTTATTCATTTTTTATTTGAAAAAAAAATAATTCTTCTGACTCTCAATAATCAAAATAATAATAGTATATCAATAATCATGCATTCTGTAGAAAGAAATGAAATAACTAATTACAAACTCTATTTTAATTATTTTTTAATATTTACCAAGGACGATTCAATATTATTGACTATTAACATTACTTTCATCCGTCATAAGCATGAAGAAGCATGTTGCTTTACTTATGTAGTTGACAACAATAGTTAATGATAAGTATTACAAATTAGCTGCTAATGTGACTCCAACCAAAGAACTATCATATAGCAGCATCCATTCTATTCCATTACATATTTCATAGACTTACTATTGCTCACCAAAAGCTAGTACCAAATAGCATAAGTATTATTTGTTCTTTTTTCTATTGTAACTCCAACCAAAGAAACTACCATCTAACAGCAACCATTCCATTTCATTACACATTTCACATATTTACTATTGTTCACTAACAGCTAGTGCCTAGTAGTAGTAGCATAAGTATTATTTGCTCTTTCTTTTAAAAAAATTAATAGTCTAATATAAGCCAAGCATATTTTGAATCTTGAATGTAAGTACACCTGTTATCCAAAGAAATAGATAGTTCACAATTTTAATTTCTACACATTGTTATGAATAAAATGTATCTGTAAAAATGTAATGTGAGATATATGGCTTAGCTAAATTACAAAAAAATCCAAATAGGCGAATAGTAAACACACCAACAATAACCTGAAAAGAATTTCTAAATTTCAAAGAAAAATATAAAATTCAACCCAAGATTAACAAAACCACTACTATCCTTGCAAAATTTCAAGGTGATGGGATTAACAATCCCCCATGTATTCCAACTTAAAAATTATAATAAAATTAGAAATTTAAAGAAGTAAAACACATTTTTTTGGTTTCATAAGGACTTCAATTAAAGACTTCAATTTACTTTTATTACATGCTAATAATAAAATTTAACCTGAAAATACCTCCTAGCAAGCTTGATACAATTTAGTAATCAGCCATGAATTTGAAGACAATCTATATTTAATTAAAGGTAAAGCTCTCACCAAAAAGTGAGATGACAACTACAATAATCAAGTCCAAATCATTTTATGTAAAGCTTTAGTTAACAATATCAGTTTTGCATAAAAATACTACGTAAATGCAATTTTTGTTTTAGAAAAACTGAGATCCATAGAGAGCACAATCCAACATAGCCAAAATCTAAATAAATTCTTTATTTATATTACTAATAAATTAACCATATCAAAAAAATCACCTTAAAAAATAAGATCAAATCAAATAAAAAACTTTTTTTTCAAGAGTTTTCTATAACAGGGTATTAACTCAAAATATGAAAAAACTTCTACAAATTATTTGTGCAATTAACCCAAATAAACCCCAAAATACAAAATTCACTTCAACATTTCACAAAAAAAAAAAGAGAATGGCACAAATCAAAACCATCAATAGATTATCTTCCTCCACTAAGTAATTAATGTCGTCAACTTTTGTTCAAAACATGATTTAGTAATTACCATGCCGATGAAATTAGCAATCTTCGAATCCCATCACTGGCCAAAAGTAACTACCAGAACCTTTGGTGAACTAAATCAAATGAGCCAAATGATCCATAAAACGCAGGTAGAAGGTGCCATGCCATATATAGAGCTTCTAAAATTTGTATATAAACTTGCAGCAAACAGGTTGACTATTTCAGTATAAAACATCATTGTTAGAACCATGAACTATAATATTGGATTAACAAATGAGCAAAGAGCAATACGCAAAAATTGGCAACCATGAATTTTGATAGTAAAGGAGAGGTGAATGCTAATAAATGCATAACATTATCTACTAAAACTTACACAAAATAGTTGGTGAGAACTAATCCTTGAACTTACTCATTACTTCATGAAGCTCCATAATATGACGTGATAAATGCTCCGCTACTCTATCCACTTGTGTCAATCTAATGGTAGCCTACATTGAAAATTGGAGACAAAGAGATATCTTATCAAAAGAGTTGATCCTATGGACCAAAATTAATACTAAGTTAAGAATCAGAAGAAAATAATGAACAATAAAAACATGAAAAAAAAGAAAAACTACATAATCCAAACCCAATAATAATCTGTATTACTAACACAATGACTCTATTCAAACCCAACAATAATCTCTATGAAATCATGACTCTCTTTAGATGTTGACATACCTCCTGAAAATATTTAGGCTTGAATCATAGAGATGTAAAGTGTCCCAAAATCTATAATCAAATATAGATCAAAGTTCAGAGTTAAAATTCTAAAAACCATAAGCAAATAAATGTAGAAGCAAAGAATAGTACCATAATGAGAAAAATCACATATGGTAAGAGACAAAAATCTTACCAAATAATAATTTCTTATCAATAAGATAGTAGAAGAAAAAACAATTTTAATGCTTCATGCATAGAAATTTTCAAAAAAAATTGAAAAACATTCTTTAAATGTATGATTTTTGCCAAACATATAAATTTTCTAAATTAAAGAGGCAAATTTGCCAAACATATATGAAAATAATTTTAAGAAAATTAAAATAAAAAAGTAAATAAAAGAATGAAGAAGAAGTAAAACTTATATGCAGAGGATACTGCTCCAAGTATCCCAATAGCAAAGTCTGAAGAAGACAAAAAAAATTAAAAGGTCTAAAAATTCACAACACAATACACATTTATACTATCTATTAATATTAAATAAAACTAAAGAGACCAAACACACGCCAATATGAACAGACCTTTTTTTAACATTCTTTAATCACAGACTTAAACCTAAGTAAAAGATAAATGAAAAAAAAAATTTAATGCCAAGAGAATGATGATCAAATTAACTAAGAAGCCTGGGAGATATACTTATGATGTATGTCCAGAAATCTCACAGTTGTAGTGGCAGCTTCAGCCACATCCAACACTGTATGTACCTACTTGCACTATACGAACACAGTGCCCAATGAATCAGTCATAAAATGTAAAAATAAAGGGAAAGAAAAGAAAGAAACTCTTATCATTCTTAAGTAATATTACTATATATTGTACATGTGGACATAATCATTAATTAATGCATAAAAAAAATCAACATATGAATAAAAAATGGTGCTCTGCTCACGAATACAAACATCACAACTAAAATATCTATCTTACCAAAATTAACAAATATCATATGCAAATAACTAACCTTCAGTTGTAAAGTTATCAAGTTTTGCACGGCTAGCAACTAACGCATATGCATAATTGAAAAACAAATCAGCTCTCTTCAACTCTGTTTCAGATGGTTCAGGATTCTCTGGTCTATTGATGTGGAAATCACATTGCATTTTCCAATAATTGATTCTTGAAAAAAAATTGCAGAAGAGAGACATGATAGTAGCACATTTTACTAAGAGAGAGAGATTATTTTCTCAGCTATATGGAGGTACTTAAATGGTTTCTTTAGATCCGTTTGTCAGAATAACAAACAAATAAAAATAAAAAGGGGAAAACAAAATCAACTCAGATAGATATAAAATTTCATAACTCAAATGAATGACCCGGTTATGATGACTGGCAAGCACAACCACGGGAACCAACAGCAATGCATTCACAACAGTGGCAAGATCAGAAACAACAATGAACATAATAGGAGTCACCACTTGAAGCTTCAGCTGCCGCCACAACAGCAGCAACAACATCAGCAGTGAGCACAGCCTTCAGAGGGCAACCTGGCTTCCTCTCCACCCCAACGTAACAACTGCCGGACCTGGAATGAGCGTCGCTGCAGTCCTAGGCGAAACCTCATTCTTCTTCACCTCAGAGCAAGGCTGCACCGCAGGCTCATCTGCAAGCCCTAGTGCCGCCCACACGGACTCAGCATTCTGCTGCTGCGGTTGAGGGACATTAACATTAACATTCCTGACTTGGAAAAATAAAGGAGGGGATGAGAAAAGCCCAAAAAACAATGCAAGCAAGGAGTTATAAATAAGTAAGAGTAATGCATATGATGTATGGCGGTGAAATTCAAAATTGGAAAATCAATAAGAAATTTGAAAAACAGGTATGAAAGGAAGAAAAAATTCATTGAAATAAGGGAGACAATACAACAAATTATTAATGGTTAAAGAGAATAAGAGGAGAAGTTGTCAGAAAGTATTAAAGCCATTGAAGCTAATATTACCTTTGATATAACCTAATAATGATGCGGAAGAAATGAAAGAAGAGAGACCACAGATGATACAACTCTTATAGAAAGTACCACAATCAACCCAACTCTTAAGGTCTCTCTTTCAAGACACGTTGAATTTCCACCTTCTCTTAGATATACACTATTTTAGGATTTTTTTTATTT
Organism: Arachis stenosperma; assembly: GCF_014773155.1. Taxonomy (NCBI): domain Eukaryota; kingdom Viridiplantae; phylum Streptophyta; class Magnoliopsida; order Fabales; family Fabaceae; genus Arachis; species Arachis stenosperma. The sequence goes on from NC_080378.1 coordinate 12,198,266, forward strand.
AAATAAATGTATTAATTACTGAAATAAATAATTTTAAAAATTATTATCGAAATTTATTTTTTAATCTTATCTCATTTACGGTATAAACGAGATAATTCTGTAGATATTTCATTTACACTATAAACGAGATAAAGTTGGGGAACGGCTATAAATATATGTCGTTGACAGCAAAGTTCTGGGTCCTAGTTTGAACCGTTCGACCACTTTCTCCTCTCTTTTATCCCTTTCTATCCATATTATCGAGTAATACGATAATAGCGCGCGCAGATGGTAGTGATCGGGACATCAATAGGCTGAATGAGACTTCGTATTACACCGAGGCAGCCGACTTTGCGGTTAGTTATGTTTATGTTGACTTTTATGTAATCCCATATATATATGTGTATATGTAGCCATGGTTATGGTACTTGTCAAGAACTAAAATACAGTTTGTATCACTAGGAATAGGTCACTGATAAAAATTTGGAACTCTATTTTATTTCACTTGTGTTAGGTTGTTACTATATAATTATTAATTTAGTTAGTAACTAACCAAGTTTGATAATTAGATTATTAAGTTAAGTCAGACTTTGTTGGTTAGATTGTTAATGACTTTATTGAATATTTTAAATTCACGTAACAGAATGAGGAAATGTGTATTAGTTAAGAAAGTACATAGTAACAGAAAATGCCGTGTCGGCATAAATCCAATTAGTACATACGTGTAAGATTCTGTTAGGTAGATGTATAAAAATAGTGAAGATAGTTTGCTATGATGATGGACCTATCCGATTTTTTATTTCTTAATAATTATGAATATATATTTTTTTGTCAGAGGCCTTGCCTTCTACTGCCCCGAGAAGTGAGTCATACCATTCTTCCACCCGATGCCATAGTTTCGTATCTAAGGGAGGCTGGATTCGGCGATACGGTGCCTCTCAGGGATTTCACATTCGACAACTCCCTGATTACGGCATTCGTAGAGCGATAGCGTCTGGAGACCCACACGTTCCATCTCCCGTGGGGTGAGGACACTACCACCCTGCAGGATGTGGCGTACCCCCTTGGGCTACGCACACACAGGGACCCAGTTGGGGAGGGGGCGCTTCCGTGACTTCTACAGGGGGTACCACATGGAGACGTGGGAGTTAGTGGAGCGGCTGCTCGGTGCCAGGCCTCCGATGGTTCCACAGCAGGCGGCGCAGAGAAAGGAGTTGTTCTCGCTGAAGCTTGTATGGCTGCGGGACCGTGTCTGCCAGATGCCACCGACGAACGACCTAGAAACCCTCCGACAGTATGCTGGGTGTTACATCATGTTATTGATTGAAGGCTATCTGATGACGGACAAGTTGAACAACTTGGTCCATCTGCGTTGGCTGCCATTGCTTCAGGACTTTGGGCGGTGCCGGACGTTGTCTTGGGGCTCAGCCGTGCTGGCCTGGACGTACCAGTCACTGTACTCGGCAGCACACCAAGGCGTCACGAACATCGCTCGCTGCAATCCGCTGTTGATGTCTTGGATATACCAAAGATTTCCTCAGTGGTGTCCATCAGAGCGAGGATTTTCATGTATCCTATGGCTACGAGGTAACAACTGTTTATGTCTTTATTATGTTATCAATTTGTAACTGTTCTTTTTTTTATTGGTGTCAGGTTGGTAGGATTATAGCAGCAGAGCAGATATTAGCATAAGGTGAGGGTTCTACGATGGAGAGTAGCGATAGACCGATTACGATTCGATGAGGTTAGCACCATGTTTGACACCACCACTTTTTTAATTTAGTCCTTTATGTAGACTTCGTTTTTCATGCAAATTAGCTACAAGAACGTACTTACTGTATTCTGTGGTTTGGAACATTATTTACCTTTTGGGATATCCAATATTTATTCATTCTATAATTGTTCTTTCAGTTTGTTTGGACACCATACGATGACCCCCTTGGTTCGTCGAGGAGGAAGAGTGGGGGACATAGATGTCAGTCGTCCCCCTCGTCTACTTCAACATCGTCCAGTTTCACCAGGTTGACCGGGGGAAGCGCCAGTTCAATAGAGAGCAGCCGATACCTAGCGCCCCAGTCAACCTTGACAGGTTCTGACTGATATCTTATTTATCTTTGGGTTTTCTGAGTTTAGACTTAAATTATTATAATCATCACATGTGCAATTTTAACATCTTGCATTATTTTCATTGTTGATTTTACTTAGCATCAACATCCTTTAAGTTTTATAAGATAAATATACTTTCTCCAAATCGAGGGTAGTGAGTGACCCCATCAGATTAGTTACCTTTCTTTTTTTTTTTTTTTACAGGTTCCTGACATCCACTGGTCAGGGTGAAAATGTGTGGTGACTTGACAGACTTCATGATTGGCATAGCGGCTGGAGTATACGTTTTGAGGCTGGCTACAGGATCTCTATTCAACACACATTTGACTACAGACCGACCGAGGAGTATTATGATTGGTGGCGGGGCTTGCCGGGTTAGGCACCTATCAGGCCAGGATGTACTGGAGGATCCGTGTTAAGCGCATGGTGGCATGGGTAGTGGAGAGACTGAAAGAGTCCACTGTCACACGTACGCACTACTAGCTGAACTCGGAAGGAACCTTGCGACCAACCCTCGAACGGCTCTAACTCCTCCACAACAAACACGGAAGCCCACCGATCACAATAAGTAACACGCATCTTCGAGATGCCTTCTCTGTTCTTCTCAATGACTGCCATCAGCCTCTGGTCCTTGAGAACTGCATTGATGCACTCTGACAAATTTGTTATCATATGACCAAACCGCCGACCGCTGTCGTAGTCGTGGACTAGAAGGTGCCCGTCGTAGTATGGTATGGCCCTTAGCTCACAAATAGTTCCCGGAAAATAACTCTCAGCGCCTGAAGCAATTTTGGCACCTTATTGTATGACTCCTCCCAATCTCCGTAGATCAGAACAATTGCCTTTTGCTTCGCCATCCACACCTTTTTGTAGGAGGGTTTGAAGTGATAGTTCTGTCGGATTGTACCTTGCAGGACATGGATACTGACAGATGGGTTGGACTGTATCAACAGGAAGATGATCTTGTAGATAAGACTACTATCCAATTATTGATGGTCCTGGGACATGGTAGGTGCTAACCAAGTGTGCGCTCTACCAACCCTCTGGATCTCCCTAACGGAATAAAATTGCCATGGTTGGAAACTACTTAATATATAGCAATCATAAATGAGTAAGTACGCCTCAATTAAACTTGAACTCACTAGTATCCAATGTTCTATCAGCGGACAACATGAAAACTCCATGGTACTTCTGCTAATACTGTAGTTCTTCACAACCTGCATCACTGCATCTTGGCATTTGAATCTGTGGCCGACCCGAAAATCTACCCCACTATCTAGGTTGTAATCCTCTTCCCTGGTGTTAGAAAACAGAGTTCTCTCATGCATGGCGTCTAGATCCAATGTATGATAGTGACTTGGTACATCTGATAGCGCTGGAATTGAGTGGGGGGAAGCAAAACATAGCGCACCGTTGTCTCGGCCGGCGTCTCCAGTACAAACTCTTCCCTATCATCCCTTTCAAAAGAATCACTATCGACAACGTACTTTTCGTCCGAGTCTTCCTCACCCACCTCCATAAATTCCACTGAAATGGTGACATGAATCGATGGTGGTGCGAGAGGTCGGTCGTCCTGCACATAGGTCGAGTGTACAGAACCACCACCACCAACATCTCCAACCTCAACGGAAAGCTCCATCACATGTTCCACCATGATTCTCCCATGGATGTCAAACATGAGTCGCACATGCTCTTCTCCCAGGAGCCGAAATAATCGAAACCGGAAAATTTCATTACCCAACGGTGCTAGCAACTTATACCCCATCCTTCCGACCTCCCTCGTCCCTGTGCCACCAGGTTGCTCAATATCAAACTCTTCAACTCGGACAACGAACTTACACGCCGAGTGCGCAACAATAACAGATTCTCACACTCAAATATCAACTCATTGTCGCCGTTTCTCATATAATAATTAGGGTAAATACACACAACTACATATACATTATTACTGGCCATTTTTGCCTTCTTTTTGTGAGAAAAACGAGAGAAAAAAAGATATGAAATGTATGCGGAGAATGTAAAGAGTTGCACATCCTTTTTATAGCTGTTAAAAATTTGTCTTATTATATCTCGTTTACACTATAAACAAAATAAGACTAGGAGACAGATTTTGATAATAATTTTTAAAATTATTTATTTTAATAATTAATATATTTATTTAAATAAAAAATCCCACCATTTTAACATAGGTTATCTCTCTATCTATATGCATTTTTATAACTAAAATGCTCAGTAAACATCAATCTTGCACGGAGCTAATGCTCAAATTGATTTTTAAAATAAAATTTATATTTTAATTCGGTTTTAAATTTTTAATTTATTTAATTTAGATCTTTAATTTAATATTTATGACTCATATTAATTTCTAACCTTATTTTTATCACAGAACAGTTAACATTGTATTGAAATTGATTAACGACTATCATGCTAAATTTTCCAATCATTATATAATGTGACAATTAAAATTTTTTTACTTCAATTTATTTTTTAAAATATTTTTAAAATCCTTAAATAAAACTAACATTAAAATTTTAAAGGTTTTGCAGAATTTGGTAAGAAAATAAGGTAAAAAAAAATTAATTCACCATATCAAATAACAATTTAAAAATTCAATATGACGGTCGTATTTTTTGTTGTTTACAGTATTATCTAGTTCGATAGGTCAATGATTAATCTGTCACAAATTTGTACTTCATGTAAGAATTTGTCATTAGTCGATGAATTGTTATATGCATAAGATATAATTTAAACTTCCCATACTTATTTAAACAGATGACTAACTACTTGACCAACCCAAATTAATTCCGTACCACAATCGTTAACGTTTCTCTACAAAAACAAGGTCAAGGGTCAATTAACTCATCACGGTCTTATTTGGGTTTAAAATTTTCAAATAAATGATCCAATCGAAATCTATATATATGTATATACCCCAGCCTTTTTCCTTTTTTTGTCTGGTCTTCTTTTAGTGGGCTTTCCAGTTTTCAATTTTTCTGAGTTTTATCCTTTTAGTAATTTCTCTTCAAATCGCCCCCAAAATTTGGGCTTTATAGGTACAAAGTCCACTTATGTGAACCAACTAATTTTTTTGTTTTCTAATTATAGCACTAGCTCCAGTTTACCCAAAAACAAATAATGAACATAGTTCCCATCTCATGACCCAATAAAATGGACGCTTTTATGGTGCTGAATGCCTAAAATTTCAGCAGCTGCTGAAATGAGCTGTCATAATAGAGAGAAGGACGCATGTGGTGTTGGGTGTAACATGCGCAGACAGAAACTGATTCGTGTGCAGGAGTGACAGATGTTGCTGAAATTAGATGGATGATTGTGCTAACTATAAGCTACGGTTAATGATAATTAAATATTTGGGTTGGACTTTTTTGTGAATATGACCGTTTAGTGGAGTTACTGATTGACTTCGGGTTCATTGTAAAGGAAAAAAAATAAAACAACTTTTAGAGGAGGTTGGACTGTAATGTTTAGTCATTCTAATGGGTTAGACAGAAAAGGTAGAACAACATGCTTTTGAATGATATTTTATCAATATTAATTTAAATTCAAATAATAATGCAATAGTATGAGTCTCAAAAAAAAAAAATACATAAACATTAAGAGTAATAATATCATGGGCCCAAACAGCATTCTCTATAGTAATATATTATTTTTGATAATATTAAATAATAATAAATCTAATATAATATAACTGAAATAAATTCTTTATAATTATCTAACAATTAAGACAGTCAAAACGATACTAACCCTAAAAAATATAATAATACAAATATGTCATATTTTATTTGTTATTTCGGCTTTATTATAGTAGTTTTATTATTATTTATTAACAACATAAAGTATTATAATATTAAATATAAAAAATTAAATATTTTATTTATTATTGATATAGTAACATAACAGATTCTTTATTATTTATTATTAAGATAAAAAATATATCATATACTATTTATCTTTTGTACAGTATCATATTAGTTTTATTATTTATTGTTTTTAATATTAATAAAAAAAATATTTTTTTATGACATTATTGATATGTACACTGTATTACAGTAGATTTATTATTATTTAATATTATAAAAAATAATATACTCTTAATGTTTATGCATTTTCATTCTCTTTCAAGACCCATGCTATTTCATTATTATTTGAATTTGAATCAATGTTGATGAAATATCATTCAAAAACATGTTGTTTTATTTTTTCGGTCTAATCCATTACAATGACTAAACATTACGGCCCAACTTCTTCCAAAAGTTGTTCTATATATTTTTTTACATTTATAATGAACCCGAAGTCCATCAGTAACCCCACAAACGGTCATATTCACAAAAAAGTCCAGCCCAAACATCTAATCATAATTAACCATAGCTTATAATTAACACAATCATCCATCTAATTTCAACAGCATCCTGTCACTCTTGCACAGGAATCAGTTCTTGTCTGCGCGTGTTATACCCAACACCACACGCGTCCTTCTTTCCATCATGACAACTCATTTCAGCAGCTGCTAAAATTTTAGGCATTCAGCACCATAGAAGCGTCCCAATAAAATATGTAGTTCCCAATATCCAAAACTTCTAGGAAATCTACGACCCAGAATAAAAAATAGTTTTTTTTTTTTAAAAAAAAAGACAAACAACTAAAACTCTTTTTGTAGGCAATTGATCTTGGCACTACTAAATAGGATTCATACTTTAGTAGTTGATCGCTTTAGAAATTTATTTCAGCTTTAAAATTTAGAATTGATAGACTTTCTATTAGTTGAAAACACTTGCACTGCTCTACTCGCCAGCAAGAAGAGTGCCTCAAAATAAATAAATAAATATGAGAGACCACAGGTAATCTTATGTTCTTAACTTATGTCGCTACAATATTTTTGGTCTAAGGTAACCCTTATTCGAAGCAACATTTTATAAAAATTATCTTAGATAAAAAAAAATACAATGTTTTTTAAGAATTGTCTTTAAATAAGACAAAGATAATAACTTTTTTGGCCACCCGCATGTGATACCAAAGTTTTTAAATTATGGTATAGTATATAGCTATAGAGTTATGATTTTGTCACTTAATTTTTGAGATGTATCACCCAAAAGTTATGTTATTAGTAGCTTCATTTTTAGTTAGTGGATACAAGTAACATTCATGTTTCATGTAGTTCGATTCCCATAAATGGAAGTTCCAATTTTTGGCAGTTATATGAAACAAATTTTAATTTAAAAAAATGGAGAATTAATTAGTGTTAATTTAAATGTATTAAAAATATAAAGAAAAATATTAATCACTTAATATTTGTGTAAAATAATTTAAGTCCATTAGTAAGAGAGCGTGCTAAAAAAAAATTAAACGTTAAACATTGTTTTTAATCCAGACAAAAGCAGAGTTAAAATAAAGTAAATATATTAAACTAATACATTTAATCATATGCGAAACTAATGCATATGCACGCTGACAAACTCATTTGACAGAGTTTAAATAAAAAAAAATCAGTTATTAAATTGTATTAATTTAAGACATCAGGTATCATGACTAATTTTTATTATCTTCTAGTTTGAAAGTACCAATACACACAGATCATTATATTTAATTTTTATTAATTCAGTGGATAAAGTTAGTAGCACCGTCCTAATTCAATATATAATAATTTGCTAACTACTTTATACGTGGTATATTCCATAACCAAAAGATTTCTTAAAAAACTCATAGCATATTATACATATATGTGTAACAAATTAATTTGAATGAAGGGAAGTTCAATTTGAAAAGAAGTGCACATGGAATTCAAGGAGCATCAAAATGGTAGTTGGAACTTAGGAGAAAGGGTGTGACCCACTATAAATATAATAGGTTTATTTATTTAATATTTAGGTATATCATCATAAAATTATTTCTTCTTAAACTTTAAGCTTAAAAAAAACATAAATAATTATATTTTTAATATTTTTTTAAAATAAGAGTTTTTATTTATTTAATTTTTTAGCATAGATATTTTTTATTTATTTTATACTTTTTTTTTTAAATTTTACTAAAAATTAAACTTTAAATTTTTTATATATAAAATTCTGATACTATATTATAAAATTATTTTTATTAAAATTTAAGTCGATAGAAAAAGACAACGTAATTAAAGCTGAAATAATATATTATTATTTTTTTGCACAAATATGTGTAATCATGCTTTTAACCTAGCTAACAAACATTATGACAATTTTACATGATTTGATATGCTCTATGTTTTGAGATGGGGACATCACATCCTCAAAATATTCCTACTCCCATGTACAACTCATGCATAGTGTGTGTGATGTTTTGGAATGGAATGGCCACCCTACTATATACTCCATAGTCAAGTCCTAACCCTAATAATGGTGAATTAAGCAATTAGCTATTCATTTTTGTATTTATATTCCTATGAATAGACTAGGAGGACCCATATAGAAGCAAAACCAATTCATATGGGATATAGTAGTGTCCTTGTTGGAAAACTTTGCACACTACATATATATATGAGAATTAGTAAATTGACTAAATTCTCAATCTCGCATCATCTATCTTGATGGAAAATAATTAAGTTTAAATTTATTTTGAAATTCTCATAACTATTTTATTCAATAATTTATAATTAATTTTTTTGTAGTTCGAAACTTATTATTGGTTTTTTTTATATTGTACAAGACAATATTTTTAATTAATTCTTTATAATTTAAAATTTTATGATCAAATTTCTATATTATTCCAATATTTTCAAAAAAAAATAGTAATTTATCATTCAATATAGAAATTTAATTACGATATTTTTAAACAAAAAAGGTAGAATTGAAAAATATTATGCAATATAGTGACTAAATTAAACGTGATTAAATTATAAAATTTGATTCAATTTTTTTTTGTATAATACAAGAAAAAAAATAAATATCTAAATGAATTTAATTTTGATGATTGATATTATAAAAAAATTACATAATCATGTGTTTAAAATTTGTTAATAATATATTTAAAAATTAGTTATTTTTATTGATGTGATTATATACCATTGATTGTTTATGTAAACAAATTTATACTGATAATGTAAAAAAATTAAAATTCTTTTCAAATTATATAGACCTAATTTTTTAATTGAATAATTCAATAAAAAATGATTTTATTCTTTATATGTTCAATTTTGTGAAAATGAGATTGGAAATTTACTATGTAAATAATTAAACAAAATGATGCATGCAACGCGGGTTATGTATGAGTGAAAAGACAAGAATCTATTGTGTCATTTTGTGGATGGAGTGAGCTATAGGTAATGGTTTTCTAATATATTTTTCCCCAATATATCAATGAATATTATTGATATGATGACTAGCTATGATGTTATATATTTTGTTGTTATTTACATCTTCATCCTAATCTTGTTAACTATAATATTACCTTCCTGACATGGATTGAATCTGTTGGATGGTTGATTAATATATAAGCTAAGTCAACATCAAATCAAAAGGAAAATTCCACCATTAACTAAATTATTCACTATTTGACCATAACAACAATAATGCTACGAATATATTTTTTTTAACATTTTTTCTTTTTCTAAAGTGTAAACATTGCTTGGTGAATGAAATCCAAAAATGAACGTTTATTTATTTATTTATTACCAATATATATATGTTGTTTACATTCAGGACATATATACAATGCATGGGGCCACTATATATGTACCTCAATTGAGAGCCATATAGTCTTTTATTTATTTTAATTGTTTTTTTTTTTCCAGAAATTGATACTTCTTTGTTCTTATTATTATATTTGGTGGTGACATTATTTATAATGTTGGAGCATATTAGTCCTTATTATTGGTACTTTTTTAATTTAACTTATTCATTTAAAGGCTTAACATTATTCAAGTAAATATTATATATTATAGTTATACTGTAATACATTCTGATCATGTAGTATTTTATATAGAAGTTTAAACAATTTTATAAGCAACGTAACGTTAAAAAAATAGCAGAATTTATTATTTTTTTATTAATATATTAAAATATTAATTAAAAATATGGTACTAAATTACTAATTAAAAATATTTATTAATATAAATTAAAATTACTAATTCTTTTAACTTTTTAATTTTATTATGTGAGTGATTGTAACTATAAAAAAAATAGTTTGTGTGGATTAATTATAAATGATAAATTTGATATTTTTCTTTTATTATTTTGGTATATATATTTCTACTCACATTCTTTTAATTTACACTAAATCCCTACATCTATTTTCAACCTAAACTTCTACTTACAATTACAAATCTCATTAATCCTGAGAGAAATGAATTGAAACTCATACATTTAATCAAGCAAACTTGTCACACTTTTTTTATCTTACCTGTTTCAATTCCATTAAAGTGACAAAATGCGAGTGAATATGACCTTTTTTTAATGCTTTTTATGTCTGTGTTTTTGCAATGAGCATGTGGTTGGTGGATCTGCTTTTATAAAGTTAAATTTCCTTTTTCCTTTAAAACAAAATAAAATAAATTCGCTTTTATAGTTTCCTGCTGCTATATTGTGATTATGTGTGGATCTATCCTCACGTGAAATGTTTCTTTATTGTGCATCAATATCACATTATAGCTACTTTAATCTATAGGTTCTGCTTATACAGTTACATTATTATAGTTGTTTTAAATTGAAAGTTACTTTAAAATTTAAAGGTTTTAATTTTACGGGTTAGCGAGAGATGTGTTATCATTTTAATTTACCTTTTTTTAAGAGGGCTGTAACTATTATCTTGTACCGTAGTGAATACTCACGTAAAATTAAAATTGTCTTCATATAAAGTTTAAAATTAAAAATTATTAAATATAATTTAATCAAATTTATCAAATTATTTAATAATTTTTAAATATTAAATTTTATATAAAAATAACTGTATGCAAATTTTTTATCTTAGAATATATATATATATTAATGAATACGAGATTAGTAATATAAATAATTGGAGACAATGAATTTAGTATTTTTTACCATTATTTGATTAGTATAAAAGATTAAATTATTCTTAACAAATAAATTTTACTAATTCATATGTGCAAACTCTAAAAAATGTGGGTGCAAATTATATATGTTAATTTATGTATACAATTCTGGTAAATATATATATAAGTTGTCTGATTTTTATGTGTAAAATTCTTGTCAATATGAGTACAAATTATTGTTGACCGAATGTTAACTAAAATTAAGGGTAATTTACCCTTATAAACTAAATCTACCCCAAAATTACTTGAATCCCCCAAATCTAATTACGTTATCTGGATGTCTCCATTTACAAATCTATATAAATCGTTCAGTAAATTCTAATTACATGTTATTTTGATTCAGGTAGTAAATCAAATTTAAAGAATTCGAATTATACATTTCTTACTAAATCATGTCTATAAAATTCGATTTATATGGTCCTTGATAAATCGAATTAAATTAGTTCGATTTATAACACTTACTAAATCGAACCCAATAAAGCCAATTTACAGGGATTAGTGGGTAGTAGTAAATCGAAGCTATTAGGATCGATTTACTATGTATTATACTATAATGTATACATCGAATGCAATTAATTCGATTTATAGAGGCCTAACGTATATAAATAAGAGGTGAACGTGAAATTTTCACCATATTGGCTAGTGATGAGGTTTTTTAATTCTAGTGCACTACAGAGGGTCCATTATGAAGAAAACATGATCAGTAATTAAATTTACTGATAAGGACCCGCTGAGTATTTTTCTCAAGCTTTCGAAGAGTTTCACTGAGTTTTAAAATGCTATACTCCAGAGACTGGGGTGGGTTGCATGGCGTGAAAAGGGTGGAGAAGTTATTCTATAGAATACCGATTTCGGTGTTGCGCGATGATTTAAAGTGCGATTCATTCGTCATAAGCAGCGACGAAGATTTGCAAGTTCTATTTCATTGTCGTCAGTAGTTTTCCAAGGTGAGGACCCCAAAGTTGTTGGCAAAACTTGTAGATGTGGTATGTAGTTTTGGAAGTTCAAACCGGAATCCTCAATCTTTAGAATATCCAGCCTCTTCTAGTTTCATGTCTGTCGGGGCCTTTTTAGCTATGCTGGTGATTGCACCTGAGGCCGTTTTAGTTGGATCTCCGTCCTTTGCATTTAATTTGAACCGCCGCGGTGACGCGGCAATTGGTGATACTGGACTGTTGGGAGAGGTTATGATTGGGACGTCCGGTACTCCTATTATGGTCCTGATTTTTGAAGAGGGTGGAGTACCGGATGGGGTTGAGGATGCACTGCATGATGATAATGATGATGATGATGATGATGATGATGATGTGGAGATCGCCACGGTAGCTGATGATAGTGAAGATGACATAGCAAGGACCACTCCAGTTGTGGGTGGCAGAGCATCTAGTTCAGAAACTCATCCAAGTGCACTTCACTATGAACTTGTCGATGCAGTTCGCAAGAGAAAAAACACCTAACAGCTCCTCAAACCATGCCCACGCTGGGCGGCCACCCTCGATATGTCGCTCAAAGTCAGTCAGGCATCCGCTGACATACTGACCATCGACCGGGAACCCTAATTGATACGCTACATCCTGTAGCATAATCGTGCATTCCTCGAACGGCATGTAGAATGTATGTGCCTCCGAACGTCATCTATCTCTCCACGAATGCGCTCACTAGTTGCTTGTCCAATATAAACCAAGTCTCGTTTAGTCTTGCAAAATGGTATAAACCAACCATATGCAAGTACAAAACCATCCTGTCATCCAAAGGCATACTGTGTTACCTTCTCATGTTGGTGATACAACAATGGGACTGGACAAAGATAAAAATTTTTTTATCATAATCATAACAAAACAGTTTTCGATTCATAAAGTATAAATAGGCTAAACATTGCACGCTCTAATTTTTAAATCATCCTTTACAATAACGGCCAACACGGTCACACAAAATAGAAAATGCTAAAATTAGATGGACTTACGTGCGTCACAAATCTAACAAAAAATTCATGTTTAATGTATCAAAAATATCGCAACACTCAATCAGCATCATGCCTGCAACACGTGTTATATTGAACCCTACTCCTAATCTAAATATCGATGAATATAAAACTAACAACTTAAAAAATCTAATATAGCCTACAATCCTAACTAACCTTTTTAGGGACCATTTCAAGTTCTCAAAATTTAACCAACCAACAGATTACTACTTCTACGCAGCGATTATATCGTATAAAATAATTTTCTAATTCCTAACTAACGACTTTAAACAACTACTACAAGAAGCATGTTAACAATACTAGCACGACTAAATTATATTCAAAACAAAAATCGAGTTCACTAACCTTTTTTTGGACGGCACCAGCAATGTACGCAACTCCATCTAACCGATATGGACGAATCGAATCATCCTCCATGTATACAGATTTGAATTTTTTGAGAGTTTTTCTCTAAGATTTGGGAGGGATGGTGGGACTGGGTAAGGTTAGAATATTGGTTTGTAATTCGAATGAACTGGATTCAAATTATATTTATGGGCGTTCGAAAGTAAATCGAGTCTATTGAATCCGATTTACTTTAGGCCACAATTGCAAGTAAATCGAACCTATTGAGTTCGAATTACTCTGGGTGGTAAATTGAAACCATTTGAATCAAATTACCATGTGTACCTATCAGCCTATTGTAAATCGAAACTACTCAATTCAATTTACTATGGATGAGGGCAAATCGAGTCTTATTAATTCCATTTAGTGATAGGTTTGATTCAATAAGTAATTCGAATCTTTTAAATTTGATTTACTACGTATTACCCTAATTCGAATTTATTAGTTTTGATTTATATAAAAATATAGTTAGGAGATATATAGGTAATATTTTTGGGTTTGGGGGATTTAAAAATTTTTTAGACAACTTTGGTTTATTAACGTAAATTACCCTAAAATTAATAATATTTATTGATCATGTAAGATTATTCTAAGTAATTAGTGTGTGTATATATGTGTGTGAAGAATATTACTAAATGAAAATAAGTTGTATATTAAACTTTCCTAATTCTTATATAAATCATAAACACCAAAACTTCAACAACTACTTATGAAATTGAAAATTTTTGTATTTGTACGTGATATCTGAATATTTAAACAAATTTATCCATTGTTATTTAAAAAAATGATATATGTAGATAGTCCATGACAGAGGCAGATATAAGGGGACTTGGCCTTTTGAAATTTTAAAGTAATATATTTATACATGATAAGTATTTGAAAAAAATTATGTAATTCAATGGTTTTATATATCATCATATTTAATTATGTAATGAATTTAAATTTAAATTTTTTAATTAATTTAATATTATACATTCATATCTTGTACCTTTTCAAACTAATATCTATATATTATTTCTATATTCATATTTTTTAAATTTTTTTTATTTTTTAATAATATTTTTTATTATTATACTCACAGACCACAGAAAAAAATGAGGTGAGTCCATAAGAACACAATAGTACCTGAGGTGGTGCGAATTTAATTTAGCAACTAAAATTCACAAAAGATAAAGATCTTAAGCTAAAACACCCAACCGACCTGAGATAATTAATAACTCCTTAGTTATGATTATTATCCACCATTATGAATCTTTTTTCTCTACCTTGTATGTTTGCCATACTTCTATAAACCTTAACACCTCTTGCTCCATTGTGAAGGTACCAGAGGCTCTTCAAAGAAGAGAACGAGAAGGTGAGTTGAGAGAGAACGGAGAAAGAAAAAGAATCTAGAGAATTCTTAAGATGTATTATTGAGAAAATGATGAGTACACTATGAATATACACTTTGTTATTACATTAATACATGTCTTATATAGTGTCACTAACCAGTCACAAGCTTAGCATTACTATCCTCATTTAGCTATCTTTCTCTAACTGACTAACAACCTTGCTACACTTAGCACAAGCTATACTTTATCTCTAATATCCCCCTCAAACTGAGAAAGGTTGAGAAACTAACCTCAGTTTGGTTCTAAATCTCACAAACGCATCATGAGACAATGGCTTTGTAACAGCATCCGCAATTTGATCAAAGAAAGGAATATGCACAAAATTTACCTATTGCTGAACCACCCTATCTCAGACAAAGTGAAGATAATTTCAAAGTGTTTTGATTTGCTGTGGTGGATTGAATTTTGATTCATCAACATAATGCTTTGATTATCACAAAATAAAGTAAGTGTTGTACTCGAAAGAAAATGCATTTCAAATAATAACTTCTGCAGCCACATTTTATCTGTCATCGCATCAGCCAATGCCCTGAACTCTGCTTCAGTGCTAGACCTGGACACTAAAACATGCTTTCTACTCGACCAGGAAATAAGATTCGAGCCTAGAAACACATAGTATCACATGTGAGATTTTCTGTCAACCGTATCTGCTGCCCAATTAGAATCACAGAATGCCAAAATTCTAAAATTTTCACTCTTATGAAACTCTAAACCCATGTCTACTATCCCTACTAGATATCGTAAAATACGTTTCATAGCCTTCCAATGTTGCTCCAATGGAGTGTGTAAAAATTGAGAGACCTTGTTCACCGCAAACGTAATGTCCAGTCTTGTGATGGTGACGTATTGTAATCCACCTACCACAGAGTGATACAACGATGGCTTATCGAAGACTGTACTAGATGTATCACGCTTGAGATTTCTCACCATAGGAGTGGGCATAGGCCGAGCACCAACTATGTCATCCTTCATGAGTAAATCGCGTACATACTTAGACTGCTTAAACACTAGGGAGTCTATGGCTGACCTCTCAGCCTTAGTGCCAAGGAAGAAACTCATTTTCCCCAAATTCTTGAGTGTAAAGACCTTGTTTAAATCAACAATCAGCTTGTTCAGTTCACTTACAGTAGTACCTGTAACTAGAATGTCATCGACATATGTTAAAAGATGGATTGTAGAGAGGGAGGAGTGTTTGAAAAATAGACATGGATCAGATGTGGTGTTTGTGAAACCAAAGCCCTTAAGAGTGCCCTTCAACTTTAGAAACCAAGCACGGGGAGCTTGCTTGAGACTGTATAATACCTTCTCAAGCTCACACACAAGATTGGTGCCAAAATTGTACCCTTCAGGTTGCACCATGTATATATTTTCTGACAAGTTACCATTAAGGACGATGTTTTTAAAACCGAACTGCCATATTTTCCACTGTCTTGACATCGTCACTACCAAAACTGCACGAATTGTCGCAGGCTTAGCAACTGGGTTGAACACCTCACCATAATCAAATCTTTCTCTCTAATGAAACCCTTTTCCCACCATCCGCGCCTTGTACTTCTGTACACTACCATCTGGTTTTCTCTTTATGCAAAAAACTCACCTACATCCAATTGGTTCTACAAGTGCCGAAACATTTACTAATTTTCAGGTTTTGCATGTTATCAAGGCATCATATTCTTTATCCATTGCTGCCTTCTAATATGGTGAAGACAGGGCTTGAGCAACTAAGGATAGCTCGACTTGTGTGAGATCTGGATTAAAGGAGTTAAGCTATGATGAGTACACTTTAGGCTTGAAAGTTCCTGCCCTGCTCCGTGCAACCATGGGATGCATTCTGTCAGATCTTTCCTCAGTCTCAGTGGTAGATTTGGCTAATTGTGCTCTAAACCCTGCATTGCTTAAGGAAAACTCAGAAGTAGAGTTAAAGATACAAGTGTCAACAAATAATGGACAAAAATAAGTACAAATAGTATTGACAATGGACTAGGTAAGGCAAGGAGATACATGTAAGAGGGTGGCATTATGAGGTTCTGGTTGGGAGATGGAAGATTGACTCTCTTGACGAGTTATGATTGTGGCAGGATTTGGTGAATTGGCTCATGGTGTTGGTGTTGCTGAGATTGGCAAGGCTTTATGAGGGCATTCTAGTTTCTTGCTGGGTAACACAAGGACTTTGTTTAAGGTAATGGGTAGTGTTGTAGGTTGAGATATGTAGGGTATTGATGCCTTTAGGGTCGGCTTTTGACTAAAGAACAAAGACTGATTTGAGAATTCAGATTCATCAAAGACTATATGTCTTGACATATAGAGTTTTTTCAGAGGGACATAGGCATTTATATCCTTTGTGATGTGGTGAGTATCCCAAAAACAGGCACTTGTGGGTCTTGAAATCGAACTTATGTTGCTGATAGGGTCGAAGTTGAGGGAAGCATGAGCATCCAAAGATCTTAAGCTGCATTTGTTTCTAAGAACAAGACAGGACAAGACACTGAGAACAAGACATAAGGGATAGAGACACAAAATTATGTGTTCTTGTATTTTGTTTGGTGATAAACTAGAACAAATTATGAAAATCTAATTTATTCTCATTTTTTTCATTAAAAAAATTTGAGATGAAAAATATAATAATAAAAAATATAATTCTGAAAAATTAACAAGAATAATAAAAAAAATAAAAAATAAGTTATGTCTCTTGTTACAGGAAGGACACAAAATACACTAATTCACTGTCTCTGGACACATTGTCTCTGTTCATGTCTCTTCTATCAAACACGATTTTGTGTCTATATCTCTGTCTCAGTGCCCTGTCTCTATAAACAAACACAGCCTTAAGGAACCTATAATCTGGAGTTCTATTGTTCAAAAACTCATATGGTGACTTATACTGTGTAATGGTAGATGGCAGTAGGTTAATGAGGTAAGTGGTAGTGAGACAAGCTTCATCCTAGAACTTAAGAGGCATGGAGGCTTGTGAGAAATGTGTTAGGGCAGTTTCTGTCACATGCCAATATTTTTTTTAGCTTTTTCATTCTGCTGATGGATATACGGACAACTTAGTCTATGTGAAATTCCATGTTCAATAAAAAATTGTGTGAAGGAGTGTGAGATGTACTCCTTGCTATTGTCCATTTGAAGCGTTTTAATCCAGTGACCAATTTTATTCTCTATCAACAGTTTGTATTGAATAAATGTTTAAAGAGCTTGACTCTTGTTTTGGAGGAGGTATAGACAAGTGTATCTAATTTTAGCATTAATAAAAATGATATAGTACCTAAAGCCTAAGCTAGTGACAATAGGTGTTGGACCCATATATCTGAGAAGATTAATTCTAAAGGTTGATCATAAACTATTTGAAAATCTGAGAAGTATAAATTGTGCAATTTACCCTAACAATAAGCATCACACAGTGAGTCATTTGGTAAAAATTTAGTTTTATTTATGTATTTAATATTACAATTTTGTAAGACTCTTTCAACAATTCTTGTAGAGGACTGGCCTAAATTTTTGTGCCACATATTAAAATCATTATATGTAGTGTTTACATTATTGATGCTGGCTATTATTACAGGACTAGGACCTGAATTTAAAGGACTGAGATTACAGACTCTATGCAGTATGGATGTGTGAGATGTTGCATCTGATTGTACTATCTTTGCAAGCACTCTAATATTCTTAAAGTAGTATAATCCTCCTCTAAGAGATTCCTTTAATAGAGTTTTCTTGGTCTCTTGATATTTCACAAAATAATTAAATAAATAAAACTAAAAAAAGACGTAATTGTCAAGAGCAAACTTAGCTACACTAATGAGTTTTTGGTGTGAAAGAGACATGTAGTAAATTTAACAATTTAAAATCACAGGAATTAGACTAAGCAAATAGTATAGTTTTGCCAATGCTATTTAAGTTCATACATTGGCCATTACCTATTAACACTTGATCTATTCCTTCGTATTCTGAGTTTTCAATCAAATTATTTACATCAAAAGTCAGATGATGTGATGTAATGTGATGTGCTAGTGTCCAAATATCAGGCTTTATCAGAGAGAGGTATTCTTTATTGTGCTACTGCAAGCATAACTTTAGTTTGTTGATCAATCTATGGTCTATGAAAGGAAGATGAAGGTGGAGGTGGTGTATTTGTTACAGCCTCATGAGAATTTTGGAAGTCTTGATTAAGTCTATCAAAACATTCCCATACTGTATATCCAAACTTCTCACAAAGCTGACACTGCGGCCTAGAATTGCCATAAAAATCAGATCTTCCACCTCTAAAACCTCTTCTTCCTCTAAATCTTCCTCTAAAATTTTGACTTCTTATTTGAAATTGATGTTACTGCTAGAAGTTTGGTTGATACTCTTGATAGTTAAAATGTTGATTCTATGGTTTTTGATCTGTTTCCTGAGCTAAATTGACATGCATTGTTCTTATTACAGTTTGTTTAAACCTTTCAGCTAATTCTTCTTAACTTACTAGTAGTAATTCTACCTCACTTTCTGTTATTTCATTAGATTTGACGTTAATCATAGTAATAAATGTACTATATTCTTCGTTTAAACCTTGAGACATTACTTCAACAAATTCTTTATTTGAAAGAGGGTGCACCTAGGGCAAATAGGGCATTAATTACCTTCTTAAGCTTGGTCATGTAATCGGCCACAGATCCTTACAGTTTTATAGTCTTGAGTTGTGTTTTGAACTGTTTCACTTTCGATTCCAACCGTTTTACAAAATAATCTTTCAATTGATACTAGATCTCATATGTGAATTCACAATTTGCTAACTGACTTGTGAAGTTTGGATCTATCGACGCAAACAATTACGACACCAAGAAATGATCATCTTGCTCCCAATCAATGAACTCCTGAGTCTCAATTTCTTCCTCGCGATCTTCATCAGTCTTGTATCGCTTCAGAATCTTTTTTGGACTGAGATGCTCCTTTAGTTCGTTTAATTTGATGAACGCCAACGCTTGACGCTTCCGAGACACGAAGTTATCGTCATCGAGCTTGAAGGAGACCGTTTTTATTGTCGCTCGTGTAGTGGAGTTTGCAGAAGCTTAGGATTTGCTTGGAGTTTCCATGGATCAGAGAAGAGAATGGGAAGGTGAGTTGAGAGAGAATAGAGAAAGAAGAATCTAAAAAACTCTCATAATATATTATTGAGAAAATGATGAGTACACTCAGGGACGAATTTAGAAATATTATTATGGGGCCAATAACATATATAATAATATTAAAAAATTATGCAAAAATTATAGAATGTAATATATGTATTACAAAAACATACCGATAGAGAATATATTTTAAAAAGTAAAAAATATGTGTGTATTTTTTACTAACGAAGTGGTCAATTCTTCGTATCATAAAATTCATCGATAGTAGAATCTGTGTCAAATTTTTCAGTAATTTTTTTCAATATAATTAAAAGACAATTAGCAAGAAATTCAACTCTCATTTTATTTCTGAGTCATTCTTCACAATATTCATAGTTGAAAAAGATCTTTCAGTTATAGCAATTTAAACAAAGAGAATTAATATCAAATGAATTAAGAAAGACGATCACAAGAAGAGAAAGGATTCACTTGATGGAATTTAAAAAATTTTATTTAATTAAAAAATATTAGTAATAATATCTTTTTCATATTTTTTTAATATTATTACTTACTCTTTAGATATTAGAAATCATTAATATTTAGATTGGATTGGACTTTTATTTATAATAAATTGAATATTAAATAAATTTTTAAAAAATTAAATCATACTTAATAACTTATTACTATTAATTTTTTTTAAATTTGAGGGGATAGAAACCTCTACTCTCCTCAGTATGTCCGCTCCTGAGTACACTATAAGTACACATTTTGTTATTACATTGATACATGTTTTATATAGTGCCACTAACTATTATAGATAAGTGAGTATCTTTATTGTTAAATATTTTGTTGTTCCCAAAAATATTAACATATTTAATATCATCATTATTATATATAAAATTAATAATTACTTACATCGTTATGTTTTAGTAATTACATTACGTTGTTTAAATATTTTTTTCCTAAAAAATTTATAATTTTTCTTCTAAATTTTTATTGTTGAAAAAACATTTTTCATTTTATTTTTTATGATAACTTATTTTAACTATATTTTATTTTAAAATTTGTGTCTTGTATTTTATAAAAGTACGGTATTTTTGAGATAATTAATAGTTTATAATTTATTAATTTTTTTAATTTTTAAAAGAACTCATTTTAATTAATAAGATATATATGCAACAATTTCTTAACTAAATACACTATAAATATACTGGTATTTGATAATTTTATAGAGTATTATTGATATTGTTGTGTCTTTTTTATGTAATTGTTATGTTAAAAATAAAATTTACTAAATATAATTTCTATTATGTTTTTTATATATTGATAATTTTTTTTCTAAAACTAACTCAATAATACTTTTATGTAATAAAAAATATAATACAAAAAAATTAAAAAAACTCGTATAAAATTCCACCCTTCTATATCAAAATTTTATATTCATTCTTGGTCCATGAATGATTAAGCTTGTTAATATCATAAGAGTTACATATTGTTATTTTAAACTGGAAAAAACTCTTTATACATGAAAATTATATATATAATTATGCTAGTTTTATAATAAAATTAATTATTAATATAAAATATACATTAAATACAAAATGATAAGCGTCCAAAATTATAAGTTCCCATCATAACCTAATAATCAAAACACAAGTTTTTTCATCAGTTGAATTAAAAGATTAACATAAAATATTCAATATGGCAATAATCCATATATTTAAGTCAATTTTACTTCATAAAAAAATTCTATGGTTTTACAAAACGCACATTTTTATTCCGTATAAAAAATTATATATTTCCACAATGCCTCAATCTAATGTTGTTTTATTAATGTTAATTCGAGAAATCATATCAATAATAATAATAATAATAATAATAATAATAATAATAATAATAATAATTGCGGACATGCATGCATCACATGGATATCAATATCGAAATATTTGGTTTAATTGTTATTATAATATATATGTGTGTGTAACATGGTGCATGCCTTTGGATTGTTCTGGATTATTAAGGGGAAAAGAAAAGGAAGCTCGTGTTCAACGTGATTGTAATTAAAGGGGACACATGACTTTGGAGTTTGGGTGAGCAAAATTAGTCAATTAAGTTGAAATTATACCCAAAAAAAAAAAAAAGAAAAGATGTCATAAGACAATCTTTTCTAATCAAATAGAACAAAATATATTTTTATTTTTAAGGCAAAAAAATAAAAAAGCTTCTAAGAAAAAGGATCTTGATATTGAGTCATTGAGTGAGTCTTTTTTTTTGTGTCCTTTAAATTTTGAAAAATAAGTTATATAGACGAATACCAATTTTTAAAATGTTTGGAGTCTAAAATTTAGAGACTATAAATTGTAATAACTTGTCTTGTTTTTTTTTTTTACTTTTGTTTGTGTTTATTAATTACTACTGAAATAAATGATTAATATTAAATATAATAAATATATAATTATAAATATTAAATTAAATGAAATAAAAAAACAAAATGACTCTTTTTTATACCGATTTTTACTGTAGACACAATAACACGAATTGCTAATATAATATAGGAAGGTTATCAGGTGTACCGGAAATATTGGTGTTCCAGTTGTTTTAACCGTTGATCTAAATTATAAAAAATATATATAATATATATTAATTAAAATCAACGGTTAAAACAACTGAAACACCGATGTTCCTAGATACACCTGATAACTTTCCTATAATATATCAAAAATTACGGGTGTGTGCCATCGAGAATATTCTATTGTCTAATTAGGAGACTAAAACTCATTGCCCAACTTAAAATAATATATATATTAAAAAACACTATTTCCAACAACCAATCTAAAGAAAAAGAAAAAACAACTAAGTAGCAATCAATTATGAATTATGAATGAAAATGAAGAATTGAAGATAGATATGGGCGGCGAGGGGGTGGCTGACGGCTCTGATGTGTCATCGGTGTCATCTCATCATTTTCTTTCTCATTCACCAATTAACAAGTGTCATCATTCACTTTCACATGTTTTCTTTACTTTTTTTTATTATTAATATATTATAATTAAAAGTAATTAAATATTAAATTAATTATGTGCCAAGACTTATATATAATAATACAACATAATACTAATAAGATTTTCAGAATTTATTTTGATTATGAAAAAGCAAGTGGTGTTTTGGGAGATTATGGGAGACTGGGGTGATTTACCGTGGGGTGGAAAAGCCAGTTAACACGCAGGGGCGAGGTGACGAGGCAACCAACGCAGCCTCTGACACCACGCAGGGGCGTGGTGAAACTGGCGGACTTCGTGTCACCACCACGCAGGAGCGAGGTGACTTGGCGACCATGCATGCGTGTGACACCACGCAGGGGCGTGGTGCAGCTGGCGTCGCGGAGTTCCGAGGTCGTTCACCTCGGGGGGGCGTGGTGCAGGTGTCGGCATGCAGGGGACAGGCTCCCCGGTAAACAGCACAAGCGTGGCCTCTCTTCAAGCTCTCAAGCTCTATATAAGAGCATTCCCCCCCCCCCCCCCTTATAACATTCATAACAACACGAGAGTCCCCCCCCCCCCCCAATTCATATACACGGTTTTGAGAGAGAGGTAGTAGTGAGAGGGAAGAAGGGTTTTGTAGGAGAAGGGGTTGCTGCTGTTAGGAGCATAGTGAGTGAGAAAAAAAATTATTTTGTATTTATTTTGAAAAATGGTTCGTAATTATAATGTTCCGGAGGATCATATAATAAATTATTTGGATCATCCTATATATGTAAGTTGGTAAATTAAATTTTTGTTGTATATATTTTATCTGTTATTTTTTGTTATTTAATATGTTCCATAATAATTTTTTGTTAATTTAAAATAAATTTTCTAATATAAAAAAAAAACTAGAATAAAATATTATATTGTACCAATACAATACTATAGTATAATATAATATACTATACGATAAAGTAAATTTTTTTTTAAAAAACTCTAATAAAATAAAAAAATGATGTATATACTGTAAGTAAATTTAAATATGTACTTTTCATATAGGTGTGTTCCATCTACCTGAACTAGGGGCTTGCAATGCCTAAATGCCCTAACGCATGGATTGAAACTCCAGAATACGCGATGAAGTATTTTTACCCCTTGCGCCTCTTCATTCCCATTGTAGAGTGGGCGTGTTTCTATCTGGACAACTGACCCAGGCATCTTCTGAACCATAACCGAGAGCCACCACGGCAAGGCTTGGTAACTCTCCTCCCAATCACCGAAAACTTTCGCTATGGACTTCTGCTTTGCCAACCAAGCCTTTCGGTAACTGATGGTATAGTTGAACCTTGACTGGACTTCGGCTATTATAGTTTTCACCTTTATGGACGGATCTGTCTCGACCAATGGCCTTATAGCCTCAGCAACTGTGTCCGAGTCCAACTTGGAATGATCTTGTGAAATCACTCCCATCGTGCACGTGTGCCTACCGTTGTATCTGCGTATCTCCCAACACCCTTTTTTCCGTATCAAGCTGGCTCGGATAAGCCAGTCGCACCCGCGCCCATACATCTTGCACTTTGCATAGAACGTCTGTGGCTCAGACTCATACACTTCGTAGTCAACTCCTCTAGCAATAGTGTAACTTCTAATTGCTGCCACGACTGACTTTCTAGAACTGTATTCCACTCCAATGCGGAACTCTCCGTCCTCGGGATCAGCAACGCCTACAGAAAGTGCCCATTATCGTTTGTTAATCAATCCGAAGTATATATTAAAGATAACAAATTATTCGGTCATCACGTACCTATGTTTGAATATTCCGGAAACTCCGGTGCATGCATGGCGTCGAGATCCAACTCACGCATAAAAGGTGGCACGTTCATCGGTTGACTGATCGATGGGTGAACCACTACATTAGCAGCTGCTGTCTCAACTCCCACATCACCATCCTCATCTTCGTCGCCAACTTCATAAGTGGCTTCGAAGTCCTCTTCGCTGTCACTATTCATTTCCTCGTACACTGCAGCTCTATCATCCTCGACCTCTAAGTCATTTTGAATCCCTTCCGCCACTTCCGTTTCAAACTCAACATACAGCTCAATATGGGGCTGTCGCATCTGAGTCTGCCGGTGAATTTGAAACATATTATGCATAGTCACTTCGTCAGTGATTGGCATGGTATCAAACTGTATTAGGCCACCAAAAACTACAACCGGATTACGGTACAGAATTCTGCTGACTCTCATTAACGTACCGTTCTCCATGCTTTGACAGAGACCATTCCGAAGTTCCATAAACGTCATGGTGCATGGAACCACAAACGAAAATGGATTCTGGCAGACGAACCTCACTCCCTCATGAGTATTACGTATTATCTCACCGTCGCGATACACTACCAAGTTTGCAGTACCCTCCATTACCCCAGAAACACCCTCAAAGAACACTCACACACTTCCTTAGAATGAAAATGAATCCGTGCACTGCCTTATATAGAGAGTAGCCTTCACCACGCCCCCACGTTTTGATTGCGCCAGGCGAATCACGTTCTGCCACGTGTCATTACGCTCCCACGTGATACAGCAACACGCCCCCACGTGATGCATAGGTGGACCAACCACGTGCCGCCACGTCAGCAACACGCCCCCACGTGTTGCCAAAGTGGCAATTTCTTCCATTGCCAACTCATCAACACGCCCCCACGTGGTGCTTGCGTGGCCCATTCATCTTTTGCCACGTCATCACCACGCCCCCACGTGCTAGGTTAGCACGCCCCCACGTGCTGCCACCGTGTCCCAATCATGCTGCGCCACGTCAACTCACGTTACACTTGTCGCAGCCTCCACGCCCCTGCGTGTTGAACTTGACTCCATCATTGGGTAAAACACCCTATTCTCCCATTTCTAACCAAAACATCACTTTAATTCCCATATTAAAATTTTTGAGCCTAAGATTTTACCGGTCAATAATGTACAAAATATTATTAATACACATTTATATTAAATTTTTTGAAACAATTTATACCCATATATAATAAAAATTACTTTTAATTGACATTTTCTAAAAAATATTTATTATTTTCTATATCTATATTTAATTTTTATATTATATTATTATTATTATAATTATTATAATTATTATTCATATAGTTATTAAATTCGATCAAATCGAGTGTGAGTGAGCTATATATTTGATTCCGTTAACACAAAAATTAAAGCATGTGTGTAAATGAATAACTCAAAAATAATTATTTTGAAAACCAAACTTAAAATTTTTGGATAATACTTTTTTCATAAAATTTTTAACTATTAATTTATAGTAATTATATATTTTTATATCGTATAGAAACATTAAGTAATATGCATTATCATAGAATTTTTGTGCTAAAAAACATATTGTACATACCTAAAATTGCTAAAAATTTAATAAGTGTCTTTAAATTTTGCTTGAATAATAATGTGTCTTTTGAATTTTACCTATTTTCTTGTTTTGTTAAATTTTAGGTTAATAAGCAAACTCTTCTCCAAAGATTTTTTAGAAATGGCTTATATACCTTACTTGAAATATTTGAATATTATATATTATCAAATGTACAGAAAATTATTTTTTTTATAGAGAAATTACATAAATAAAAATAACTAAAAAATAAAAAAATACTAACCTAAAATAAAAGAAAGATTTTTAATCATAAAATTCTTAAAATTAAGCTAAACTAAAAAAGAAAGAATATTATAATTAATTCTATTTACAAAAAAGATTTATAAAAAAAATTAGGAATCTGATTTTGATTTGATCTAGTCAACACTCCCCTCAAACTAGTTTAAAAATATCCTTCATTGACAACTTGCTTACTATGCTATCAAAGGTCTTTTTGAGTAATTATTTAGTTAGAACATCTGCTAATTGTTCCGTAGTCAGAATATATAAGATACAAATCTATCCTCTCTCAATCTTTTCTTTTATAAAATGCTTGTCAACTTCAACATATTTAGTTCTATCGTGCAAAATTGGATTATGGACAATAAAAATGGCAGATTTGTTGTCACAATACAATTTTATTAGTGGAGATATAAGAACTTTTAGTTCTTGTAAGATTTTCTCTATCTACAATGCTTCACATATTCCATGAGCTACTATTCTAAATTCGGTTTCAGTACTGCTTCGTGCCACAACACTCTCTATTTCTTTACTCATCCAACTAATCAGGTTTTCTCCAACAAAAATACAATATCCAGATGTTGACCTTCTATCCATGACATCTTCAACCCAATTTGCATCTGTATAGGTTTTTACTAGAAGATGTCCATAGTTTTTGTAAAATAACCCTTTTCTAGGCAACTCCTTCAAGTACCTTAAGATTCTAAAAACAGTATTCATGTGTTTTCGGCCAGGTAAATGCAAAAATTGGCTTATTATGCTCACAACAAAAGCTATATCTAGATGTATATTGGATAAATAGATCAGCTTCCCACCAATCATTGATATCTTTATTTATCCATTATATTTTTTAGTTCAGCTGACTTCAAATTTAAGTTGGGTTCGTTGGCTATAAGATTTTAATATTTAGTAATAAAAGAGATGAAAATAAAAATTTTATGGCCTGATTAGTTTTTATTTTTATTTTTACTATCTTCTATTTTAAAGTTTTATTAAAAAAAGCTAAAACATAGTAAAAGAAATTAAAAATAAAAAAATCCAACTCTAATATTTTGTTTTTACAAAGAGAGGATTGTATATTTGTATTTACCTGTGTATGTAGTTATGTGAGTTGTTGGCTTTCCCCTTCGTTTGTCTTTCTTCTTGTCTTTCGGACCAGAGTTTGATTTTATCATTAAATAATAAAATGAGAAAAAGAGGACAGAATGGCATTTTAATTTCCCAATAAAAATAAAAATATACCAATAAGATACAAAAATAAGAGCAAATTCGCCATACTAATGGAAAAACTTATTATTTTCAATAGTTTACTAATGCAATGGACAAACTTGTTGCATCAAAGAAAAATGTTGAATCTAAGTAAATAAACATGAAATAATTGTTTTTGAGAAATAATAATATTTTTAATTTTATTTCAGAAAATTTTCTCTAATGTTACTTCTTATTAATTTTTTAATTTAAATAACTTTCTAAAATTTAGGAAAAATTAGCATTACATTAGTATTTAATAGGTTTACAATTATTTGCTTGTTAATAATATTACCTTAACATGAGAAATTGGTACACATCTATTCTTAATATATAAAAGTAGATATATAAGTTTATCCATATTATTTTTAAGCCAATTTTCTTCTCCTACTAACGCCATGTCAGCAGCGTCGCTTACTTGCAAAAATTTTAGAATCAACCACTCAAATCTTGCCAAATCAGCTATTATTTCTAAATAAAAAAAATAAAAATATACAAAAAAACTAAAAAACACAATAAAAACCAGCAACTTAACACACAATAAATAATTTTTTTCAAATCAACCCTTATTTTTAAAACAACAAAAACACAAATTAACATTTACCCAGAAAAAAATTTAAAAAAACCAGAGAGCCTATTACCTTTCTCATACTTCTCAAAACCCACTTCCTCTCAACACCTCTCCATACCAAAATCATATTTCCCGCATCATCTTTCGGTCCCATGAGTCATTGCACTTTTCCCGAAACAAATTGTCCATTACGATGTCCATCTCCAGCGGAGCCGCATTGCATAAATTGCAGAAACCAGGCCAAACTCCAGTCCTCCTGTTGCGGTTTCTTTGCTGGAGCTCGATTCCAGATCCCATGTATTTTTCTATAGATTTTTCAATTTGCCCTTTACTCTTCTCACTTTGTTGTTCAATAACATTTTCAATAGCCCTATTTATTTCTAATTAATAGTAACATTTTAATTGTGAAATCATTGCAAGTAGCACAGATTTATGTATTCCTCTTTTTTAACGGGTTCTATTCAACAGTCACAACCAAAATTAATGTCCATTTAAATTATTACTCCCTATATAGTATATACTGTCCATTGCAATATTTGAGCATCAAATTATAAATTGTTATTCTACACGTCGAGTACTGCTTCCACAATTTACATTTATGTGTTCTTCTTTTTCAAATTGTTATTTCACATGTGTAGTATTACTTTCATAATTTAGTTAGAATGGATTATCATTCTTTGACTATGTCTTATTCTCTTTGTTGTAGAAGGATTTTCAGTGGCAATGATAGAGTGAAAAACTTAATATCCAAAATAGTTAGATTAAAGAGGCGGAGAGCAATCCTTTCGAAAAAAAAAAGAAGACAAGAATATATGTGCCTCCAACATATGATTATGCAGTTTGGTTTGTTTAACATAATTTTGATTGCACCTTCTTTATTTTATTGTAAATTGATTCCTAAGGTGATTTTGATGCCTATTTTAAAAATGTAAAAATACAGTTATTTGAAACACTTAGATCTATCCAATTTAGATAAGTAAGGATGAGGAGAAAGTAATATCTTAAGTCGAGGAGGAGTGCCAATTTAGCTTCCACTTCAGTTAATACAAAAAAGTTTTATAATATATTTTGTTCTATTTTTTGTATTGATTTTTGGTAATAAATATTCTGTTGTAATTGTTTACGAATCATTCTGTAGAATTTAAATGAAATATTTTGTATCATATTTAAAATTCTATCTTGTGTGAAGAAGAGATAATTTTTTAAAAAAATTACTTCAATAATAATTTTGCAATCCTCGAAGAAAAAGGAATGTCTTAAGTTAAGGAGTATTTCTATTTTTTGTATTGATTTTTGGAAACAAATATTCTGCTGTAATTGTTTACGAATCATTCTGTAGGATTTAAATGAAATATTTTGTATCATATTTAAAATTCTATCTTGTGTGAAGAAGAGATAATTTTTTAAAAAAATTACTTCAATAATAATTTTGCAACTCTCGAAGAAAAAGGAATGTCTTAAGTTAATGAGTATTGCCAATTCAGCTTTCACTTTGGGTGAGTACAAATTATTTTGTAACATGTTTTGTTTTAATTGTTGCTACTTATAGCTAATTAATAGGAAAAAAATTCGTATAGTTTTTTGTAATTCTTTGTTGTCATTATGTAGAATGAAAATGAAATCTTTTGCGTTATATTTAAAATCATAGAAATATGTGAAAAAACGGATAATTTTTTTAAAAAAAATCACATTAATAATAATTTTGCAATCCGTAAAAAAATATGGACCTTCCAGTTTTATTGTGTAATATTGTCCAATCCATTAGTTCAATCCAATTGTTGAGAAATAAATTGAGAAACCTATTTGTATTTTTAATACTTTTTCATGATATATTTTCTGCTTAAAACTACATTTTATTGAAGTTTTTTGTTTACAGGTAGACAATCATCATGTATTCATAGCTCATCTTCAAGACCTATTGTGATTTTATTGCTTTATTGTATATCTTTCACTCCGCAGATAATACAAATAATGAGATGGAAAGATATGCTGTGTTTCAAGAGGTAAAACGCAAAAGAAGATAATTATTAAATCAAAAGAGATCTGTTCGACCTAATCAAAATTTAAGTATACATACTTTCAACAATAGTTTCTCCCTATTTTTTCAAAAGTAAATTTTAAATTTCATTACTCATAATTAATTCTTTTCCTTTTTTTTAACACTGTAGCAGTGTAACATTTCCAGAAATTCAACCAACTACTTCCTCAACGAGAGTTGTTTCTAATCGAGCAACACATAATTCAGAAATTCAACCAACTACTTTCTCAACGAGGGTTGTTTCTAATCGAGCAAATCAACACCCAAGTAAGTGGCCAAATTTTTTTTTTAATTTTTCTCTTAACATTATAGCTTAAAATTAAGGCAACTAAATGTTTGAGTGAACTCTTTTATTACAAACTGATTCTTTAGGTATTAATTTAATTTGACTGCAAATATATCATTTAAATTATGTTCTTTATTTCAATTTTTACAGATTTGACTAATGAAGTATAGAATTTTGGAAGACCAACATGTGTCTGTGAGTATTGTGGCGCAATACTTTGATACAAAGAAAGGACCCACAAAATCAGAAATACAACTCATCCGAAATTCTCCATTTGTTGCTTGAAAGGAAGAGTCCAATTGCCATTGTTAAAATTCCCTCTTTTTTTGCTACATAATTTATTAGATTACCATGGAAGTAACATTGCAAAAAATTTTAGGAAGCATATTCGCATCTATAATATAGCCTTTGCTTTTACGTCTATGGATGAAAAAATTGATCATGAAATTAATAAACATGGTGGCCAGGGCGGAGCTACATTGTAGCAAAGGGGGACAATGACCTCTCCCAATTTTAATTTTTTACATGTAAATTATATGTAAATTTTAGTTTAGCCCCCTAAAATTTTATTTTAGTCTTTTTTTTTATTATATAAATATTTTTAGCCCCCCTCTAATCTTTAATCTAGCCCCGCCCCTGATGGTGGCCCATATACTTTTCACATTAATGGTCAAAATTATCATTTTCTTGGATCTTTGGTTCCTTTAGATGGGAGAAAAGGTAAGTTTGCACAACTTTATATCCATGACACAGCTAATGAGATATCAAATAGATTAGGAGTGTTCAACAATGATGATGGAAGCAGGCCCCTTAAAGAGAAAGTTGTGAGAGATCTAATTCGTATGTTTGAATAATTCGCACAACTGACTTATGGGTATTTTATAACTAATAAGTCTCTCAAAAATTTATTTATTTATTTAATTATTTAATTTAACAAATATAATAAAATCCTAAACAGGACTGATCAATATGAAGAAATAATGGAGATACCAAGTCAAGACAATGCCAACACAAATCTTCAGAGTAGAATGATTAGAAATCAAATAACTATTCAAGATCTAATGGCCATGCAATGAAAATTTGATGATCAGGTATGACAAAAAAAACTCACAACATGCATCATACATTCATACTTACTCAAATACCATATACCTAATGATAACATAAATTGAATATTGTAATAGGAAAAGATCTTCACAATTTTAGCAACTATAAACAAAATTGATGATAATTTGGATGGAACTATATTGAATGTGAAAAGTATCATAAGAAAGCATATAAAAAAGGAGACAACTAAATTTGTGGCACATGTAATCAAACACCACAATATCTAACCATAAGGTAATTCTATATACTTTTCATAATCTCATCTATCAAATTATTAGTTACTAATCTAATACTTATTTTAGGTTCAGAATTCAATTAAAGGTTTCAGATTAAAGTGCTACAACAACTTCTGTATTATTTGATGGCGAAGCAAAAAAATTATTAGGGACAACTGTTTCAAATCTAATGACACTCAAAGAAAGTAATGATATTGAAGCATCACCCCAATTGAAAAACTTGTGCAACCTCACACTTATATTTGAAGTCAAATTAAATGACTTTAATCTCAAAGAAGATTCTCAACAATACATTGTTACCAAGACATTTGTTCCAACTAAAAATATTGAACCTCAACACCCATTACAACAAATAAAATAGGTAATACTAAAAAAAATCACTTATTCAAGACATCATTTTTATTTCTAATTTAAATTATTTATTGATTATAAGAACCAACTTCGCCAATACTAATATCATCAGACGAAGATCACATACTCATCAAGAGATTGAGGAAAAAGAAAA
Source organism: Arachis stenosperma (assembly GCF_014773155.1). Lineage (NCBI taxonomy): Eukaryota > Viridiplantae > Streptophyta > Magnoliopsida > Fabales > Fabaceae > Arachis > Arachis stenosperma. The sequence continues at coordinate 12,230,839 of NC_080378.1, forward strand.
CCATACAAATTCAAGACACATCTTTGGAAGAAGAACATACATGCAAAGATGGAACAAACAACACAAAAGAAAGTGCATACAACTCAACAATTCATAAAGAATATGCATTCATAAGAATCTACAACCGAAAGAAGAAAGCAACAACTCTAACAACAACCAATAAAGAAAAAGGAGGACGAATACCATGTAAGAAAACTAAGTTCATCAATTAAAATAAATGCAAAAATCAAGCCACCAAATATAAATTTCATCTTGTATAACTCTAACATTTAAATACTTTGTATTACAATTTTTTTTAAATAAAACACCTTTTAAATTTATTTTTAATTTATATATATTTAATTTAATTTTATAAAATATAACAATTTTTAATATTTATTGTATACTATTATTAATTTACCGTCTCACGCATCAAACAAGTCTCATTCTAGTTTAATTTCAAACTTCAACAAGATTTTAACTTAACAAATAGCAATTACATATTGAAACCGATAAAGTATATAATTTTGCATTTAATGTTTTTGAAACTTTCTCTGTTTTATAGTTATTGAAAAAGCTCTCTTTCTCTGTGGTAAATAAAATACGTGTTGCCATTAATAAATTGATATTTAAGGAAGATTTATTGATGGTCAAAGTAATTTACCTACCAGATGTCCAAATAATTTTTTTTTTTACTTTAAATTCCACAGAAAAATGTTTACAACTTTACATGATAATTTAAAAACTTGTCTCTAGCCTTCGTTGAAAAAGAAATTCATCAATTGGAAAAATGAGTGCTAATCAGGAAAAAAAAAAGGGTGAAAAAAAAAAAGTTATTGGGATTTTTCTTAGCATCCGGATGTTTTTTACTGGGAAAAAAGTATAATAATAATAATAATAATAATAATAATAATAATAATAATAATAGTAAACTTTAAAAAATTAAAAATTAAAATATGAGTTTTTTTTCGGTGTCTACTAAAAATATGAGTTTGTTAAAAGCATAACCTATATATATAAATTTATTTAAAACTTACTTAATTAAGAATAGTTAATTAGTCAATTACAAAATTTATTAATTTGTTTTTTTAATTACAAAATTCAGGATCATTTAAAATACGTATGAAAATAAATTAGATTAATTAATGTGTTATTATATAATTATATCATAAAATAATGATTTTATACCAAAATATTTATGAGTAACACTACGTATACCAAAATAGTAGTTACTATCAAATAATAGCAATAATATAAAATAAAAATATATGGCATTATACGTATTTGAATATGATAGTTACAACTAAAATTAAATATACATACAAATAACATTTTTGTATAATATATGAATTTAATCATGATAGATTGTATTATAAAATAATTTTACACGTACGTATAACGTTACTTCATTAAAAATTATTATATTTTATTTTAATTATATAAATAATTATTTAAAAATAATTATATTATATATATATTAAAATTAATAACTAAAATTAATTAATAATATAAAATATATATTAAAATATAAATATATAAAATTATTTATTTTTATATAAAAATATTGTAAGTTTTTATAAATATTTGTTTTTTTTTTTCAGCATAATATTACTTTTGTTTCTTTCTTTTTCTCCTCTCCTTTAGTTGAGTGCTGAAGACAGTAGTACAAGACCACCAACCTATGCAGCCAACATGATCAAAAAGCCAACAAAAACGCAAAGAAAGAAAGACAGCAAGCTTTGTGTGTTGTGTTTTCCTCTCCACACAACACACAGATCTAACCAACATCAACATGGGGTGACTCAAAAACAAAAACTAAAAACCACACAATAAAAGAAAACAAAAAACAAAAACAAATAAAGAAGATAAAGCAGCTGAACTTGTTCATCGCCGCCACTGGAAATCACAACCCAATACCTCAAAGTTTCAATTTTTGTTTTCTTTTGTTTTTGGGGGGTGAGTTACTTTTCATCTCAATTATGCTCTTTTTGTTTTTTTTGGAAGTTCTTGATTGATTTAATTTGTTCTTCAATTCACTTCTATACCGATCTTCAGTTGGTTTTTATTATTTATTTTTAATTTCAAGTTTGATTATTTGTTTTTGATTGATCAGGTAGCTTCAATTATATGGTTGCCATTTTTTATCATGATCATCATAGTTCTTGTTAGAGTTTGACTGGAGTTTGTTGATTTATCATATTATTTATTATTAAATTTGTTTTGCGTTTATTTTTTATTTCCTCTTGTTTTGATTGGAATTTTGTGTTTGGTCAGGTAATTTTGTAATTATTCAGGCACATCAGATTTTTATTTTTCTTTCTTCCCATTAAATTTTGGAAATTGGGAACAAACTTATCAGGTAATCTCTGTTCTGTTTCAGATCTTTTTGACAGAAGATAAGAAAAAGAAAGGTGGCTTTGATTTATCTGAAACTAAACCTTTTGTGTTGCTTTCATTCTGTTTGTTTTTTTGCTCCAATGAATGCATACAGGTAGAAGAAACTGTGTTGTGTTGTGTTGACTTTGTGGTCAAAACACACAAATTGCTGTGTGGTTCTGGTTTTGATTCACACAATCTTCCAAAGGATTGAGTTCCTTGCAGCTGCATCAGAAGACGAAAAGGCCGGTTTGATTGTTTCGTCGTGATGGCGACTCTAGCTCATGCGAATTCTAGGAGAATGTATTCATGGTGGTGGGACAGCCACATAAGCCCAAAGAATTCAAAATGGCTCCAAGAAAATCTGACTGGTAATGCCTTCCACAAATCTGGGAGAAATGAATTTCAAATATCTATTGTTTTTGTTTGTATCTATGGATCAACTAATTGTTCATGATATTGAACTCTAAAGGAAGTCTTATTAAGGTTTTCTCTTTCTTTGCTATCATAATATTATGCATAATTAGTGAGATATGTTACTTTGCTATAAGTTTTGGAATATTGAACCGGACAATGCATATTTCGTTGTTTGCTTAGTCTGGCACAATGATGTAATCTGATTCAAATCGGTGTTAAGGTTTTCCAACTTGAGACATTTTAAGGTGATTAATGGCTTTATATATGGAAACATTTTCTCTAAATATGCAACTTTGCATTTGTTTACATCTTTTGAATCTTATTAGAAGTTATTTTCTTTCTGTTTTAATAACTAAAGATGTTTAAGCATTCGAAGACAGGATTTATTTCATCATAGAAAAAATAGTAGGTATGCCTTTTCAAATGATCATGTTTATTTGCTTAATGACCAGAAAGTTGTGATAACATTTTTCGGTTAACATACCATCTGGTGCTATGCTTTTAAGATGCATGTGATCTTATCAAAATGGTATCTTCTGTTTCTCAGACATGGATGTCAAGGTGAAGCAAATGATTAAGCTTATTGAAGAAGATGCTGATTCATTTGCACGGAGAGCAGAAATGTATTATAAAAAACGGCCAGAGCTTATGAAATTGGTCGAAGAGTTTTATCGGGCTTATCGGGCATTGGCTGAAAGATATGACCATGCAACTGGAGTGATCCGCCATGCACATCGAACAATGTCCGAAGCATTTCCTAATCAAGTTCCAATGATGCTGACAGATGATTTACCAGAGACTGAGCCACGCACACCGGATTCGCGGCACCCTTCACGTGCATTCGACCTCAATGGAGCTAATACTGAAGATCATGATTCTTCTATAAACAAAACAGCTTTAAAACACCTCAATGATCTTTCTATCCCCAGAGAACATGAAAATTTTTCGAAGTTTCCAGAAGGAAATGCTAGAAGGGGTCTCGATTTTCATGACTCACAAGAGGATGGTGGAGGGCTAAACAATGGAAGCCACGATGAAAAAACTCAAGCCTTGTCAGAATCTGAACGGGTGACAAAAACTGAGACAGAAATTTTGGCCTTAAAGAAAGCCATTGCTAAATTAGAAGATGAAAAGGAAGCTGGTTTGCTTCAGTATCAGCAGAGTTTGGAGAGATTATCTAATCTTGAATCAGAAGTTTCTTCTGCACAAGAGAATTCTCGGAAACTTGATGAGCGAGCAAGTAAAGCTGAAGCTGAAGTTCAAGCCTTGAAGGAAGCCCTCAAAGAATTACAAGCTGAAAGGGAAGCTAGTCTTCTTCGATATCAGGAATGCTTGGAGAAAATATCTAATCTGGAGAATAATATTTCTTTTGCTCAAAAGGATGCAGGAGAACTCAATGAACGAGCTGCTAAAGCGGAAACAGAAGTCAAGTCTCTAAAGCAGGACCTTGCTAGAGTTGAAGCTGAAAAGGAAGCTGCCCTTGTTCAATATCAACAGTGTCTGGAGACATTATCGAAATTGGAGGAGAGGTTAAAAGAAGCTGAGGAAAATGCAAGAAGAATTACTGAGCAGGCTAATGCAGCTGAACATGAGATCGAGGCGATGAAGTTAGAAATTGCTAAACTCACTGAAGAGAAGGAAGATGCTGCTTTGCGTTATCAGCAATGCTTGGAGATAATTTCCAGTTTGGAGCATAAACTCTCTTGTGCCGAAGAGGAAATGCGTAGGCTACATTCCCAGATAAATGAAGGGATTGAAAAGTTACGCAATTCCGAAGAGAAGTGTCTTCTCTTGGAGACATCAAATCACACTCTGCATTCTGAATTGCAGTCTTTAGCCCAAAAGATGGGATCTCAAAATGAAGAACTAAGTGAGAAGCAGAAAGAGTTGGGGAAAATTTGGAGTTGCTTACAAGAGGAGAGGCTGCGGTTCATTGAGGCCGAAACTGCATTCCAAACTCTTCAGGATTTGCATGCCCAATCTCAGGAAGAGCTTACATCTCTTGCTGCCGACCTTCACGGTAAGGCTGAAAAACTGGAGAATGTGGAATCACAGAAGCAGGCTTTACAGGATGAAGTACACAGGGTCAATGAGGAAAACAAGATTCTAAATGAGCTCAAAATTTCTTCATCTCTATCTATGCAGAATTTGCAGGATGAGATATTGAAACTCAGGGAGACTATAGAGAAGGTGGAGCAGGAGGTTGAGCTGCGAGTTGATGAAAGAAATGCTCTTCAGCAAGAAATTTACTGTCTTAAGGAGGAGCTTAATGATATGAATAAAAGACATGAAACTCTGATGGTCGAAGTGAGGTCAACGGGCTTTGATCCAGAGTGTTTCGGGTCATCTGTGAAAGAATTACAAGACGAGAACATGAAGTTGAAGGAGACGGTCGAGACTGACAAAGGTGAGAAAGCAGCCCTTCATGAAAAACTGGAGATCATGGAGAAACTTCTAGAGAAAAATTCCGTTCTAGAGAATTCCCTTTCAGACTTGAATGCCGAGCTAGAGAGCGTCAGAGGAAAGGTAAAGGCGTTGGAAGAAACATGCGAATCTTTGCTTGCGGAGAAATCAATGCTTCTTGCCGAGAAGGCCGCCTTATTTTCCCAGTTACAAACAACTTCTGAAAATCTGGAGAATCTCTCAGAAAAGAACAAACTTTTAGAAAATTCACTGTTTGATGTGAATGCTGAACTTGAAGGATTAAAGGTAAAGTCGACGACCTTAGAAGACACATGCAAGCTACTTGACAATGAGAAGTCCAGTGTCATCTCTGAGAAAGAAACCTTACTTTCACAGTGGAACATCACACAGCAAACACTGCAAGATCTTGAAAAACAGCACAGTGAATTGGAGATGCAGCATTTGGAATTAAAAGGAGAGAGAGAGTCTGCACTGAAAAAGGTAGAAGAGTTACTGGTTTCCCTATATTCCGTGAGGGAAGAGCATTCCAGAGTCACTAAGTTGAGTGAAAATGAATTGGCTGAGAAGGAATCACAAATTCATGCTCTACAAGAAGATGCAAATCTCCAGAAGAAGGAATATGAGGAGGAACTGGACAGAGCAATGCATGCTCAAATAGAAATTTTTATCTTGCAGAAAAGTATTCAGGATTTGGAGAACAAGAACTTTTCCCTTCTAATTGAGAGTCAGAGGCTTTTGGAGGCATCAAAGTTGTCTGAGAGAATGATATCTAAACTGGAGACCGAAAATGTTCGGAAACAGGATGATGTGGATTCTTTGTTTGAGAAAATCAGAATACTAAGAATTGGGCTGCTTCAGGTACTGAAAACTCTCAACACTGATGGCGAACATTTGCGTGAAGATACGCATGAAGAAGATCAGATGCTTCTAAACCGTATACATCAAAAGCTTCAAGATGCAAATGAGTCCTTTGACACAGTTTTCAGTGAAAGCCAGCAAGTGGCTGTTGAGAATTCGGTTCTGGTTATGTTCCTTGGGGAAATGAAACAAAAGTTAGAGAATCTTGTGACAGAAAGAGATGCACTTGACGAGGAATTCAAGATCCAGTCGAAGCAGTTCTTGGCATTGCAAATCGAGGTCCAGAAGATATTGGAGAAGAATCAGGAGTTGAAGTTGACAATATACAAGGGAGAAGAGAGAATGGAAATAATGACATCCGAAATAGAGAATCTGCGAAAACAGGTGGCAGACTTGGAAGAGGGAAACAAATTCTTGAATGAAGAAAATAGCAAAGTATTTGAAGAGAAGAAGTCCTTGACAGGAAGATTTCTAGATCTTGGCAAAGAGAAAAGTAAGTTGGAAGAAGAAATGTGTTTTGTGATCAGCGAGATAATAGCTCAGTCTAATATTTCTGTGATCTACGAGAACATTATCTTCGAGAAACTCATGCAGCTTAAAGAACTAGATGAAGATCATCAGAAGCTTTGTTCGATAAACAATGACATTGAAGAGAGATTGAAACTAATGGTGGGAAAATTAGAGCATTCAGAAATGGAAAATTCACATCTCAAAGAGTTATTTGTGAAGTCAAATGTTGAATTGAAGTTAGTTGAATCTGTCAATGATCAATTGAGTTGTGAGATTACAAATGAAAAGGAATTGCTCTCCAGAAAGGAAAATGAGCTTTTGGAAGCAGCCACACTGTTTAATGCTTTGCTCGCCGAGAAAACAGAATTGCATAGAATGGTGGAAGATCTGAAGTTTAGGTATGATGAGGTGACTGGGATACTTAAAGACCAGGCGAATCAAATTCTGAAATTATCCTCGGATAAGGATTGCCAAACTGAAGAGCTCGAACACCTTTGCGAAGTGAATCAGAAGTTGGAGAATGAAATGAGGCACCTGCATCAACAACTTGGTGAAACTAAGTTGAGAGAAAAGGAGTTGAGTTATGAGGTGCAGAAGGGAACGGACGAGATTGAAGAATGGGAAACTCAGGCTACAACACTCTATGCTGAACTGCAAATTTCTTCTGTCATTGAAACATTGTTTGAAGGGAAGGTCTGTGAACTATCCGATGCGTGCGAGAATCTTGAACGCGAAAACCACTCTAAAGAACTGGAAAGTGAGCAGCTGAAGGAAAGAGTTAGCCAGTTGGAAGGCGAAAATGGAAGACTGCATGGTCAGTTAGCTGCTTATGTCCCGGCAGTTGCCGCTTTAACCGATAGTGTAACATCTCTGGAAATGCAGACTGTTACAAATCGAAAACCTCATGGCCATGAAGAATCTAAGGTACTAAGATATGCAGTGTTTCTTTCTTAAACTGTATTATAATTTCTCAATATTTTAGTTCCTGGTCATTATTTTTGTTCATTTTTTATGGTAATTGATGCAATTTGATTTTCTTATGGAAACCATTTTCAGGTTCAAAAGATGTTGGTAGATCATGAAAACACGGAAAGTGGTCAACAAACAAGTGAAGATCGGACTGTCGTGGCACCGGATGCACTCGCAGACCTGCAGAGGAGGATCCTGGCAATTGAAACAGCAGTGAAGCTGATAAATGAAAGCAGGCATGCTTCTCAAGCGAATGAAGCGAATGAGAATCGGAATGGAGACGCTTCAGACCTGAGAACAGGGAAATCAAGGCCAGATGTTCCTGTAACCGAGATTGAAGTTCTGCCAAAAGACATCATGCTTGATCAAATCTCTGAGTGTTCATCATATGGGATAAGTAGGAGAGATACACCTGAGGCTGATGATAAGATGCTTGGCTTATGGGAAAGTGCCAATACACCGAATTTCACGGATGAACCGGGTGGCTACAATCGAAGAGGAGCAACCGAGGATTCGAAAAGTAAGCATCCTTCGTCGGAGTCTTTGGTGGAAAAGGAGTTGAGTGTGGACAAATTAGAGATCTCGAGACGAATGAATCTGGCACACGAGGAAGGCAACAAGAGCAAAGTTCTAGAAAGGCTTGATTCCGATGCGCAGAAGTTGATAAACCTTCAAATAACCATACAAGATTTGATTAAGAAGATGGAGATTACTGAGAAAAGCGCAAAGGGAAAAGGTGTTGACTATGAAGCTGCGAAAGGACAACTTGAAGCTGCTCAAGAGACCGTCATGAAGCTGTCCGATGCCAACAGTAAGCTGACAAAGAATGTCAAAGAAGGTACATTGTCTTCCGGCAGGAAGGACTCGGCAGACTTGGACGAGAGCGGAAGCGTTGGCAAAGAGAGAGGAGTCTTGGAACAGGCACGGCGAGGATCCGAAAAAATAGGACAACTGCAGCTAGAGGTTCAAAGACTGCAGTTTCTGCTTCTGAAACTTGATGGTGGAAAAGAAAACAAGGAGAAAGCAAGATTCATGGATCGAAGTCCTCGAGTACTTTTGCGCGATTATCTCTACGGCGGCGCAAGAAACAACCAGCAGAAGAAGAAGAAGAAAGGTTTTTGTGCATGTGTGAGACCTCCAACCAAAGGAGACTGAGTTAGCAAAACCATTTTCTCGGCATATTTTTAGCGTAGTATTATTTCAAATAACATGAGACATTACATTTAGCTTTCTTGTTTGTAAAGTTTCCTTTTTTATAATAGATGGTATAAATGATCCTTACATGTTTTGATCCTTTTGTACATTTTGTGCCTCATATATATTCATAAGAAGAGGCTAAGATGGAATTTTCACCATTTTGTTTTTCTATCCTTTTTCTGAATAATTCCCTCCAATTCTTTCTCATTGCTGTAGCCTGTAGGATTCATGTTTTTGTTTGTTGTTTACTTATTTTCCTCATCATTGTGGTTCTGTGGATTCATGTTTTTGTTTTAGTTTTGAATTTTTAAATAACTGTTTAGTGACATATATAAAAATTGAGGAATTTGATTGTATTAATAATGAAAAGATTATTCAATCTTTTTAAAATATGTAACTTAGAAAAATGGAGTTTTAAGTTATGTGTTATTATTTAAATTGCTATTTTAGTATTTTAATTTATTAGTTAGATAATTTGAAAATTAATGATATTTTATAACAATAAAATAATTGTCATGTTATATATGTTTTTGTTTTTACTAATAAAATTTTTTGAATTTGTGACTGGTCTCAAGAATTATTGTCCAAAATTTAATCGCATTTAGCTCTTCATTAATTTAATTGTTTGCTTTTTAATAATTTTAGAGGAATAAATAACCATTTGTATCTATAAAAGATGAAACTACTGACATATGTATTTACAGTAGATCGATGCTCTCAGTGTGAAAAAAGTACCCTATGTGGCACTTCAACCCTCTAAAGACAAGGTACTTTTGTCACACGAAAGGCATCTTGTGTGAGTACAAGTTTAGTTTCGATTTAGTGTAGGTATATATGTCCGCGTTTTCATCTTTTATGGGTACAAATGGTCATTTATTCAATTTTAGAGGATCATTATCCTAATCTTTCAATTAAAATAGTTTTAGAGCACAAATCATGGAGATACTTTCCATTTCAATAGATCATCAAGCTTATTACATATTGATTTACACATCAGATTTTCTTGCAACATAGGATGCAAACTCTTGAGAAACAAAAACACACATCAATCTTTCATTTTTTTTTATATATAAATTACCCTGTGCTTCTCTCTCTCTATATATATATATATTCTTCAGCATGAATCACAAACACTCATGCCACATCTTTTAATTTGATATTTTTGGCTCAGACTTTGTTCCAACCCTCTGATTCATCTTTCTTGGAATTTGGTTTGCATGTATGTAACATGAAGTTGCATGCTCCAACAGCTTCTTCAACTGTCAAATATATCCATTTTTCACCAATTTTCTCTTGGAATTTGGATTTGTTGAGTTTCTTCATCACCTCACTTCCAGGGTTGACCATGACAAGCTACACAAATTGGAAAAAAAAAAGAATATTTAAAAAAATAAAATAAAGCATATTAAGCATTCTAATAAATGACCCCAAGAAATCCTTAGTACTATATAATAATATAACAAGAAATTAAAGGATGAATTTACTTGTAGCCCTCTTCTATCTGCAATCTTATTAACCTCTTCAAGCATGCTTATGCCACTTGTATCAATGTTCCCAACAGCTGCCAATCAAATTACACACAAATTTAGAATTTCAATTTTGATAACCACATTGCTAGTTAAGGGAAAAGATCTTCTTACATTTATATTATACAAGAACAATGATAGAATGATTCATTTTTCTTATTCTTATTGTATAACTAACCAGCATAAAATGACAAAGACATACAAATTTTAATTTTTACTATTAATTTTTTCAAATAATATAATTTTTATGTTAAAATAAATACGAGGTGGACAAATGTACAAATAATATTATTCTTTAAATCATGATACGCGCTACTCATCAATGTGGTACGTCAACAAGTGGACCCATTTCGTGATACGTCAACAAATCATTCGATAATGCTAAGAAGACAAAAAAAAAAAAACCAGAATTTATCTTATGTAGTATCTATTAATTGTTGACATTAATGAATATTAAATAAAATAAGTTAGACTGTTTTTGATTAATTTTCTTTAGTTACCAAACATTTCCGCATCATTTTCCATAATTACTATATACTTAGTTACTTAATTCTCATATCCATTACTTAATTACTTACCACTCATATCCAATATAAGATATTGCAAACTTGTCTCCCCAGTATCTTTAATTCTATCTTCCTCATCATCAATCCACCTTGTGATCCTATGAAAAATAACCATTTTTTGAAAAAACAAAAAAACTATTAGCAATTTAGCATCCACTTATTATTATTATTATTATTATTATTATTATTATTATTATTATTATTATGTAGGTTTCTTGGTAATTACCTCTCTCTTAAATAGTTTGCATTGGCAAAGTAAATTGGTGCATCAATCTCTAGAATTAGGATTCCAGGAACATGATTTGCATTTTGGTATTGCTCAACATTTCTGTATATACCAGAATTTGGAATGTTCCCTAAAACAAATGTCTTTGGTCTTGTAACAAATAGAAGTACCCTAAGCACAGATAATGCAACCTGAAAAATGCACACAAGTAATAACACAATTTAATTTTCACAAACCCTATATATTTATTGTGTTTAGAATTTAGATAATCAAAACAACTTTTCACAAAAAGCTCTGTCAGAGATGCTTGTGAAAGAAGTTGAATTATTAGACTAAAAAAAAATTCTCATAGTTGTTGTACTAGTTTCAATAGATTTTTATAGTTATAAATTTTGTAAATAAGTATTTATATTATATCAACCATACTAAAATTAGTTACCAAATCAATTATTTATATAAATATATGTCAAAATATAAAATATATATTAAAAATAAATTAAATAATATATATATATATATATATATATATATATAAATACATAATGACTGATTTGATAGTTAATTTTTTGTGTATACATGACTTTTTTTTATATTATATATAATTTTCAATTAATTTTTGTAATTTAAATTTTTCTAACCAAGTTTCTATACTATCCAAAGTTTTTCAAGAAGTCTCCTAGTTAGGAAATTTTCTCATCAAGCCCATGTGTATAAATTGCCTTTTTTTTTTGAAATTTTTGTATCCAAATAGATTTGATCACAAAATATATATTTAAATTGGAGATAACTTAATGAAAAATACTTATACAATATAAACTATAAAGGCTTAATTAAAAATTTAAGACTTAGAATTGAAAAATTATTTGTAAAAAAAAAAAAAGAAAATTGAGTAGATTGATGCATACCGCAATGACAAGGCCAATTTCAACACTAGCAAAGACGACACCAATGTATGCACTCATGCACACAAAAAAGTCAAACTTGTCAACGTTCCAAAGATGAATTGCAGCTTCATAATCTATGAGGCCAAGCATTGCAGAAACAATAATGGCTGCTAGCACCACAAGGGGTGTGTAATGGAACAATGGTGTTAGGAACAACAACGTTAGCATCACTGCAATTGACATCACTATGTTTGATACTGCTGTCTTGCATCCAGCATTATAGTTCACAGCTGAACGTGAAAATGGCCCTGAAATAATTTAAAAAAAAAATATTTTTAAATTTTTATATGTCACACTTTTTTTTAGTTTAATTCTCAAGAAATGCAATTAATTAATTAACTGTTGTAAACATCTTTATTTGTTTATGTGCTTTTTATATCTTAAGTTTTAATATATGCAATTTGACACGATTAGACACACCTAAATATTATCACGTGTCAGTGTGTCTAGTCTTATTCTTAATATACATTCTTGAAATAAATTTAGATATAGTATATATTATTATTTATTAAAATAAAAAATATTTTAAATATTTGATATAATTAAAATAAAATATTAAAAATAATTAAAAAATTAATTTATATTTTAATATTAACAAAATATCAAAATATCATTATGATTTATCTAAAAAATACTTTATATTTTATATGTATGCGTGTCTCTATATCTTATAAAATTTTAAAATTTGTGTGTCGGTGTGTCCCGTATCCGTGCCAATATCTGTGTATCATAGAATTTGACACTATGGGATTATTGTCGAATAGTTTTTTTTTTTGTAAAAGGCCCTTATTGATAATTTCTTTTTCAAGTTCACCCTTCTCTTATAAGATAATTATGTTAATAGAAAAATTTTATTGAAAGACTAATTCTAGAAGAACAGTTAATGATAGAACTTTTTTTTTTTTTTGCATTTCTTGATTATTTATCAATGGTGAATTGCAAATATTGATTAAAAGCTAAGAGTTGTCAATTGCATTCTTCTCTTTTTTTAAAAAAAAAATATAGGTATCTTATTACACAAGAAATAATTTTATTTGGGACAAAAATCTTTATATTGTGGTGTAGTTTACTCTTCAAAATGAAAATTCCTTTTTTCGTTTACAAAATTTAAACCTAAAACCTTTATATACTTCAATGAGATTCAAGTATATACATAGTACTTGAACCAACCATCCAAAAACAATAAATTAAAAGGGTTATTTTTGTTAAAACTAGTATATATGTGGAAAAGGGTGAAGTTTATTAATGTTATTCTCTTAATTTAATAGTGATTAAATTCTCATTTTACTAATTTTTTATTTTAAAAAAACATAATCTATGACGTTTATTTATATTTGGTACGTATAATATTTTTATGTTGCATTCTAACTATGATTATAATGGCTACAATGCCTATATATGAAATTTTAACTACATTTAAAATTAAAGTTATATTTTTTATTATTTAGTAATAATTTTTTAATTTAAAAAATAAAAATAAAAAATGTAATTAAAATAAAAAATTATCAAATAATAAAAAAAATATTAATTTTAACAAAATTTTTTTAAAGTATTGTCAAAATTTGATAACCATATAATTACCTGTTGTGAGGTAGCAAGAGGTGAAAGAACCAAGAACATTCATGGTGCCAATAGCTATCATCTCTTTATTGCCATCAATATGGTAATTCTTAAACATTGCAAAGCTTCTTCCAACTGCTATTCCTTCAGCAAGTGCTATGATTCCAACAACAATTCCTGTTTTTATTGCTGTGCCCATGTATGGCGACACAAACACCAAATCCGTCATTGATGGCGGATTCAACCCTTTCTTCAATTCTCCTATCTGATCATCAAACATTTATTTTTTAAAATTATGAATAAGACTCGAACTCAAAACTTCTAAGTGAGTGATTTGAGCTAAAATTCGTTGGCAATTATCAAATAACATTATTAATTTCATTTTTAATATATTCATCTTTTGTTTATTAAGTTTAATTGTTCTATTGATCTTTATAGTTTCAGCAAATTTGTAATTAAGTCTTTATATTTTTTTATTTCAATTAAATCTTTATATTATTTTTAATTTTGTAATTAGGTCTTTTTTAATGTAAAAAATATTAGAGTTAATTAAATATTTATTCGCACATTGAAGGTATCCACAATTAAGAACTTAAATATACTTTTGACCACATTTTTTTGGGTAAAATATTTTGTTAATTTTAATATTTTTGATATGAAAATGTCCTAATTACAAAATTAAAAATAATATAAAGACCCAATTAAAAATAAAAAAGTATAAGAATATAATTACAAATTTGATAAACTATAAAAACCAAGAAAGTAATTCAATCTATTCATTATTATTTAAGAGCTTAATTTCAATAAATTGATAGTATAAAATATTTTACATAATCGTCTAATCATATTATATTTTTTGGATGATCATTTACGAAATTAATGTAAAAAATAGTTATTTTTTACTGACATAGTATTACATAATTAGATACACGTAAAACTAACATTACATCAAAATTAAATTTATTATTTAATGAAGTAGAATGGGCATAATGGTCATTACTCACCACTTGAACGCCGTGGTTCTCAGCGTGAGTGAAATAGACGAGAAAGCTTCCCAATATAACAGACGTTAACGGTGCCATTGCTGATACCCAAAACAACTTTGGTTTTCTTTTGCTCTGCATATATGTGTCACATACCCAAATTCATATTCCATAATAATTCACATAATTATTATGCCATTTAATTTAATTATAAGATAATAAATATTAATTTCTATAACTAAGTATTAGATTTTGTGCATGTGAAGATGCATTACTTACAAAATATCTTGTGAGAAGGAGGAAGAAAATGAAGGTAAATCCTAACACTGCGCTCTCCCATCTCCACTGCCATAAACCAACAACGAAATAAAAATAAATTATACTATTAGAGTCAAAAGAGTAAATGGAAAAAATGAATATTATATACTCCAATTTTGGAGCTACCTACTAACCATGCTCATCTGGAAAATATTTAATTATAAAATTTATTATTTAAGATTAACAGTTAAAATAATTTCAATTTAATATGAATAATTTTTTGAGAATTTTTAGAATCATAAAAATTTCTTGATGACAAAAATGTTAATTTGAGAGTGGATCAAAAAATTATTATTTATGATTTAGTCTCTGAAAAAATTAGATGTGTGTTAATTTAATTATCAAAAGATTAAAAATTTAAATTAATTCTTAAATAATAAATTAAATTAATTTTTTCGTCAGTTAGATGATAGTATGTGACAAAATAATTTATATCGCATAATATCATCTAACTAATAAAAAATAATCTAATTATTCATAGTTGTAAGGATCAAACTGAAGATTTAATAAATCTACATTTCATTATTGTTCCATTAAATAAATAAATATCTCACAAATAACAGATACTAGTATTTAGGCATAGGATGAAATAATAATAATAACAATAATAAAAATAAAAGGTTGTACTACATACCTGATGAGTTTGGGAAAAAACAGAGCGCATAACTGAGATGATATCAGCATTGTGAGTGAAATGTTGAAGACCAAGAATGGATTTGAGTTGTTGTAAGCAAACCACAGTGGCTGCTCCTCCCATGAACCCTACTATTGTTGCATGTGACAGAAAATCCACTATAAACCCTAGCCTGCATTCCAACCAATTTATTCATCAATAATTATTCTACTTATTAGTCTTTCACTATTTCTATTCTTTTTTATTAATCACATGTCTTCACATACATATTTTATTAAACAATTTAATCAAACACATTAAATTAATTAACGATTTTTAATTATCATCGATTTTCACATAAATTTTTTTTTATCTGAGTAGGAACCTTTGTTAACAACAGAAAAATTTATAAATTAGATTATGATCATGAATTATTCTGTTCTTTTTTTTAAATATTTGTCATCACTTCTAGAATCTGGTATTATTTTAATATAATTTATATTTAGATACATTGATTATTATTGTTATGATTTATTGTACCAAATTTTCAAAATAACTTATATTTTGAAACTAAGAATGCATGATGATGATTTTGTTGATATTATTATTATTATTATTATAATATAACTAATTTTGATAAATAATAATGTGTTATACGAAAAAAAAAGGAAAAAAAAATGAAGGATGGTGGGGGAATCTCATTGAAAAATTCTAAATGTTTGAAAAAGACAAACATGAAAGGACAAAAATAATCTTCCTCCATACAATGTACTGCCAAGTCCCGAAGATCGCATTACCTTGCTTTTTTCCTTTCAAACATTCTTTTTTTTTTCTTTTATCATTTATTTTCTTCCACTTAAATGATTCACTTGCTTATTCCTTTTACTTCTGAAAATATATTAAAATTTAGAATAATATATTAAATTTCTTTAAGAAAGACATATGTATATATATTAACCTTATTGTGCACATTTTGCATAAGACATTACAATGCACTTTTTAATTTAGATATGGAAAGAGAAATGGTGTAGAACAGAGTTATAGAGTGTATGAGTGCTTTACGCAGTTGCGGTATTAAGAGCAAATCGGACCGTCCGATTTGTGTTTAAAAAATTAAAAAAAATTGCATTACACAAATCGGACCGTCCGATTTGTATTTTAAACAATTAAACAAAAATTAATATTGAAATCGGACCATCCGATTTTTGTTTTCAAAATAAAAAAAAATTTAAAAGTACAAATCGGATCATCCGATTTTTCCTCCCTCACAAATCGGACCATCCGATTTGTGTTCAAAATTTTTTAACAAAGAAATCGCACTGTCCGATTTCTTCACTTTATAGTTTAAAAAAAATTATCTCATATTCATGTCTAGCACCACCCACCTCCACACCTATACACAACATACACAGAATCTACATATCCAAAAAAATTAGCCCATTATAATGATTGTGAGTTAGTGAATATTGGATTAATAAATAGATTATAAATATACCTGAAGAGACCCAATGAAGCTTGGAAAATTCCAGCAAAGAAAGTAGAAGTGAAAGCAAGGTGGAGAAAAAGATTTGGATTCTGAATTGGATTAACTTCACTTGACAACATTGAACCCAAAAGAAGAGATCCAACTGCCACAGTTCCCACTGCTAAGTCCCTTGAGCTTCCCATCATTGCATAAATCAATGGTGGTATGAAACTTGAATCTGCTCTCATCCACCAAAAATTATAATTATCATCAATTATTTAGAGAAATTATTTTTTAAAAAAAAAGAAAAAAAATTATCTTATTATTAATTATAAGATACATATTTTTTTATTAAAAATATAATTATTCATATTTATGTCTCTTTTTATTCGTTTAAATATTTGGAATAAGATGTAGTTTTATGATATAATATTAAAATTTTATAAAAAAAATTAAGATTTGATATTTATTGCCCAAAAGAAAAAAAATTCAATATAAGACAATAATAATTCATGTGTCTCCTAGCTTATATATTAGGGGATTGAAAAAGGATGAATTGAAGGAAACTTCTTGCTAGCTCTAAAATACTCTTAAAAGTTATATTTTTCTTAAAATTTATAGTAAAATAGCAGACAATGCAATAGAAATGTGATCGATTTTTCTTCTTTTTATCATTTTAAATATTTAGAATAAGAGATAATTTCATAATATAATATCAAAATTATAATAACAAAAAAAATTTAAGATTTGATATTTATTATCCAAAAGAAAAGAAAAATTCAATATAAGACAATAATAATTCATGTGTCTCCTAGCTTTAGGGGATTATTGAAAAAGGATGAATTGAAGGAAACTTCTTGCTCTAGCTAGGAAACTCTTAAAAATTATTTTTCTTAAAATTTATAGTAAAATAGCACATCAATGCAATAGAAATGTGGTCGATTTTTCTTCTTCTTATTATGATAAAATATAATTACTTATATTGAACTATATTTTTATGGCCTTTATCAAGAAGATATATGTAGTTTCAACTAAAAGGAAAAATAAAACTACATATAGAAAATCTTTTGTGTTACTAAGTTAAAGTATTATTCTTCATTAAAAACTAAAGAAATTAAAATAGTTGAGTTTAAAAGAGATTATATTGTATATAATTCTATATATTCTTGATGATCATCATAAGAGAGAAATTAAAGTAAACTTAATTAAATACATATAATACCCACATAATCCAAGAATTGGAGGCAAGTTTGCAAGCTTAGCATAGCTGATTCCTTGAGGTATGGCCAAGCTAGCAATGGTGATTCCGGCAATGAGGTCCGATTTCAAGAACTGAAACGTATAGCTCGGACCCCATTCGAATATCGGAAAAAAGTACTGGAGTCCAAGAATCAGCCTCTTCGAAGGAGGCTGGTTCTTGAACCTCCTCAACGGGTCGTCCGGAAAGAATGTCTCCTTCATTGAGTATTTTAGAAACTTGAAAAATGGTTGTGGTGGTGGAACAACTACACGAGGATGTTGTGCACTCTCATCACTATTCATAGATGAAGGATATGATGATGAATAATCAACATTACCCATTTTTTCTCTAATAATACTATATCTTATCCTTAATAATAAGTACAAATATAATTAATGGTGCTAAAAATATGTATGACTAGTATGTGTTATATATAGTACTAAATATTAATAAATGTATTTGATGATGCTAATCAAGTTTATATTAAAGTGGTTTTAGTTTGGTGTATGTTGGGAGGAATAATAATTAGGAGAAATATATGTGTTATATCTAAATTATGGTGGATGAGGTTGGTTTTTTTTGGATAGAAATTTAGGTATAAGAAGAAGGAGAGAAGGACAAAATATTTGAGGAAGAAGAAGAAGAAGGAGGGTGGTGTGTGTTTAGAGTGTGAATGACATGGCTTTATATAATAGTTTTTGTGCACAGCCTAACTTATATGCACTATATAATAAGTTATTAAATTATTGACATATTGTTGAAAAAAAAAAGTAGACAATTATATGATTTTTTTATTATTTTATTAGTTTTGGTTTCTATCAAATATGGTGAGTTTAGTTTTCTTTTTAGCAAATTTTTTAGGTTTAATAATTTTCTCACTTTCCATGTGGATGTGAGATAATTGTATGTATGTCTTAATCGATATAGTTGTTAATATGTTCGTTGTCAAAAGTTCTCTTTAATTAATTGCATCTGATTTAATTTGACCTTAACCCAATATTAGTTCAGTTCTAGTAGTTAGGATTAGGCTCATTAGGAGTTATAGGGAGGTTTTAGTTATTTGATTAGGCATATAAATAAGTATATTGTCTCATTGTGTATTAACAATTTATACTCTCTTACAGAGTAATAAATCAATTAGCTATTAATTCTTTTTTATTTTAAGATGACTGCTCTATATGTAAAGTTAATAACTTAATATTTAAAAATTGTTAATTAATTTAATATGTTTAATTAAATTATTATTTAACAGTTTTTAATTATTATTTTTATATAAAAATAATTTTATGTGAATCTTGACAAATTAAGTTGAAACACATGTCAAGGTGAAATTATAGTAGTGTATATTTATTACCATGTCAACACCTTCAATTCATTGCTTTTTTTTCTGATAAAATGCTAACTGCTTCTTTTTAAAATCCTATATTTACTAGATTATTCTAGTATAAAAACTTTAACTAATCTCGTTTAACTCATAAAAATTATAAAGAAGACATTAATTCCTCTAAAAATTATTTTAAAATCTCAAATGTGAAACATCTAATGATTTAATTATTCTATTAGTTTCTATAATTTTACTAAATTTTTAATTAAATTATATATTTTTTAACCAAAAAATTTATACATTATTTTTAATTTTATAATTAAATTTTTTTAGTATTAAAAATATTAAAATTAATAAAATATTTCTTTTAAAATATATGTAATCAAATATTTAATTATGAATATCTTTAATTTACGATAAATATTTAATTAACTCTAATATTTTTTATATTAAAAAAATTCATTATAAAATTGAAAATAATATAAAAATTCAATTAAAAAAATATAAAAATTTAATTATAAATTTAATAAAATTATAGAAAATAAAAAAATAATTAAATCGACGTCTAATAAAGACACGGCATGCATATACATGAAACATACACCACTATTGAACAAATACATGGTAGTATTAATTTCTCTCTGCTTTAACCAATGACATTGTGTTTATATGTTGATTACGTTACTACCTTAAAACGTGAAATGAATAAAAATTGAGTAGTGGGGTCAAGGAATTGAAGATTCTCTAGAAATTTGAAGTGCGCATATAGATATGCATATGCATGGGACCAATTGATATTAGATGATTGCTACAAAAGAAGGTTAGTGGGTGAAGAAGGGTATGTAAGGGATGGAAGGGTATCCCAATAATGTTATTTTCCATTAAACTATTCTCCCAATATAGTTCCACTGTATGTGAAGATTGCACCTCCCAATTTCGTGCCTATTTCTATTTTTATTTCTCAATAATAGAAAAATTATATTATTAATTATAGTTGTATATTTGTGTATGTTTTTTGTGCCAAACAATGTGGAAGCAAAATAAGCTAGGTCACGTATCTTCTCTTGTTTTGTACGTGATGATTTACGTTCTAATTACAAGGAAAAAAAAATATAAACGACGATCAAAATTTATTTTTTTTAAATATTTATAGTTAATTAATAATGAAAAATAATAAATTTTAATAATTTTTTAATATTTCTTTTAGAAGAATATTTGGTGTGTTCACTATTTTGTGAGTTATTTTACCACCTTAGGCTTTGTTTGCATTTCATCTCCGAATAGAAATACCAAGACGAAAATAAAAACAGAGACGGTTTGATTTGTTAGTTAGTGACGGTTTTAATTCTTGTTAAAAAATTTTACAATAATTCAAAAACTGTCGCTAATTGAAGTGTCGAAAGCGTATTAAGTGGCATTTTTTTCAACCACTGGTTAAATTATTACTAAAACATTTGTCTAACTGCTGCTAACTACTGGAATTTTAGCAACGTTATAAATCGTCGCAATTGAAATAATGGTCGCTAAGTTACAATCATTTATGTGATGATTTTCTGCTATATTAATTAATAATTGTGAATAACTGTTACAATTAATATACTCATATTGTTGATGAATAAAGCATAATTTTACTTATACATCACATTTTTAATAATTAAAATAATTTTGATTTGATATAATATATTTTGGATAAACTACTATTTTTACATACAAATATTTAGAATACTGATAAATTTATCCACAAAAAATGAAAATAACTTTGTATCTAATATATTTCAATTAAAAAAAATACCCAAATCCTAAAAAATATATTCACTATCCCACCTAACATAGCTTATTCTATATGCCAATAAATTGTAACTCAAATGGGATATATCCTCCTCTCTCATACATTAGGTGTCGGGTTTGAACCTCTTTTAATGTAACTTGACCCCAAAAAAAAAACCTAACCTATCTCTTGAGTTTGAGAAATTATATATTAAATTTTAGTGATAACAAACATTGATAGGTAGTTGGGTTAAAAGTCTAAAGTTATTTAAAATGTGTTTTATTTTGTAGGTCCATAATAGAGAAGATGAATGATAATTATGTTAAGCATATTGGGCTGAGCTTTGGATATTAAGCAAAGTAACAAGTTGTTGCTCCTCAGGGACAGAGCTAGATGAAAAATTAGGGGGTCAAAAATATTTATATAATAAAATAAGACTAAAATAAAATTTTAAGGAGGTTAAATTGAAATTTACATATAATTTATATATAAAAAATTAAAATTAGGGGGCCGTTGCCCCCTTTGCTACAATGTAGCTCCGCCCCTGTTGCTCCTCTTGGCCCAACAAAGACATTCAAGAAAGGCTTATTCAAGAAAGGCTCAAAAGAATTTAAAGATGTACTATACCTAACGTTACTGAACACTAACTAAGACTTAGGAACTTCACAAGTAAAATAAGTAAGTTCATAATTAGTTTAAGGTGAAATGAAAAAAAGCTCAAATGTCATTGTGCAACCCAAATAATAAAACTAAGTATCTGAACCATAGCTACTTGGACTAAGCCCCCAGTCCAGTCCATTGCCATTTTTAAAAGGAAGAGTATCTTCCCGTTGGTGGTGCTATGTTATTTCGGGTAAGGTACAAAGAAGAAAGAGAAGTTCACTTTTTCACTAAGTAACAAAAAGAAAGAAAGAAAAAAAAAACAATTTCTGGTGGCTATGTCAAATCAAGATTGAAGCCGAAAGCAAATGTTCAAGTCAAAAAGGAAAAAGGTAAAATCCTTCCATAAACATGCAAGTTACTTACTTATTGATCTCACCTTTCTTTCTGCACAATTATTTCGGGTAACATGAAGAAAGTGGAGGTTACTTTAACCTGCTGTGAATCAATGGTTATTATTGAAATTTAGGGCCAGAACACAAGATTAAAGGTTTAGATTTGGAAAATTCACTAAGAAAGAGAGACTTCATTTAACTCAAGATTCAATGAGCAAACTTTGTGAAGCAAACTCTACCTATGGAAACTAAACTCAATACAAAAAGAAAAATCAACTTTAGTTTTGGGCAAAGAGAGAGAACCAGAATTTGAGACCAGAATCTGAGTTTCATTGAGAGCTTCTCCATAATAGTTCAACATTTTAGACAGTATTTTTACATCAAAGAAATATTTTGCCAAGAGGAGAGCTTCATCAGAGAGTGCTGAATCCGGTTCATCTTATAGTGTCAATGTTGTTAAACATCATCTCCTTCATGGTCTATTATTGAATATTCTATTTGTATGTTATATCTTTTCTTATTCTCATTCAGTGGTAGAAGGCATATAAGTGAGGCATTAAGAAAAAGTCATTGAGAGAAGGAAGATTCTACGATGCTGAATGGAAAATTTTTTCGCATGTACTGAAGAAGCGTGACACTAGAGAAGAGACGACACATATAGCCTTGTTTTCTATATTTGTAAACAAATTTTATGTTAAAATAGTGTGGATAAAAAATGTCAATATTATGAATGCTAATTATATTAGTTTAATTTATTTTGAATGGTGATAATTTATTTGTTAGGCTTTATTAGTTTTGAAAAATTTTGACCGTTTTAAATTTTTTGTGAATATTATCCATCATATAGGAATTGATCCATAAAATAATAAATTAAAACAACAATAATATCCTTCTAAATTAATAATAAAAAGAAGAAGAAAGAGTTAGAATATCACTATCTAACTCTTTTTTCTTTCACTGAAATTTTTATTTAAAGCTATATTTTATATATATATATCCTCATATTTAACTTATATAATAATAGATATATTTTTACTTTTAAATCAGAGACAAATTCAAAAATTTAGTAGAAAACATGTCAAAAATTAAAATATTATATAGTTAAATATAATATTATATATTTAGTAATATATATAATCATAACTAATATTTTTTAATTAAAAGATACTAATAAATACTTGTTATATAAAAAATTATCTTAATTTATATATATATATATATATATATATATTTTATTTCAGATTCAATAAAATATAAAAAGTTATCTATTTTTTATTAGTTTACTTTGTTGAGTATTATTATAACAGTAAATTATATTTTTATGTTTTATATCATAAACAAATATGCTATAAAATAATATAAATAAATTATTTTAATAACTTTTTTATATGTATTTAAAATATATTCTTGAATAAAATATATAAAATATAATTGTTTTAATGAATTTACTTAATATGTTATAATTTTAATATCATAAAAAAAATAAATAAATTTTAAAATAATTTATTTTCATGCATGTACTTATAAAGATTTTTTTGTTATTATAAATATTAAAGTATTTTTATATGATAATACGTATGAGCATGAAGAAAAAAAATTTAAAAAGAGAAAAAAAGTTTAAATTTTAAAAATTTAAAAAAAATATTTAATAAAAAAAATTAAAAATAATATTTATCTCAATTTAAAAATTATTACTTACTTTTGAATTTAATAATTTAATTATTTATCTAAAATAGTTAGTTACTCTATTTTAAAAATAAAATTATATAATATATAATAACTTTAAATACTTAAAACCATCAACTTTGTTCAAAAAAGTTATGTTTGCTCTCTTTTAAATTTGTCCCTGCTTTAAAAAAATCATTTATTCAAAATGAATGAGTAATGTTATTTTTACTCTGTTTCTTTTTTATTTTTGGGTTTATATTTTTTTATGAAATTAGATAAAAATCTATTGAATAATTAAAATTTTTGCTGGAATATTTTGGTTTTGTTAAATATAATTTTGGTTTCATCTAATTTTTTTCAGCACAAATGTAGAAACAATGCTAACACGTGTCATCTTTGTTTTAGTGCCACGCCTCTTCAGCAGATGAGGAAAAATTTTTCCATCAGCACAGTAGCATTACCCTTGAGAGAAAATATAAAGAGAGAAACTTAGAGAAAAAAAGCTAAGATTTATGTCTAATCTCTTTTGATTGTATTTCTGTTTTGTATTATGTACTTGAGAGGTATTCCTTGCTAAGTTGGATGAGCACTTAGTGGTTGGAAATCTAGGGAGTGAACTTAGTCAAATCTAGTTTGGGTAGAAGCTGAGTTTGTCCCATATAGGATTGGGTTGAATCCTAGGAAAAATTGGTGTATGTAATACTTGAAAAGATAGTAAAAACTCCACCACTGTTGTAGTAGAGACTGGATGTAGGTTGCATTGCACAAGGCATCTAAACCAGGATATATGACTGTGTTATCTTCTTCCTCCCTATTCTGATTCTATTTTTCACGATTTATGAGACAATAAAATTGTCCCCTGCATAATCAATCTCGCAGACTAAACAGAAGCCAAGTTTCATCTTCTGATTTGAGGACTTATTATTCAAGATTAAAAAAAAGCCATAGATTCAATCCCCCTTTTCTAGGCCATCAAGAACTTTCACTATCTTATCTAGTTATTCCTAATTCCCAATTCTTTTTATTACTACAACTCAAATCTTTTCTCATCCACTTTCATCTTAGTTACTACCACTATTACTGCCATCACCACTGTTATTACTAGAAAAATTATTTTTACTGATCATTTATATTATTTTTAGCGACAATAAAAATTACAACTAATATATTTACTGACAATTAAATATTAGTCATCTTATGTTTTATCGCTAAAAAGTTTTAGCAATAACTATCAGTAAAAGCTTTTTAATAACCACAAAAATATATAATTATCTTTATAACATATATAATAACGATAATTATGTAATTATTATGAAAATATAAATTAAATAAATATATAATGATCATTATATTATTATTGTTAAAAATTTACCACAAAATAATTCTTGTCGTAGTGTGCCTAAAACTACTCGTTCATAAATTTATTACCATCCGATCATAAATTTCTTCGATACACACGTAATGAAAGTTATTGATTTTAAAATAATTATATATAGGGATCTAATTCTATTTTGGACCCTAAGATTTTAAGTATTCTATTTACATCCAAAAAAGTTTTGATTAGCCTCAATCAAGTCCTGTCGTCAAGTCATGGTGAAATTAATAACAGCGTGTTCTACATGGCGGAAGCATCCTCAGTCCATCCTCTATTTCTTCTTTTGGAGACTTGTACCATATACAGTGATGTTTTCTGCCAAATATCCATGTTCGACTACTATCTCAACAGCTTCGAACCTACTCTATCTACCTTCATCACAATAATCTACTATGGAAGTCTCACCACCCACGTAGTGTAACGGTTCACCATCAAGCCCAAATCTCCCACCATAGTGTATCTTGACACTAAAATAACTCATTTTTTCAACAACCTGTCAAATAAACATAAACTACTCAATAAAAATCACACATTGATAAACAACAACGGAAAGGAATAAACTCATTCATTAGGGCAAAATAAAAAATCCCAAATCAAATAAAAAAACGACTATTGAACATAAAAGAAATCCAATCATACACACAGCAGCATCACATACATCATGCATTAACATGGGAACCAAATGGGTAGAGGAGATTTTATTCATGAATACCTGACATGTCGTTCTTCAGGCATTGAAGGGTTTCAAGCTAATTGCCTGGGTATAACTTGTATACGAGCGACCGCCAATGTCGCTTCTCTACACTTGAATCACAATCCTTGATTAAAGATCGATAGGGTTTGTGGTTCGTTTTTAGTTTTGTGGTTGACAAAAAGAAGAACAAGAGTCAGTTTGAGTGTATGTGTTCTAAGTCCCAACGCGAGAACACATACACGCTATTAACCACAAACCCTTTAAACGGCCACGTAGTACATGTCGTTACTAATTTTACCATGACTTGATGGCAGGGTTTGATTGAGTCTAATCAAAATTTTTTTGGATGTAAATAGAACATTTAAAACCTTAGGAACTAAAATAGAATTAGGCCCAAATGTGGAGATTTAGCACTTTACTCTATATATAATTAAAAATTTAGATTCCTATACTAAATATAACCAGGGACGAATCCACCTATATAAGGATGGGGCCATTGCTCCTATTAAATTTTAAGAAAAAAATAATAAATATATATGTGTATTTGTATTGTCTCCATTACAATAATATATTTTCCCCCACATTTTAAAAAAATTTATTTATGCGTAAAAAATTTATACTATTAAATATTTATACAATGATAAAGATTATTATATTATATAAATTTAAAAAAAGTATAAAAAATAATTTTTAGTTAGTATTAACTTATTTTAATGTTTAGGTTTATAATTTAGGATTTAGAATTAAATATTAATAATTTTAGATTTAGATTTTAAGATAAACAGAATATTTTTGAAAATTGGCCGATATTGGCTAAAAAGAATTAGTTAATTCTGTAAAAAAGAATATAACATAAATATTATAGAGTGTCAACTTTGTAATTAAATAATAAAAAATATTTGAATAATAATTGAATACAAAAAGAGACATTGTCTATAACTATATATAAAGAAATTGTGATTTGTTTAATTTTTTAATTTTTATATTTTACACAATTTTTTTTATTGTCCCCTCACACAATTATATTTAAAAATCGAAGTTAGTCCATTTAAACACTATAATAGAAGCGGCAGATAGTGGCGGTTGTTTTTTCGAATAGGCCGCAAAACATATAGCAACGGTTGATTGACCGCTGAAACATATGGCGCTGGTAAATATTTAGCAGCGGTTTTCTGTTACCGCTGGAATTACCACTACTAAATGGTATTTAGCGGCGAAAACGTTTTGCAGCGGTTAATGGCTGCTGCTATTGACTAGAACTGATTTGAATAAGTTAACCACCACTAAATCTGTCATAAAGAAAAGTAGTTTTTGTGGCTTTTAATAGTAACCGTGGCTAAAAATGATATTTTGTATTCCATTTACATACCTTATTTGAATTTTCATTTCATATCAAAATCACCAATTAAAAAAATATTTTAATCTAAAACTGATACGTATTAGTTTAACTGATTATGTTTTTAATTATAATAAAATAACATAATTAAAGCATAACACAATGCTAGAATAATCCAAATTATATATATGAATGCCAAAATAAAATAGTTAATTGCAATTTGTCCTCCAAGTGCACTTTTCATAAAGCAAACAAAAAAAAGTTGTTAAAAGATCTCTATCTATTTTGTTGCGCTCCCTAAAGACTCCAGCTCTGCACCAACTTTAGGTGGCAACATGTCTCCATGCTGTTGGATAATGTATCTCAACAGATTCTGCATGGTCTATCTCTTTGCCTTCTCTTCTGTTGCATCTGCCTTTAGTTCTGCTGCCGCTGCCTTCAATTATGTAATCTCCTTTTGATACTCCTCAATTTTCACTCTAGAGTTCGATTGTTGTGTAGTATTATGAATAATTTCGGTTGGACATGGTCCAAAACCTAACCCCTGAACTTGTCCTGAATGCTCCTTTCCAAGAACTCATGCAACCGAGTCATTATGTGAAGTCTCATTCGAGGAACCATCTTGACTTTCGATATTCGCAATCGCTTCCTACAAACATACTAGAAGTGGGTTATTGTGATTTCAAAGTTAGCAACATGAATAGAGCAAGACATGTAAATAACTATAAACTAATACTTATTCCAACAACACGTGCATCATCATTCATATACGAGCCATTCTTTTTTTTATGAACCATAGTTCATACCTCTCCTTTTCCAATGCGCCTTTGCTGTGCTTTTTCCTATGACCACATTAAATAAGTTCATGATCGTACATGTAACAAATGAATATGACAAAACACAAAAAAATATATGAAAGATAATAGAAACGTAATTACCTCTTCATCCTTTTGCCTTGCCAATGTCTTCGAACCCCAAGATGTGTATAAAGTTGCTTCGACTGATTCAGAGCATTTTGTCTACACTTTTTCTATAAATGAAGACAAAAATACAATTGACCATGCAACAACTTTTAGAATTTAATGACTCGTTAATAGTGCCCTATTTTTTAAGGTTTAGAAACATAATGGACTCATTTTTTGGGTTTCTAATTCTATCATAGTCAATCAATTATTTTATTCATGTATTCAAAATATTTGAAATTACAACACTAAATGGAATACCAATTCAATGTTACTTACCTTCGTAGAGTCCTTCAAACGATATTGAAGGAACCATTTTCACTGTTGTGCATTTATTCCTAATGGTTTATGTTTAGTATTTTCTTCTAAATTATTTCTCTCGTCATAAAACTTGTGAAATAAGGCTTTTCTAGATTCTTTCCAGATTTTTCCTATCCTTTGAATCATTACCCGCTTTATTTTTCTGTTGTCATCCTCCTCATATCGAAAGGTCTGCTAAAAATTTGAGACAGAATGCGATGCATGTCAACAAAAGGAAAAATAATGACAGATCACATTTTACATAACATAATAAGCTATGAAATTTAACATTATATCTTAACTGTGTCGTATGCATGTTCCTTCAGAGCAATATCTATTGTCTTCCAACACTCTTCATTAATGAGAAATGTTGAAAGTCAGCACCCAAACTTCCTAGAAACTCACTTAATAATCTAGTTGCTTGACTGATCAATTGTAACTCTGTATTAAACTCCAGAATGATCTGTCTACTAGGAGGCAGTACTATAGCCTCCTTGACGCTTAAGTTCATCCTTTTTGTGACACCGTCATCTAAGAAGCATATTACAAGGTTTAGTTGCATTATCGTTGCCTAAAAATTAAATAGAATACTAAAGTCATCCAATTATAATTAAATAATCAAGACTATAGGAAAAAAATTTATCGACAATAACAACACTCCAAAAATTCGTATCCTTGCGACCGTTGGGATTGTTACGGCCTACAGCTTCTTGTTCAACATATAAGTTGTCAACGTGATCATCCCATGAGTCAACCTCATCAGCCTCGGGATCATAATCTTCATCCTTTGAAGATATTTGGGCAGCCTCAGCAACATGTTCAGTCTCTGTGCGTCATGCGGAAGCTTCAACGGCATCATTATGAGTTGACGGAGCTAGCCGTCTTTCAATACGCGGTGGACGGAATAATCTATTTTTTTTTGGACGTCTGAGCATTGATATGCTAAGTTTTGTCAGCAGTGTTGGCATCGGGGATATAGCTGTACCGCGATCTCCTCGGCATATTTTCAAACCTTCACACAAACTATTCGTTGTACACTTATTAGAGGTAGAATCTACAGAAATACCAATAACAAAAAAGAAATCATTTTAAAATTTCAATGTAACCAAACAAATTATTAGCCTAAACTATCACATCTATCATGAAAAGAATGAAATCAAATTATTAAGATTACATGGCAAATACAATGAATACTTGAAAGTAAAGGCACAACACCAATTCATATTTCCATGCGGCCTTTTTCAGAAAAGAGTAAACAATATCTTTTAAACTGGATTATGACTAACATTTACAACATACTCACGAATTAAAAATAATTCATAAAAAAATAACCTGGTGCTATTAAAAACAAATTTTCTACATGTTACTCCCAACTACAACGATTAACAAGTTTACTAATCACTCAATAAAACATAATTAAAGTCCATCAAACTTGAATAAGGTTTTAACAAAGTTATAGTTAAAAATTAAGGATAATAACATATCACAGCACAATTTTCATGAACACATTTTGAGAAAAATAACTATGGTTTTCACTGAACTTGTTGAAAAAGCTTATATTATAGGTCTTTACTATTCATAAAGGAGTCTTAAATCAAATAAATTAAATCTAAGTTGTACATGAATTTTACAATAAACTAAACCATAAATAGTTGACGTAAATCATAACATGTATAACTCTTTTATAACAAACCAGAAATTACAAAAAATAAATTCACAAAATAGAAGTTCACATGAGACATTAAGTTTCATGGACCATCCCTTTACCTAATTGGCTCACCCTAAACCCTAATACTAAAGAATTTAATTAATTATAAGGCATAATTTTATTAGCAAAAATTCTAATATCAAGCAAATTATTGTGGTCCGTTAATTTCTACTTCTTTTTCCTATAATAATATAAATTATTTTTGAACATCTAATGAATTAATTATTTTTCAGTCAATATTAAATAATTTTTAAATTTTTTTTAATTTTATCTTAAATTCTAAATACTAAATCTTAAACTCTAAAATCTAAATTTTAGATTAATGATTTTAAATCCTAATTCTAAATCGTAAAACCCCTAAAAATAAGGATTTACAGAAAAAATATTTAATATTATCTAATTAAAAATTGATTCCTTAAATTTATTCTTATTGTTATGAAATATTTAGGCTCAAATATGTTACCACTCCAATCCAAAGTGTAATTGAAAAGTGCTGCTTATAACATCTTTATTCTGGCACTCTTGAACTAGCTAGTTTGGTCCCTTTTAATATATAGTTCATAATCTTTGCTCATTGTGCAAACAGAAGTAGATCATTCTTAATTTCATCAAAATTCTATTTTGCATATTTGTATAATTGTTTAAATAACAGAGAAGAACACAAAGAAAAGAGAAAAGCAGAGACAAAAAAATTAAAGTGTAACCTACTAGCTATCCAAAATCCATCACCAGCAATAGCGAAACACTTTGCACCTACACCCAGAGCAGCAGCACTTTGCACCAATGCACCCTGATTTTCATTTTATATTTAATTGGCAAAGCAGAGTAAGGGTTCAAATCAGAGGTAAATAATATAAGACATTGAGAGAAAGCAAAAACAATTACCAAGTTAATAGATATTTACCTGCAGCCCTTGGTTGATGAGTTGAAGCAATTATGGAATGGCGTTGAAACCTACAAGGCTAAAAAGAAATGCAGTTTCAAGATGTTTGCGGCATTGATGTGGACTATTAGCAATTTTTTTGGATTGAAAAACTTATCTGGGTGGAATACGCATAGCGGCTTGGCATGTCCTACCTGTAATTTGGATCATAAGGCACATCGACTCACGTTTAGTCAAAAATGGTATTTTATGGGTCATCGTTGTTTTCTAAGTCAGGGACATAAATTTAGATTAGACCAGGTAAGATTTGACAGCCAGGTAGAGAACAGAGATCCCCCAAAGATGTTGTCTGAAATAGATATCTTGAGGCAGCAATCAAATGTTCACGTGTCATTCGAAAAGATGACAAATGTGATAGGACAAAAAAGATGCAGTGGTGAAGATGCCAACCAGGGTGACTCCAATTGGAAGAAGAAGAGTGTTTTCTTTGACCTCCCATACTGGGAAGATAATATGTTCCGCCAGAACCTTGATGTAATGCACATAGAGAAAAATGTTTGTGATAACGTAGTGTTCACTGTATTAAATGATAGTGAAAAGTCAAAGGATAATCTGAAAGCTCGAAAGAATTTATAATGCATGGGCATAAGGCCAGAGTTGTGGCCGCGCGATGGTGAAAAATATCCTTCTGCAATATTTACCATGTCAAATTCACAGAAGGATATATTTCTGAAGACTCTTCAAAAAGTTGTCTTTCCATATGGTTATTCTAGCAATATTACGTGTTGTATTGACTTGCGACAGCGTAAGTTGACTGGGTTAAAACGTCATGATTGTCACATTTTGATGGAACATTTACTTCCAATTCTGGTCAACAATGCACTGCCTGCCCCCGTGGCCGCCGTGATTGCCAATCTTTCATCATTTTTTGAGCACTCTGCGGGAAAGCCATTAACCCTCTACAGCTTGATGAACTCCAAAATTATGTTGTTCATACCCTGTGTCGTATGGAAATTATTTTTCCTCCATCGTTCTTCACAGTCACGATACACCTTATCGTGCATCTTGTTGAAGAAGTAAAACTTGGTGGCCCAGTATATTATTGGTGGATGTATCCAATAGAGAGTTTAGTTTCTATATAACCCCATTTACAACATGCGGTTCGACAATTTATGATACTAAGCATATGAATTGGTCTTTTTTGAAAGGTATATGGGTCGTTTGAAGCAGTATGTGTGCAATAGGGCTCAAGCAGAAGGCTCAATTGCGGAGGGTTACTTATCTGAGGAAATTCTAACTTTTTACTCTAGATATCTAGATAATATTGAGACTAAAATGAATCGATCGGTGCAAGTTGACGATCAACCTAGTGGAGTACCCCTTAATGCATGTGAAACTATGTTCCCAAAGTCGGAAAGGCGTTAGGGGCTGTAACACATTTTAAGCTAAGTCAAATGGAACGACATCAAGCACATCGTCACGTGCTAGTCAAGTGCAAGGCTGTTTCTGAATTTATTGAGTAAGTAATCTTATGTTATACTTCAAATATCGGATATAAATCTAGTCACCTGTGCCCTATTTGCGAATAATATTTTGCTATTTCATATAGTTCATTTAGAAAAAAAAACAAAGAGAAGTCTACGAGATGAAACAAGGTTGCAATCAAAATAGACAGCATTGTGCACAAGGAATTTGTTCAGTAGTTTAAATAAGAGGTTAGCATAGAGTATGCGTTATGCCAATTGCCTTGATAGCATAAAACATTTACTACAATAAAATGACCTTTGATGAAATTAAGAATGGTTGTTATATGGTAGCAGGTTCCAATGGAGAGCACTCAATATTCAAATGAGATTAAATGGCTTGTATGTGGGCGGTGGACCCATACTTCAAGCAACACGTTATGGTGCATACAATGTCAATGAATATAATTTTAGAACTATGGAAAAGGAAAAAGGGATGAAAATCTAAAATAGTTGAGTATATGTCTCGTCTAATACGTGAAGTTATGCAAGCATTCGTGACAAAAAGTGGTTGTTGGTAATGTTCCATACTATGGCAAAAGAGTAGACATAATTGAGTTGATTTACAGCTGTCGATTCTCAATCGTGTTGTTCAAATGTGTTTGGGTCTTACTAGTGTTAATTTCTTTCATTCGATACATATTGGTGATCGAGAGGACCATGAACCATATATATTGGCATCAGAGGTTCATCTTGTATACTATGTAGATGATGAGGTAGATAAAGAATGGTGTGTTATGGTTCATGTCAAGCCACAAGACTTATATGACATGGGAGAAGAGAATAAAGAAGCTAAAGTTGGTTTTTCTCCATAGCCAGGGTTGAACATCTCAGCGGTAGGAGACATTGTAGACTTGCAGTTGACAAGGGATGATGATATAGAAGACCCTGCAGACAATGCATCTGAAAATATTGACGAGGTTGCATAACGGAACTAGGATTAAAGTCAACAATTGTTAACAGTGGTCTTTTTATAATTAATGTGTTTAATAATGTTCATGACGTATGTAGTTTGATAGTTATATCACGATTGGTATTTTCAGAATTCAATTAAATCTTTACTAAATTGTTGGTTTTAATAAATAAAAGTCGCTTCTTATTTCTTTATATGATTTGTCTAGAAATAGTTAGCTTAGAATGAAGTATTAATTTCGTTATTATTGTTGTTATTCTTAATGTCGTTCTTATGATAATTATGCTATCTATTAGTTATAATCAATGCTAATATTGTTATTGCTAATAAATGTTAGTTCACATAAAATGATAGTGTAACAGGAAAAATGAAAACGGAGGACTTTTCATCATGCTGTGAAAGCACAACATTTGCTAAAGAGATGGCTATGGCCTCTCCATTCTCTTTATTGGAATATGCAATTTCTGTTGCTAGAGACATATGGTTTCGCAAAGTGAATGTTAGGTGTTGGTTGAAGGCTATATCAAGACGCTCTTGTTTCAACCAATACTTGAAAATGGCTAACGAATCTATCATGTAGATTTGTTCATCAAGCATACCCTGTTAAACTTGTCTTAGACTATATTTGATTAATACATATGTTAAGTTGACATATGCTAACAAACTTGCTACAATAATATTTGCAATGTTAACATTCATATTTGTAAGAACTTTATGAATAAGGATCAATGTATGAGAAGAAATTTGGATATGTTTTTATGGCATGTGCATCTGGGACGAGCTCTGAAAACATACTTGCTGAATTGAAGGCAAAAAAATATATAATATAAAAATTTCATCATAAAGACACAGTATTGACCAAAAAAGATGATGAACTATATTTTTTATTATATAGATGTGCTTTACAAAAAAGCATGCGGTTAAGTTGGATATTGCATCACAGGAGAAAATGAAATTCATAGAATTGCACATTACAGAACTTCTTTCCAAAAAATTTGTCCAAACTGTCAACAAAGGAGATGGTAATCGTTTATTTTTGTTTAGTTTTGAAGCCTATGTTAGCAAATTAACGTACTTTTTTTTCTAAATTACTATCTAATGACTTGGAAGTTGTTGGTTTCTTCTGATTATACTAAGATTTTTTTTATGCGGGTTGATATTTTCAGTGTTAGCTAATATATTCATGCGAAATAGTTAATGACAGTCTAGATGAGACAGAGATTGATTCAGCAGACAATTTAGATGACATCTCCTCCATTGGAATTGACATATCCATGCAATTTGATCTGAATAAGGTTTCAGAAGAAGACAACAAAAATTTAGATGACCAACAAGGAGAAGATGACGTACATGTTACAAAAAAGGGCTTCAATTTGAACAAAAAATATGGTTTGGAGATGACATATCAGATCCTTTATCACGTGAAGCCAATAGATTCCTGAACGAATATTTCTGGTCAGGTCAATACGATGTTAAAGAGAAAATTTGACCTTTTATTTTAACACTTACATTGTTTCTTTTAATTTAATGATTTGGATTGTGGTATTACATATTTTACTACTTTAAGAATTTATTGATTTATGATTAGTAAGGTATAACTTCAAAGAAGCCTACTATTAATATATGCTCAATTGAAATTTGCATTGATTTATACATATTTTACATATTTCTTTTAGATTTATGCTTGAATGAAAACTTAGAAGATCTTATAATAAATGAGAAAATCTAATTTTCAACTTTGTTCACATGAGTAAATGAATATATTCTTAAATTAATTAATTTTTTTACATAAAACAAATTCAAAAATAGTGAAACGATTTAGGTAACAGTGACTCAAATATATTTCTCAAAATAAACTTATTAAAATATATCAAAAATTAAAATACAGGCAAATTCAATTTAAATACTAATGAAAAACTCTAATTTTACGAAAGACAACATTTTTATATTACAACAGTGAAAAAATTAGTGTGAATTTAAGTAGTTTATACTCTGTTGATCTTTAAAAAGAGACTACATCCAAATATCAAAGTTGAGGTTTTTAAAAAAATTGGTGGCGGTTAGGATGAACCGCCAGTAAAAGTAAATATTGAATCAGCCACCACTTTCCGCAATTAGGTTAATTTAGTGGCGGTTAGACCTTAACTGTCGCTAAAAGCCAAATGAATATCAACACCCCACGTAGTTGCCGCATCAACTGCCGCTATTCTTTATACTGCGGCGATTTACAACCATCGCCACTACCTGTCAAAATTGTTGTAGTGAAATTAGATTCTTTAAAAAATTTAAATATTAAAGTATAATATTTTTATTCTATAAAAAATAATCAATAAAAATAATTTTTATGAATGTTTAACAAGATACTAGTATTATAATAAAATATTATGTGATATATTAAAAAATTAATTAATATATTTTAAATTTTAAATATATAAATATATTATTATTTTTATTTTCACTAATAAAATTTTTTGAATCCATCACTAAATATAACTATGCGGAGCAATGCCTAATATTATTTGAACTCATATTTGATGCAAAATAGAAAAGTTTTGGTTAAACTAATGTTTGATTATATTGGTGAGTAGGGGTGACAAACGGGCCTAAACCTGTCGAGCCGATCCGTGTAACCCGTCAAAAAAGGCGAGTCGGGCTGGAAAATTTGGACCGCCAAATAACAAAAGCGTGCCTAACCCGCACCGCTTAAACCGCGGGCTTTGGTGGGCGGGACGGGCTTCCCCGCCGGGCTTAATGTTCTTTTAGTGAGGGAGTATTTTCACAATTTTTTTGCCAAGATCTAACTTCTCCCAACCTAACTTACAAGAATATGAAGATAAAAATTGAGTGGTTTAGATTATGTTTATGTTACTTTGGAGACAATATTTATAATTATGTTTATTTTGTTTTGGAAAGAATATTTATACTTATATTTTGGATGAAAACTTGGTTTATAATTATGTTTATTAGATATTTATAATTACAAAGATTTTAATGTTTATAAATATAAAAAATATATTTTTATGCCTTTAGAAATTATAAATTTATTAATATGATTAGAAAATTATATATATTA
The DNA here is from genome assembly GCF_014773155.1 of Arachis stenosperma. Classification (NCBI taxonomy): domain Eukaryota; kingdom Viridiplantae; phylum Streptophyta; class Magnoliopsida; order Fabales; family Fabaceae; genus Arachis; species Arachis stenosperma. The sequence continues at coordinate 12,267,532 of NC_080378.1, forward strand.
TTTAATAGAGTTAATAATAAAAAAAAAAAGAGAAGTTTTGGCGGGTTTAATCTGCTAGCCCTTTAACCCGCAATTAGACGGGACAAACTAAAATTTTAGGACTGTTTCATTAGACGAGACGAAAAGAACCAGTCTATTAAAAAACAGACTTCTAACTGAACGGGACGGGACGGTTTCCCACTTGCCACCCCTATTGGTGAGTCCCTATATGATACAATGAACGAAGGTTTAATTTCTTCCATCAAAATGTGACGTAAGATAGCACCGTCTATGATATGTATTGGCTTTGGCAGTAGGTTGGGTGGATTTGTCCTTTGTCGGTTTTATGTCTTATTTTATTTTAAATTTAAGAAAAAAATGAAATTAATTTTTGTGATGAATTGAAAAGATTCTAGACGATCTTCCACCAACTAAATGATCCTAAAGATTTTAATTACTTGGCCCGAAATAAAATCAGAAGTTGAAGCTTCCCACTTTCCTCTATATAACACAAGGATTTTGTTCGTTGCATGTATCCTTCCAACTAAATGAGTGTATTGTAACATGCTGTCACATTCTTGAGAGAGAGAGAGAATGAAATTTAGTAATAAGATATCACAAAATGAATAATCATATATGTAGGCATTTTTTTAAATACATAAAAAAATTTATATATTTATTACTTTATATAAAAATACAAATATTTATTATTTCACGTGTTATTACTCAATTTTATACAAAATTCACGCTCCAAATCTTAAAAAAGAGGTTATGTTGATTCTATATTATAAAATTTATTATTAAAAAATTTAATTATTATATAAATAAAAAATATTATGTGCACAATAAAAATAAATGATTATATATTTATGTATAATAAATATATAATTTAATTTATTTTTATATATATATATATATATATATATATATATATATATATATATTATATTTTAATGTGTATTATTAATAACTGATTTTAGTATATACCTAATAAAGTTATAATTATATATATCTAACTTTCATAATATATATTTATATATTTTAACTGATTTTACTATATACCTTATATAGTTATAATTAAATATATATAATTTTATAATTTATTTAACTCCCTTACAAGAAGAAAACAAATTCTCCCCTGCCCTATCGCCTTGTGTATAATAAGACCCTTTGACAATGCATCAAGATTCCAGGTTTTCCCGTATTACTCGAACCTTTATCTAAAATTGACACACAAGAATAGAAAACACAAATCAATATCAACATAATAAAGTATAATTAAGATAATCAAACTTTTCAAAATTAGTATTTGATTGATAATAGATCCATATCATAACGCAAGTGCACATATGCACGTATAAGAAATAATAGTACTTTTTCTTGAAAATTAGGACTACTTTTCTGTTGATGTTGCTAACCAACAACAAACTAAATTGCCAAATGATCTTCTGCTTGTATCAACTTTTCAAGTTGATACCTACATATACGTGTATTAACAAACCTAATAAAGTAGTACTATATTCTTAATAATAATTAATTATATAATTATCCAATCATGTCTACTTTATTGTTTGAATTTCATCATTAATAATATTAATTACTTCAAATTTCACTCACATATTAATTGATTCATAATATAATTCTTTTACTAAAATAACACAATAATTCCTTAAAGTTAATTTTATTTTTATGTAAATTTACTTTTATATTTAACCTCTATAAAATTCGTTGATGCCACAAATTAAAGAAACCATATATGTAAAGTGTATATTATAGTGACTATTATTAGAGTAGTTATGATGGTTATACATTTTTCACTACAAGAAAACAGCTCTATTGTCACGCTTTTAAAGCGTGGCGAAAAACTGAAAAAAGCGCGGCAATAATTTTGTCACGCTTTTTGAGTTACCGTCACGCTTTTAAAAGGGTCACATCTGCAAGCGTGGCGGTTAATCTATCGCCACATTTTTAGTGATCTACTGTCACGTTTTTTTTGCCACACTTTTTACAGATTGCCACGCTTAAAAACGTGGCTGTATGTGAGAGATATGGCCACACTTTGAAAGCGTGACCGTATGTGGGAAGTAGCTTATTTCATGGCAATTTTTAGTCCATCTAACGGCATGTTTCCTGGCACGGCCAGCAAAGTGGCTGCACAAAACACACGACATTTTGAAACACAAAAATATACAAGCTTGAAGCTTGGTTCTTTAACTTAAGATAAAACTAAACAATAACTGAAACAAGTGAAACTCACTTGAAGGCTAAATAATAAATAAAATAGATTGCAATTTGATTAAGCATAAATACAGCTTCTTAACATTAGATGACTAGAAATCTAGAACTGTTTCATGCTAAAATAATGAATAAATGGATTGCAACGAACAGAAAATTTCAACAAAATTCCAAATAATTAATATTGAGTGGAGCACAGGAGAAGGTAAAGGAATGGACAATTTCATCAAGGAACAGTGGTAACAAATATCATACATCTTCCAAAACAAAGATGTTGTCTGTGTAGTGCGTACCTTGCTACTGAACTTCTTCTCAAGCTCTCTAACAAGTCTAACATGAATCTTCTAGAAACCTTTCCTTAATCTGAAGGGAACATGGATAACAACAGCCTTTCAACCCCTAGACACATCAACTTGACTGCATATTAAAACCAGGGATACACATCAAATTTAACAACTTTCAAATATATATAGAGGATTGAAGAAAGAACCTTACAACGAAAAAACAAGGAATCGTATCCACCTCTGACCCCATTCTTACTCAGAAACTCGAACCTATCCTCCAATTGAAAACCACCATCACCATCGCCGCCACCTTCACCACCGCAATCATCATCCACGTCATCACAACGAGCAACAGGTGGAAAACCGTTGTAAACGCCTTCGTCGTCGTTCAAGACAATGTTCAATCCATCGTCGTTGTCACTATCACTCAAGGAGAGTTTGAGACAAAGAGAGCGCCGTCAGAGGGAACGCCGAAGGAGGGGTTGGAAGCGCGATGAAGCTTTAGCGTTAGGGTTAGAGGTACGATGAAGAGGCTCTGGGATTAGGTTTGGAGGCGCGATGAAGAGCCTCTGTGGTCAGGGTTGGAGGCGCGATGAAGAGGGTCTGTGTTTAAGGTTGGAGGCGCGATGAGGAGGCTCTGGTGGGAGCAGCAATGATGGGAGTGCCGAGAAGAGGGTTAGGGGTTTAAGGTGGGAGCAGCGATGGTGGGAGCGCCGATGGAGGCGTTGTGAGCGCTAGCAATGTTCTTCGTTCTTCAAGGGTTATTAGGGTTTAATCGTCAATGCAGGGGTTGTAAGCGGCAGAGGCATTGTGAGTGTGCTGGGGTTATTAGGGTTATTTGCTAAAGGTTGGGTTTCATGAGAGAGTCTCGAAGGTGTTTTGAAATACAAAAGCTTTTTTTCTCTAAAACTTTTTTGCCACGCTTTTAAAGCGTGCCAAAAGAGTAACAAGAATCGGCCACGCTTTAAAAATGCTATTGTAATAGAACCATGTTGCCACGCTTTCAAAACATCCTTGTTTCTCTCTATTGCCACGCTTTTGAAACGTGGCAAAAAAAGTGGCCGTATCTCTAATCAATTGCCACCCTCATGAAAGCATGGCCGTTGACCCTTTTCGACACGCTTTTGAAGCGTGGCAAAAAAACGTGGCCGAATCTTTAATCAATCACTATCCTCATAAAAGTGTGGCCATTAACCTTTTTTGACTACGCTTTTAAAGCGTGGCAAGAAAAAAGCTTAGTCACAAGCCTATTTTCTTGAAGTGTTTGCAACACTTACAAAAGTGTTACTAAAATTTAAATAACATCTTTTTAATATATAAATTTTTTAATTTAAAAAATAAAGATAAAAATATTCCAAAAATATAAAAAGTTATAAACCAATTTAAGTATGGTCGAAATTATATAACTACCGTGATCGCTATAATTACAATCATGATGAACTCCACTTATCTATAAATCACATCAACAAGAATAACTTTCTCAAAAAAACACGTAATTTTTTTTTTCCTTTCTTAGAGGGAACATCAAATTTGACTATGGAGGCATATATCATCCACGGAAATTAGTCATCATATATACACATACAGTTTCAGTTTTGAAACAAAAAAAATTGAAAACACGCCTTTGACAAGACATAAGTGCAAAGTTTAGAATTGTCAATGTCACATATATATATTACCAATAATCATCCAATTAAGTTATTAAATAATACATAAAACAAAATTGCTGTTTTAGGAATCAGCCTAAACAATTGCGGCTCAGCACTGTGCTGGCAAAACTTTGTAATCATGTGCCAACGAAATTTCCTGAAGTCATGAATGTTTTTGTCTTCTTTTAAAATATTCAAGAAAGTTATTTGTATATTGGTTTTAGTTTATTTAAAAAAATATAATATATTTTTTATCTTTTAAAAAAATATATTCTTAAGTTTTATTTTATTTTAATTTTGTCCCAAAAATTTTCGATTTGCATCAACTATATTACTGGTGTCAAATTTTTCAAAATATTTAGAATCAATTCAATAACAATTTCATAAGAACAACCTTCAAGTCCTTCAACACAAGCAAATCAAACATAATTTTCATACATTTTTATTAGATTGATCTTAAATTTTTTAAAAATTTAGCCATAGAAAATATATTTGATGCAAATAAAAAACTTTTAGAACGAAATTGAAAAAAAAAAATTTTAATATTTTTAAAATTTTTGCTAAATTTTAAGAATAAAAAATATACTTTATCTTAAAAAATGAGGATATTTTATAATTTATTGGTAAATGATTACATATTTTAGTTTTTTTTATTTTATGAATAACAATAATTGAATTTTTTTTTTTTAAATTAAAACTATTAATGGTGTTATTATTTGTATGAATAGAATTTACAATTAGTAAATAATACACATTTTTTTACATATATACAAATTCATTATTTATATAACTAAAATTCTTAGTTACTTATATTTTATTCTAAAAGTATGTTAACATATTTTGATTCGGTTATATTCAAAAACATATATTACAACGATGTAAGTGCATATATGATATATATGCCATATATATAGATCATTAGTATTTTATTGTTTAATTAAAGAAGCAAAATTATGTGTTAAGAAGAGTGTCAAACTGTCAATGTCACAGATATGAGATTAAGACAAAGGAAAAGTTAATATATGAATTTTCCCTTAGCATGCGTGTTAATAACTCATCCTCTTTATTTTTGTGTTTAATTAAGTTAAACATATATAAGACTTTTTTTTGTAACTTCATAAATATAACAAAGTAAATGAGATAATAAGATCAGAGTTCGCATTATTTATTTATTGAATAGTTTTCTCCCCACTTATTGAGTGGCAATCAACTTAATTAAAATAAGATTAAGATGGATGAGGCATGCATATATAGACATGATGGAAGCAAAAGGGTATCAAGAAGTGAGTTACAGGGAGCAAATTTAGTGGCGGATCACAGAGAGTTTATAATCGATGTTCTATTAGATAACTGTCATTAAAGAAATAATAAAGTATTTGAAACTTGAGGTTCTTAATAGTTAAAAGATCTATACATATCTTGATGATCAGCATATACCCCCATAATAATTAAGAATACTGTGAAGTTGAACTAAATTAATCTTATAATTATATATTAAGGATCAGATTTCGGATCGAGTTGTCTTTTTTGTCCTATCTCGTTATGTTCAGGTTAGGTCTTTTGTTCTCATCTGAACGTTTATATATTATTTTAAATTTTTTCTTAATATTTGATTTTAATTTTATTAATAACGTTAAATATGTTTCAATTATAATTCTAATATGGACAACATATATATGATATGAGCAAGGTTCTGAAAACTGAACACATCATTGAATTACTTTAGTCACTAATTTATTGGTTTATTAGTCTAATTAATCTAACTGTAATTTAAATAAAAAATTTATTCTATAATAAAATAATAAATAAATTATAAATAAATATCTTAAAATATCTTTTAAATTTAAAATTTTACATAAAATACCATCAACTAAATATAATTAATTATCAAAATATGCAAAAAATGCTCCAAATTAGTTGACAATTAACAAAATTACACTTTCATTAAATTTTATAAACCAAATGGCTAAATTTGTACAAATTCACAAATCAAAGAGTCAATTTTGTATTTCAAAAATAAAAAAAAAAAAAAACTTCACGAATCAAAAGATTAGATTTATGATTTTCATATGAAAAAAAAAACACCATATTTCACACACTGTTAAAAAACACTACTACGAACTGAATATTAAAATTAAAAGGGTCAACTATTTAACCTTCACTCTTCTATCTCTCTTCTATGAATTCAAACATAATATCATATCATTGTGATCGACAACTCATAGGAAGCGATGAAATAGATTAATATTCTGATAAAATGAACATTTTTGTGATAGATATCAATGCTATAATTTGGATGCTTTTCTTTGTCAAAATCCGACCATCAAGCACTGTTGTTAACCAAATCCAAGGCATTCAAATTTCTTCTTCTCACCTTCCTAGTTTCTATGATCATAAAATGGTATAAAAGTTGGAATACCACAAAAAAGAAAAAAGAAAAACCTTTACTAAGTTTCATACATCTGTCAATATTAATGAAGATACAATGACAACATAGGCCAGGAAAAAGAAAATGGCAATCTGTATTAAAAACTTGGGATTTTCCCTCATGTTTGGAGATGTCACCGATCTGAAACAAAAAAAGTTTGTATGAGAAAATCACTTAGAGAAAGATGAAAGGATTTCACCCTCTCAGTCAAGTAAAATGTTTACCTAGCAATTCGCTGAGAAAGTTTATGAAACGGTAAGCTTTGTATGAACACAATGCCTGGTCCTGTGAGAAGAGCTATCACGGCATTATCACCCTGCAATTTTGAAGAAAAATCAAATGTAACAAACTATAGATAAAAATATAAGATATGGCATGCAGAAGGGGTATTATGGTGGCTTACATAATTAAATTAATTGCAGCAAGAACAAAAGGTGGTTGCATGTTTATGAAAACACCCATAACCACTCATCCTTTTGATTTTTCTTAACTTCTTGTTTTATTATTTTTTATATCACTTTCAAGCATTGTAAATATTTCCCAAAACATAATCAACTGTCAATTACCTGGGATCTCCATGGATTAGTAAATAGTAATGTAAGACATAACTCCCAATATCTCTCTTAAATCAAACCATACGATACTTTGAATAATAATCCAAACAACAATAGTTAAAAACTTCTAGAAGCTCACTACGCGCAGAGACAAGATAGGTCTAACATGTAAAATATCAAACAGTATTTATCTATAATTTTTTGCTATACCAACCATGCAAGGTTAATGCAAAAAATGGTAACGGTATATTGTGGGAATATTAAGAAAATAATAATAAAATAAAAATAAAAATCGGTAGTAGAAGTTACTTACTCCAAACATTGTCCTTCTTGGAGGACCATTATATTTTATTTGGACATTGACCGTACTTGTCACAGCAACAATGCATGAAACATCAACTGCTAGAACTTCACCGCTCTCAAGATTTTTCTGTACAACTAACAATAAACAAAACCCACGGATAACCAAGATAAGCAATAAAGTAATATTATAGTAATTAGTCAAAATATAAAAAATACTATTAGCATAGACCTTATTCAAGAATGACATTTAAAAGTTGGAAGATAAATTGGAAAGGGAAGAAAAGTTGCAATTGATTTTATTTCTTCCATAAGTAGCATTTTATGCATTGTAACAGACTAACAGGAAAGAGAATTGTACCAGATCCACCAGCAAGTATGAATGCAAGCCCTTGACCTGATATCTTCTGCCTCAAAAATCCCTATAACAATACAATTGTTGTCTTAGATAAATAATATGGCAATATGTATGACAAGAGGACTTGTCTGATTTCCTTTACTATCGGAAACCTCTAAATTTGAATTGCTATAATAAAAACAAGCATGACAGCATAGATTAGTTACACTGATGCATAGTATAGTATGTTTAACCCAAATCAATCCTCCATCACAACCTCTTGCATCTAAACAAACCCATTTGGAAGTCCAAAGCCCCATCTAATGTAAAATATTTTATATGGACAGCTGTGGTTAACAGGATTAATACCAATTACATGTTGCAGATTCAAAGGCTATCTACCCTAATGTATGTTATGTGCGGGCATAATAAAAAATCAAATTCAAATCTGTATTTATGTTAACAAGAAAATAAAAATTAGGAAACATCCCAGCTACCTCAGCACCAGCAATAATATTTCGTCCCCTCTGATCAATTGTGTTGTTGACTTTCACATCATTGACAGAGCAAAGAAATGCATCTGGCTACAGAAATTGAAAATTTGGTTATGTCATATTTTGGTCCTGGTATTGGAAAGAAAAATCAACAGGAGTAAGCCCAACAAAATCAAAGTTTAGTTTTTAAAATCACTCTAAGAAATTCAAACATACAGATGAAACAACGGCAAACAAATTAATACCTGACACAAAATCTCCCCGTTAAAGCTTGCTAAATCAATCTGTATTTGCATGAGTAAGAAACATATAGAGAGAGATCTTTCAGTCAAATGCATCCAAGCATATGTTTCAGGTGATGAATTTGGAGACTTCAAGCAAAGGAGTAACAAAATGTAATCTGAAACAAATTAGAGATGCATATAACCACAAACCGGAAGAATTCTTGCAAAATAAGGTGCAGCAATTCCAACAAATCCATCACTTTGTCCAGAATTTCGAAGAACGATGCTACTTATGTTTTTGCCAAATAGCCACTGCCATATGCCTACTTCATTTTCTGGAAGATAGGAATTTTCCATTTCAATGGACCCTGACATAAAGCACATGGAACCTACAATAGCAGTAGAATAAAAGTCCACTTAAATTTTCAGAGGGGAAATCAACAGACTCTAACTATAAATTATATATGCTATAAATTATATATGCACATAGGCACAATCCATGTTAACATTTAAAGAAACTTAAAGCGAAATCAGAAATCAGGTTCAGTTTTACTTATATTTCAAAATCCCTCCCCCCCCCCCCCTCTTTTTCCCTTCTCCAAATAAAAAAATTAACTAGAAAAAATTAAAAAAAAAAACACAAATGTACGGGCACACGAACCAACAAATCACAAAGAAAAGAATTTCAGTATTTAATTATGCATTTATATTAAGAAAATAAATAAAACAAAATGTTAAGACCAAAAAATACATTAAAATTTGAAAATTTGTCATCTTATCCAATTTGATGTTCAAGAGTCATGCCCAATATAAACCATGTTAAACAAATAAACATCAATATACATTACACTACAACAGAATTAAGCCTACATAGCAAATATGCAATATTAGTTATAGTACATGGATATCATTTAAAATATCATATATGCATTGACAAACACGCAAAAATTTTCATCCTAAGTCTACAGAGAAAAAGCAATTAGGAAAAATAAAATAAATCTTGAGTCACAAATAGAAGTCCCTAAACGACTTACCAGGCTTTGCAATAATTTTTTCTTGGGGCTTCAACATTATCTGTATTGCAACAACAAAGTCAAAGTTAATTTTATGAATACCATTAAAAGAAATATGGGGGAGAAAACCTGACTTTAATTTTTACACCAAGGAGGGTGGTTCATATACCTGGACCACCTGAGCTTCACCCCCTAAAATCTGAAAAGGTGTGATTGCATCTTGCGGACTCTAAACCACAATGAAGAAAAATTTATGATCAGACTGAAGGATATTTCATAGGATAATACAAACAATATAATGTTGAACATGTCTTTTCCTTTCTTTTTTAGAAGAAGAAAGAAAGAGAGTATTATCCCATAATAAGTTGAAGGGCATCAAGATACACTACAAAATCAGCAAAACTAAAATTTTGTTGGAGTCTGATCTTGAGCAGTAATATGAATAAAAGATAAAAAATAATAAGATATGTTTCCTTTTTCTAAACATCATGTTAGGATTAATAGTCAGTTCAGCCCTTCCTATTTACTGCACATGTCGTACTACTCCAATTTCACAAAATACAAACCTGGTGTGGAATAATTAATGCAGCAAACATATGAACTTAAGCTTTCCTAGATAAAATACAACTATATATATTTTTATTGTCAATGGTAAGAACATGCAAGTACCTGATAAACATAGGGCTGAAAAGGTGTTGAGAAAAATGGTGCTGCCATTGCTGAGACACAGGGATTACTTTGATGTTACTAGAGAAATAAAGGGCCTATTTGAATTAAAATCCAGTAAGATATCAATAGGGTTTTAACCAAAGAATGTTAACTCTATTATGCAATAATTTCTCACCTTAGGGAATTCAATTGAAATATGGTATACATAATTTTCAAATAGCATTTTAAATTTATGGAAAGCACTTTGAACATTATCATTACAACAATAACCTTCACTAACATATTCAACAATTAACATTAGTTTCGCAAGTGAAAATATGGTGCAACAATGGATACAAAATTTAGATTAATCAAGTGATAGTTCAATTTTACTATTACAATTTCACAGCTGTCACATTGTCTTAAATTTCTAAATGTAAACTAGATAGGTAATCCTATGCTAGACAGTGTCTTTCTCTATTAACAAAATTTCAGACACAAAATTGCCAAAATCAAGTTTCAGAATCAAACACAACTCACAAACAATATATTGTCAAGCATATCCAACTAACAGTTATCAACTATCTACTTGTCCTTATCATTGCCGATTCATCAGAAGATAGTGTACAACAAAGACTCAATTCATTCTTTACCTCACAAGACTAATACAAAAACAAAAGCCACTCTAATTGTTCTGCATATACCTCCAAGGAGAAATCTCTGCACATTATTTCTAAAGCTATCCGCAACAGATTAAACTACCACCAAGAGGAGTGAGTGATATAAAGTAAATTACAGCTTCAATTGCACAACATTAAGATGGGAACTAGGGAAATTAGATTGATTGACAAAAGACGGCAGATACTAATAAATCATTGAAAATCATTAAACTAAACAATGACAAATGGATAACCGTTCAGCTTTACAACAACTTGCAATTTGGGAACATTCTGAGCGTACAATCTCTATAAACAATAAAAAAAGCCCTAGATCACACACAATAAACACACTTTTCTAAACCTGATCAGCTCATCTCATTTTTTTCTTCTCTTATCACTCATGATCAGAAGCCTAGTCTAAGTGTCTAACCCCAATTTTGTAACCTAAGCCTGATAATGTTGAAATTAGATTCAGATTGTTAACAAATTACGAGATCCAAATAGACTTGAAAAAAAGAAGTGATTAATGAATAAGAATTTGGGGAGGAGACAAATCCATACTAGCAACAATGGAGGAAGGAGAGAGACAAAGAGACTTTTTTAGGGTTTTTGAATGAGTAAGGCTTGAGCTTTGTTCGAACTCGCATTTCAAAATTTTGGCAACTGATAACAAATACTAATATCTTAAATTCCTAACAGACTCCACAATCACAATTTATACGATGAAAACTATACACATATATACCTGATTCAGCTTCTCAAAAATTGATTGAGCAATCAGGCGCCAATTCTGCTTCCGTGAAATCGGAGGCGAAATTAGAGAGAGAACGGTGGTGAGAATTACATAAAAAAAGACAAAAATTGGACTCACCGAGATTGATGAATGATGAGAAAATTAGAATGAGGTCACAGAAGAAAAGTGTTTAGAAGCAAATCAGTCAATAAGGCTGCTTTCGCTTATTAGAGGAGGGCAAAGGCAAAACACCAAGGTTCTGAGAACCGGACCGGTCATCAAACCGTTCTAGTCACTGGTTCATCGGTTTACTGGTCCAACCAGTGGTTCAACCGAAAAAACCGTTTTAGAATAGAATAATAAATTATAAATATGCAAGTATTAAGTTGAGGGTATAGGGTAGTATGAAATTTTTCTAATGAAATACAATTCCTCATCAGTACACAAAATGTTAAAAGAAATATCTGACAAGAATAGGAAGAATATCAAATGAATTATCATAAATCCAACTAAAAAATAAACATAGTACTTGGATAAATAAATTTGATAACATTATTAATAACAAAGTTGGTAGTGGACTAGTGCTAGAAAGGCTTTCACCAAATGAAGGTGCATACAAGCTTTAAGAGACAATAGACTTGGGTTTGTGCAGCAGCATTTTGGATGAGTTGCTTTGAAGACCATTTGGTGAAACTAAACTTTGAATAGGTACAATACAAGCTTCACCAAATGCTCATAACACACAAAGACAGTTTCTCAAGATACATAATAAGTGCTCATCCTCTGAAAATAATCATTTGAATTGGTATAAGGCAGGAAAAAATGACCATAAGTCTCTTTACCCAAGTCAAAATAAACAACCATATCTGAACTCAACAATCAGCATTCAGCACCAAACATTACAAAACATTAACCAATAATCACACTAAACCTGCAACCAGCAATTACAAATCAGCAACAAACATTAGTACATTACAAAACATTCCAACAGTGATGACACTAAACCTGCATAGTAAATAATCTCAAAGACAATGATTACCAATATCCAGCAAATAAACAATAAATACACAACAATTTAGCAAATAAACAAGAACATGATTACAATGCACTCTTTCTGTAAAGTACAACCACAATATGAATAGGTTGTTTAAGGAAATTAAAAAACCAAAAAACAACAGCAACCCAACAATTTAGCAAATTATCAACTTAACAAGTTCAAGAACAGAAAATCACAACAAAAACAAAAAAAAATTAAAAGTAACAGAAGAACACAAGAACAATTATTAGCAAATTAACAAGTTCACAATAACAATTAAAATCTACCAGAAGAACACTAATGCAAGTGGAATCATCATGCTAATATGTTTTCTGCAAAGATGTTATTTGTGCAGCTAAAATTTCTTAATTACTATGATCCAATTATTCTAATTTCACATGCAATCAACTTACTAAGTTTCTAAAAGCTAGAAATTATAAAACCAACCAGAAATATGGTTAAAGCATTTCATCAAACATGTTGAGTGCGGTAAAATTAAAACCAAATAAGAGAATTCAAAGCTTAATTTCAATGTGACAGAGAAGAGAACATAACTATTGTAACTTTATTCAGTCTATGAAAAAATCCAAACCACTTCCAAATAATCAAATAATTACTTATTGTAATAGAAATCAGAAGATGCAGAGTTTGATGAAACTTATTGGTGTTGTGTGAGTGTATTGTCTGGTGGCGGGTTTAGGGAACTCACGGCGACAAAAGAGAGCAGTTCGACGGCTGGGTGGAGCGCGCGGGTTGGTCGCAGAGTTTGAAGCGGAGCAACGTGGCTTCCAGACGAACGCGAACTCGAACGGTGAACAGCGAGTGAACGCGAACGGTGAACGCCGAGCGAACGTGAACGGCGAAGAACGCGAACGAAGACGACAGCTGAACGAAGACGTTAACGTGAACGGCAAACAAACGACGACGGAAGGACGGCTGAGCAGACAAAGACGACGAACGCCGAGCTCGAGGAAGCAGCCGCAATCGGTGACAGCGAACAGGGGTTGAAGACTTGGAGCACGAGGGAAGATAGATGACGGATGGCGAACTTTGAGTGTGACGGACGGCGGCAGTATTCCACTCCTTGCGGCGGTGGTGTAGGCTTACAGTGCTAGGGTTTGTGTGATTTCTTTCTAAATGAAAGAAAGAAAGGGAGAAGGGAGAAAGAAACGAAGGATCCCTTTTTTGTGTAAACCGGCCGGGCTCCGGTTCGGTCCGACCGACCGGTTCTCGTCCGGTTCAATGGTTTTTATCGGTTTTTTATTACCGGTTTTACAATCCTGACCGGATCGTTAATATTATCGGTTCGCGGTTAAATCGGTCCGACTGACCGGTCCGGTTCAATTTGAGAATAAGACATAAAAAATAAAGGGATTTGGATCTTTTAAAGTTTGAATTTCATTTTAAAGAGTAAAATATAATTTTCTATCATTGAATAGTTTCTCTTTCATATTTATTTTTTGTCCCACCTATGAAATCAATGGTGAGAGATCACACTTTACTCTCCAAAGTGAAATTCAAACTTTAGAGGATCCAAATCCAAAATAAGGACATAAAATTTTATATTTTTGTATTTTATTTGGTGATAAATTAGAATAAATTATAAAAATTTAATTTTTTATTTAAAAAATTTGAAACAAAAAATATAATAATAAAAAATATAATTATGAAAAAATAACAAAAATAATGAAAGAAAAAATAAAAAATAAGTTATGTTTTTTGTTAGTATTTCTATGTTTTTTTTATCTTGATAGATACAAAATACACTAATTCAGTGTTTCTAGACACATTATTTTTGTCCATGTCTCTTCTGTCAAATACGATTGTATATCTTTGTGTCTCATGTCTTCGTAAACAAATGCAGCCTAACATAAAAATTCAGTGGTTCGGACCATTCAGACCGAACCGATTATCAACTCGACCAAATTACCAAATCACTAGATTATTATTGGTTCAACCATTAGATCACTTATTAAACTGATCTTATTTATTAAAAATATAAAATAGTCGATCATCAAATATTAAACTTATATTAGTAGAAAATAAATATTTTTACTAATATTTTTAACAATAATAAATTTAATTTCTAAAATTAACTATTAGAAAATTCTAATTAGCATTAAGCCTATATTAATACAATCATATAATAGTAACAATAAGAGTAACGATCAAGTATTAAATTTGAATAATGCTACACATCTAAGTTTTTTTGTTAATCAAGTTTAACTAAGTTGGTCTAACATAACAAAAATCAGTTATAACTATTATTATTCCAAGTCTTATTATTTAACTTAGTTGAACTTGATTCATAAAAAAAAAAAGAGAAAATTTCACTCCTCTCTCCTACGAGATGCTAAAATGACACTCTCCTCCCCTCTATTTTATAAATGTACATCCTCCTCTCTTCTAACTTTTAAAAAACCTCCTCTTTAATCATTAATCCATTTTAAATTTTTTGTGTTAACTAATATTAACTTTATCCATTTTTTAAGAAAAAATAAATTATTTTTAAAAAAATACCTATTAGTAAAAATTTTATGTTAAAATAATATATATAGATATCGAAAAATTAATAGTAAAATATAAAAAAAATTGTTAATGAAAATTTTAGTAAAATCATAATTTAATAATTAAAATATTGTTGAAGGGTATTTTAGAAAAAAATAATATAATTATTAAATTTTTTTAAAAATACAATTTAATCAATAAAAGAATAATTTATTAAAGGATATTTTGGTAAGCAAAATTTAATAATAAAAAATAAAATTTTTGTTAATGGGTATTTTTTTAAAATAATTTTTTTTTCTTAAAAAATGGATAAAGTTAACGTTAGTTAACACACAAAATTTAAAATGGATTAAAGAGGAGGTTGTTTAAAAGTTAGAAGGGAGGAGAATGTACATTTATAAAATAGAGGGAAGAGAAGTGTCATTTTAACATCTCGTAGAAAAAGATAGTGAAATTTTTTCTAAAAAAACTTTGATGTATAGTATTATTCATTAAATTTACATTAAAACGGTAATAATCAAATATTAATACAGTTACAATCAAATATTAAATCTACATTAAAAGAGCAACCATCAAGTATTAAACCAACAACAATAAAGTGATTCCAAATATGACAATTCTATATCAGAAAAGCTCTGCATACAAGCGCTAACGACTTGTATGCTTTACAAGTTACTTAACACTCTAAAACCTAAAACGCGCTCCAATGGCTACGTCGTATACACGCGCTATATATAACTACCAAATTTAAAAGATTTGTTTCCTTCTTCGTTTTCCTTATTTACAGATTTGCTCGTTCTTCTTCTCGCGAAACTTTTTCTGGTTTCTTCGATCGTTCTTTTCCCCTCCTTTCTCACTCGTTTCTTCTTCGTCATTTACGTTAGTTCCTCTCTCTATAACTCCAGCTTCGTTTTCTATTTGATTTTTTGTTTTTTTAAATCAAAGTTTGAACTCGTTTTGAAGATAATGGATGATTCAACCTCAGATTGTCAGCTGAATCCAGGCGAAGTGGACTATGAATTTGAATCTAACGAAGTTCCTGAGGTTTGATTTACATAGGATTACTATGAATTTTGTTGCAGTAATTTGTATAGCATTGTGTAGGTCAATAATTCGTGAATATTGACTGTCAAAATAATGCATGAAGATAAATCTGTGGATTGAATGTAATGTATTAGTTTTGATTAATTATCTGGAATTTATAGCAAACGCTCGGGTGTAGATCAGATCTTTTTTGGGTGTATTTTTGCTAGAAGTGTGGGTGTATTTACAGTTTACTGCTTTTTCTGTTATTTTAACTGAGTTGTTGTTGTTCGGGTGTATTATATCAGACATGATTGGATGTGTTTTTAGTTTTTGACATGGTGTATTCTGCAGCCTGTGTATTTACAGTTTATGGCTTTTATTGTCATTTTAGTTGAGTTGTTGCAGTTCGGGTGTATCATATCAAACATGATTGGGTGTATTTATAGTTTTTGACATGGTGTATTCTGCAGCCTCTCTTGATTGTTGATGACCAGTTTGTTCCGAAGGTTGGAATGACCTTTACCACACTTGAAGATGCTGGAAAATTTTACAGGAACTACGCCAAGGCTGCAGGTTTTTCTACAAGAGTTCGGAGCACAAATAGGAAGGGAAACGAGATTAAGAATCAATTGATTACATGTAGCAGAGAGGGAAAATGGAAATCTAAAATATCTCCGACCGAGAAAACTAATCCGACAACCGGTTTAAACTGTCCTGCAAGAATTTATATACACACATTGAAGGATGTCGGTGCTTGGATCATTTCAAAGGTTGTGTTGGATCATTCACACCCCTGCTATCCAAGTAAAGCAGAGATGCTCAAACAGCACAGGGAACTAAGCATGTCCATTCGTCGTACAATAGAGAATAGCGAGAAGGCTGGTATCAGACCAAGCAAAACCTACCAATCATTTGTTGCGGCTGCCGGGGCTCACCGCGAGTTAAATTTTATCGAAAATGACGTGAGGAATTACATTACCAGGGAAGTGTGGAATGTTTCCGAACAAGAAGATGCAAAAGAATTCGGAAAATATTTGTTAAGAATGAAAGAGAAGAATCAAAACTTCTTTTTCGAGCTTGAACTCGAGGAGGATCAATCGATTAAGCTGGCTTTTTGGGCCGATGCAAGAAGTAGAGCTGCCTTTAAATATTTCGGAGACGTCATTTCATTTGACACCACCTACAATACAAACAGGTAACAAACTGCCCCTGTTTATGATGCTAAATTAATGTATTTTTATGAATCTGCAGCAGAGGTGTATATTGGTTATTTTTTGGGTGTATACGAAGCATTTGTTGGGGTGTACCTAATGATTTTACATTCTGCACTATGGTAATTTATTTCAGGTATAATTTGGTCTGTGGTTCTTTTGTCGGGGTGAATCACCACGGTTAGTCAACACTTCTCGGATGCTCTTTGATGAAAAACGAAGAAATTTTGAATCATTCAAATGGTTATTTCAATGTTGGCTTCGTTGCATAGGAGGAAACGCTCCGAAAGGGTTTCTCACCGATCAATGCGCATCAATGAAAAGGGCTTTAGAGGCTTGTATGCCAACAACAATTCACCGTTGGTGTATTTGGCACATCATGAAGAAGATTTCAAGCAAATTAAATGGGTACAAGGGACATGCAGATATTGAACAAGAAATGAGCCAAGTTGTTTGGAACTCTCATAGCAAAGACTCATTCGATAGGAATTGGAATGATTTTCTGCTGAATTTTGGTCTTGTGGACAACAAGTGGCTTTCAGGTAATGTTTGTTTAAAATCTGCAGCAGAGGTGTAAATTGCATGTTTTTTCGGGTGTATTTATAGTCTGTGTTTGGGTGTACTCTGCAGATCTATATGAAGACCATCATATATGGGTTCCTATCTATCTGGATCACCACTTCTGGGTAGGGATGAGAAGCACACAAAGGAGCGAGAGCATGCATTCATTTTTTAACAAGTTTATCACCCGGAACAGCTCGCTTATTCAGTTCGTCAAACAATACGATAATTGCCTCGGAAGCAGGGAGCAAGCAGAGAGAGAATCAAATGCTGCAGATTTTCATACGGTCATTGGTGCATGAAATTGTGATCAATACTTTTCAAAACATAAACAATCCCTAGTAATGGCTCCAAAGACTTGGTGCTCAATACCATGGCATAAACACAACTTCGCACAACTAACCAGCAAGTGCACTGGGTCGTCCAAGTAATACCTTACGTGAGTAAGGGTCGATCCCACGGAGATTGTTAGCATTGAAGCAAGCTATGGTCATCTTGTAAATCTCAGTCAGGCAGACTCAAATGGGTATAGATGATGAACGAAAATAACATAAAGATAAAGATAGAGATACTTATGTATATCATTGGTGAGAGCTTCAGACAAGCGAATGAAGATGCCTTCCCTTCCGTCTCTCTGCTTTCCTATAGTCTTCATCCAATCCTTCTTACTCCTTTCCATGGCAAGCTCGTGTAGGGTTTCACTGTTGTCAGCAGCTACCTCCCATCCTCTCATTGAAAGCGATTGCATATGCTCTGTCACAGCATAGCGGAATTCATCTGTCGGTTCTCAATCAGGCCGGAATAGAATCCAGTGATTCTTTTGCGTCTGTCACTAACGCCCCGCCCTCAGGAGTTTGAAGCACGTCACAGTCATTCAGTCATTGAATCCTACTCAGAATACCACAGACAAGGTTAGACCTTCCGGATTCTCTTGAATGCCGCCATCAGGTCCTGCCTATACCACGAAGATTCCGATTAAAGAATCCAAGAGATATTCACTAAGCCTCAGATGCTTGTAGAACAAGAGTGGTTGTCAGTCACTTTGTTCATGGGTGAGAATGGTGATGGGCGTCAATCATCACCTTCATCAAGTTGAAGAACAAGTGATATCTTGGACAAAGAACAAGCGGAATTGAATAGAAGAACAATAGTAATTGCATTAATACTCGAGGTACAGCAGAGCTCCACACCTTAATCTATGGTGTGTAGAGGCTCCACCGTTGAAAATACATAAGAACAAGGTCTAGGCATGGCCGAATGGCCAGCCTCCCAGAGTGATCAAAAGATCTAAAGAAAAAGGTTCCAAAGATCCGAAGATTCGAAGATTCGAAGATTCGAAGATTCGAAGATGCTAATACAATAGTAAAAGGTCCTACTTATAGAAAACTAGTAGCCTAAGGTGTACAGAAATGAGTAAATGACATAAAAATCCACTTCCGGGCCCACTTGGTGTGTGCTTGGGCTGAGCAATGAAGGAATTTCGTGTAGAGACCTTTTCTGGAGTTAAACGCCAGCTCTCATGCCAGTTTGGGCGTTTAACTCCAAATTCTATGCCAGTTCCGGCGTTTAACGCTGGAATTTCTGTAGGTGACTTTGAGCGCCGGTTTGGGCTATCAAATCTTGGGCAAAGTATGGACTATTATATATTTCTGGAAAGCCCAGGATGTTTACTTTCCAACGCCGTTAAGAGCGCGCCAATTGGGCTTCTGTAGCTCCAGAAAATCCACTTCGAGTGCAGGGAGGTCAGAATCCAACAGCATCTGCAGTCCTTTTTGGTCTCTGAATCAGATTTTTGCTCAGGTCCCTCAATTTCAGCCAGAAAATACCTGAAATCACAGAAAAACACACAAACTCATAGTAAAGTCCAGAAAAGTGAATTTTAACTAAAAACTAATAAAAATATACTAAAAACTAACTAGATCATACCAAAAACATACTAAAAACAATGCCAAAAAGTATACAAATTATCCGCTCATCACAACACCAAACTTAAATTGTTGCTTGTCCCCAAGCAACTGAAGATCAAATAAGATACAAAGAAGAGAATATGCAATGAACTCCAAAAACATCTATGAAGATCAGTATTAATTAGATGAGCGGGGCCTTTACTTTTTGCCTCTGAATAGTTTTGGCATCTCACTTTATCCTTTGAAATTCAGAATGATTGGCTTCTTTAGGAACTCCGAATCCAGATAGTGTTATTGATTCTCCTAGTTAAGTATGATGATTCTTGAACACAGCTACTTATTGAGTCTTGGCCGTGGCCCAAAGCACTGTCTTCCAGTATTACCACCGGATACATACATGCCACAGACACATAATGGGTGAACCTTTTCAGATTGTGACTCAGCTTTGCTAAAGTCCCCAATTAGAGGTGTCCAGGGTTCTTAAGCACACTCTTATTGCCTTGGATCACAACTTTATTTCTTTCTTTCTTTTTTTTCTTCTTTTCTCTCTTTTCTTTTTTTTTTTTTGTATTCACTGCTTTTTCTTGCTTCAAGAATCATTTTTATGATTTTTCAGATCCTCAGTAACATGTCTCCTTTTTCATCATTCTTTCAAGAGCCAACATTCATGAACCACAAATTCAAAAGACATATGCACTGTTCAAGCATACATTCAGAGAACAGAAGTAATGCCACCACATCAAATAATTAAGCTAAGTTTTAAAGATGAATTTGAAATCCTGTACTTCTTGTTCTTTTGTGATAAAAACAGTTTTCATTTAAGAAAGGTGATGGATTCATATTCATAGCTTTAAGGCATAGACACTAAGACACTAATGATCATAAGACAAACATGGATAACATAAAGCACTAAAATTCGAAAAACAGAAAAATAAAGAACAAGGAGATTAAAGAACGGGTCCACCTTAGTGATGGCGGCTCTTTCTTTCTCTTGAAGATCCTATGGAGTGCTTGAGCTCCTCAATGTCTCTTCCTTGTCTTTGTTGCTCCTCTCTCATGATTCTTTGATCTTCTCTAATTTCATGGAGGATGATGGAGTGTTCTTGGTGCTCCACCCTTAGTTGTCCCATGTTGGAACTTAATTCTCCTAGGGAGGTGTTCAGTTGCTCCCAATAGTCTTGTGGAGGAAAGTGCTCCCTTGAGGTATCTTAGGGATCTCTTGATGAGAGGGGGGTCTCTTGTTTGCTCCATCTTCTTCTTAGTGATGGGCTTGAGGTCATGCCTTCTCAGTTGAACCGGCTTTGGATGCCATAAATGGTTATGGAAAAACAAAGAGCAATGCTTTTACCACACCAAACTTAAAAGGTTTGCTCGTTCTCGAGCAAAAGAAGAAAGAAGAGAGTAGAAGAAGAAGAAATGGAGGGAGGGAGATGGCTTTGTGGTTAGGCCAAAAGGGGAAGAAGTAGTGGTTTGGATTTGGATGGTGAGGTAAGTGGGGTTTTATGGAGGTGAGTGGTGAAGAGAGAGATGGGATTTGATAGGTGAGGGGTTTGTGGGGATCCTGTGGGGTCCATAGATCCTTAGGTGTCAAGGAAAAGTCATCCCTGCACCAAATGGCATCAAAAATCACGTTTTGAGCCAATTCTGGCGTTAAACGCCGGGCTGGTGCCCATTTCTGGCGTTTAACGCCAGGTTCTTGCCCTTTCCTGGCGTTTAACGCCAGTCTGGTGCCCCTTTCTGGCGTTAAACGCCCAGAATGGTGCCAGACTGGGCGTTAAACGCCCAACTGCTAGCCTCACTGGCGTTTAAACGCCAGTGAGTTCTTCCTCCAGGGTGTGCTATTTTTCTTCCTATTTTTCATTCTGTTTTTGCTTTTTTTATTGATTTTGTGACTTCTTATGATCATCAACCTACAAAAAAAAGATAAAATAACAAAAGGAAATAGTTAATTATAAAACATTGGGTTGCCTCCCAACAAGCGCTTCTTTAATGTCATTAGCTTGACAGAGGACTCTCATGGAGCCTCACAGATACTCAGAGCAACGTGGGAACCTCCCAACACCAAACTTAGAGTTTGAATGTGGGGGTTCAACACCAAACTTAGAGTTTGGTTGTGGCCTCCCAACACCAAACTTAGAGTTTGACTGTGGGGGCTCTGTTTGACTCTGATTTGAGAGAAGCTCTTCATGCTTCTTCTCCATGGTGACAGAGGGATATCCTTGAGCCTTAAACACCAAGGATTTTTCATTCACTTGAATGATCAGTTCACCTCCATCAACATCAATCACAGCTTTTGCTGTGGCTAGGAAGGGTCTGCCAAGGATGATGGATTCATCCATGCACTTCCCAGTCTCTAGGACTATAAAATCAGTAGGGATGTAATGGTCTTCAATCTTCACCAAAACATTCTCTACAAGTCCATGAGCTTGTTTTCTTGAGTTGTCTGCCATCTCCAATGAGATTCTTGCAGCTTGTACCTCAAAGATCCCTAATTTCTCCATTACAGAGAGGGGCATGAGGTTTACACTTGACCCTAAGTCACACAAGGCCTTCTTGAAGGTCATGGTGCCTATGGTGCAAGGTATAGAAAACTTCCCAGGATCCTGCCTCTTTTGAGGCAGTTTCTGCCTAGACAAGTCATCCAGTTCTTTGGTGAGCAAGGGAGGTTCATCTTCCCAAGTCTCATTTCCAAATAACTTGTCATTTAGCTTCATGATTGCTCCAAGATATTTAGCAACTTGCTCTTCAGTGACATACTCATCCTCTTCAGAGAAAGAATACTCATCAGAGCTCATGAAAGGCAGAAGTAAGTCCAATGGAATCTCTATGGTCTCATTTTGAGCCTCAGATTCCCATGGTTCCTCATTGGGGAACTCAGAGGAGATTGGTGCACGCCCATTGAGGTCTTCCTCAGTGGCGTCCACCTCCTCTCTTTCCTCTCCATATTCGGCCATGTTTATGGCTTTGCACTCCCCTTTTGGATTTTCTTCTGTATTACTTGGGAGAGTACTAGGAGGGAGTTCAGTAACTTTCTTACTCAGCTGACCCACTTGTCCTTCCAAATTTCTGATGGAGGGCCTTGTTTCATTCATGAAACTTTGAGTGGTTTTGATTAGATCAGAGACCATTGTTGCTAAGTCAGAGGTATTCTGCTTAGAACTCTCTGTCTGTTGCTGAGAAGATGATGGAAAAGGCTTGCCATTGCTAAACCTGTTTCTTCCACCATTATTGTTATTGAAATCTTGTTGAGGTCTCTCTTGATTCTTCCATGAGAAATTTGGGTGATTTCTCCATGAAGAATTATAGGTGTTTTCATAGGGTTCTCCTAGGTAATTCACCTCTTCCATTGAAGGGTTCTCAGGATCATAAGCTTCTTCCTCTGATGAAGCATCCTTAGTACTGCTTGGTGCATTTTGCATTCCAGACAGACTTTGAGAAATCAAATTGACTTGTTGAGTCAATATTTTATTCTGAGCCAGAATGGCATTCAGAGTGTCAATCTCAAGAACTCCTTTCTTCTGATTAGTCCCATTGTTCACAGGATTCCTTTCAGAAGTGTACATGAATTGGTTATTTGCAACCATTTCAATTAGCTCTTGAGCCTCTGTAGGCGTCTTCTTCAGATGAAGAGATCCTCCAGCAGAGCTATCCAAGGACATCTTAGATAGTTCAGAGAGACCATCATAGAAAATACCTATGATGCTCCATTCAGAAAGCATGTCTGAGGGACATTTTCTGATTAATTGTTTGTATCTTTCCCAAGCTTCATAGAGGGATTCTCCATCCTTCTATCTGAAGGTTTGGACTTCCACTCTAAGCTTACTCCATCTTTGTGGTGGAAAGAACTTTGCCAAGAAGGCATTGACTAGCTTTTCCCAAGAGTCCAGGCTTTCTTTAGGTTGAGAATCCAACCATATTCTAGCTCTGTCTCTTACAGCAAAAGGGAATAGCATCAGTCTATAGACCTCAGGGTCAACCCC
This sequence comes from Arachis stenosperma, assembly GCF_014773155.1. Classification (NCBI taxonomy): domain Eukaryota; kingdom Viridiplantae; phylum Streptophyta; class Magnoliopsida; order Fabales; family Fabaceae; genus Arachis; species Arachis stenosperma. The sequence goes on from NC_080378.1 coordinate 12,291,298, forward strand.
ATTAGTCTTGACTGTGTCACAGATTTGCAAGAATTCAGCTAAGAACTGATGAGGATCTTCCATTGGAAGTCCATGGAACTTGCAATTCTGTTGCATTAGAGAAACTAATTGAGGCTTAAGCTCAAAGTTGTTTGCTCCAATGGCAGGGATAGAGATGCTTCTCCCATAGAAATCAGGAGTAGGTGCAGTGAAGTCACCAGCACCTTCCTTGCATTGTTGGCATTGTTGTTGTTTTCGGCTGCCATGTGTTCTTCTCCTTTGAGGAATTCGGTCAGGTCCTCTAAAGAGAGTTGTGCCTTGGCTTCTCTTAGCTTTCGCTTCAAGGTTCTCTCAGGTTCAGGGTCAGCTTCAACAAGAATACCTTTGTCTCTGCTCCTGCTCATATGAAAGAGAAGAGAACAAGAAAATGTGGAATCCTCTATGTCACAGTATAGAGATTCCTTGAGGTGTCAGAGGAAGAAGAGAAATAGAAGACAGAAGTAGAAAATTCGAACTTATCAAAGAAGATGGAGTTCGAATTTTGCATTAAGGGATAGTGTTAGTCCATAAACAGAAGGATGTGAGAAGAAGGGAAGTAATTTTCGAAAATTAAGTAAAAGATTTTGAAAAATTTTTGAAAAACACTAATTGATTTTCGAAAATAAGAGTGGGAAAGAAATCAAGTGATTTTTGAAAAGGATTTTGAAATTAGAAATCAAAAAGATTTGATTGGAAACTATTTTGAAAAAGATGTGGTTAAGAAGATATGATTGGTTTTAAAAAGATGTGATTGAGAAGATATGATTTGAAAACAATTTTAAAAAGATATGATTTGAAAACAATTTTAAAAAGATTTGATTTTTTAAAAATTAATGACTTGCCTAACAAGAAAAGATATGATTCAAACATTAAATCTTTCTCAACAGAAAAGGCAACAAACTTGAGATGTTCAATCAAATCATTAATTGTTAGTAAGTATCTTTGAAAAAGGAAAGAAATTGATTTTGAAAACATTTGATTGAAAAGATATGATTTGAAAAAGATTTGATTTTGAAAAACTTTGAAAACTTGAAAAAAAATTGATTTGAAAACAAAATCCTCCCCCTTGTGCCATCCTGGCGTTAAACGCCCAGAATGGTGCACATTCTGGCGTTTAACGCCCAAACTACTACCCTTTTGGGAGTTAAACGCCCAGCCAGGCACCCTGGCTGGCGTTTAAACGCCAGTCTGTCTTCTTCACTGGGCATTTTTGAATGCCCAGCTTTTTCTGTGTGATTCCTCTGCAGTATGTTCTGAATCTTCAATTCTCTGTATTATTGACTTGAAAAGACCCAAATTAAAAATATTTTTGAATTTTTAATAATAAGGAATAATCAAAATGCAACTAAAATCAACTAACAATGCATGCAAGACACCAAACTTAGCAGTTTGTATACCATTGACACTAACAAAATGAGAATGCATATAACAAAACACTCAAGTCAATAGAATTTAAAGATCAAAACAAGAAAATCATCAAGAACAACTTGAAGATTAATGAAGACACATGCATGAATGCAGTAAGAACAGAAACATGTAATTGACACTAAACTTAAGATGAGACTCTAGACTTAAACAAGAAATATTTTTGGATTTTATGCTTTTGTAATTTTTTTTTTTTGGTTATTTTTTCGAAAATTAGGTGAAAAGGAAAATAAAGGTATCAAAATTCTTAATGAGAATTCCAGGAATCATGCAATGTTAGTCTAAAGCTTTAGTCTAAAGGAATTAGACATAGCTAGCTAAGCTTCAGCAAGACATTGCATTCAAGAGCTAAATTGATGATGATCAATCAGCTTTGGTGATGATAAGAACATCACCTTGAAACACTAGAATTCATTCTTAAGGACTCTGAAGAAAAATAATACCTAATCTAAGCAACAAGATGAACCGTCAGTTGTCCATACACAAGAACAATCCCCGGCAACGGCGCCAAAAACTTGGTGCACGAAATTGTGATCAATACTTTTCAAAACAACAATCCTAGTAATGGCTCCAAAGACTTGGTGCTCAATACCATGGCATAAACACAACTTCGCACAACTAACCAGCAAGTGCACTGGGTCGTCCAAGTAATACCTTACGTGAGTAAGGGTCGATCCCACGGAGATTGTTAGCATTGAAGCAAGCTATGGTCATCTTGTAAATCTCAGTCAGGCAGACTCAAATGGGTATAGATGATGAACGAAAATAACATAAAGATAAAGATAGAGATACTTATGTATATCATTGGTGAGAGCTTCAGACAAGCGAATGAAGATGCCTTCCCTTCCGTCTCTCTGCTTTCCTATAGTCTTCATCCAATCCTTCTTACTCCTTTCCATGGCAAGCTCGTGTAGGGTTTCACTGTTGTCAGCAGCTACCTCCCATCCTCTCATTGAAAGCGATTGCATATGCTCTGTCACAGCATAGCGGAATTCATCTGTCGGTTCTCAATCAGGCCGGAATAGAATCCAGTGATTCTTTTGCGTCTGTCACTAACGCCCCGCCCTCAGGAGTTTGAAGCACGTCACAGTCATTCAGTCATTGAATCCTACTCAGAATACCACAGACAAGGTTAGACCTTCCGGATTCTCTTGAATGCCGCCATCAGGTCCTACCTATACCACGAAGATTCCGATTAAAGAATCCAAGAGATATTCACTAAGCCTCAGATGCTTGTAGAACAAGAGTGGTTGTCAGTCACTTTGTTCATGGGTGAGAATGGTGATGGGCGTCAATCATCACCTTCATCAAGTTGAAGAACAAGTGATATCTTGGACAAAGAACAAGCGGAATTGAATAGAAGAACAATAGTAATTGCATTAATACTCGAGGTACAGCAGAGCTCCACACCTTAATCTATGGTGTGTAGAGGCTCCACCGTTGAAAATACATAAGAACAAGGTCTAGGCATGGCCGAATGGCCAGCCTCCCAGAGTGATCAAAAGATCTAAAGAAAAAGGTTCCAAAGATCCGAAGATTCGAAGATTCGAAGATTCGAAGATTCGAAGATGCTAATACAATAGTAAAAGGTCCTACTTATAGAAAACTAGTAGCCTAAGGTGTACAGAAATGAGTAAATGACATAAAAATTCACTTCCGGGCCCACTTGGTGTGTGCTTGGGCTGAGCAATGAAGGAATTTCGTGTAGAGACCTTTTCTGGAGTTAAACGCCAGCTCTCATGCCAGTTTGGGCATTTAACTCCAAATTCTATGCCAGTTCCGGCGTTTAACGCTGGAATTTCAGTAGGTGACTTTGAGCGCCGGTTTGGGCCATCAAATCTTGGGCAAAGTATGGACTATTATATATTGCTGGAAAGCCCAGGATGTCTAATTTCCAACGCCGTTGAGAGCGCGCCAATTGGGCTTCTGTAGCTCCAGAAAATCCACTTCGAGTGCAGGGAGGTCAGAATCCAACAGCATCTGCAGTCCTTTTTGGTCTCTGAATCAGATTTTTGCTCAGGTCCCTCAATTTCAGCCAGAAAATACCTGAAATCACAGAAAAACACACAAACTCATAGTAAAGTCCAGAAAAGTGAATTTTAACTAAAAACTAATAAAAATATACTAAAAACTAACTAGATCATACCAAAAACATACTAAAAATAATGCCAAAAAGTATACAAATTATCCGCTCATCAGTTATACCGTGTGCAACCAAATCCTCCATTGAAGCTCAGTTTCAAGATGTGTACACTCATCAAAAGTTTAGGGAAGTCCAAGCGCAATTCAGAGGAAAGGCGAATTGCATCACCAGATTAATGAATTCCGCTATAGGCTATTCAGTATACGAAGTCGGAGAACAAGTTTCCAGCTCAATATTCAACAAGTTTGTGGTTACTTACGACTCAGTTGCAGCCGAGGTAAAATGTCAATGCTTATTATTCGAGTCGAGAGGGATACTGTGTCGTCACGCACTAAGCGTGTTAAGCTTTGAACAAGTAAGCCAAATGTCACCTAGATATATACTGGAACGATGGAAAAAGAAGGTAAAGAGGCGACATACACACATCAAGAGCAGCCACGACGAGCCACTGATGGAGCCAAGAAACAAGAGGTTTGACCAATTGGTTTTTCGTTCGCAAAATATTTACGAATTTGCATCCGAATCGGAGGAGCTGACTACAATTCTGTACCGTGCGTACGATAACATCATGGCTGAGATGGAATCATTAAAAGCCAAAAGGAAGGGGACATCTTCTTTATCCCATGAAGATGCCAACTTGGAATCCGTTAACGAGCTTCAAAGCCCGCCAAGGATTCGAACAAGAGGACGTCCAAAAAATAGGCTAAGTTCAAAGTTGGACAAACAGATTGCAAATTCCACAAAGAAGAAGAAAACGAAAGTTTTAAGCGAGGTAAAAGTAATATTCTTTAAATTTGTGGTGATTGAGTTTATTTTTCTCGTTAATAGTTTAGCTAATATGTGAGTGTTATATTCAGATAAACCTGTTTGATGCTGCATCAGTGGTGCATTCAAATTCCAGCCAATATCAAAGACATGTTATGAATTATGAGTTTAGGGTACCAGCAGCAGGGGATAACTCTTTGGGTGTATAATTTTATAGAATATGTGTGTAAAAACACTGTTCTTTTGGGTGTATTTTTGTGAATTCACATTTTACATATAGATACATATATAATATTAAGGTTTAGGGTTTTAGAGTTTACAGGTTAGGGGTAAAGGTTTAGGTTTTAAGTGTTTAGGGTTCAGGATTTTAGTCTCAAAGCATCAGGGAGGATAGATTTCAGGGTGTATATTCAACTTTATTTGGGTGTAAAAAATCGCAGGTTATGGGTGTATATTTGATTTGATGTTTTTCTTCATATTTTAGTACCTGTAATTCATACATTTTGAATACAGCACAGACAGTTTAACAGCACAGACAGTTTGGGTGTATATTTTAAGCAATCTTGGGTGTATATTAAACTCCCGTTGGGTGTAAAAGTTTATAATTTGTGTTTAGATGTGTCTTGATGTTTTCCTTCATATTTTACCACCTGTAATGCAGCTTTTGAATACAGCACAGACAGTTTAACAGCACATATAGTTTAACTATGGAAAAAAATTTCATTGAATAGAAGTTGTTTGTAAATGGCAATTTTTTATAGCATTTGTTCAATTTACAAACTAGCTAGCAGTTGGATTACTCAGTTTCTATATCAGTAGAATTTATCTGACAAAACAGACTCAATAATACAGAGGATGGCTTCGACAGTCTTATTATATTACTCGCTCTAATTGCTTGATCTCTCTCTTTATTCATTTCACTGAATAGTATCCGCGAAGCATACTCCACTCTATAGTGGTCCACTTCGTCTTACAATTAAAAAGTATATTCTATTTAAACAGCAATATTAATTCAGTAAAGTAATACAGAGTTATATAGTTCTAAAGACAGTTACCTGTTTCCAATTATCCCATTCATACTTCCCCCTTTTAATGTTTTCCGGCTCAATTAACTCAAGCCACTTCATAACGTAGATAGCGCAGTCATAGCTGAAAATGAAGAAAATAAATTACAAATCACATTTAGGAAAGTTTAATATTCAGAGTCACAAATTTATACGTTGATTTTTGGCCTGATATATTAACGTATGATGCTTTAATTTCCTTCTCCTTCTCGTCTTTCTTCAGAGGTTCCCCGCCAGCATATGCTCTCATTCTTGAAATTACATATCCCTTAAATACCAAAACAAATCAGTAATACACCCGAATGAAATACACCCAAATGAATGCAAACAATCATTATTTAGAACATACTAAAGATATAAAATACATCCAAATGAATGCACAAGATACAACCAACTGAATGGACAATATACACCCAAATGGTTCCACAAAATACACTCAACTCGACAAAGAAATTACACCCAAAGGAGAACATACTTAGACCCAAAGCAAAACATACATACACTTTATATTGAATTGAAATACACCTATCTATTAAAGTAAAGAACACAGAGCCAACTTACAGTGAATTTATTAAGCTGCTTTCTCTCATCGCTTGGAGCTTTCTTGTGTAGCGGGTCAAGTATATGAAATCTCCGCTTTGTTGTATCAATCACCCATAACCACCAATGGCCCGAGTAGCAAACAGGTGCAAAAATCTGAAGGATTGCCACATTTCAACAGTGTGTTATTCTATTTGGCATATAAGTAAAGAACGGTACTAATAAATTTTACAAATGAAAACTTACATATGGATGCGAAGTTAATTTTTTTGCATCTATGAAGGGAATAAAACTTGGGTAGTCTTCAACCCTGAATTCTTTATTGGTTTTAGGTGATATGAATTCCCCGTTTGGGTCGAAATGGCCATGTTCTGCAACAATTGTGAAACAACAAATGAAATACTGAAAATACACCAAAGTGAATACTTTAAATACACCCAAATGACTACACAACTTACACCCAATTGAACGTAAAAAATACACCCAAATGAATACAGAAAATACACCCAAAATTCGTAGAAGTAACACTTACCACAATATCAGGGGGAGACAGTATACTTGTTCTTGAAACCTTTTATCATTTTTCTGGTTGAGGATGAGGCACATGGTAGATACAATCTAGAAATATATGCCGAAATCAATTTACATTAATAAACATTGCAGTAAACTTTGGTGTAAAAATATTAATGTTATTCTAATATTACCTCAGCTTCTATATAACTTCCCGCTTGGAGTGATGCAAAGTGCATTCTTGTCAAAATGTATTTATCTTGGGCAATCAGAGTGCACACGTTGTCATACTCGTTAGTTCTGCCATCTGCGTATGTCTTCACTCGCGTCCCCCAGATGTAGCACTTCTCTTTCATATCATCCGTATTCTGATTTTTTCCCGCAGGAGTTTCAAACTTCCCAGAACTTTCTCCCCCAGTCTCCCTTTGAATTTGTGGACTTTTACTTTCTTCTTTCGCTGCACTGCTTGCTATTTTTTGTACCAAATTCTCTAATTCTTCTATCAATTTTGTAGTTTCTGGAGATTTTTCCCTTTCTGCCTCCTGTGTTGACACTCCCTCCTGCGTTGCTGCTTCTTCTTGGCTTGAATCAGTGAGGACAAGGCTGAATGATGGCAACGGGTCTGTTCTAGGAATATACGATGCTGTCCGTGCCATCATCATCAGGGAAGCAGCGTCTTCTGCGGCTGGATAACTGCGTCATCATGTATAACGTATTATAAGAATAAGAATATACGGATGATAAGCAAAGATTGATTTTAGTCTGATGAACTTACATTTTAGTTGGAGCTGGGGGAAGCGTGGGTGTGCTTTCTTCAAGTTGTTGGGGGGGTTCAGGAGTGCTGCACAGTTACACAAAATTAATCATGGCGTAAAAAAAACTATTCAAGAATAATATACACCCAAACTGTTACCAAATATACACCCGAACTGTAACCCAATATACACCCAAACTCTAAACAAATATACACCCAATACTATTTCTTACGTTTTTGTAGTTCCTTCAATTTGTAGCAGAGGGGCTGGTTCGAAATCTGTCTCAAGTGTTTCTTCAAATTCTGGCACAGTGGTTGTTTGGGACACTGACACAAAAACTTGAATCAGAACTCTAAACAAGAAGAAAAATGAAAGGTTAACAACGCCTTTGAAAATAATAAGGTTATAAGGTTGAAATATTCTTGAAAAACTCACATTACAAGTGCTTCCGACGGTGTCTGTTCCCTCACAACCATCATATTCGAATCAGCCGGCTCACTGGCTGACTGTTGAACCAGACTCAACCTAAAATACACCCCAAAAAAGTCAAAAAATACACCCGAATAATTCAAAAAGAAGACAGGCTTTGTTTTTTGAGAACTTACATACTTGTAGTTTTTGCTTTTTTTTCCTGCCTTTTTTTCTTGAATAAAATAATAAAGGGCTTTTTTTAAAAAAAACATATACAGAATTAGAAGTAGAAGGTAATAGAAGAACAAAAGTAACAGTTATTTGAAAGAGAAATTACATGCTCTCTGCCGGCTTGTTTACACTACTTTGTTCTGTGCGTCCTTGAGAGGAAGGATCATCACTTCCCAAGTTCACATCCGGTATTCTAAACAGATTTCATGTTATTCAGACAAAATATGATACAGGTATAAAATAGACCCAAATGAATGCACAAGATACAACCAACTGAATGGACAATATACACCCAACATAACAAACGAAATACACCCAACTTAATAAACAACATACACCCAACTTGATCAACAAAATACACCCAAATAGTTCCACAAAATACACCCAAATCATGATAACAAGATTATATTAAATAAAGCTTCTTACGTTTCAGAGGAGACATAGCGACCTTCTGTCGATCGCAGGTCAGCTTCGTTCTCCCTGTGAAACAAGAAACAATTATTAGCAAAGAAAACACACTAAAATCTAAAATATACACCCCAACAAGACATACCCCTCTGCAGCAGATTTTTCATCGTTTCTCCTTAACAATTCATCTAGATCTTCACTTCCTATTTCATATCTCTCACTACATTCATAAAAGAAGATGTTAACAAAAATAATTATGATGATAGACGGTAATATAGCTTACGAGGTACTGTACCCATCATAGTAATTATCTTCTTCAGGAGATGAATGCTCAACAACAACCTTTTTTCTTTTTGGATTGTGTTCTGGGTGGAAAAAACAAGTATGAATCAAAAATAAAAAATTAATTTTATCACAGAATATTATCTAAAGAAGTGCTTACTTTTTTGGTGTTCTTTGTGTCTTTTTCTTTTTCTTTTGCTTCTCCACCGGTGATGATTCTTCGCTTCTATAAGTTAATAAGAGACACTTCAGTTAATACACGAAATCTTTATAATGAAGCCAAAAGAAAGGAGTAATAATTTCAGAACATTACTCATCAGTTGATTCAGATTTTGAATCAGAATCTGAATCCTCTTGACTTTTCTTTCTTTTTCTGGAGTCCATTCTGGAAGGCAAACAATCATTATTTAGAACATACTAAAGATATAAAATACACCCAAATGAATGCACAAGATACAACCAACTGAATGGATAATATACACCCAACACAACAAATGAAATACACCCAACTTAATAAACAACATACACCCAACTTGATAAACAAAATACACCCAAATGGTTCCACAAAATACACCAAACTCGACAAAGACGATTTTGAACTCGCCTTCCTTTTTTGTTTTTTTTTTATTTCTTGTTTTTTTTTTCTTTTTTCTCTATTTTTTTCATTTTCTCTCTTGTTTTCGCCATCTTTACAATTCCCTGAAACATTAGATGTTTTAGTTAGCAGCATTCAGGTAAATAAAATACACCCAACATATTATGTTCACTTACCAAAATTTCCTCTGTTTCTGCACTCATTTTTTCGACCAACTGCTCCTTACTCCAGTTGGCAATCCAGGGTTTTGGCGGTCTTTCAGCCCTCTTCTTGCCTTTGTTTTTAGAAAGATGAAAGTAAATTATCATCAGGGCAAAGAGGCAGCCATCAATTGCCTTCTTCTTTTTCTCCTTGTAGTCGGTTATGCCCTTGACGATAAAGGTCAAAACATGCCCCCCCAGTTTCGCTCCGTTATGCTGTCCATCTCAAAAATTGGGGCCAGGTGCACATGCGAGATTTTGTTTATTGTCGTTGGTAAAAGGAACGCCATCTGTATATAGAGGATGAAAATCCTCTTGAACATTAGGCGTTCCTCTTCGTTACCAACGCCAATATCCATCATCTCATCTGTAAGACTTTTGAGGGTCTTACCCTGAAATCTTCTAAAAATTACTTTGTCATCCTTAGAAAGTTTCTTATAATCGACTTTCTGAGGAAATAGATCTCCTACAAAAAGGAAAACAACAAAGTATCAAAGTCGGTTCAAATACACCCAAGCATCAGTTAATATACACCTATAATTTTTAGCGAGTTACCTGTTGCATTGATGCCAAGCGCATGACCTATTTTTCTTGGTGTTATTTTAAAAGAACCGTATCCGGTTTTCAGTCTGTTCTCCCCTAGTTTGAAGTTGTTAGCCAGCTCCCTTAACACTTGGTGATGCACCCTTAGTGGTGGGATGTGCATCAAGCCACCGAATCCCAAATCCCTCACAATTGTTTTCTTCTCCTCACTCATGTTTCTGAATTTATCACTTAATAGATGTGTTGCACACTTAAGGTCTTTGGTTTGCTGTAAACAAAAATAAAATTATAGTCAAATATATTTCTATTATATAAAATTGATTTCATGTAAGACATATATTTGTTCTTACATTTCTTCCAGGTTGGTTTCTCGCTGCCATTTTCTCTGAAATGAAAAATACACCCAAAGATATCAGTAAGATACACCCATATATATGAGTCAGATACACCCATCGATAACAGTAAGATACACCCATAGATATGATTCAGATACACCCATATATATATCAGTCAGATACACCCATAGATATGATTCAGATACACCCATATATATCAGTCAGGTATCACTCAAACATGCATCAATATCAAGCAACATTACAAGGTCAAGCAATATACACCCATGGACAAGCAAATATAAGCAAGTGTTGACTATTATAGTATATCAGTTCAGAAATATACACCCAACATTTTATGCCATATACACCCAACAAATTATTCCATATACACCCACCAAACTACGGAATATACCCCCAAAAATCAGTTACCAGAAGAACTAGAACAACAAGAACAGTAACACCTACAAGAACGAAGAAGAACAGTGTAACATAGAAGTAAGAATAACAGTAAAACCTAGAACATTATAAACTGTAAAATGAGACGTAGAGCAAGAAGAACAGTAAAACGTACAACAACGTAGAAGAACAGTAAAACCTAGTTCGAAATCTGGAAAATATACAGGAATGGTAATGTAACGTACCTTGAGTATTATAGCTTTGTTTTCTCTGGAGATTCTTGATTGAGAGTTTTATGGTGTGTTGATGGAGTTTTCGAATGTTAGTGACGAGTTGTATATCTTGAATTTCAAATGTTGCTCGAAAATGGAAGGGTTGCGTTTTCTCTGAATGGCTTTGAGAAGTGGAAGAAGTGGAAGAGTCTGCCATTAATGGGTGGTTTACGCGAAGAGAAGCGTAATCGTTTGAGTGGGAGCGCGTGAATGTTACGCTCCATTCAATATAATTAGTGCGCGTGTGGAATGTTTGTGGGCTGGGGGCTTGTAACACTTGTAAGGCCTTATTGCTTGTATGTGTAGCAGGCCCGATTCTATATTAAGATATCATTGACGTAAATAACACATCAGCATATAGTTGTCACGTTCATTAATAGTGTTAATGGTTAAAAATATAATTTGAAACGTATTTAAAATATTAAAAAAATTGAAACAAATTAAACATTAAAAGATATTTTAAAAACTTTTAATATCCTCCTAACCCATTAACCGAATAATCCAGTTTCATGCTATAGATTTTTTAAATAAAAATTGTAAATAAAATATTCTGTTTGATATAAGATGAGACAGATAATAAAATATCTTATTGGAAATAAGATGAGACAGATATAAAAAAATACACACACGTGTGTATATATATATACACTACAAGACAAACGATAGATGGCGGCACTATTTTAGAGGCAATTTTAAATCAGCAATTATCTACCAATTTAGTGGCGGTTAACGCAGCAATTTTGGAAAAAAACTCCAAATATTTTACATTTTCTCGTAGCTTTGCCTCTTCTTTCTCCTAAATCTCAATCTCATTTTGTGTTTACCTTAACAATTATCAGAGTTCTCTCTCTCTCTCTCTCTCTCTCTCTCTCTCTCTCACACACACACACACACACACACACACACACACACACACACATTTTCATCATCGTCTTTGCGCCCGTCTCAAGATCTCTCAACATCATTCTCTTTACGCTTTGTTCTTCTGCCTCCTCTGCTCTGCTAGATCCGCTCGCCATCTCCTTTAAGCTGTGCATGAGCGTCCTACGAGCATCGCCTCTAACCTCCATCAGCTCCACCATTGCTCATCGAAAGGTCTTCTCCTTCTTCCTTTCTTTATTTATTAGGTATTTCGTTTGTTTTTTCTCTTTCTTTTTTGGCTAGGTTTTCATGTTTTTACAAGAGGAGAAGCGCCCCCTTACCCATTTCAAACGATGCTTCTGTCCAAAATCTGCTTGCTATTCATGTGCTACTTGGTTGAGATTATGTCTTTATTTAACTTGGTTCAGATTTCTTTATCTATTATTTAATTCCAAATCCATCCCTTTTTCTTTTTAATTTGGTTTCAGTTTACTCTTTTGTTTTATTTTTGTTCTTGTCAAGAACACAGACAAAAGACGGTAAAGCAAAATTTAATCCGCCAACAATGCATCGGTGCCGCTGCGTCGCCCTGCACTTCGAGTTTGTGGGTCAATGTGGGTTATTTCTCTCGAGATACAAAATGATTAATAATTATAGCACTTTTCGGATTTTTTTGTTGAGTTTGAGTGATTTATGTAATGATGTTTTACTTGTTGTTTGTGCCATTGGACTATTTAATTAAGAAGTGATTGAATTGGATGAACAAACATTTTGGAGATTCTATGCCAGCTCATGGTGCCACAGGTGCTTCCTCTCACCCCATGTTTAATGCATGTATATGTAGTTGTAAGGACATAGAGATTTGTCTTAAAATTAAGAAAAGAAATCAAATTTCAGCTGTTTTTATATGTTCATCTAGAATTTTCTCACTTAGTGTTGGTAAAAAGGTGAGAAGCAGCGCATGGAGAATACCATGCGGCACTATTACATTTCATGCATCAAGTGACTCTAATTTGTTCTCCAGCTCGCTTCCTGGTTTTGGGAATGAATAGTGTAAGCTTGAGACACTTCTAGTGATATCATAGACTAAAATCACCCAAAATGATTGTTAGACTTTTTGTGTTTTCTTTATATTATCAATATACAATAAATTTGATTGGTTCGGGGCATTATGATCAATATGCCAATGATAATTGGCTAAGATTAGGCAAGGTTCATAAAGATGATGTGGGACAAGTTGCACTTGAAGATAATAGATTTTTTTTTAGCATAGTAGTTTTGTATTGTTCAATATTTTTTGAGTAAATAATTTACAAATAAATAGTTTTTAGTTAACATTTTGAAATTATCTACGTGTTTGATAGTTTATTTAATGTTTTTATGTTAATATATCAAGTTTAATAAATATGATGTAAAGAAAATAGATTATAGTAAAAAAATGGTATAAATTATTGTAGTTGGTCAGACTTTTTTAAGCTAGTGTATGAAATTGCGGCGGTTTAAAACCGTCACAAATTTTTTTAAAAAAATGCACATAAATTTGTAGCGGTTGTATAACCATCGCAAATTATTTTTTTAAATCCACTTACTAAAATAGCGACGGTTATTGAGTGCCGCAAAATTATCAGCCTAATTAGGCGACAGTTATATCAGCGGTTGTTGAAAACTGCCGCGAAATCACCTACCTGCACCAATAACTAGGGCGATCCATTCAACCGCTGGTATTTAATTTTACGGTAGTTTAAAACCACCGCTAATAAGTAAAAAATCGCCGGTATCCTCCGTATTCTTTAATTTGTAGTGATACACAAGTTTGAATATAGAGTAGAAATTAAGATATCCATAAATATGTTCAAAACGGATATAAATAATTATCAAATATTCATCTTGCTCCACCCTAATTCTCATTCCTACCAGAAGAAATGAGTTTCATAGAGCAAATTTAGTGGCAGATCACAAAGAATTTAACCAAATCAATGTTCTAATTAGATATTATCAAGTGCTATTAAAGAAAAATAAAGTATTTCAAACTTGAGGTTCTTAAAAATAATTAAAGAATCTATACAGATCCTGATCCTGATGATCAAGTATTCCCATATATATAAGAATATTATGAATTGAAGTTGAACTAAAGTAATGTTCTAGTTGAATGTTAACGATATTTAAAAATTAAATAAAGTATTAAAAAAAATAACAAAGTAATGTAAGTTTAACTTCTCTCTACATATATAAATGAAAACCGTGAAGTTGAACCAAATCATTAAATGTATCAATGTGAGTGAACACTAACCATCATAAAGAAATAATAAAGTATTTGAAACTTGCATTGGAAGTTCTTTTCTTTAATTAAAGAGAAAATTATGAGATCTCAAATACAACTCCAATCTATATATTGCTTACTAGCTGGATTATTTATTTATAATATAAATAAGTAGGCAGCAGCTCTTTTTCCAATTGAAAAATTTAGTTTTAGTAGAAAACTTTTAATAGGAATAACATTATGGTCATTATATCTTTCAGCTAATTTACTTTTATTAATAATATATATTTTTCATTACTATTTTATATATCTTATAATAATAAGTTATATGTTGAGTTTAGAAAAATTTTATCATTTATTGTGATGATAAATATTTAGTTGGATAGATTAAGAATTAATTTTAATTTATATTATGATTGATTGTGCAATAAAATTTTATATTGTTATTTGATTTAAATACTGATCCGGTTATAATTAAAAAGAATCAACCATCAATAATAGATATGAAAAAAATATGAAAGAGATTGCTGCTCCTAATAAAAAAAATTATTATAATAATTATGAGATATGATTGACAACAATGGCTAATAATGCCACGATTTTATTATAAGAAAAAGATCCATTTTCAAGAAGAAAGAGGAAAAAGTTCAGAATATATAGAATACACTTTTGATGTTATAATTCTTCTTTGCTGGGTCTCAATTTGAATATTTCAGTTTTGTTTTTTAGTCTTTTTAGTAAAAAAAAAAAAGAAACTAATATTTTTAAGAGAAATTATTTTAAAAAAGTTTATGAGAGGAAAAACATGAATTAGGAAGAAAAAGCTAAAATAGTTATCATATTATATTTGAGTCTTTACCATTGATTTTTGTTTAATTTTAGCATTTTGACTTGTCTTGATTTGTGAAACTTGGAATTGTAATTTTTTTTGGTATTGAAATAGAACTAGTTTAGTTTATTTATTTTTTGTCTTAGTCTTTGAATTGATACTTAGAATATTGGTGATTGATATAATAAAATTTTGTCATTAGTATAATAAAAATTGGACGTAAACTTTATTATATTTTAATGTTGAACTAAAATACATATTGGTGTCACTCTTTTTACTCTATTTATCTTTAATTTTTTGCTGGTGTAAGAAAGTAAATGAAAAAATTTCTTACTAACTCAGTAACACATTTCATATTTAAAAAATTGTCTTGATTATTCAAACTCACCTTTTTTAGGTCTGTAAAAATTATATTATAGAATTTTTATGACCATTAAAAACAGTTTATACTAATGATTGCTATAATTATCTCTAAAACATTTTAGTAATTAAATATAAAACGACTAATATTTAATTACTCATAATTTTTATTGTGGTTAAAAATAAAATAAATTACCACTAAAAAGTAAATTTTTGGGTAAAAAATTCAAATAAGTCAAGGGGAGCAAAATTTTACACAAATCCGCCAAACCAAAATCTGTTTTGTGAATCCATCAATTCACATTTATATGTAGTTCGAACCAGCCTGATTCGAACTCCATTTCTACATAATTCGAACCAGCTTGGTTCGAATTATACACAAACACATGCACACACTAATCTGGTTCGAATTATACACAAACACATACACACTAATTCAAACCAACTTGCTTCGAATTATACACTTATTAAAAAAATTAATAATTTAAAAATTAAAAAAATATATATTTTATTTTATACATTAAAAAAAAGCTAACAAAATATTTAATTACGAGACTTCTTTAAAATATTAATGAGCTATCAATTCGAATTTCATATAATACTCTTTTGTCCATTTTTAATAGCTCATGAATATTTTTTAATAAATTTATTTAAATTATACTACAAAAGATATTTGATCCTATGCAAAATAATTTTAAAAAAAATTGCTTAAAAATGTTAGGAGTACTATGAAAATTTGTAACGTTCTAATAACTTAGGTAAATACATGCATGTACTCAAATTTTAAATAAAATACTCTACATAGTCAATAATAATTTAGAAATGAAAGAAAATATTTTATTCCATATAAAACAATTAAAAAAATATTTTATTCTATACAAAATAATTTTTAAAAAATGGCTTAAAAGATGTTATGAGTACTATAAAAGTTTGTAATATTCTAGTGATCTAGGTAAATACATGATAAAAATATTTTTTCTTTAATTTCTAAATTATTATTGACTATGTAGAGTATTTCTTTAATGTCCTAAGTCATTAGAATATTACAAATTTTTATAGTACTCCAAACATTTTTTAAGCCATTTTTTTAAAATTGTTTTGCATAGGATCAAATATTTTTTGTAGTATAATTTAAATAAATTTATTAAAAAATATTCATGAGCTATTAAAAATAGACAAAAGAGTATTGTATGAAATTCGAATTGATAGCTCATTAATATTTTAAAGAAGTCTTGTAATTAAATATTTTGTTCGCTTTTTTTTAATGTATAAAATAAAATATATATTTTTTTAATTTTTAAATTATTAATTTTTTTAATAAGTGTATAATTCGAACCAGCTTGGTTCGACTAATTCAAACTAAGCTGGTTCGAATTAGTGTGTGCATGTGTTTGTGTATAATTCGAATCAAGCTGGTTCGAATTATGTAAAAATGGAGTTCAAATCTGGTTGGTTCGAACTACATATAAATGTGCATTGGTGGATTTACGAAGCAGATTTTGGTTTGGCGAATTTGTGTAAAATTTTGCTTCCTTTAATTTATTATTGTGATTTGCCTAAATTTCTTATAATATTTCGGCGTAAAGAATCTTGTCAGTCAATATTTATCACAAATTCACAATAAAATTGATAACTTATGAAACGGTTTTGGATTTTAATTCATGATTATCTTTTTCCATTTATTCATTTTGAAGAATATGTGTGAACCAAAATTTAAGAGTAACTGCAAGTCTGCAAATTTAAAACAAAATTTAAAATATGTGTTAAAATCAAAATTTAAAACAATCATATATATCATAAACTCTAATTATTAGAGTTAAATTAGGTCCATGGATCTATTTCTGTGACTATTATTTTTGGGTGGTTGGAAAAATTGACCTAGCCATTTTCTAAAAACGAGATTGGCTATGATATTTGGTTAGTGATATGCATACACTTTCATGGACTTTGAAGTGGGACACTTCTACTCAGCCGTACCAAAAAGGTCCTGCTTAATTTGTAAGCACAATGCTACACATGAATGAATGAATGAATAATTTATAATAATTATTGAATTGAACACAAGCTGAGTTTTGGTGCCATTCTCACCACATTCAATGGTTCAACTTCTTTATGAAGGTTTCAATCATAGGACCCCCCATCATCATTATCACTCTCTCTTTTCCATCTACAATGTTCCGATCCTAAGGTTTTTTTTTTTATTGATATTTAATGAGATGCAAATTTAGGGTTATTGTTTAAAATAGTCCTTGAAAAATCATGCACAAGTTAACTTTTCTCCTAAAAAACTCCACATCTCAAAATTTGGTTTCAAAGATACCAATGTGAGTTATGTATGTTTATTCTTCTCTTAATTTTTCAAATAAGAACGCGTTAGTTACTGATAATTATTTATCGTAAAATTGTCACGTGTCACGTTTTTAATGTGTTATGTGGCATACATTTAATAGGGACACGTTAATAGAAAGAGTAACTTGATTTCTAGTAATAGATATCTTGAAGAAACTAAATTGAAATGTTAAATCTTCTAGAGTTTAGACTATAAATTGAAATTTTCGACATAATTTTTCAGGGACAATTTAAACATTAACCCTTCAAAATTATTTTCCTATACATATTATGATGTGACATAACATAGGCAAGTACCAAGTGGTATGTCGTATAACACTAAATGTAATGATTTATTACTTTAGAATATATTAACAAATATTAACGATTAATCACCTAGTTAAAGATCAAATTAAAATAATTGACATAATGTAGTTTCATAGACTAAAATTTAATTACATTATAATTTTAGGATTAAAACAAAACTTTTAATTTACTCAAACAAACAAACATCTGTAATTTGTTGTGTTTTAACCCTCCTTTATTCTAAAGAAGTATATCAACAAAAATAATGATAAATAACATTATTAAAGGAGAGAGATGAGAGTTGAATAAAAGTGTAATTTATTATTATTGAATTTTATTAAATAACTGGTCAATTAATTTCTTAAGAAAAAAATGGATTGGTTTTGAAACTGTAAGGATAATGAGGAACAAGTGAGGGTGATAAAATTTTTTTAAGAATTTTAAGCTGAATAAGCTCAAATTAATTAGAATGAGTCAGTAAAATTATTAGTATCTTTTTAAATAGTTAACTTTTTTTTTATATAGTGTGAAAAGTGTGTAATAGAATAAAAAATACCCTATAAATATTGTGTATTTTTCGTGTATTCTCATTTTATTAATATTGCTAAGCTTTTAATAATGTAATTCACAATTTTTTTTCTCTACTTATGCTCTCATTTTTTCTCAATCTTAGAGTTCTAGTTCTGTTTCTTTAAACCTGAATCTGCTATTTTTATGGTATCAGAACTTTGGTTTTTCTCTTATTCATGGCAAATTTAGGTGCAAACGTTTTAGAACTATTAGATCTAGGTTCCTCAATCCGAATGCAGTCCAGCTTCACATCTATCCCAATATTTATGAAATTGGATGATGAAAACTACTTATAGTGGAAAGATCAAATAGAATCAACAATCGAAGGCAATGATTTGCTGGATCACATCGCTGGAGAAAAAATACTAGAAATGTACCTAACAGTATCAGCTATCTGAACAGTAAATCCAAACTACAAGCTGTAGAAGAAACAAGACGTACTGCTAAAATCGTGGCTCATAGTATTGATGCCTAAACCCTTTACAACCAGAATGGTTGGATATGTATTTGCAAAGGAAGTGTGGAAAAGACTTGAAGATCATTTCTCTTCTCAGATAGGAGCTAAAGCATAGTTATCAAACTCAGCTTGATCCGGCCGGTTTGATCGAAAACCCGGTCACTCGGTACTTGGCTGGGTCGAGCCACTCGTTAAACTGTCCATACAACAGATCCGGTTGAACCAGTTCGATCCGACGGGTTTCATGCAAACTCGGTGACCCATCCAGTTAATTCAACTCGGTTCGATTCATATTTATTTCATGCTTAATGCAATTGAAAAATCGCTTGAGTAGCATTCAAATTGGATCCTCCGTGAGTGATTATGTTCTTGCTATAAAAAGTACAATAAATGCACTAGCTTCAGTAGGTGAACCAATGAGAGAGAGTGATCATGTTAACACAATTCTTCATGACCTTACGGAAGAATATGCACCACTTATCATCTCTATGATGATTCATCTACAAGGCATCAGTGTTGGAGAGCATGAGGTAGTACTAATGGCTCATGAGTGTTTGTTAGAGAATTTTTGCAAATTTGACCAGTTCATTCAAGCTAATTTAGCACAGCACACACAAGAAAGTTATCAGATAGATAGTTTTCGAGGTGGCTATCAAGACAGAGGAGGTAGATATGCAAGAGAAGGTATAGCTCAGTTTGGTTATGGTAGATCAACAACTTATGATAATAGATCAGCAATGAATGAGACTAGATTTGATACATATGTCACTGGCGGAGGAAAATGAAATTTTATTGGTGAACTTAATGAAGGCAGAAGTAATTTTAGTTTCAATGGAGATTTTAATAGTAGAAAAGGTAGTTATAGTGAAAATAGAGGAGGCTTTAATGGTGGAAGAGGAGATTTTAATAGAGAAAGATGAAGAGACCGTCACTATGAACGAGGTAGAGGTAATAGCTTCTTTGGAGAAAGAGTGCAGTGTCAAATTTGTAGTAAATATGACCACATTGCTTTCAGTTGTTGGCATAAGTTTGATGAAAGATTTAGAGAAAGAGAAAAAGGCTTTCTCTATAGTAACAGATCTGTAGAACAGGCCAATGCAAACTTGAGCAATGTTCT
Source organism: Arachis stenosperma (assembly GCF_014773155.1). Lineage (NCBI taxonomy): Eukaryota > Viridiplantae > Streptophyta > Magnoliopsida > Fabales > Fabaceae > Arachis > Arachis stenosperma. The sequence continues at coordinate 12,311,279 of NC_080378.1, forward strand.
TACAACACCTACAACTATTGATGATCCAAGCTGATATTCTGATAGTGTAGCCACACATCACATGACATCAAACAATCAAAATCTTATCAAACATGAAGAATATGATAGCTCAGAGAAAGTTGTCGTTGGTAATGGTGCAGATTTACAAATTTTTTATGTAGAAAAGCTATTCTTGACATCTGATTTGAGTTCTAAAACCTTCTTGCTTCATAAGCTATTGCATGTGTCTAACATAATTAAGAATTTGTTGAGTGTGTATCAATTTTACTGTGATAATAGTGTATTTTTGAGTTTCATGCTAATGGATACTGTGTAAAATCACAAGAAACCGGTGAGTTGCTTGTTCAAGGAAAAGTGAAAAATGGTTTTTATAAATTTTCAAATATGTGAACTGCTAATATGAACTCTAAAACTTTAGTTTCTGCTATGAATGAGGATAAATTCTTGTTATGGCATGCACGATTAGGACATGTAAATAGTAATGTAGTAGCCGCTATTTTGAAGTCTTGTAATATTTCATTTTTTTTTGTAAATAAAGAGTTGTGTGATGCTTGATGCATTAGAAAATCACATCAACTTCTGTTCACTATTTCTTCCATAGTTTACCATGAGCCTTTAGAGCTAGTCTATTCTAATATACGGGGTCCCTCTCCCATTCCTAGTACTAATGAAAATAGATACTTTGTAAATTTTGTTGATATTTATACTAAGTTTACTTGGTTATATCTAATACGAGTAAGAAGTCAACTCAAATAAGTTTTTCATCACTTTCTTACTGATTGAATTACACTTTAATAAGAAATTAAAGACCTTTCAAAATGATAATGGTGCAGAGTACTTAAACTTGTCCAAAGATCTCCAAGAAAAAGGAATCAAACATAGATTCAGTTGTTTATGTGTGCACCAGCAAAATGGCAATGCAGAAAGAAAGCATAGACATATAGTAGAGATAAGTTTAACTCTTTTGATAACAGCTGTCATGCCTTTTAAGTACTGGGGGGAAGCATTTACCTCAGTAGTCAAAATCATTAATACACTTTCTACTTCTACCCTGGAGAATGTGTCACCCTATAAGAAAGCTTTTTGGCTCTCAGCCTCAATATCAGCACTTTAAGGTCTTTGGATGTCTTATATGCTTTCCTCATCTAAGGCCTTACAATAAGCATAAGCTTGATTTTCGGTTCTCCCCTTGTGTGTTTATTAGTTACAGTCCAAAGCATTCGGCAATGTGTCTCCTATAGCTAGAATCTCTAACCTAATCTAATTATCATTTTCTCACAAACCAAACATATTTTAAACAATTTAAACAAAATTTCGGCAAAACTTTCTCTTAATTCAAAAACATCCACCAAATAAATTCAATAGTTTTCACAGAGAAAATAGTTGCAGGCATAAATTAGAACAAACATGAATTCAATAACACATCAAATCCTAACCGTTCTAGTGCGCAACCCTTTATAACTCCACAATTTTCCAGCAAACAAGGGTTTTGAGAAGGCGCCTCTATGCGACCTTTTCCTAAAACGGTATCCTAGAAAAAGTAAGTCCGATATAAAACTTAAACAATTGATTATGTTTAGAGATAAAAACCTACCTGGAACACGGATGCATAGAATACGGAAGAAGCAAACTCCAATTGATCTCTGAGAAATAGCACCGTCCTAATTAAAAAAGACAACTTATTAAATTCATAAGGTGAAGCTAATTCAACAAACTAAACAAAGTCTTCCAACAGCTCGAGCACTCTTAATCTCACTCTACTTAACCTGCCTTAACTTAATTTAATTTCTATTTATATTAAATTAATATAACAAATCCTAATCACAAACTTTATTACACTAATTTGATCAATAATTTGATAAAATACCTAACAAAATCCTAAACTCGAAAAAATCTAAAAAAATAAAAAAATTATACCAAATCCTAATAGCAAACTTCATTATACTAATTTAATCGATAATTTGGTAAATACTTAACAAAATTCTAAACTTACAAAAAATCTAAAAAAAATACTATACCAAATTATAATCACAAATTTTATTACTCTAATTTAATCAATAATTTGATAAACTATCTAACAAAATCCTAAACTTACAAAAAAATCTAAAAAAAATATACCAAAATTACCTCTGATGGTGGCTGCAGAATGGTGGAGGCATGGTAGTGACAGGAGACGGCAGTAACAGCGACAATGTGACCATCACCAACGGCCACGAACATGACAGCGGCAATGTTTCTGACAGCTCCAGCAGTGACCGACAGCTCCAGATGATGGTGGCTATGGCGGCAGCATCAACGTTGAAAGAGAAGACGAGAAGAGAGAGAGAGTGAAGAGAGAGAGTAAGTTCGCAAAAGTGAGGGGGAGGAGTTTCACGTTTGAATTTTACTCCCAATTCTACCATCAAATTTATTGGCAAAATTTTCTACCGATAAATTGCCTAAACACGGCTTTTCATTAAACCGATATACCGGAGGTCGAATCTGACAGACAATTCACGGGTAAAGTTGGCGTTATTGAAATAAGAATTTGCGTCACTGATTACTATCGAATTTAGTGTCGGAACATAAAATTCGACGATAACTAATTTTTTAAACTTAATTTTGCTCGTATCCAATACAAAAAATGCCACTAAATCCATTAGTAATGATCGCTGCTAACGTCAATAATAATTCCAACGACATTCAACATGTTTTTTGTAGTGTCACAAATATCATATATATAGGTTTTTTTAAAATGAATAAGAAATTACATATTTATTACTTTATATAAAAATATAAATATTTATTATTTACGTATTATTACTCAATTTTACAACCACCTAATTTCATAGTCATTATCTATTAAATAGAAAATATTACTTATAAAGATAAATAATATGATACTTGTGCGTAGGGGTGCACATGGGCCGGGTGAAGCCGGGTTTGATGTGACCCAGACCCGACCCGAAATATACACAAGGTCTATTTATTAGACCCGAACCCGGCCCTAGACCCGATGAAACCAATACACTTTCGGGCCACAAATATACCGGGTGAAAACCGGGTAAAAACCGGGCTGTTAACATTACATTACGTTGATACCTTCTTGTAAGCTAGCATGTAAAAATATCCAAATTTCTAAGACTCCAACCATTATTTAACATGGTAAAATTCACTTAGAAAAATATAACAAGAACCAACCCTTCTTCAAAATTAAAGCATAACCACAATCAATACTAAAGTATAACTACAATCAATACTAATATTGTCTAATAATACCAAATATTTAAATCAATACAAATAGCACAATATTATGCATTAGTCTAAAGTCTTATGCATTCTAAACATAAAACATTAATTTATAGTCTTATAATGACTAACACAAAATATTAAGATTTACAATACTTAAATTCCACATAAGAACAGTCATGATCCATCACTAATAACACAAAATATTAATTGTGTATGATGACCGAGCCACCGGGCCGATTTCGGGTGACCCGAGCTATGGCCCGGACCCGACCCGAAATAATGACCAGGTCTATTTTTGAGACCCTTACCCGGCCCTAAACCCGATGAAATCACACCAAATTAGCCCCAAAAGTGTTCGGGACCGGACCGGGCCTTCGGGCCGGGCCGGGTCTGTGCACCCCTACTTGTGCGAAATTCTCTCCCAAATCTATTTACTATATATGTGTGTGTGTGTTAAAATTTTATAGAATTTTATGTAATATGTGAGATATAAATTTAGTTGTCTTCACTCAATAAATAAATTTGACCCAATTTGAATTTTTTAAATCTATTTCCGTCTCCATAATATATAAAGAGAAAATTCCATTATTTTATAATGATATTATATTAATTATTTAATAAAAAATAATTAAATAATAATAAAAAAGATAATTATAAACAAGTCAATAATTTAAATTTAAATACCATATCAAAAGCATTATCTTCTTTTATGCTTTTTAAAACTCTAATTCTCTTTTTTTGTTACTCATTCTTAATTTTTTATCTGTTAATAAGATTTTTTAATTTTATTCTTTAATTTTTTATTTAATTAAAAATTTATTTTTATCTTTTTATATTTTTTAATTTATTCAATTGTTTTGTATTTATTTTGTAGTTATATTATTATATTTTTTATTACATAATTAATAGTTATTATTAAATAATAAGATTCATTAGTATTAACTAGCAACAAAGAATAGTTAAAATGAAAAATAATATCCAAATATATGAATATTCATTGGTATTTTTTCTTTTAAAATTAACTATAGTTTTATCGATAATAATGGCATTAATTGAAAAAAAATTAATTATAAATATTATAAAGAGTCGATTTCGTAATCCTATGAGAGATTAATTTTTATGGCTATTTAATGATATATATAAAAAAAGATATTTAATTGTATTAACAATAAAAGAATTATTCAATCTTTTTAAAATATAAAACTTAGAAGAATAAAATTCTAAGTTATATGTTATTATTTAAATTATTATATAAGTATTTTAATTTATTAGTTAAATAGTTAGCAGACTAATTATATTTTATAATAATAAAATATAATTATAAAATTATTATCATATTATACATATTTTATCTTCATCACTAATAAAATTTTTTAGATTTGTCAAAATATATATATATATATATATATATATATATATATATATATATATATATATTAAAAATGGTAAGAGTAGCATATCACATGAAATCAAATAATCTTTCATATTCATACTTTTATTTCTTCTGTATATATCCCTAAAATTAAACATATATAGTGAAATATGTAAAGAAATTTGATTTTTCTCTCATAATTTTTTTTTCTAAAATCACTTATTCAAACAGTTAAAGTTTTAAAATAAATAAACTTATAAAATGACCAAAATAGTTAGAATTTAATTCTTATTGTTTTTAAAAGCTAAGAAAGAAATTTAATATAAAATAAATAAATAATAAAAAATAATATATACAAAATTCACGCTCCAAATCTTAAAAAAAAGGGGATGTTGATTCTATATTATAAAATTATTAAAAAAATTAATTATTATGTAAATAAAAAATACTATACACACAATAAAATTTAATCATTATATATTTTTGTATAAATATATATAATTTAATTTATTTTTAATATATATTATATTTTAATATATATTTTATACCAATAACTAATTTTAATATATTCTTAATATAGTTATAATTAAATATATATAATTTTATAATTTATTTAACTCCCTTACAAGAAGAAAACAAATTCTCCCCTGCACTATCGCCTTGTGTATATAATAAGATCCTTTGACATTGCATCAAGATTCCAGTTTTTCCCGTATTACTCGAACCTTTATCTAAAATTGACACACAAGAATAGAAAACACAAATCAATATCAACATGATAAAGTATAATTAAGATAATCAAACTTTTCAAAATTAGTATTTGATTGATAATAGATCCATATCATAACGCAAGTGCAAATATGCACGTATAAGAAATAATAGTACTTTTTCTTGAAAATTAGGACTACTTTTCTGTTGATGTTGCCAACCATACACGTGTATTAATAAACCTAATAAAGTAGTACTATACTCTTATTAATAATTATATAATTATCCAATCATGTCTACTTTGTTATTGAATTTCATAATTAATAATATTAATTACTTCAAATTTCACTCACATATTAATAAAATTAATTGATTGATTCATAATGTAATTCTTTTACATAAAATAACACAATAATTTCTTAAAGTTAATTTTATTATAATATAAATTTTACTTTTATATTGAATCTGTATAAAATTCGTTAATGTCACAAATTAAAGAAATCATATTTGTAAGATGTTTATTATAGTGACTATCATTACTGTAACTATGATAGTTATGTATTTTTTTGCAACACTTATAAAGTGTTTCTAAAAATATAAAAAATTATAAACTTAGTTTTAGTAATATCTTTTAAGTATAGAAGAAATTATATAACTACCATAATCGCTATAATTATAATCATGATAAACTCCACTTATCTATAAATCACATCAACAAGAATAACTTTCTCAAAAAAACACGTAATTTTTTTTTTCCTTTCTTATAGGGAACATCAAATTTGACTATGGTGGCATATATCATTCACGGAAATTAGTCATTATATATACACATACAGTTTCAGTTTCATTAGTATTTTATTGCTTAATATTAAAGCAGCAAAATTATGTGCTAGGAACAGTGTCAAACCGGTAGTGTTTGAAAGAGAGGCAGATGAGAGACTAAAATTGAAAGATAAAAATTAAAAAATAAAGACTAAAATAAATTTTAGTATTGTGTTTGATATAAAGTAAAAAATAGAAATTGAAATAAGAATGAAGTTCTAATTTAATTTGTACAAAAAATAAAGTTAAAATTAATTTATTGAAAGGAGATATTTTAGATATAAAATATTATTAAAATTTAAATCTCTGTCTCTAAAACTTTTAATCTTCTGTGTCTTTACCTTTTTGATATTGAAATACTGAAATTTTGATAGTATAAACTGAAATTTTAATATTATTTTTAAATCAACAAATATGATACTAAATTTCAGTTTTTCAAACTTTGTTCTAATATTTCAAAACAAATACTACCTCAATATAACAGACCTGAAATTTTTTTCCCGAAAGACAAAGGAAAAGTTAATATATGAATTTTCCCTTAGCATGCGTGTTAATAATAACTCATCCTCTTTATTTTTTGTTTAATTAAATATATATAAGACTTTTTTTTCCTAACTACATAAATATAACAACGAGGTAAATTCTACTGTACTTTTCTTATAATATCATGTAAATTATTCTTTGTGATATATTATTTTTTAATTGGTTGTTATGTTAACTATGATTAAGTTATTTTAAAATTAAATTATAGTCTAAAATGGGTAATTGTATAATTTACTAAAATATTAAAAACTGAATATTTGCTTCTTCCTCAAATCATGCTTCCAGAGAACCCTAATTTCAGGAAAAGCATTAGTTGATGCAGTGGAAGTAGGACCAACTTAAGGACCTGCTCTACTTTCAATGAGTGAATATTTGATGTCTAGTTTCAATGAATTCTACCAATCAAGGTTCGTAAACTTCAACTTCTTAATCCACTATTGTTTTGTCGATTGTCATATTCCAAAACTGTAAGCATTTATAATAAGAAATTATATTAGATTTAGAAAGAAATATATCATTAATATGGAGAAAATGACACAAGATGGGAGGATAACAGACCTGTCTTATAAAAGAAAAAAAACAAAGAGAAAAGAAAAAGCAACCAGTGAATCATAGCCTTTCAATCTCATAATATATCTAAGCAGAAAAGTCCTCTAAAGTCTTTGCACTGTATAGAGCCCAAATATCTAATTCTGTCCCATAAAACTTGTTTAACCAAAAATTTACTATTGAAGATGCATAAATTACGTTCCAGTCAAATATATGTATAAATTTTCTAAAATAACTCAAATAAAAAAAATTAAAAAGGCGAAAACGAAGCTTAGCAAGAACGAATTTGAGTAGGAAGAAACAATGGAAGAGAGAAAATGTTCTTCATTCATTAAGGGAGGTGTTCTTCAATGGAAGGGTGGAATGAATCAAATTAATACCAATTTGGTAAAAAATATATAAATTTATTTTTTAATATTTACAAAAATTATATAATCATCCATCTTAAAAAAATATTTAATTACAAAATGATCTTATTTTAGTTAAAATATTAATTTTTATTGGATTAAATTAACTCAAATTAAAACTAAATATCTAATTAAAATATGCCACGTTATAGAAAATAATTTATATGTTGATTTAGAGGGAGTTGGATAGAACTCACCTTATAATAATGTTCAAATTAAATATTATTAACTGTCATTAAAAAAATAATAAAGTATTTGAAACTTGAGGTTCTTAATAGTAAAAAGATCTATACATATCTTGATGATCTAGCATATATCCCCATAATAACTAAGTTGAACTAAATTAATCTTATATTAGGGATGAGATTTCAGATCGAATTGTCTTGTTCTATCCTGTTTCGTATGTTTGGATTGGGTCTTTTGTTCTAAACGTTTATATATTATTTCAATTTTTTCTTTAATATTTAATTTTAATTTTATCATGATGTTTCAATATATGTTTCAATTATAATTCTGAGGTACATAACATATATATAATGTGATAATTCTATGTTGACATATCAATCGTCTAGAGTTACTATTAGGAACGGATGTACGTGTATGATTATAAGGACAAGCGTTCCATTACAATTTTAAATTTTTTAATAATATATGATAATAATATTTATTTATTTTACTAAATTATTGAATTTAATTCTATAATAAATTTTTATTCAATTTTTGATATTTAATAGTTAATTTAAAAATTTTATATTAAATGTTTATTATTAAAATGATTAGTTTTCAATTTAAATTTGTGTTTTTTTTAGAAATCAACTCAAAAGAGAATTATTTATCTTTGTTTATATTAGCTTTAATTTTTCTCGTAACAACTGCATATTGAAAGAACTTTTTCGATTATGAATATTAATAAGAGTTGGCTTCTAATAATTGTATGAGAAATAAATTTTTAAATTATTGTTTATTGATATATATATAAAGAGAGATATTTCGATCGTATTGTTAAGAAAAAGATTACTCAATTTTTTTAAATTTGAAACCTAAATAATAAAATTCTAAATTATATGTTATTATTTAAATTACTATTTTAGTATTTTAATTTGTAAATTAGATATTTTGAAGGCTAATTATATTTTATAATAATAAAATATAATTATAATAATAATCATGTTATATATACATAAAAAATAATCACCTATATAAAATATATATTAAAATATAAAATACACATTAAAAATAAGTTAAATAATATATATATTTATATACAAATACATAATGATTAAAAAAAATATAATAACTAATTTTTATATATACATAATATATTTATTATAAAAATTATTATTATTTATATATATTTTGTTTCCACTATAAAAAAAAATTTTAAATCCGTCACTTGTCATGTGTAAATAACACATCAGTATACAGTTGTCACGTCTGTTAAGTGTTAACAGTATTAATTGCTAAAATTATAATTGAAACATATTTAAAATATTAAAAAAAATTAAAAAGAATTAGACGTTATCATAAAGAGTTTAACCAAATCAATGTTCTAATTAGATATTATCAAGTGCCATTAACAAAAATAAAGTATTCCAAACTTGAGGTTCTTAAAAATAATTAAAAGATCTATACAGATCCTGATCCTGCCTGATGATCAAGTATTCCCATACATATGTATAGAAAAGAATATTATGAGTTTAAGTTGAACTAAAGTAATGTTCTAGTTGAATGTTAACTATAATTAAAAAAATATAAAGTAATGTTTAACTTCTCCCTACATATATAAATGAAAACTGCGAAGTTGAATCAAATCGTCAAATGTATCAATGTGAGTGAATACTAACCATCATAAATAATAAATTATTTGAAACTTGCATTGAAAGTTCTTTTCTTTAATTAAGTAGTGTATATGTCTCTCCACATCAAGGATACTATATTATATATCTCATCCAGTATCTATCTATCTACATAAGAGAAAATTATGAGATCTCAAATACAACTCTAATCTATATATTGCTTACTAGCTGGATGATTTATTTATAATATAAATATGTAGGCAGCAGCTCTTTTTCCAATTGAAAATTTTAGTTTCAGTAGAAAATTTTTAGAATAATGTTATACATTCAAATTTTTTTTATGAACCAAGTTAAATAATAAAATTTAAAAATTACCAAAAAAAAGATTTAAAATAATATTAATCATAACTAATTTTTATTATGTTAGACTAATAATTTAGTTAAATTTAGTTAATAAAAAAATTTAAATATATAATATTATTTTAATTTTTAATAAAAATAATATTATGGTCATTATATCTTTTAGTTAATTTAATTTTCTAATAATAATATTTTTCATTGTATTTTATCTTATAATAATAAATTATACGCTGAGTTTAGAAATATTTTATTATTTATTGTGATAATAAATATTTAGTTAGAATGATTAAGGATTTATTTCAATTTGTATTATGATTGATTGTGCAATAAAATTTTAGAATTGCTATTCGGTTTAAATGTTGATTTGGTAATAATTAGAAAAAATTAACCATAAAAAATAAGATACGAGGAGAATATACGAAAGAAATTATTACTGCTAATAAAAAAAGAATTATCATGATAATTATGAGGAATGATTGATATCAACAGCTAGTAAGAATGACAAGCCACAATTTTGTTATAAAAAGATCAATTTTCGACAAGGAAAAAAAAAGAAAATTCAAAATACACAGACTGCATTTTTTAGTGTTATAATTCTTGTTCGTTGAATCTCAATTTAAATATTTTAATTTTGTTTGTGAGTCTTCCAAGTCGCATGAGTTAGGAAGAAAAGTCAAAATATTTTGAGATTAAATTTGAGTCTTTGTGATTGATATTTATTTGGTCTTAATATTTTGCTTTCTCTTGATTTGTGAAATTTGGAATTGTAATTTTATTGGTCTTAACGTAGAATCGGTTTGGTTTATTTGTTTTTTTATCTTGGTCTTTAAATTAGTGCTTGTAATTTTAGTGATTGAATAGTAAAATTTTGTCATTATTACGGTAGAGATTGAGCATAAATTTTATTACACTTTGAAGTTAAACTAATAAATACATGCTACACTACAAGAAATAAGGGGTTTAGCCACGAAAAAAATTGTGGCTAAACTCTAAAATAACCGTAGCAATTATATATTGGCCACAAAAGAATATTTGTGGCTAATCGGGGGTGCATTTTCAATTTGCCACGATTTTAGCGTTATTAGCCACAATTTTAAACATCGTGGAGACCTTCAAAGAGCCACGATTTGTATATCATTGTCCACGCATAATGCCGTGGCTAAATAAGAATAATTAAATCAAAAAGTATAATTCTACTACACTTCATCCGTAGCTAATTTGTGCAGGCCGAGTTTTTCAGCCACATTTTTTGTGTGGCTAACGTTGGGTTATTTAATCACACTATTTTCGTGGCTAACTCACTATATTTTTCACATACAATCCAAGGCTAATTTGTGCTAATTTACTCTAATTGAACAGTTTTATTAAATTAAAATTATATTTATATATATTACATTAATAACAAAAATCAAACTTTTTAAATATATAATATCTAACATTTTTTCATAAAATAATAATAATAATAATAATAATAATAATAATAATAATAATAATAATAATAATAATAATAATAATAATAGTCTAAACTTATATATAATAAGAAATAAAATTTTTTTAACATAAATAAAATAAATTCTAATCCCTTTTAAATTAAATATATTTAAAATTTTAACTATTACTTATTAAATATACCAATTAAATGTCTAGCATATTACTGGATAAATTAGGCACTTTATCACTGTATTTTGATAACAAAAATTTGTACAGAGTTGCCATATCCATAGCTTTTTCTCTAAAGTTTCAACCGTTTCTCTAAATTTATCATACATCCTACATTTTCAGCACCAAAGACCTTTTCAATTTACAGCGTTGCTCTACGAGCCATTACACCCAGAAATCGTATCAATAAATTTACGTCATTATCTCGACTTTGTCCATTCCCATCAAGTTCCATAATGTCTTTTTCATCCTTTTTCAAATGCCAAACTTGAATTGTCGTCCTTTTGCCGGTTGTAATTTCTCCCATAGAAGTGTCTACAATGAATATAAAATTGAATAAAAGAAATAAACTAAATATTAGAACTCAAAAAATCACGTAAAAAAATTGAAATTTCATATACCTTTGACATTCACAACTAAAGGGTCATTATAATCTTTTCTGGTAGGAACAGTTGGTTGAGACTTATTTCACCCAAATCTTCTGCAAATTCTTCATTGTTGTTGATATTCTGTGTTATCGTAGTTCTGCTAAAAGGGCCTCTTCTGAATTATTATGTTTTTGCTTCATGAAAAAATTTACTAAAAAAACTAACAAATAACAAAGAAAAAATCGGTATTTTGAGTTTGGAGGATACCCTATCATATGATAGGATTCATAGAGTGTGGTTAAAGAGAGTGTGCTGCAGAAAAGTAGGAGTTAAAAGACAACGTGAATGATGGGAAGTTATATTGAAATTTGTCCGTGATTATTTTAACTTTCCGCCAAAAACTACTTCAAAAGTTAAGCGCACATTAAAATTTTAAATTTTAAAAATTCAGCTTGACCAATGTTGTTTAAATCGTCTTTTAACTTTCTTTAATTTTAAGAATATTTCTTTCCATCATATTGTTTATTATCTACTAAATATACCTTAAATTATTTTATTTTTAATACAATAATTATTTATTTATTTTTTAATGGTCAAATATAATAAAAAATTTAAATTTAAATTTTGATTCTGTAATATTTTTGTCTTTAATTTTTATTATAATAACAATAAATAACCAAAAAACTACTTTAATAAATATATGACCCTCACAATCTCTCATTTTATGCCGTTAATAGTTGATGATTCAAACAATATACTATCATTTAGTTATTTACCTATTATACACGAAATAATATAATAAGAGTTATACATTAAGTAAATTTTGTAAATATTTTTACCTGAAAAATTTAATGTTTAATAAATTTTAATTACTAAATTAGTTACTAAAATTTTATTACATTAGACAAATTTAATTATCAGATAAAATTGTTATAAGAAATTTTATAAATTATTTTTTTTGTTACTTAATAAAATTTCAAACTTTTATACAAGTGACTCATAAATTAATTAGTATTAATTTTTTTATAATTGGAAATAATTGTAACATAATTAATTAATGTAATATACCAATTAAATATTAGTAAAAATAAAAAATTTAATTCATAATTTCATAAAATAATTTTTAAAAAGATAATTATACATATAATAAGAGTATAGTACTCACAAAAATATATAGTGAGTACTAAACCATGTAAATAAAGACTATTTTTTAAACTTATTCTCATTTTTTTAAATTCAAAAAATGATAAAATAATTTATTTTTAATAAAAACTAAAAATTTTTTTATACTTACAAATTATTGAACTTTTTATTATCTATTCAAATTATATTATTTTAGTTAAATAAATTTTATCTTTATAATTAACTCAAATATTAGAATATTATCTTTATTTTTATAATTTTTTATTTTATCTAAATTCATTTTTTTTATATTTTCAGATTAAATTTCATAAATATGTGTTAATGTTAGAATATTAAAAAAAATGATACTATACATTAATAAATTTATTTAAAAAATTAATTTATTCAAGACAGAATAGCCATGGTACGTTAATGTAAGTAAAAAATACAGCTACAAAAAATATTATTCGTAGCAAAAAATTAAATTTTAGCCACTGTCATAATGTTTCGTGATAAATAAAAGATACGCTTATTTATTTTTATCACGATTTAATGTTCGTAGTTAAAATTTGGTAGCTAAACACCATTTTTGTAGTAGTGCTAGTTTCACTTTCTCTACGCTTTCATTTTTAGTATTATGTTGTTGCAAGAGACTAAACAAAAAAATTTTTTACTAGCTAATAACACGTTTTAAATTTAAAAAGAGTGTCTTGATTCAAATTCATCTTTTTAAATACTTATGAAAATTATATTATAGAATTTTATGACTATTAAAAAAAGTTTTACTAATAACTATTATAATTATCACTAAAACATTTTAACGATTAAGTATAAGTCAAATAATATCTAATTATTGATAATTTTTATTATTGTTGTTAAAAATAAAATAAATTATCATTAAAAATAACTTTTTTTATAATATTTTTAGAATAAAGTGTAATATCTTATCCGTTAATATCTATCACAAATTCATAATAAAATTGATAACTTATGAAATAGTTTTGGATTTTAATTCATGATTATCTTTTTTTATTTATTCATTTTAATTTGAAGAATATGTGTGAAGAGTAACTGCAAGTCTGCAAATTTAAAAAAAAAATTTTAAATGTGTTAAAATCAAAATTTTCAAATTTATAAAAAAAATCAAAATTTATAACAATCATATATATCATAAACTTTTTAGTAGAGTTCAATCTGGTCCATGGATTTATTTATGTGACTATTATTTTTTGGGTGGTTGGTAAAATTGACCTAGCCATTTTCTAAAAACGAGATTGGGTATATGATATTTGGTTAGTGATATGCATACACTTTCATGGACTTTGTGTGACACTCTTCTACTCAACCGTACCAAAAAGGTCCTGCTTAATTTGTAAGCACAGCAATGCTACACATGAATGAATGAATAATTTGTAATAATTATTGAATTGAACACAAGCTGAGTTTTGGTCCCATTCTCCCCACATTCAATGGTTCAACTTCTTGATGAAGGTTTCAATCATAGGACCCCCCATCATCATTATCACTCTCTCTTATGCATTTATATTGTTCCGATCCTAAGGTTTATTTTATTTTATTTTTTTGTTTATTTTATTGATATTTAATGAGATGCAAATTTAGGGCTATTGTTTAAAATAGTCCTTGAAAAATCATGCACAAGTCAACTTATCTCCTAAAAAACTCAACATCTCAAAACTTGGCTTCAAAGATACTAATGCGAGTTATGTTTATTCTTCTGTTAATTTTTCAAATAATAACAAGATAATTATTTATAGTAAAATTTGTCACGTGTCATGTTTTTAATGTGCTATGTGGCATACACTTGATAGTGATACGTTAGCAAAAGAGTAACTTGACTTACATTTATTAAATTCAAATATTAAATATTTCAGACCTAAATTGAAGTTTTTGGCATAATTTTTCAGGAATAATTTAAACATTTACCCTTTAAAATTATTTTCATATGCATATTATGATGTGGCAGTGGCACAACATAGGTCAGTACCAAGTGGGATGCTGCACAACACTAAGGTAGCATTTGTTTTTGGGGCAAAACACAGAAACATGGACAACACTTGTTTAAAAAGTATTTGAAAGCAGAGATATGGACAGTGGATATATTGTCTCCGAAACGGTTTTTGATACTTTTGTGTCCACTCTTTCACGAAGAACAATGATGGATACGGAATTTGGAAGAGTGGACACGGACAATTTTATAAATTTTGTTTTCCTTTTTTTCACTATTACCCTTTCTTATTTTTCCTATTGCGTTGTTCAGAGATACTTTTTTCTTCCTGTTCTTTCTCTATCTCTTTCTTTTCCAGGTACTCTCTCGTTTTACTTCAATACCATTTTAACCTTATATTATATTATTTGATTTGTAATAAAAATAATAACAAAAATAATTAATCTTAAAACTTTTGAAAGATAAATATTATCAAAAGTAAAATTGATCTTTTAAAATGTTAAAAAATAATTTATAAATTGTAATTGATTTTATATAATTTAAAGAAAAAATCAGTTTTTTATAAAGAAAAATCAGTTTTTAGATAAAAAAATTAGTTTTTTTTAAATAAAAATAGATTTTTATATGCAAAAACTAATTGCTTTTTTATGTAAAAATAGATTTTTTTTTAAAATTAATTTTAAATATAAAATTAATTTGGCTTATTAACTTAAAAAAAATTTTTTATTAATCAAACTCAAATTTATTTTTTTTATTAATCTTAACCATATGTATTCCTACATATTAATAATAAATTTTAAAATAAAATAATTATATTTTTATAAATTTTATTTTAATATAAATACTAATATATTTTTTTATTAAAATCTTTTGCCTCCTCAAATATTTTTTTTAAGTTTCGTCTGTACTCCTACGTACTCTATTTTTTATTAAATTAATTTGTATTGATGTAAAAAATTTGGAATCACAGGGCTATTTTAGTCATTTCATATAATATTTTAGTCTTGTCTATGTGTATCCAAACATAATACTAGACATTATATTAGTGTCTTGTCCATCGTATTCAAACACAATACACAAAAGATAATTTTTAGTGTTTTCGTCCTATTGTCTCTGTTTCAATGTCATGTTCTGTCCTGTCTCTAAAAACAAACGCAGCCTAAATGTATTGATTTATTACTTAATAGAATATATTAACAAATATTAACGATTGATCAACTAGTTAAAGATAGATTAAATTAAAATGATTGGCATAATGTAATTTCAGAGACTAAAAATTAATTACATTACAATTTTAGGGACTAAAACGAAACCTTTAATTTACTCAAATAAATAAACAACTGCCAATTTGTTTTGTGTTTTGACAATGCTTTAATCTAAAAAAGTATATAAACAATCATTACAAAAAAAAGTACTGAATACTATCGAGATAAATTTGATAAAATAAATTTTGTCGATAATTATTTATTGGGGGAGTTTTTATCTGCTATTAATTACCATAAAAAAATTTTTACTAGCAATTTTTTCTGTCGGATACTCGGATTTTTCTCTGGTAAATTCGATAATAATATATTATTAATTAATAATTAAATTAATAACTAACGGTAGATTTAATAGATGGTAAATCTGACAATAAATTTAAATTTATTTTTTTTATTTAATATATAATTTTAAATATTTAAATTTAATAATTTCTAGATTAATAAATGAAAAATACAATACTAATTAACTTAGATAATAATAAACTTAGAAAATTAACAACAATAAACAATAAGTCAATAATTAACTCAGAAAATAAACAAATTAATATTAACTTAGACAATTAATAACAATAAATTAATTAACTCTGAAAACAATTAACTCAGATAATAATAAACTTAGAAAATCAACAACAACAAATAATAAGTCAATAACTAACTCAGAAAATAAACAAGTTAAGATTAACTCAGACAATTAACAACAATCAACTAATTAACTCAGATAATAATAAAATTAAAAAAATAACAACAACAAACAATAAATCAACAATTAACTCAAAAAACAAACAAGTTAAGATTAATTCCGACAATTAACAATGATAAACTAATTAACTCAGAAAATAATTAACTCAAATAATAATTAACTTAAAAAATTGACAACAATAAACAATAAGTTAATAACTAACTCAGAAAATAAACAAGATTAACTCAGAAAATAATTAACTCAAATAATAATAAACTTAGAAAATTGACAATAATAAACAATAAATTAATAACTAACTCTAAAAATAAACAAGATTAACTCAGACAATTAACAACAATCAACTGAGTAACTCAAAAAATAATAAACTCAAAATAAACTTAGAAAATTAACAACAATAAATAATAAGTCAATAATTAACTAAAAAAATAAACAAGTTAATATCAACTCAGACAATTAACAACAATTAACTCAGAAAAAAAGAACTCAAATAACACCAAAATAGAAATTAGAACAATGCAATTTGAGATCTTACACTTGCAGAACAATAAATAGAAATCAAAATAATAAATACAGAATCGTCAAAACAAAATTCAAAATCATAAATAAAATTCTAAACATAGAATTATCAAAATAGAATTAACAAAAATTCAAAATCAAAATAGAATTAAAAAACCCTGAATCTAAACTAATCCATGAACTAAATCTGAAAAACAGTTAAATCGCTAATACAAACATCCTAATTGCAAATTTTCTAATACATAATAAACTAAAATTAGATAAATTAGGGTTTAGGTCTTAACTACCCAAAACTAATTGGTGAGTTACTTGGAGACATTGGTGGTGCAGAGGACTTTTCTAGCATGGTGGCAACACAGACGCCGAAGTGGCGGCGACAGTGACCAACCATCAGGGATGCATTAGTTTTTTTTAAATAAATTAAAAAATAGTAGGAACAAGGAGGAGGATAACACACTTAGAAGGAGGGAGGAGGTAACCCCGGCAATACGGGGAGCAACGGTGACAACGATGGCAACAGTGGCGGGAGTGACAAAAATGGCGGTGATAGAGCGACCAACGCGACGCAAAGAGTCTATGCAGTCTTTGAACGATGTTGGTGGTGGCCGATGCTTGTGGAAGGGGGAGAATGAGAAAGGAGAAAGTTAGAGAGAGAGAGAGTAGTTCAAAAATAAGGGGGAGAAGGTTCGCAATTTAAATTTAGGGCTAGATTACAATCGGATTTACAGGCGGATAAATCCGATGGTAACGCTTTGCGAATGACCAAAACGCAGCGTTCTATTAATTCAGATTATCGGCAGATTTTATCCGTCGGTAAATCCTCCGAAAATGATCGCACCAATTTTTCTTTTTTTTTCCTTCAATTATTACCGGTGAATTTACTGTCGGAAATCCAGATCCGACAGTAATTGTTTTACCCAATGAATTTATTGCCAAATCTGTCGCTAATGTCCGACGCTAAATCTGACGGTATTTAACATTCTTATTGTGGTGAATAACAATGATAGATAACATTAATGAAGGTAAGAGAGAGAGAGAGAGAGAGAGAGAGAGAGAGAGAGAGAGAGAGAGAGAGTGAGTGAGTTGGAGTTGATAAGAGTGCGATTTATACCAATGGGTAGTAACAGTTGGCAATGATAACTAACTATTCTAAAAGTATAATTAACTAATACAACTCAACATAACTGAAACTAAAGTAACTACAATGTGCAACTATTTCACTTGATTTTTGGTAACCTCGACAGGGTGTCGAATCGAGCTTGTATCAAGATCCCAAGTATCGAGGAGCAGATATAACTACTCTGAAAAAGAGTGACCTCAACACCGGAATTACTTAGTGTTCATGTCAAAATATATGAGATGTTTGAATTGTGGTAAATAATAATGAATTGCAATAAAACAGATGAAGCTTTAAAATTGAAATTGAAAGAAAGCAAAATACTTGAAAAACAAAAGTTAAAATAAAATGCGTAAAGCAAATAATGAAATAAAATGGAAAAAGAAAATAAAAGAAAAGCAAGTAAAAATAGACTTCCAACACTTACATGCACATATACTCCATGGTCATCCGTTGCATTGCTAGGACTAGGAATTTTGGTGGAGGCTTATATGTGATGATCTAGTATTTTTAAAAAAAGTCCCGAAACTCTTCTAAGTTTCTCTTATTTATAGACCATGGAGATAGACTTGCTATGGAGAATCTTGGCCCACGATCTTACTTCCTCGTTTTTTCAGCTATGACCTTGCCTTGACTATGAATAACCTTAACTCCCAAATTTTGACACCCACGTCTTCCTTGGTTTTTGGTGCACGGAATTGTGATCACACTTTTCACAACTCCGGTACAACTAACCAGTAAGTGCATTGGGTCGTCCAAGTAATAAAACCTTATGCGAGTAAGGGTCGATCCCATGGAGATTGCCGGCTTGAAGCAAGCTATGGTCATCCTGTAAATCTTAGTCAGGCGGATTCAATTGGTTATGAGTTTTGATAATTGAAAGATAAATAAAACGTAAATTAAAATAAAGATACTTATGTAGTTCATTGGTAGGAGTTTCAGATAAGCGTTTGGAGATGCTTTGTTGCTTCTGAACCTCTGCTTTCCTATTGTCTTCATCCAATCATGCGTGCTCCCTTCCATGGCAAGCTGTATGTTGGTGGATCACCGTTGTCAATGGCTACCATCCATCCTCTCAGTGAAAATGGTCCAGGCTACGGTTTCTGTACGGCTAATCAACTGTCGGATTTCTCGTCTCAGATGAAAAATACCAGGCACAGCTACCGCACGGCTAATCATCTGTCGGTTCTCACTTGTGTCGGAATAGGATCTCTTTATCCTTTCGCAAACTGTCACTGCGCCCAACATTCGTGAGTTTGAAGCTCGTCACAGTCATCCCGTTCCAGATCCTACTCGGAATACCACAGACAAGGTTTAGACTTTCCGGATCTCAGGAATGCTGCCAATTGGTTCTAGCCTCTACCACGAAGGTTCTAATCTCACGGATTCGAATGCACCGTGGATTAGAGACCCAAGAGACTATATTCCGACTGTCGTCCAATGACTACGTTGAACATCATGTAGACCGCTTGTGGTTGTCAGGCACGCGGATCTTGGCTAAGCGAGTAACAAAGATAGTGGGTGATTGTCACAGGTCACCCCTTCATTCTGACTTAACTGAATTAAGTACGAGAGTATATCTTGAAGAAGAAGTAAGCGTGAGTTGAAAGAAAAACAATAGTACTTGCATTAATTCATGAAGAACAGCAGAGCTCCATATCTTAATCTATGAGGTGTAGAAACTCCACCATTGGAAAATACATAAGAAAAAAAGGTCTAGGCATGGCCAAATGGCCAGGCTCCCAAATGGAATAAAAGTCCAAAAGATTAAAAAAAAAGATTAAATACAATAATGAAGAGTGCTATTTATACTAAACTAGTTACTAGAGATTACAGAAAATAAGTAACTAAGTGTAGATAGTGCAGAAATCCACTTCCGGGGCCCACTTGGTGTGTGCTTGGGCTGAGCATTAAGCTTTACACATGCATAGGCCTTTTCTAGAGTTAAACGTCAGCTTGGATGCCAGTTTGGGCGTTTAACTCCAGTTCTGGTGCCAGTTCCGGCGTTTTATGCCAGAAAAGGGTCTCTGGCTGGCGTTTGAACGCCAGTTTGGGCCATCAAATCTCAAGCAAAGTATAAACTATTATATATTTATGGAAAGCCCAAGATGTTATCTTTCCAGCCTAATTGAGAACACGCCAATTGGACTTTTGTAGCTCCAGAAAAATGCATTTGAGTGCAGAGAGGTCAGAATCCAACAACATCTGCAGTCCTTTCTCAGCCTCTGAATCAAATTTTTGCTCAAGTCCCTCAATTTCAGCCAGAAAATACCTAAAATTACAAAAAAACACACAAACTCATAGTAAAGTCCAGAAATATAATTTTTGCATAAAAACTAATAAAAATATAATAAAAAGTAACTAAAACATACTAAAAACTACCTAAAAACAATGCTAAAAAGCGTATAAATTATCCACTCATCACAATACCAAACTTAAATTGTTGCTTATCCCCAAGCAACTAAAAATAAAATAGGATAAAAAGAAGAGAATATACAATAAATTTCAAAACATCAATTAAGCTTAGTTTCAATTAGATGAGCGGGACTAGTAGCTTTTTGCTTCTAAACAGTTTTGGCATCTCACTTTATCCTTTGAAGTTCAGAATGATTGGCATCCATAGGAACTCAGAATTCAGATAGTGTTATTGATTCTCCTAGTTTAGTATGTTGATTCTTGAACACAGCTACTTTATGAGTCTTGGCCGTGACCCTTAGCATTTTGTTTTCCAGTATTACCACTGGATAAATAAATGCCACAGACACATAACTGGGTGAACCTTTTCAGATTGTGACTCAGCTTTGCTAGAGTCCCCAGTTAGAGGTGCCCAAAGTTCTTAAGCACACTCTTTTGCTTTGGATCACGACTTTAACCACTTAGTCTCAAGCTTTTCACTTGGACCTTCACGACACCAGCACATTGTTAGGGACAACTTGATTTAGCCGCTTAGGCCAGGATTTTATTCCTTTGGGCTCTCCTATCCATTAATGCTCAAAGCCTTGGATCCTTTTTACCCTTGCTTTTTAGTTTAAAGGGTTATTGGCTTTTTCTGCTTGCTTTTGCTTTTTCTTTATTATTATTATTTTTTTTCGCAAGCCTTGTGTTTTTCACTGCTTTTTCTTACTTCAAGAATCAATTTTTTTTTATTTTTCAGATTATCAATAACATTTCTCTTTTTCATTATTCTTTCAAGAGCCAACAATTTTAACATTCATAAACTTCACTATAAAAAAATATGCACTGTTCAAAAATTCATTCAGAGAACAAAAAGTATTGCCACCACATCAAAATAATTAAACTATTTTCAAGATAGAATTCGAAATTCATGTACTTCTTGTTCTTTTGCAAATAGAAACATTTTTCATTTAAGAAAGGTGAAAGATTCATGGAACATTCATAGCTTTAAAACATAGACTCTAAACACTAATGATCATGTAATGAAGACACAAACATAGTCAAAACATAAAGCATAAAAACCGAAAATAGAAATGAAAATAAACAAGGAGATTAAAGAACGGGTCCACCTTAGTTATGGCGGCTAGTTCTTCCTCTTGAAGATCCTATGGAGTGCTTTAGCTCCTCAATATCTCTTCCTTGCTTTTGTTGCTCCTCCCTCATGGTTCTTTGATCTTCTCTAATTTCATGGAGGATGATGGAGTGCTCTTGGTGCTCCAGTCTCAGTTGCTCCGCGTTGGAACTCAATTCTCCTAAGGAGGTGTTGAGTTTCTCCCAATAGTTGTGTGGAGGGAAATGCATCCCTTGAGGCATCTCAAGGATTTCTTGATGAGGGACTTCCTCATGCTCTTGTTGAGGTCCATGAGTGGGCTCTCTAGTTTGCTCCATCCTCTTTTTAGTTATGAGCTTGTTTGCCTCAATGAGGATGTCTTCCTCTATGACAATTCCGGCTGAATTGCATAGGTGATAGATGAGATGAAGGAAAGCTAACCTTGCCAAATTGGAGGGCTTGTCAGCCACCTTGTATAGTTCTAGAGGTATGATATCATGAACTTCTACTTTCTCTCTAATCATGATACTATGGATCATGATAGCCCGATCTACAGTTACTTCGGACCAGTTGCTAGTAGGAATGATAGAGCGTTGAATGAACCGGCTTGCCTTTGGAGTCTCTCTTCCATTGGGCTCCTTCCACACAGATGTCCATGAGGACTTGGTCTAACCTTTGATCAAAGTTGACTCTTCTAGTGAAAGGATGAGGATCTCCTCTCATTATTGGAAAGTTGAATGCTAACCTCACAGTTTCCAGACTGAAATCTAAGTATTTCCCCCGAACCATTGTGAGCCATTCTTTGGGTTTGGGTTCACACTTTGATCATGGTTCTTAGTGATCCATGCATTAGTATAGAACTCTTAAACCATTAAGATTCTGATTTCTTGGATGGGGTTGGTGAGAGTTTCCCAACCTCTTCTCCGAACCTCACGTCGGATCTCGGGATATTCACTCTTTTTGAGCATGAAGGGGACATCGGGGATCACCTTTTTCTTGGCCACAACTTCATAGAAGTGGTCTTGATGGACCTTTGAGATGAATCTCTCCATCTCCCATGACTCAGAGGTGGAAGTAACTGCCTTTCCTTTCCTCTTTCTAGAGGTTTCTCTGGCCTTAGGTGCCATTAATGGTTATGGAAAAATAAAAAGCAGAGCTTTTTCCCACACCAAACTTAAAAGGTTTGCTCGTCCTCGAGCAAAAGAAGAAAGAAGGGAGGAGAAAAAGAAGAAATGTAGGATATGGAAGGGTATGAATGGTTCGGCCAAGGGGGTTATGAAGTGTTTGTGATGTGTGAAATTGAAGGTGGTAAATAAGGGTATTTATAGGGTAAGGGAGAGAGGGAATCCGTGTGAGAGTGGGTGGGGTTAGGAGGGAAATGTTTTGAATTTGAATGGTGAGGTAGGTGAGGTTTATGATGGGTTTTTTAGGAAATAGTGGATGGATGGGAGTGGTGAAGAGATTATGGGGAAGAGGGTAGGATTTGATAGGTGAATGGTGTTTGGAAAAGAGTGTTATGGAAAGATGTGAAGAGGAGAGAGGGTGAGTTGGGATAGGTGGAGATTCTGTGGGATCCACTGATCCTGAGCTATCAAGAATTTCTCATCCCTGCACATTTATGGCGTTTAAACGCCCTCTGTGTGCCATTTCTGGCGTTTAACGCCATCTCTGCTGCCCATTCTAGCGTTAAATGCCAGCCAGACACCAGACACCCTTTTTTGGCGTTAAACGCTAGTCTGTCTGCCAATTCTGGTGTTTAATGCCCAGAATACTGCCAGACTGGGCGTTAAACGCCCATTCTGCTATCTTTATTGGCGTTCAAATGGCAATAAGCCTGTCCTCCAGAGTGTACTATTTTTGATGCTGTTTTTTATTCTGCTTTAATTTTTGCAACTGTTTTTGTGACTTCACATGATCATCAACATAAAGAAAACTAATAATGGAAATTGAAATGGAAAAATAATTAACATAGATAAATAAAATTGGGTTGCCTCCCAATAAGCGCTTCTTTAATGTCAATAGCTTGACAATAAGCTTTTTCAAAGCTTCACAGATGCTCAGAGCATGATTGTGGCCGCCCAACACCAAACTTAGAGTTTGAGTGTGTGGGCTCTGCTTGACTCTGTATGGAGAGAATTGAATGAATTCTTTCATGCTTCTTCTCCATGTTTACAGAAGAAGATCCTTGAGCCTTAAACACAAGGTAGTCCTTATTCAATTGAAGGACCAACTCTCCTCTGTCCACATCAATCACAGCCCTTGCTGTGGCTAGGAAGGGTCTTCCAAGGATGATGGATTCATCCTCATCCTTTCCAGTGTCTAGGATTATGAAGTCAGTAGGGATGTAGAGGCCTTCAACCTTCACTAAGATATCCTCTACAAGTCCATAAGCCTGTTTCATTGATTTGTCTGCCATCTCTAGTGAGATTCTGGCAGCTTGTACCTCAAATATCCCTAGTTTCTCCATTACAGAGAGTGACATGAGGTTGATACCTGACCCCAGGTCACACAGAGCCTTCTCAAAGGTCATGGTGCCTATGGTGCAAGGTATTAAGAACCTTCCGGGATCCGGTTTCTTCTGAGGTAACTTCGGATGAACCAAGGCATTTAGTTCATTGATGAGCAACAGAGGTTCATCCTCCCAAGTCTCATTACCAAATAACTTGGCATTCAACTTCATGATTGCTCCTAGATACCTAGCGACTTGCTCTTCATCAATAACTTCATCCTCTTCAGAGGAAGAATACTCATCAGAGCTCATGAATGGTAATAGGAAGTTCAGTGGAATCTCTATGGTCTCTGTATGAGCCTTAGATTCCTTTGGTTCCTCATTAGGGAACTCCTTTTTGGTCAGTGGACGTCCAGCAAGGTCTTCCTCACTGGGAATCACTGCCTTTTCACTCTCTCCAGGTTCGGCCACTTTGGATATAGTTATGGCCTTGCACTCTCTTTTGGGATTCTCTTCTGTACTGCTTGGGAGAGTACTAGGAGGAGTTTCAGTAACTCTTTTACTCATCTGACCCACTTGTGTCTCTAAATTTCTGATGGAGGACCTTGTTTCAGTCATGAAACTGAGAGTGGCTTTAGATAAATCAGAGACTATGGTTGCTAAGCCAGAGAGGCTCTGCTCAGAATTCTCTGTTTGTTGCTGAGAAGATGATGGAAAAGGCTTGCTATTGCCAAACCTATTTCTCCCACCATTATTGTTATTGAAGCCTTGTTGAGGCTTCTGTTGATCCTTCCATGAAAGATTTGGATGATTTCTCCATGAAGGATTATAGGTGTTTCCATAGGATTCTCCCATGTAATTCACCTCTTCCATTGCAGGATTCTCAGGGTCATAAGCTTCTCCTTCAGAGGAGGCTTCTTTAGTACTGCCAGATGTAGCTTGCAATCCAGTCAGATTCTGAGAAATCATATTGACTTGCTGAGTCAATATTTTATTCTGAGCTAATATGGCATTCAGAGTATCAATCTCAAGAACTCTTTTCTTCTGAGTCATCCCATTACTCACAAGATTTCTTTCAAAAGTGTACATGAACTGGTTATTTGCAACTACCTCAATGAGTTCCTGAGCTTCTGCAGGGGTTCTCTTCAAATGAAGAGATCAACCAGAAGAGTGGTCCAATGACATCTTGGACAATTCAGACAGACCATCATAGAATATATCCAAGATGCTCCATTCTGAGAGCATATCAGAAGGACACCTTCTGGTCAATTGCTTGTATCTTTCCCAAGCTTCATAGAGGGATTCACCATCTTTCTGTTTGAAGGTTTGGACGTCCACTCTAAGCTTGCTCAGCTTTTGAGGTGGGAAAAATTTGGCCAAGAAAGTTGTGACCAACTTGTCCCAAGAGTTCAGGCTTTCTCTAGGTTGTGAGTCCAACCATGTCCTAGCTCTGTCTCTTACAATAAATGGGAAAAGCATAAGTTTGTAGACCTCGGGATCAACCCCATTGGTCTTAATAGTATTACAGATCTACAAGAATTCAGCTAAGAACTGATGAGGATCTTCCGATGAAAGTCCATAAAACTTGCAATTCTGCTGCATTAGAGAAACTAATTGAGGCTTAAGCTCAAAGTTGTTTGCTCCAATGGTAGGAATTGAGATGCTTCTTCTATAGAAGTTGGAAGTTGGTGTAGTATAGTCACCAAGCATCTTCCTTGCATCTCTAGCATTGTTGTTGGGTTCGGCTGCCATATCTGCTTCTTTTTCATGATTTTTCTATAAGGTCCTCTCCAGAGTGTTGTGCTTTAGCTTCTCTTAGCTTCCTCTTCAGAGTCCTTTCAAGTTCAGGATCAGCTTCAACAAGAATGTCCTTATCCTTGTTCCTACTCATATGAAAAAGAAGAGAACAAAGGGAGTAGTGAAATCCTCCATGTCACAGTATAGAGACTCCTTTATGTGAGTATAAGAATAGAAGAAATAGAAGAATGAGAAGAGAGAGGAGATGAGTAATTCGAACAAAGAGAAGAGAGAGAGGGGTTTGAATTATGAGTAGAAGAGAAGTATTAGTGATTAAATAAATAGAAAGAGATGAGAGAGAGAGTATTCAAATTTTAAGATGAGAGAAAAGAAAAATAATTTTTTATTTAATTAATTAAGTTAGTTTCGAAAATTTGAAAAAGAAATAAAATTAGAATTTAAAACAATTAGTTAATTAAAGAGAATTTTGAAAAAGTGGTGAGTTGTTTTCGAAAATGAGAAGGGAAAAAGTAGTTAGGTGGTTTTGAAAAAGATAAGAAATAGTAAATTTTTAAAATTAAAACAAACAAGTCAAGTAGTTAGTTGAAAAAGATTTGAAAATAAATTTTGAAAAGATAAGAAGTTAGAAAAAGATTTTGAAATTAAAATTTTAAAAAGATATGATTGAAATTTATTTTGAAAAAGAATTGAAAAAGAAATTAAAAAGATTTGATTTTTAAAATTAAAGTTGATGACTTGACTAACAAGAAACTAAAAGATATGATTCTAGAATTTAAAAATTGAACCTTTCTTAACAAGAAAGTAACAAACTTGAAATTTTTGAATCAAAACATTAATTGTTAGTAAAGTTTTCGAAAATATGAAATAAAAATAAGAAAAAGATTTTGAAATATTAGTTTTAAAATTTTCAAAAACATTAGAGAAGAAAAATGAAAAAGATTTTGAAAAATTTTAAGAATGAAATTCGAAAATAAAAAAATAAAAAAGAATTGATTTTGAAAAAGATTTGAAAAGATAAAGTTTTTAAATTGAAATTTTGACTTGACTAACAAGAAACAACTAAATTTTAAAAATTTTTGACCAAGTCAACTCAAAATTTCGAAAATTTTGAGAAGGATAAGTAAAATATATTTTTTTTTACTTTTGAATTTTTAATGATGAGAGAGAAAAACAACAAAATGAAACAAAGCATAAAAGTTTAAGATCAAAACAAATAATGCATGCAAGAACATTTTGAATGTCAAGATGAACACCAAGAACACTTTGAAGATCATGATAAACATCAAGAACATATTTTTGAAAATTTTTAAGAAAAGAAAGACATGCAAGACACCAAACTTAAGAACTTTTTAATTTTTAGACACCATGAATTCGAAAATACATATGAAAAATAACACAACACAACACAAAACAAGAAAAGAATAAGATTAAACAAAGAAAATCATCAATAATAACTTGAAGATCAAAGAAGAACACAATGCATGAATTTTGAAAATCTAAGAAAACTTAAAAACATGCAGTTGACACCAAACTTAAAATTTGACACTAGACCCAAATAAGAAACACAATTTTTTTTGGTTTTATGATTTTATTAATTTTTTTGTATATTTTTTGAAAATTAATTTTGGAAAAAGAGAAATAAGAAATTCAAAAATTTTTAATAAAAATTCCAAGGTTCCTGTAATGTTAGTCTAAAGCTTCGGTCCAAAAGATTAGACATGGCCAAATGGCCAGCCAAGCTTTAGCATATCATTACATACAACAATCCAATAAATAAGAATCCAAAAGCTCCTGCAATGATAAGTGGAAACCTCAGTCCAAAAGATTAGACATGGCTTAATAGCCAGCTAGGCTTCAACATATCATCATGAAACTCTAAGGTGGAATTCATTCTTAAAAATTCTGAAGAACGAAATATTTTTTTTTTTCGAAAATAAAAATAAAAGAAAGCTTAAACATAAAATAAAATTACCCAATCTAAGAAATAAGATGAACCGTCAGTTGTCCAAACTCGAACAATCCCCGGCGACGGCGCCAAAAACTTGGTGCACGAAATTGTGATCACACTTTTCACAACTCCGGTACAACTAACCAGCAAGTGCACTGGGTTGTCCAAGTAATAAAAGCTTACGCGAGTAAGGGTCGATCCCACGGAGATTGCCGGCTTGAAGCAAGCTATGGTCATCCTGTAAATCTTAGTCAGGCGGATTCAATTGGTTATGAGTTTTAATAATTGAAAGATAAATAAAACGTAAATTAAAATAAAGATACTTATGTAATTCATTGGTGGGAGTTTCAGATAAGCGTTTGGAGATGCTTTGTTGCTTCTGAACCTCTACTTTCCTATTGTCTTCATCCAATCATGCGTGCTCTCTTCCATGGTAAGCTGTATGTTGGTAGATCACCGTTGTCAATGGCTACCATCCGTCCTCTCAGTGAAAATGGTCCAGGCTACGATTTCTGTACGGCTAATCAACTGAAGGATTTCTCATCTCTGATGAAATATACCAGGCACAGCTACTGCACGGCTAATCATCTGTTGGTTCTCACTTGTGTCAGAATAGGATCTCTCTATCCTTTTGCACACTGTCACTACGCCCAACATTAATGAGTTTGAAACTCGTCACAGTCATCCCGTCCCAGATCCTACTCGGAATACCACATACAAGGTTTAGACTTTCCGAATCTTAGGAATGCTGCCAATTGGTTCTAGCCTCTACCACGAAGGTTCTAATCTCACGGATTCGAATGCTCTGTTGTCAGGAGAAACAAATCAAATCCGTGGATTAGAGACCCAAGAGACTATACTCCGGCTGTCGTCCAATGACTACGTTGAACATCATGTAGACCGCTTGTGATTGTCAAGCACGCGGATCTTGGCTAAGCGAGTAACGAAGATAGTGGGTGATTGTCATGGGTCACCCCTTCATTCTGACTTAACTGAATTAAGTACAAGAGTATATCTTGGAGAAGTAAGTGTGAATTGAAAGAAAAACTATAGTACTTGCATTAATTCATGAAGAACAGCAGAGCTCCACACCTTAATCTATGAGGTGTAAAAACTCCACCGTTGGAAAATACATAAGAGAAAAAGGTCTAGGCATAGCCGAATGGCCAAATGGCATAAAAGTCCAAAAGATTAAAAAAAGATTAAATACAATAGTAAAGAGTGCTATTTATACTAAACTAGTTACTAGGGATTACAGAAAATAAGTAACTAAGTGTAGATAGTGCAGAAATCTACTTCTGGGGCCCACTTGGTGTGTGCTTGGGCTGAGCATTGAGCTTTACACGTGCATAGGCCTTTTCTAGAGTTAAACACCAGCTTGGATGCCAGTTTGGGTGTTTAACTCTAGTTCTGGTGCCAGTTCCGGCATTTTATGCCAGAAAAGAGTCTCTGACTGGTGTTTGAACGCTAGTTTGGGCCATCAAATCTCGGGCAAAGTATAAACTGTTATATATTGCTGGGAAGCCCAAGATGTTAGCTTTCCAGCCCAATTGAGAACACGCCAATTGGACTTCTGTAGCTCCAGAAAAACGCATTTGAGTGCAGGGAGGTTAGAATCCAACAGCATCTGCAGTCCTTTCTCAGCCTCTGAATCAGATTTTTGCTCAGGTCCCTCAATTTCAGCCAGAAAATACCTGAAATTATAGAAAAACACACAAACTCATAGTAAAGTCCAGAAATGAAATTTTTGCATAAAAACTAATAAAAATATAATAAAAAGTAACTAAAACATACTAAAAACTACCTAAAAATAATGCCAAAAAGCGTATATATTATCCGCTCATCAGTTTTCAAGGACCACGTTTTCTTTAGCTTGGTCCTCAAATTCTGTACCCATGTTCTCCACTTAGCTTGAAGGTCGAGTAGCAAGTCTTGATGTTCAAGTAAAGGTAATAACTACCTTTCAACTTCGCCGATTTTTGTACCATCTTTCTTCGACTTCAACTTGCCTGTTTCTGCTTCTGTAATCGAAATCATTGGCAGTCGAAACACCGTTTTGTCGAGAAAAATTCATTTTTTGTACCAAAAAATTGTCCCTTTAAAACTTACTATTTTGTTAAAAAAATACAAGTTTTAATATTCCTCATGTCGGGAAGTGCAACCTTTTCAAATTCTCAAGATTTGAAAGGATAGTTACACATCATTTAAAATGACGCGTACTTTTCTGGGATTACGTGACGTTCCCTGGGCTTTATTGAGCCGTTCCTTGAATAGAATATTTTCTCACTCCATATTAATTCTCAAATCAAATCATCCCCAATTTTCAAAAATTTTATCCTTTGAAAACCCTAATCTCTTTTTCTCTGACCAATGCATTTTCCATGGCTTCTAATCCATTCCTTATTCGAGCTCTACGCCGGCTATCACTGCCGCTTCCTCTTCTTTGACAACCATGGCTGCTACTTCTCAATGTGATAACATTCAAGTCGGTCCTCCTCCTCCATTAGTGGACAAAGTAGCGCAATTCTACAATAAAGACGGAGCTTTGAGAGTTCCAAACCCAAATGCAAAGACCTCTTATCTATGGTGCCGCCAGGTATTCCCACCTTTCTCAGTTAATGGAGTATTGCATTCTTTCTTAGGACCTTTGGCAACCTAAGAACAGATTGAGTCTATTTCTTCTTTCGTTCCATCGCACCCAGAACATTTAACATTGATTTTCCATAAGAATGCCAATGTATCATACTTTGCTGGTCGAGTCTTAAGAACTACTCCTCCTAGAGATTCGGTTCCCCTTTTTTGACCTAGATGTCTCAACTTGCACCTATATATAAACCTATTTGGGAAGCTCTGAATATTGTGCATGCCTTAGAATTAGCTACCTTCGACCTTTCTTACAATGCTCCTTTACTAAGGGCTAATCTGTACATTTGGTGCCGTGCCACTAACAACGTTCATTTTTCTTATGGAATGATGGGTCTGACTCTGATGGACATTTCGATGACCAGTTTACGAATTGATGGTAAATTTGTGTCATGGTCGACTGATTATCCTGAAGATGATTTTAACATTAACTTTGACTCAAACTCCATATCGAGCTTTATTCAAAACAACATGAGTTCCAATGGAGATCCTGTTTCTGACAGTGAACATGTAGCTTTCCTCTTGCTTTGGCTTAAGTCTTTTGTCTTCTGCTCGAAATCAATCCAAAATCAAAAGAATAACTACTTGCCCCCGCCATTATGCTTCATCACAGAAAGATCATCGACCTTCCTACTTTGATTATAAGTTAGCTTTATAAACCCTTTCTTTTATTGTTGGAGAAATTTGTCAAGGGGATCCTTCGATCAATCCTTTTGGTCCCCTCTAAGTTGTAAATTTATGGCTCAAAGCTATTTTTGAACCTTGACTCAGCTTTTGATTCTACAATTCCCAACACTCTAATCGATGGTATCCGTATTTCCTAACTTTCTTGGACGAAACCAAAGACCATGTCTCCCATTGGTGCCTTCCGACACTTTGTTTGGATTCTGTTTGATATCAAATAAGATTATAATATTTCTTATTTCCCAAACCCATTCTCATTTTGACCCAATTCTGTTTCACGCCTTAACTCTTTTACTAGGTTTCAGCTAGAGAATCAAGCAATAGTCGATGATATGTGGGTTAGGATCTTAACTTCTCAAATCCTCCCTGTCGGCTTACCTCATGAATCAACCTAGGCTCTTTAAAAGAAATTAGTCATTTATTCACCCTAGTATATAGCTCGATAGTTTGGCTTAGCCCAAGCCTTACCTTTTCCCCTATTTCTCGACCCTAAGACTTAAATGATTCACTATGAGATGTCAGAGACAAAAGAATTTGACATGTTAGAGATGAACTGCCAAAGGATGTCAACTCAATACCAGTATCTAAATATCAATTGTTGTTTCTCGTCGACTCCTGGCTTTCATAAACGGGGGTCAAAGTATTTTTCTGCTCATTGTACATCTGTCGATCAAGCCCTCCCGAATCTGATTTTCCCAACTACACCAATAACATCAAAGAAAACCAAAGGTGAATATATAAAATAAATCTTCAATTTCTTTTCAAGTACTCCGTACTTCTTTAGGCATCATTTTGATACTCGAATCGGCTTACCTTTTAATTTCTTTTGTTACTCGATAGACACCCATCCTTAAAGTTGGTGCTGACCCACAACCAGTTGAGGAAAACTAGGATACTAATGAGGACACAGCCCCTAAGACAAAGACCAAACAAAGAAAAGGTCGAAGTAAAGGAAGGCCAAGTGGTGCAACCCTTACCTCAAAAAAGCGTGGTCCTATTGATATTCTAACGGAAGCTGGATCACCAAAGATTCAAAAAGTCCGACCTGCAACCTCCTCAAAGGTATATACCCAATACTGTCTGTCGCAACTTCTTTCTCCTTGTACTTGCAATTTTTATTTTTCTAATATATTGCAGTCGAAGCTATCCTAGAAAGGGACTTCCTCTCAAGTTGGTGATATCGATGATCCTTCTAATCGAGAAGTAGATCAGACAGTTCATGCTGAAATAGAATTCCTTCAACCAATTCAGAGTACTCAGACTGTTAGTCTTACTACCCCTGTTCCGACTCTGAAGCAGAATCCATCATCAACAACAACATTTTATATTTCAAAATCTTCTCCTCTAGTACTTCTTTTGTTTTAGATTTTCAATGCTAAGTTCCTTTCTACTGCCACATGACCTTTATCTTTGCCTTTTTTAATTCATTAAATGCCTCTTCCCACTGGTGCTAAAACTCACCAAGAATATGGGCCTACATATGAACCTGGGTCGACTGCTGCAACTTTCACCATTGTTCCTGGACCTTCGACATAGAAATTTGTCGACAAAGAGACTATTCCTAGACTGTCGACATAGAAATTTTTTCGATTAAGATGCGGAACCACCATTTAATGTTCCTTCTCCAGAAGCTGGAGATTTAGATTTCGATGACATTGACTTTGACTTGGAACATATCCTGTCTGAAGTTCCACAGGTTCATTCTTTTGAAGGAACTATGGGGCTGTCTTCTGGTCTAGATTTGAGCACTATTATCCCTAAAGCTGAGAAGCCGACTCAGGCAGCGTCGACCAAAGAAGAAGTTATAGAAGAAGCTACTTCCCCTGTGCCCATAGGTCAAGATTCCCAAGTTGTCAATAGGATCAACATTGTCCTTGATTTCATTCTGTTGAGGATATCATTGACAATGATGTCCTAAAAGCTTAACTTACCAATGCGCTTGCTTTTCTTAATCAACATATTTTCTCTGACATACATTCAGCTCTTAGCTCATTTATTAAGGACATCTCCTCCCATCTTTCCAAAATTTACGATGCTGACCAAGAACTGAACAAGTCCCTTGAGGCTTTGGCCGACTGTAATACTCAACTAAAAAAATATGACACGGCTAAGTCTCAAGTTACTGAGGTTTTGTCAGAGGGTCGGGCAAACGAACGCCAAATGGTGTTGAAGATTACAGTCTTAGGGAAAGAATTGGCTGAACTGAAATCTGGGAGAAACATAATTGCATCAACCAATGTTGTTCTCTCTCTTCGAATACAAAAGATTGAAAAAGCTTATGCTTCTAAACTTTCAAGTCGAAGTGCTTTAGTCGAAGCAGACACTCAAGCCATCAATGCCCAAGAAGCAGTGTAAGAGTCCTCCTCAAGTGGATCTGAAACTCATGCTTAAGAGCTTATTCTTGCTCTCTTTTACACTTATTTTGTTTAGCATTCTTGACCGACTTCGTTTTAGTGACAATGATATTATTTGAGATACTTATCATTTACATGCATGGTTCGACTGCTATTTGTATCTCTTATTTTATATGAATTGCCATCGAAAACTTTTTCTATTTCAAAGGGCCATTCCCATAAAGGAGACCATTTACCTTTGACTTGCTTAGTCGGAAGTACTAATTTCAATACTAAGTCACCATTTGCAAATTTTACCTTTTACTTTTCGATTGTATGACTTAGATATAATCTCTTTTTGCTTTATCATTCTGTCTAGCGCCATGAGTCGAACTTGGTCTAAATCATCTAATTCATCAATCATACTCGACTAATATTGTCCGACTAGCGAATCATTCTACCTTGCCACTTTTATGTTTCGCAAATTTATTTCAAGTGGCAATACAACTTTATGGCCATACACTAACTCATAAGGTGTCAATTTAATTGATTCTCTTGGAGAACACTTGTAAGCCCATAATACCTGACTTAGTATAGTGTGCCAGTTTTAAGGCTGCTTCTCTATATGCTTCTTTATCAAACTTATCAAAATTTTATTAATTGCTTCAACTTGGCTATTAACCTGTGCATAGTAGAGATTCAAATGTACTATTTTAATGCCTTGTGACTCAGTAAAATTTGTTGAATGAAAAGTTTACTAATTATTGATTTAGTTATGCTGCTGACTGCTGATTACAGTGATATCAATTAGATTGAATTAATTTTCTTACTAAAAGAGGTTGTGTCATTTTCTTATTTTCACTCTTAAAAATCAACATTTTAAGCTACCTGTGACTTTTATGTCTATTTTTATTCTTAGTTTTGCATAAAAGATAACTAACAAATCAGATTGTTCATTTAAAAAGGAAAAGCACATTTGATTGTTAAGGTAATTCTTATGGCTGAGAACTCATCGCGAAAGCTGCAATTAATCTCTTGCAAAATGATCATAGAGGAATAACTTAGATTAAAGCAAATATTATCGTGTATATAAAAGTCTATGACTTCATTGTGGAAAATTATGCAAGGTAAATATGGCTTGTTATTTTGGCATGAATTTAGTTTTCCATTTTAGCTTTTTATGTGCGAAATCATATGTTGGTATGATAGTGTCATTCACATGCTTGCTTAGCATCTGATTATATTAAGAGATTGGAGTTTGGAAATAGAGTTATTTTCATGTCAATAAAAATAATTTGGGAAGAAATTAGATTTTGGAAACAAATGGAATATATATTATGATTTTATGTTGGATGTCTCCAACGTTTAAGGTAAAATCTGTTGTATTGTTATCTGGTTGGATTTATGAGAACCGTAAAGGTGGACATATGTCTAATTTTAGGGGAGGTTCTGTCTAATTTTTTTAGGGAGTTTTGTTAGCAAAAATTAACAAATTATTTTATTAAAAATAAATAGTCTGAATACAATAAAATATCACAAAAGTAGAATACAATGAAATAAACAAATAAAAAATAAAACCCTAACCCCAACAGATCCCGGTAATTGTCGTCATCGTTGTTGGGGTCCCCCTGTATGTTGAGGCGGCAAAGTAGGTGCTGCCGTCGATGCCCACCAATAGCGTTGTTGCTAGAACCAGCAGTGCTGCCGCTTCCAGCACCATTGGCTACAACGCGCATTTGCTGGTTGTACGCCTTCATTTGCTCTCGCAACCGATTTAGCTGCTCCAGTTTCTCCGTCAGGTTCAAGCTGATTACAACGGCTCCTCCCACATGTGCAAGAAGGTCGTTGTACTTCTGTTCAGACTGCTCCACTTGCTGGTAAAGTTCTTGTGTCAGCTTCTGCACCTCCTTCCTCAAGTAGACAATTTTTTGGGGATCGGCAGGGCTGGTGGCAATGATAGAGGAAGCTGCCAACGCGAAAGAGCGGAGGCTATTAACGAAGAACGACCCCAATCCAGAGCGACAGTTTTTCTGGAGTTTAGAAGCGGTCTCGCGCCAAATCCTATAAGTATCTACCATTGAGCACCAAAATTAATTATTAAATTAGTTACTAACATAAATATATATTAAAATATAAAATATATATTAAAAATTAGTTAAATAATATACACTCGGCATTTTTGTTTTAGAATTTTTAATCTCAAAATAAAACATTAAAAGGCATCATTACACAAAAGCATAAGCGGTGATAAATTCATGACTTGTTTGATGTGCTATGCGAAGGTATCTTGGCAGCCACGACAAGAAGAGAAGAGAAGAAGTAACAGTGGAGATCCCACGCCTTTTGAATAAAATTAACAACTTTTATTAATAAATTAAATACCGCAATTGACATTTGATGTACTTGAAATCTTGAATAGTTGAATAATGTGTATTTATTTTATATGCAAATTATTATTGAAGTTAAATATATATACAATAAAGAAGTCAGTACCAAGTGAAATGAACATAGTGTTAATTATTAGAGCAACGAATAAATAATTGAACCATGAATTTAATTATATTCAAATAAAGCCAGTGACCCAATCGATGAGCGCAACCAAAGGTTGTTATTAGCATTACTTGAATAGGCTCTTGGCTCGATCATTATTCCGTTGGTCTTGTGATTGATATTATATTACTATATATATTTTTTACATATATTTTATGGAGTCAATTTTTGAATTCCGTAGAAAAATTTTAGCCATTCATTTCAATGAAGTAACATGAATAAAAGAAAAATAAAAAATAAATAAAGAAATTAATTTTAAACTATAAATTAAATAAATTTTTTTTATTATTATTATTTTTACTTTTCGTTGGCTTATCATTCCTCTCATGAATCAATATACCTGTATCTATATATATTTAAGTACATCTAATTGTAATCATGTTTTATATTTATACATAATACTTAACACCGAATACTTTTGATATTTAATTTTTTCAATTGTCAAAAAACTTTTTTAAAAAAGTTAGATAATGGAAATGTTATTGAAGATTTGGGTAGTGATAATAAGTTTTATAAGTGTAGTTCCATTATTCTTAATAGCTCAAAACTTTCCAAAAGATTATCTTAAAGCTCACAACGATGAACGTGTAAAAGTTGGGGCTAAGCCATTGAAGTGGGACCCGCAGCTTGCATCGCTTGCTCGCAAGTTTGTGAAGAAACACATTTTTGACTGCAAGAAGGGGATTTTTGATACGACCTTTGCTGGTAATAAATATGGCCAAAGCAATGCATATCATCTAGGATCCAAATCAGGTGTTGATGCTGTGAACGCATGGCTGACGCTGAAAACAAACTATGACTATAAATTTAACACTTGCATTGATGGTACCCTTAATTGTATTTATTATGCTCAGATTATATGGGGTGCAACTACTTTATTAGGTTGTGCTAGAGTCAAGTGTCGCAATCATGGAGGCACCCTTATTACATGTTTTTATTACCCTCCATGGCATATTTCGGGTCAAAACTCCTTCGTAATTCATTCATTACCAAATTAAACTCATTGCTTCCTTCACTAATCATTACACTTTAAGATAAGTGCACATTTTACTACATTGTTAAGTTGCCCTTGTAGTTCTTTTTTACGATTATTTTAGTTTTGTTGGTCGAATATTTCGACCAGTTAGATTGATAAAGAGGTTGAATCGAGAAGAAAGAAATCGACATCTAGGGTTTCAATTCACTCGAAATTGTCGAAGGCTAAAATCTACAGATCGATATATCAAGATCGAAGACAAGCTATGCGATTGTTTAGAGATGACATTTAGCAGCACAAGATTGGTCAAACTGGTCTATAAATAGGTAAGGTGTAACACCCTACCACACAAAGTCTTATGCTTAAGTCATTAGACAGAGGTGGCGAGGTATTACGACCTCTAAAAATAAAATTTAGTACGTATAGTATTGCAAAAATGTTTATAACTAGGAGCCTTTGAAGAAAAGTGGGTAAATCAAAACCGATAAGTCGAGAAGCGCAAAACTCCGATCAATAACCCAAACGAACATATAAGGAGTAAGCTAACACGAAGAGATATACAGAAGAGTGTCAACAATACATATATCAAGGCTCAGGACTCGGTTTGCGAAGATAACCGGTCAGAGCATAATAGTATACATACATATATAAAGGAATTTCCCAAAAGACAATATACAAAACTTGTTTCTCCCAAATAACCTCTAAGAGGAGTCAATACAATATATATATATATATATATATATATATATATATATATATATATATATATATATATAGTGGAGAATATAAGTATCTAAACAAGTATATAAACCAAAATAAAATTCCAACAGACCAAGGATCTCCGCCAAAAGGAAGTCTCCAGCATGCCTCCGCGAGAAGCATCACGTCCTGCATCTGAAAACCACAAAATCCGCATGGGTGAGAACCGAAGGTTCTTAGCATGGTAACAGTGTCCAAATATCTAACATGTAATGTCCTGGGAAAGCCGAAGGCAATCCTAGAACTTCCAAATTATGATCAAAGCGTATAGACATAACTAAACCATAACAAATGTAAGTAGGCGACTAACTTAAGGATCTTCGGTCTAACTATATATCCCCTTTTCAAATCCTGCAAACCCCCAACCGCCAACAGTAATGGAAAAGCAAACACAAGTATATCAAGCAAGGAATGCACAAGTAGGAAGCAGATAAGGCAATTATGCAATTAGCAAGTAATGATGCAATCAATTAGGCAATCTAGACAAACCACATATAATGTATATGATGCATGCCTGTCCTAGTGGCTGATGAGTCTCATCTGTCGGTTATCTAGCCAACCCAATGTGTCCGGTAGCTAACCCGGGCATAGCCTCTTTATTGCGCTTTAATATCATTAGAGAGTATATGCGCCCTGTCTCCATTAGAGGGTATCTGCGCCCTGTCGCCATTTTACCATTAGAGGGTATACGCGCCCTGTCGCCACTTTACCCTTAGAGGGTATATGCGCCCTG
Organism: Arachis stenosperma; assembly: GCF_014773155.1. Classification (NCBI taxonomy): domain Eukaryota; kingdom Viridiplantae; phylum Streptophyta; class Magnoliopsida; order Fabales; family Fabaceae; genus Arachis; species Arachis stenosperma. Next base: position 12,350,115 of record NC_080378.1, read on the forward strand.
TCGCCATTAAAGGGTATCTGTGCCCTGTCAGCCATTTACCATTAGAGGGTATCGATGCCCTGTCACCCTTACAACCAGAGAGAAAGCAAACAAACATACTCACATCCAATCTTTTCATTCATTATTCATTTACTACATCCATCCATGAATTATACATGCATTTATCCTCAGCCATGACTCAACATTCATCTCAGCCATTCGGCTTAAGTTCATGATTCACAATTAGTCATTCGGCTCATAATATACACAGCCATTCGGCTCACGACATGTACAGTACTTCACCATCTTCATCGACAACTCATACCATCATTATTCATTGTACTCATCATAACTCATCACAACATCCCCTTTCTTCCTCCACAAGTTACCCTCTTCACTAGCCTGCTTTCATTCACTAGGCATTGTACATCAAATTAAGATTTAGGGGATGAAATTGGGGGTTTATAAGTGTGAAATAATGTCTCGGAAGGTTTCGAGCTTGTTGGGAATGTGAAAAATCTTAAAAACAAAGTTTTTAAAAAGAACTGGGTCGCATGCGTACGCATAGGGGGTGTGCGTGCGCACGACCAGAAATATTTTTAAACATGTGCGTACGCACAGGTCTGTGCTTACGCACAGAAAGAAAAATCTTCAGGGTGGGGGTGTGCGCACAACTTGTGCTAGTGCTGCCACCAGTGTGCCATTCCCAACGTGTGCGTGCGCACAGCTCGCAATCCTTCGCTGGTGGCGCGTGCGCACAGGGCGTGCTAGCGCTGCCACCAGCAGCCTTGTCTCCACGTGTGCATACGCACAAGGCTGTGCGTGCGCACAGGACCAAATTCTCGCCGAGTGTGCGTGCGCAGAGGGCTGTGCGTGTGCACACAAACCAGAAATCACAAATTCTGCAGAAGTTGCAGAATTCAGATTTTTGGCCCGAACTTCCAACGATCATATCTTCTTCTACAAAGTTCAGATTTCAACCAAATTTAAACCATTTTAAAGATTATGAAATTATCTTTCAATTGATATAAAAATCATCAAATTCCAAAAACAATTGTTCAAGATATGATCCGTTGAAGTTCATCCAAATTTCCATTTTTATTTTCAAAACTTGTAAACTCCCCATTTTCAAAACATACATTTACCAATCCATACAAACTCAACTATTCCAACATCAATCATTTCCAAACCCCTTTTTAATCATCGACCTACCAATTCCACCATATTTAGCCAAATCTCATATCATAATCAACATTCCATAACTCAATTCAATATTCATCCTTTCCTCTCTCAATTTCCAAAACAACAATCAATTTCATCAATCACCATATATTTTCACATATCAATATCATACTCCAAAAACATGCTCATCAACAAGAGCTTCAACCTTTTCATCACATAAACACATCAATCCATATATCCAAACAACATCACATACTTTACCAACCATTATCACCATTACTCATATTTTTCACTCAATTCAAATCATTCAAACAATTACATCAATATTCCACAATTCACTAAATTCATACACAACAACACAATTCATTTTAATTCATCCACAACATTAATGATTCAACTCCTATCTTAGGGTCTCTAGCCTACGTTTTCACACCACATTACATTTTGGATACAGGAAATCGAAAGGATACCTTGGCTGATTCCCGTTCCACCCAGAACACTCTCAAATCAACTTCCAAGGTTTTCAAAGCCTCACCAATAGATTTCCAAGCTTGGGATTCCACACCAAAGCTTTCCAAAACCACCAATCAAGCTCCAAAACACATATATACAATGCCTAAGCCATAATATCACATAAAAACACAATAACACAATCACTAAATCAGAAAATCTCAAGTCTCTAGCTTAGGGTTGAGAATATCACCTTATCCAAAGACCAAGGGAGCTAGAGAAAGCCTTCTCTTCAAGTTAATTTGAGCCTACAACATCCAAACTCAAAAATCTCAACACTTTACCCACAAATTTTCGAAAATGAGGGCTGAGAATTCGAAGAAGATTCTGTGACTTACCTCAAGATTTCTTGGATGGGTTTTGTAGATCCCGACGCCGCGGTCGCGTGGCCGTAAACGGTGCATCAATCGGAGCTCCGGATCAAAAGGATATGATCAATTGAAGTTGGAGCAAGGGTTTGTGTTTTCCTCCCCCTTTCCCCTCTCAATCTCAGCGTGAATGTGTTCTTGAGGGAGGGAGAGAGCTGAGCTTCATTTAATTAAATGAAGCTTGGCTGGGCCCTGGGCCCAACTTGGGTCCGGTTGGCCCGTTCGGCCCAATCTTGGGCCGATTTCTTTAAAATTGGTGTCGAAATTCTTGTTTCAAATTTCTCTACCACATTAAACCATAAAAACCTCATTTCTCACTTTCTAGAATATATTTTTAATTTATGGATTAATTAGCCTTAAATTAACCGGGTTTTACACAAGGCTTAGAAGGAGCAACGATTGGAATTTAGTTTCAAAAAGCACTCTCGTACACTTCTATCCCAAGTGACTTAGCCTTCTGAGTCTGTCATGAGCTTTCTTTTTTGTAGGATTCCTTCCATTTTCTTTACATTTTTTTAAATTCCTTGTAACTATCCTTTCGCGTAATTTACTTTTCCTTTACTAATCTTTTCTCTTCTTTTAAATTTATGCATTGTCTTTTGAAGTCAAGTCCTTCGACTGTGTCAGAGACATTTTATGGCTTTCTTTTAAATTTAAAGTCATTTACTACACTTTCTGTATTTTCAATTCCAAGCAATTTAATCTTATTTTACGTTCCAAATATTTTCCTTCTTTATTCGTCCGAAAATGAGATCTTTGATGCACTGCACGTTTGAAAACTGGTACTCGTAAAGAGGAGTAGGTTTCGCTCCCAGAATTTAGATATTGAACCAACCAAGATTTGCTAAAATTATGCATAACAAGTTTAAACTGTGATTGTGCTTTCCAAAGGCTTTTTCGACTGGGGTAAGGGTAGTGGGTTGGTGAGCGGAGCCGTTCGAGGGAGATTGGTCGAAGGTCGACTGGAGTAGATCAGTTGGTAGTCAGTCGAGGTTGGTCGGTGGCTGCTTAGTTAGGATCATAATTATCAGAACTGAACTGGTGATCGAATCGGTCAAACTACTGATTCACTAGTTTACTAGTTCAACTAGTAAGTCACAAATTGAATCGTTTAAATTATAATTAATAATATAAATTTTAAAAATATAATTTTAAAGATTAACTAATGTATGATAAAAAGATAAAACAGATACAAAAACATACAGCAAAACGTAACATAATAAGTAAATCTAGTCCAAAGCGTGATCTCAAAGTCGGTATTTATATCTTTGTCAAACAAATTTGGAACTTGACTAATACTGCTTATGTAAGAATCAAATCAACCAATACTAAACATAAAATCTATTCTTACAGCAATAAATTCAACTCATTGATAATTTTCATCAACAAAAAATTTAGCTAGGTGATTAATTCAGTAAGATAGCAACAATTTCAAAATTCAGTGATGATAATCAGTAACAAATTCAACTCAGTAATGATTTTTATCAACCCAAAAGTTATCTCATATTTTCAGCATCAAATTCAGTTTACAGTGACAAATTTAGCAAATCCTACTTCATTTATGATTTACAACAACATTTGGATCAGTAAAAAAGTAAATCAATTGATTAGCAATTTAACATGATCTCAAAATACAAGGAAAATGAAAATTTGAAAAAAAAAACAGAACAGGAAAATCGACGATACAAGGAGTTACCAACAGACCACGATCCACGGCGATAGCGAGGACCAGAAACCAGAAGACGACGAGCGACGACGACCCGACGAGTTGCTTTTGTTGTCGGCGATGACGATCCCAAAGAAGGCTGCGAGACATTGAGATGCTGACGATGAGATGAGACAAACAACGAGACGTCGGTGAGTGTGATTGAGACGAGAATCTAGATCTAGTGGGCTAGTTGCAATGAGAGAGAATTTTCGGTATAAATGACTATGAGAGATTAGGGTTATGGGGAACATCAACAAGATTGAAAAAATATGTTTTAGTGTAGATGAATAATCAGATGAGTTTTGTTTTATTTTTAAATTATTTAAAATTAAAAAATATAAGATTAAAGTTAGTTGAATTTTAAAATTTGATTAATTTAAAGGGATAATTTTTGTCCAACATAAAAAAAGGATATTTAAGTCTTTTTGTAAAATTAAATAAAAAAATATTTTTTGTTTTTGCTAAATTATATGTATATTTTAGTAAAGATCTTGATATGGTATTTCGCCTTAAGTATTCATATTACGTGGCCATCAATTAAAGTATTCATCGTCATCGTCATCATCATCTTAATGTATGTATATTTGATTCCAATTATTTACAGTTTTGTTATATGATGTTTTAATTTTATGGAGTGAAAACTTTTTGGTAGAAACAATATTTTTTAATTTTAAATTTATTATTGTGTTAATTAAGGACTTGATGGACATGTTATAATTAACTATGTGACGCAAATATAAAATCGATTAATAAATTAATTATTTGTATAAAATACATATACTACCACAAAAGGAAGATAGTGGTGGATAATCAGTGGCTGTTTTAATGCCGCCATTATCTGCTAATTTTTTGGCGGTGTTAGCAGTGAATCTTAAAAGAGCAGCTATTTGATTCAGTTTGTTACTACTTTGATGCTACCAACCCATCAGAGGCACTCTTTTTCCTCTTTCCTCTCTTTGAAAAAATATTCCCAAACCCTGCTAACCCTAACCTTCTTCCTCGAGGTACCATTGGTGATATTTTTGTTTGTTCAAACGAAGATGATGACATTGGGCTCTCTTTTTTGTCTTGTATGCCATATTTGTTTGCCATCTCCTCCTACATTTTGCGTGCTTGCGTGGTTTGAATCTTCTCTAGCTATATAGATTCATGCCTTCGTCGCCTGCAACCTTCATCGACGCACCATCCATCGCAGGTTTAGATCTGTCCTTGGAATACTGCAGATTCAGACTCCTCGCCTTTGTTCTAGCTTCTACTCGTTGTTGGTGCCTCATTCCTTCTGCTCTGCTCATTACTTCTGATGTTTTCTTTTTGGTTTAATTTTTCTCATTTTTTGTACCTAGTAATCTTCACTACATAGCTCCCCTTTCAAGAGGTGTCATTGAAATTGAGTGTAGTATAGGATGCAATCCCCTGCAAGAGGTGTCATTTTTTGAAGTTATAATATTTGTTCTTGGATTTTAATGTTGCACATATTACTGCTATTGGTGCCACTACAAGTGCATTTTATGGATTCAATAATGGTATGCTTTTTTCCCATCCTTTGGGGATTTATTTTTCTTATTACATCTATATTGTGCATATATGTTTGTCTCACTAGACATGTTAGCTTTTTTTTTTATTTTTTAACGTAAAATCCATAAAAGAGGAATTGCATATATGAGCTTGGTTGTGATGGAATAACATGCATACGTAGTGCTTAGTCTTTGTAGGATGAAAATATTGTGGAGGCAGAAAGTCCTTGATTTGAGATATTTCTTAGTATAAGTTTTTTAAAGTCAATTTAGCTCCTAACATTTATTGAATTAGTTAACTAGTATGATTATTTAGCATTTTTGTGAGCATAGAATTATTTTGTGATGGAAGGACATGAAATATTAAGAGCCTAATTTTTTTCTTGATGTTATTCTCTAGTTAGTTTCATGGATAATTTTCCTATTATTAAAAGGTTAGGACAAATGTAAAACTTTGGTTTTAAGCGTTAAGACACAACATTATTCTTGACAGTGACATTTATGTATTGTGCTATATTCTTGTCTAAGCTCTATAGTTTGATCACTTATGGCATGGATTATTCAATGGCATTTGGAATCCTGCTCGTCTTTTATATTTGGTATTTAAGTAGGTGTTCTTCACCATTCCAGATCAATTATTGATATATGTTGTATCTTTAAGCATGATGTGCCTGGTTAATTTAATTGCTCACTTTTTTCCTTCCCTAAAAAAAAGGTTTCTCACATCAAAGTATGCATTTAGGTTATGAAAGATCTTATAAGAACCAACAGGGAGAACTCTTGGGAAGAATTAGTTCACAGTAATTTTATTTCCATGTTAACCAACATGTTTTACTAATGTGTGGTTTTTTAAAGTCAAAATACAACTATATTAGATGGGTTATTTTGTATGTTCTTGAGAGGCTTCTTATGAGACGCAAATTTTTGTTAGATGAACATGAAATGCAATAGTCAAACATCAAAGGCTGTGGGAATAAAGATTGTCATCTTGAGAAGGCTAATGCAATGATAGACACAATGAGCAGTGCCTTGAAGTTGGTGTTTCATCAGATAAATAAAATAGACTAAATGAACATTCTAAAAGTAATTGTTTCCTCGTTCAATGCTTTGAACTTATTGTTCTTAATCTCTTAGCAATATATACTAGAATCATGGAAATTGTGGTAACCATTGTAAGAAGGGACAATATATATATATATATATATATATATATATATATATATATATATATATATATATATATTATATATAATATATATATATGTTCTTTAACTTCTTCAGGAAAAGAATTCCATACTTTAAATTGGATGTTGTTGGAAAGGTGCCTTTGTATGTTATGTAATAAAATTTGTTTATTTGTCCGATGAAAAAGCATTTTATAAGAAATTAAATGACTCCCCACACTCATTAAGTTTATTTTTTGATTGATAATGTATTTTGAATGTTGTCTATCTAGATGACCCCTTGGAATTTTTGTTGATGTTTATGCCTTCCGTTTGAGTATTTGTTGGCAAAATTAACATAGCATGTTCATAGAATCCTTTTTTCACGCAAAGTCAATTGTGCCGGGATGCGAATCACTCCTCTAAAAATCCTCCCCGCCATGGTGCTCCCCTCTATCAATTCTAGTAGTCTTCTCCTTCTCATTGCTGTGTCCATCACTGAGCCACTCCTCCTCCCTCTAACAGTGGTCAGAAACTTAGATTTGCTAAGCCCTCTTTCAATTTGGTTGAGTTTTCTTTTTGGTTTTACTTTTCAATTTGGCTCAGATCGATCTTGTTCTTCTTGAATTGGGTATATACAGTCAAGAACCAGATTCATAGTTTGTTATCTTCCTTGCGCAAACAAAAAGTGGCAAAGGCACGAAACACACCTCCGTATGCAAATCCTTGCTGTCGTTCCTTTCTGATCGTCAGTACCAGCTGCATCGCGCTTCGATCAGCTTCTTCATTTAGATTACTGGTATGTACAAAACCCCTCTTTCAATTTTGTTATGTTTTCCTTTTGGATTCAGAATTTAAATTGGTCCACATTAATCCTTTTCTTCTTGATTTGGTATCAATTTACTATTTTTTTTGTGTTAGTGATAGGGACATCGCATACCAATAGTTATATATATATATATAATGAAACTGTGAGTGAGATCAGAATTCAGATCCTTTTCTTTTCTTGATTAAACTGCTCAGGCCAATGTTCTTTATGCCTCTATCTTCTACATTGAAGTCTGTGTGTAAACCCCGTAAAATTAACGATTAATTAGCCAATAAATTAAATTTTATTAAAATAAATTAGAAATATGAATTTTATAGTAAAATAATATAGAACTAATTAAAACAAGAATTTTGACACTAATTTCATAGAATTTAGCCCAAGATTGGGCCGAACCAGTCGAACCGGGCCCGTATTGGGCCCAAGCCCAATTCTACCCCACTTAATTAGGTAAGCACAGCCCATTCTCCCTCCCCATACATGCAAGGAACTCTGAAACACTGAAACATTTCAGCAAGGGGAGGAAGAACATTTCCATTTTAAAACCCCACTCAATCTTTGATTCCACACAATTTCTCGCTCCGAGCTCCGATCGCCGCACCGTTTGCGGCCATGCGTCTGCAGTGACGAGCTCTACAAAGGCCAGTATATCGCAAGGTAAGGAAACTACATTCTCAGTTTCAATTCTCTCTTCTCAAATCCGAAAATTTTATAGTTTTTGGGGTGTTGAGATTTTGGTTAATTTGATGTTTTAGGATCAAATTGACTTGAGGGATTAGTGGGCTTTTGCTAAATTGAGGCACATATAAAGTAAGAATTATTAACCCTAGTCAATTCCTTGATTACATGTGTTAGGTATTGAATTTTGTATATGGATACGTGATGTTATGTATTAGGTGATATATGTTTAAGAATTGAAGCAAATTGTGAAAGTTGGAGGCTTGAAAATTGGTATTGGTTGCTGGATTTTTAGTGTAAGGGCTTGCAATCTTGCCTAGTGGGTTGTCTTGGGTGATACAAGGAAATCGGCCAAGGTATGGTTTAGGTTTCTCATATTTAATATATAATATTTTGTGAAAACTTAGGTTAAATGACAATATGATAGGTTGGGACATATGAGTATATTTAATGATTAGCACCGTTGATGTTGTTGGTTTTTTATGATGGAATGTTTACTGATGGGTTGATGATAATTGAGATAATGATATGAATGCATGTGTATGTGTATATTGAATTGGTGAATGATAATCTTGGTGTTGTATTCGGGAAATTGTTGAAAATAATTGTTAAGATTGAGGAATGGTAGGGTGTGAAGGTTGTTGTGATGATGGAAAGGATATATATATATATATATATATATATATATATATATATATATATATATATATATATATATATATATATATATTGTGTAGATGAGTTTGGTGTATAGCATGTTGAGTTTGAGTTGGGTTTTAAAGAAAATTGAGGTTTTGTGTAAGGTTGGTTTTTGGCCAAACTTCGGCGAGGCATAACTTGGCTTCCGGATCCCCAAATGAATTCAAAATTATTTTATATAAAAATTGGGTCTGTGAAGTTATGCCGTTCGAGGAACGGATGAAAAATATTTTAAAACAAAAAAGTTATGTGCGTCGGAAGTTCAGAAGGTGAAGCTGAAATCTGCAGACTTAGCCATTTCTGGCCAAACTACATTGTATGTGTACACATAGCCTTCATTCGCGAAGGGTTGATTCTGCCTTGCGTACATGCGTACACGGACAAGACTATGCGTACGCGAAATGGGCCAAATGAACTCCCATGCGTACGTGTGACCCCTGTTTCAGCAAACTTAATTTTATGATTTAACAACCTGGTTTCGAACCTCTAAACCTCTATTTTTATTCTTTCAGACCCTAAACCTTAGTTGGATACTTAGTGATGAGATGTAATTAGGAAGAGGTAGTAACTTGGGAGTGAAGCAAATTTTGGAATAGTGAACTAATGATTGTAAAGCGGGGGATTTTAAGCTTGAGAAGTATTAACTAAACTTATATAAGTATAAAAAAGATAATAATGAATTTCAATTGAGTGAAAGATGGGTTGAAAATGACGATGACCTTAAAGTGTGACAGTGATTAAAGCGATAGTGATGAGTTGTGATTGTTAGGATGGACGAGTAATTCCTATCCGAGCTACATTTGTAAGTATAGACGAGTAATTCTTATCCGATGTGTAACATCGAGGGTAGACGAGCAATTCCTATCCAAGAATAGACAAGTAATTCCTATTCGAGTCCTAGCCTGTGCATAGATGAGTAATTCCTATTCAGGTTAAGGATGTGGCACCTGTTTGGGTGGACGAGTAATGCCTACCCCAGTTTCGGTGAAACACCGGCATGGGTGGACAAGTAATACCTTTCCCGTGTTGTGGAGTTCTGTCCACGGTTAGCTACCAGGACCCAGGCTGGCTAAGTAACTGACAGTTGATATCAACAGCCATAGGACATGCATGCAGCATGTGCATATTGTTTGAATTGCTTGCTTGTGCATTAATTGGGAATGTCTAAGTGATTATAATATGCTATATGTTCTATTTGCTGTATCTATATTCTATTTATGCCTGCTTTGTTTGCTTGGTTTGTTTCTGTGGTTCTACCGGAGTTTGGAGGATTGGAGGAAGGCGGAGACTTGAGGGTTTTGAGTAGAGTTTCATTTAAAGTTTAGAAAGCCTTAGAGAGCCACCCTGTTTATGGTTTTAGTTTTAACTCTTGAAGTTTTATAATCTGAATATCGGAGTTCTAGGATTACCTCCGGCATTCTCATGACCTTATATATTATATGCGTGACACTTTTACCATGTTGAGAACCCCCAGTTCTCATCCCATACTATGTTGTTGTTTTTCAGATGCAGGTCGAGGGGCATCTCAGTAGGCGTCTGGAGTTCTACCGCGAAGTGGTTTCATTTTGGAGCTTATTTCTGATATTTTGATATGTATATGTATTAGACTCTCCTCTTGTGTATATTACTACTTTTTGTACCTCTTAGAGGTTTATGGAGAAACAGGATTATATGTATGTATTTTTGGGCTTCGGGCTATGTATATATGCACGTAATTATCGTCCGGCCAGCCTTAGCTTTGCAGACTGAGTTAGGAGCTTGTTATTTTGTATTCTTGTTCCTCTATTTCTACTTTCTATTTAGCTATGCTTACGAACCTTAGATTTCTTAGCACGCAAGTAATCTAATTTTCCTGAGCATTGCGCTTTTTATTTTTGGGATTTTGCTTTATCCGTTTTTCCAAGGCTCCTCGTACTGTATCCTTTTCAATATAATTCTGTATATATTTTATTTTAGAGGTCGTAATATTATACCACCTCTGTTTTATAACTTAATCATAAAGTTCTGTGTTGTAAGGTGTTACACTGTGCTTCTTCACATATATATTATCTATCTAACTAGTTGTATGCTAATGTCATAGTGATTAAAAAAAAATGATATTGATTCACAAATTCTTTAGACTAAGAGAAACACAAGTTTTCACATATATGTAAACATCTTATTTATTTAAGAACACAGCATCAGTTTCTGCAGAATTCTTACATTGCCTGAATCACATGACTTTAAGAACACAACATCAATTTTGTTTTAGTGATAGGTTTATGTGAGTAATTAAAGTTAAAACTTGTTGATTAATTAGGGTAACGGTACAAGGTAAGTCATGTGAGTGTAAAGATTATGCATATGTAAATTGTTAGTTAAAATTAAAAAAAAAGAATTAGTTTGTTCATTGGTGAGATATGATGACAGTGGCAGGTAATATAACTAATTTTCAAAGACAGTAATTATATGCTTTCATCTCATAACTAGATAACCACTGGAAACCTCTACTTTCTCTATCTCTTTCTTATTTCGATTTGCTTCCCTTCACAATTCACAATTCACAATCACATTCACATTCACACACTCCCTTCTTCACCCTAAATATCAATTCATTCATTTTTTTTCATGAATGAACTAATTAATTAGTTTTTCCTTTTCACCTTCAAAATCTCTTTGCTGTGGTGGTGGTTGACGCTCCTTCAGGAACCGAATGATTTGCTGATTCATCTCTTGCCTTGCTTGTAAGCTCTTGCATCAATGCCACTTTAAAGTTTGATTCTTTCCTTTAATGGGATGGGACCTTACTCCTTACACTTTATTTTAGCTCAAATTTAAGATAGATATATATTTATTTGTCCAAAAAAACTGCTCTGCTCTTTCAGCATCAAATATATTTTATAATATATATATATATATATATATATATATATATATATATATCAATAGTGATATTATATTACACTATATTTTATGTAGTGTAGTTTCCAACAGGTAATGGAAATACATTTTAATGCTATAGCTATATAGTGATACTTCCTATATTCTTGCCAACATTGCTGCTAGACTATGGATGCTTTGTCGACCTTATGAATGAAGTATCTTCTGAGACTGATTTTAACTGTGCCTTTTGTATCTTTCTGCTGATATTTTCCATCCTTTAAGCTGTAGATATTCTGAATCATTTACATCTAGGCTATAAACAAGCACCGTCTGATATTTGTTAGTAGTGCTGGTAATAGTCGGCCAATATTGAGCACAGTCGGTGCTCCTGATGGTACGTATTCAAGTATCATCAGTGTTGGTGCTTATGTTTCTCCTGCTATGAATAGTGCTCATTCTGTTGTTAAATCTCCATCTAAGGGAATTAAATACACTTAGTATATTTAATTTGAAAATTTTCTAATTGAATGACTTCCTATTTTTTTTCTAATTAAACTAGTTTTTTTGGCTTTGTATCGTTGGATGATTGATGGAAATAATTTGCAGGTCTAGTTGAGGACCAACAACTAATAGAGATCTTGGTGTCGGTATAAGTGTCGCTTTGATACAACTTTAGAATTTTCTTAGCATAGTAGTTTTGTAATGTTCAATATTTTTTGAGTAAATAATTTATAAATAAATATTTTTTTAGTTAACATTTTGAAATTATGTACGAGTTTAATATTGTTTATTTAGTATTTTTTCATGTTAATATCTCAAGTTTAATAAATATGATGTAAAGAAAATAGATTATAGTAAAAAATGGTATAATCTATCGTTGTTGGTAAGCTTTTTTTTTAGTTCGTGTATAAATTTGCGGCGAGTCAAAACTGTCGCAATTTTTTTAAAAAACCCACACAAATTTGCAGTGGTTTCAAAACTGCTGGAGATTTTTTTTAAATTCACTAACCAAAATAGTAGCGGTTCTGTAACCGCCGCAAAATTTTCAACCTAATTTGCTGCGATTGTGCCGGCGGTTCATCAGAACCGCCGCAAAATCAAATCTCCATCCCTAAACCGCAACATTTGTGGAACGATTGGTATATCATTTTGCGGCAGTTCAAATAAAAAAAAAACGCCGCAAATTCCAGATTCTCTTGTAGTGAAATTAAAATATAAAATATGTATTAAAATTAGTTAAATAATATATATTATACATAAATACATAATTGCTGATTTTATATATACACTTGGTATTTTTGTTTTACAATAAAAATTAGATTATATTTGATTCCAAAAAAATCCAATTATTTTGCATGTTCAAATATAGTGTTAGTTATTAGATCAAGGAATAAATAATTGAACCATGAATTTAATTATATTTAAATAAAGCTAGTGACCCAATCGAAGAGCGCAACCAAAAGTTGTCATTAGCTTTACTTGAACAGGCTCTTGGCTCGATCATTATTCTGTTGGTCTTGTGATTGAGATTATATTATTATATATATTTTTTACATATATTGTATGGGGTCAAATTTTGAATTCCGTAGAAAAATTTTAGCCATTCATTTTAATGAAGTAACATGAATAAAAGAAGAATAAAAAATAAATAAAGAAATTAATTTTAAACTATAAATTAAATAAAAAATTTTCTTAGTATTATTACTTTTACTTATCGTTGGCTTTTCAATCCTCTCATAAATCAATATACCTGTATGTATATATTCAAGTACATCTAATTGCAATCATGTTTTATATTTATACATAACACTGAATAATTTTGATATTTAATTTTTCTAATTGTCAGAATTTTTTTAAAGAAGTTGGATAATGAAAATGTTATTGAAGATTTGGGTAGTGATAATAAATTTTATAAGTATTGTTCCATTATTCTTAATAGCTCAAAACTCTCCAAAAGATTATCTTAAAGCTCACAATGATGAACGTGTAAAAGTTGGGGCTAAGCCACTGAAGTGGGACCGGCAGCTTGCATCACTTGCTCGCAAGTTTGTGAAAAAACACATTTTTGACTGCAAAAAGGGGATTAATGATGCGAGCATTGCTACTAGTACTAAATGTGGCCAAAACGGTCTATATGATGAAGAATCCAAATCAGGTGTCGATGCTGTGAACTTATGGCTGGAACAAAAAACAAACTATGACTATAAATCGAACGCTTGCATTGATGGTACCCTTAATTGTGTTTATTACGCTCAGATTATATGGGATGCAACTACTTCTTTAGGTTGTGCTAGAGTCAAGTGTCGCAATTATAGAGGCACCTTTATTACTTGTTTTTATTACCCTTCATATAATGTTTTGGATCAAAGCCCCTTTGTATTTCATTCATTACCAAATTAAACTCATTGCTTCTTTCACTACACTTTAATATAAGGGCACATTTTACTATGATTATTGGCCTTGTAGTTTTTTTTTTATGGAAAGACTACTTGAAAGAATTGTTCTTTGTTTCAGTTGAAGGCAATTAAGATCGATCATTCAATTGGGGTAAGCCTAGTAGGTTGGTGAGTGGAGCCGTTTGGGGGAAATTGGTTGAAAGTCAATTGGAGTAGATTAGTTGGTAGTCAGTCGGGGTTGGTCGGTGGTTGCTCAGTTAAGACTATTGTTGTCAGAATTAAATCGGTGATCGAACTGATTAAACTATTAGTTTACTAGTTTACTGGTTTAACAAATGAATTAGAAATTAAACCGTTTAACTTATAATTAATAAATATAAACTTTAAAAATATAATTTAATTTGTATACGTTATATGTATATTTTTTAAAAAAAAGGCAAATGTAATGAAGGCAACTTGGCCTAGTAGCAACCAAACTGCACATTTTGTTAATTATTGACTTGCAATTTTAATTGGTTTATATCAATTTAACCAGTTCGTATCGATTCTGTCCGATTTTGATTGGTTCTGTTCGGTTTTTTTCTTAAACAATCAAAATATTATATCAGACTAATTTAGAATTTGGTTCATTAATTTTTTGGGTATAACCGATCGGTCTAATCCGATTTAACAACTAACCAACAAAAAGATTAACTAGTGCATGCACATGAAAAGATATAACATAACAGAAACGTACAGCAAAACATAACACAATAAGTAAATCTAGTCCAAGGAGTGATCTCAAAGTCAGTATCTATATCTTCATTAGACAAATTTAAAGCTTGACCAATACTGCTTATGTAAGAATCAAATCAATCAATTCTAAGAAACAAATCTATTCTTACAGCAACAAATTCAACTAATTGATAATTTTCATCAACAAAAAATTTAGCTCCAAAGATGATTTATGTAACACCTTGTCACATAGAGCTTTACGTTTAAGCCGTAAAATAGAGGTGGTGTGGTATTACGACCTCTAAAATAATATATATACGTGTAATAATTGAACAAATATAATATTCGAGGAGCCTTGAAGGTTGGTTAAAGCAAAATCGTGAAATTAAAAGCGCAACGCTCAGAAATAACGTTTACTTACGTATGAAGGAAGCATAGGTATACATATATACAATAAGAGTGGAGAGTCAAGGATACAAAATATTCAAGTTTTGAGCTCAACCCGCGAGCTAAAACTGGTTGGAGAATATTTACGTATATACATATAACCACAAGTCATAAAGTACTCAAAATAACCCTAGTTCTCCATCAAAAGCCTCTGTGAGGTACAAGAACTAAGCAAAATAAGGAGAAGTCTACACAATATATATATATATATATATATATATATATATATATATATATATAGACACACACACAAACATCAAAATAAACCCAAACAACGACATCCCAACTCTGCTGTGCCAGGAACTCCAGACGCCTAGTGAGGTGCCTCTTAACCTACATCTGAAAAATATAAATATCCATATGGAATGAAAACCAAGGATTCTCAGCATGGTAAAGGTGCCACATACATAAGATATAAGCCACGTACGCATGCACATTCTCGCATACACGAGTGCATTTTTGCCCCACTCACATACGCACGTTCGCTCCCGCGTACACGGAGCATCAAACTCGAATGAAATGCCCGCGATGCATGCGAGTGTCCGCGTACGTGACCCCTTAAATCATCCTCCTCGCGTACGCACACACCCTCTCGCATACGCGGGGCATCAGACCCAATGGAATGCCCACGCCACGTGTGGTGCTCGCGTACGCGAGTTTTGCAGAATGGCTAAAAATTTTAAGTGCTGTAAAATTTCACTTTTACACACCAAACTTTTGACGCGCATAACTTTTTCGTAAAAAATTGTTTTTCATCCGTTTTTTAAACGACATAAATTTCACGAAGCCAATTTTCATATAAAACAAGTTTGAAAAAATTTGGGGGTTCGGAAGCCGAGTTATGCCTCGCCGAAATTTGGCCAAAAATTCAGTTTTTCACAAAAATTCTCCAACTTCTATTTTACCAAAATCATAACTCATTACCAATACTCCAAACCTTCAAACAACACCAAAACATACCAATCACGTCTTATCATTTCACATTCATATCATAACACTCCCATAAACAACTTCACCAATTCCAACCCTACCATTCACATTCAATGACACATCTATACTCAGTCATCAATATATCATTGTTATCCAAAATAATCATTATTTCATCAACCATTAACCACATCCATTTAACAACCAACATACCTAATACCCACATCAAACAACACATAATTCAATAACCAAAACTACCAAATGTACACCAACATATGATTCATCTTATCCTATGGTTGTCTAGCCTAAGTTTTCACAAGATATTATATATTACATACGATAAACCTAAACCATACCTTGGCCGATTTCTTCTTACCCAAAAGACACCTTAAATACGGAAGACCACAATATTCCACCATTAAAATTCAGCAACCAAGGCTCAATCCAAGCTTTTAATCACCTCAATTATGTTCCACAATCACATATTCACTACCTAATATACTTTATCACATACATTACACAAACTTAATACTTAACCATAATTAATCAAGGAATTCACTAGGGTTTGAGAATCCTCACCTTACCGACTAAGAATTGGGTCAAAACCCAATAAGCCCACTAAGTTAGCTTGATCCTAAACATCAAAACCAACAAAATCTCAACACCAAAATCATAGAATTTTTGAAATTAAGGGAGGAGAAAATCGAAACTGAAAAGTGAATTCCTTACCTAATTGAATATTGGACTTTGTAGAGTTCAACGCTGCGATTGCTTGGCCGCAAATAGTATGGCGATCAGAGTTCGAAGTTGGAAGATATGGGGACTTGAATTCAATTCAAGGGTTTGTGTTTTTCTCCTTTGTTCTTCCCCTTCTCATTGTGTTCAATGTGATTCTTTGTGTCTGAAGTGAAAAATGAGCTGAAGCTCAAGTGTATGGTGGGTTATGTTGGACCTTTGGGTCCGGTTCATCCGGTTTGGTTTGTTCGGTCTAATTTTAGGCCAAATTCTTTAAAATTGATATCAAAATTCATGTTTTAATTAATTCTTTCTCATTGAACTATAAAATTGCTTTTTTCTATTTTTTTAGATTAATAATTAATTTATTGACTAATTATTCGTTAATTACGCGGGGTTTATATTTTACAACAACAAAAAATTTAGCTAGGTAATTATTTCAGTAAGACAGCAACAATTTCAATGTTCAATGATGATAATGAGCAAAAAATTCAACTCAGTGGTGATTTTCATCAACCTAAAAGTTAGCTCATATTTTTAGCACCAAATTTAACTTATAGCAAAAAATACAGCAAACTCTTACTTCATGCATGATTTATAGCAGTATTTAGATCAGTAACAAGGTAAATTAATTGATTAGCAATTCAACATCATCTCAAAAAATAAGGGGAATGAAAATCTGAAAAAGACAAAACAGGAGAAGCGACGATGTAGAAACTCACCAATGGACCACGGTCCATGGCAACTCAGCGACAACGAGGACCAAAACCAGAAGACGACGAGTGACGACAATCCAATGAGGAGCCCAGGAAAAGTTGCGAGACGTTGAGACACCGACAAGTGTGACTGAGACGAGACTCTTGTGGGCTAGTGGCAATGAGAGAGAAGAGAGAGTTTCAGTCAGAGAATTGAGAGTGAGCGAGACATTCTTTGAGAGATGTGAGAAAACCTAGTGAAAATGAAGAACACTTTTTTAAAAAAATCTCCTTCAATATAGATGAAGAATCAGATGTGTTTTGTTTTGTTTTTTAATTATTTAAAATTTAAAAATATAAAATTAAAGTTAGTTGAATTTTAAAATTTAATTAATTTAAAAAAGTTCAACAAAAAAAAGGATATTTAGATCCTTTTTGTAAAATAAATAAAAAGATATTTTTTGTTTTTTTAAATTATATAGATATTTTAGTATAAATAATGGTATGATATATATTTTTTTTAAAAAAAAACAAAAACTGATGTGAATAATATAATTCACGTATCATTTGATTATTTATTCATGTTTTTATTATATTGATACGAATAAATTTATCATTGCATCAAAATAAATACCTAAAAATTATTATCACATAAATTTTCTATTGCTTAATGATCATTTGCTTCAAATGAATATCGAGGATTTGATTTAGTTGACTTTATATATATATATATATATATATATATATATATATATATATATATATTATTGAATAGTGAATTTTTCAATAAGTATGTGTGCTGAGACGAGAGTCAAGTGAGACTGAGATAGACTCTAGTAGACTAGTGGCACTATAAGAAAAATGTTGAGTACTGTTGAATTTAGCGTCGCAGAATAGTGGTAGATTTATCGACGTCAAATTCGTAAGGTTAAGTAATTACTAGTAGATTTATGTTTTTGATGGTAAATTCACTGGTAATAATTCGAGGAAAACAAAAAAAAATTGGCATGTCGTTTAGGGTCGGATTTACCATCAGAAAATCCAACAATAAACCCACTTAGTGAAATGCTTCATTTTGGTGACCCGCAATGGTTTACCGTCGGAGTTAGGGATAGCAACGGGTCTCCATAGAGGCGGGGACATGTCCCCCCTCCCGCCCCCGTCCCCAATATCTGTCCCCATCCCCACGATGGGTAACGGGGACTCTATATCTGCCGGGGACCTGGGTGTCCGCGGATTTTTGTAAAAAAAAAATGAAAAAAATAAAAAAAGTCGAGAAAATAAAAAAGAAACAAAGATAATCCTCAATTATCATTATAAATATAATTTCTATTGTCTTTAAAGACTTAAATAGCAATAACCAACAAATATAAACCTCCAAATATTCCATAAACAACTAAAAATCTCCATAAACAACCAAAGAAAGTTCATCACATTGTAAAAAAGTAATTCCAAATCCTCCTTTCATCCTGTAATGATAGTGATTTTAGATTCCAATTTACTTGAATCCTACATAAAAAAGAAAACAATTTAAAGTTAAAATCGTATAATAATTCGATAAATGCTTCAAAAACAAAATAAAAAATCCATAATCAGATTCAGCATAATCAATCAGCATAATAAAAAATACAAATGCTTCAAAATCAAAATAAAACAAAGAAAATAAAATAAAAATAAACTAGAAAAATTTCGTAATCAGAATCAGCATAATCATAAACACAAAGGCTTCAAAATAAAAATAAAAATTTCATAATCAGAATCAGCATAATCATAAACACAAATACTTCAAAATAAAAATAATAAAAAAAAAGTTCATAAACAGAATCTGCATAATCATAAACACAATGCTTCAACATCAGAATAAAATTTTCATAATCAGAATCAACATAATCATAAACACAAATACTTCAAAATCAAAATAATCAAGCAAAATTTCATAAACAGAATCTGCATAATCATAAACACAATACTTCAAAATCAGAATAAAAATTTCGAAATTAGAATCATCATAATCATAAACACAAATGCTTCAAAATCAAAATAAACAAGAAAAATTTCATAATCAGAATCAGCCAAATGTTTCAAAATCAAAATAAACAACGAAAATTAGAGTTCTGTGACTTACCCGAGGAGAGGAGGCAACAGCCGGCGAAGAGGCGATGACCGGCAAAGGCGCGACAACTGGTGAAGAGGTGACGAACTGCGAAGGTGCGACGACCGACAAACTCGCGACAACGGGAAGACGTGACAACAGTGAAGATGACGGACTACCTGTTGCACTACAAGAAAATGGAACATTTGTACCAAAAAAATTGTATCAAATTTAAAATTGTTACAAATTATGGTTTTTTGTAACAATAATTAGTTATTGTTACAAAATAAGAATATTTTGTAACAACAAGAAAATTTGTTACAAAACATTTGAATATTTTGTAACAACATGATTTCTTTTGTTACAAATTATGTTTGCTTTCGTATCGAATTGTTGTTTTGTTGCAAAATATTATAATATTTTGTAACAAAAGATTATATTGTTGCAAAAGTTCAAAACATTTTGTAACAAAATATCTATTTGTTTCAAAAGCTCTAAATATTTTGTAACAAAAAATTAATTTGTCACAAAATACAATATTTTTGTAACAAGTTATTTATTTGTCACAAAATTCAAAGATATTTTGTAACTAATAAAAAATTTTGTTTCAACATATTAAATGTAAGACTTCAAATTTTTGAAAATTAACATAATGAGTTATTTATGATTTATTATATTTATTTAAGATTTTATATTCAAAAATTTATTTTACTAAAAATATTTAAGTCAATTTAATGATACTTTGAGTTTAAAATTACTTTAAAAATTAAATAATAAGTTATTTATAATTTATTATATTTATTCAATATGAATTTTTAGAGATTTATATATTAAAATTAGGATATTTATTTAAAAATAATTTAAGAATTTATAGTTAAATAATATCTTTATATAATTATTATTAAATTAAAATTAATTTGCAATTACTATATTATCCTTATTTTTATTAAAAATACAAGAATTTTCGTAACTAAAAAAATTTATTTTAAAATATTTAAACCTTTAAGATAATTTTATTTTGTTTTAAAAATTTAATTTTTTAAATATTATTTGTATTAATTAATTATTTTTTATAAAAAATTCAAGATTAGATGATTAATTTTTTAAAAATGGCATATATTATTTTATATTTTTTTATAAAACTAATATATAATTTTTACTAATTGTAATCCTCACTTTCACTCTTCATTCTATCGCTCGCTAGGTCACCCTCTTTCTCTCTTTCTCTCTTTTTTTATACCAAAGATAGAAAGACTCAAATGCTCGATCTCTTAGATGAGTATGAGAAGACTATACCATTTGAGTTATAACTCGTTGGCGATCACCTTCCTTCCCTTATTTAAAATAAATTTATAACAAATATTATTTTTTATTTTATTACCACTCTAAAATTTAACATATTTTTATATTTAAATAAATTTTTAAAAACTTCCTTAAGAACAAAATATAGAGTTCTGATTTTTTCTTTTCTCTCTACTAAAATTCTAAACCCATCATAACCCAACACTCATTATTAAGCCTGTAAAATCTCTAATTGTTAAAAAATAAATAATAAATTATTTATGATTTATTATAGTTATTCATGATTTTATTTTCAAAAAATAATTAAATCAA
The DNA here is from genome assembly GCF_014773155.1 of Arachis stenosperma. Classification (NCBI taxonomy): domain Eukaryota; kingdom Viridiplantae; phylum Streptophyta; class Magnoliopsida; order Fabales; family Fabaceae; genus Arachis; species Arachis stenosperma. Next base: position 12,371,224 of record NC_080378.1, read on the forward strand.
AGTGATAAAATTAATTATTTAATTAAAATTACCAAATTTTAATTTATTCAAAAATTTTAATTTTACATTTTTTCCAAAAAAAATTCCTATTTCTCAAATTAAAAATTCTAACTCTAATTTTATCCTAACACTATCCACACCCAGTCACTCAGTCACTCACTCACCTTAACCCTAAACCCTTCCAGCCGCCACACCCCCTATCCCCAAATGCACACACACAACACAAAAATACACACACAGCAAGAGAAAGGGAAGAACGGAGAGGGAAAGAAAGGAAAAGAAAGGGGGAAGCTGGAACTAGAGAGAAAGAGAAGGAGATGGGGAAGAAGAAGGACGGTGCCATCAGGAAGGAGGAGACGTTGAGCAAGAGGAAGAGCTCCGTGAGGAAGGAGAGCCGCTGTGCCTCTATCACCGCCGTCAGTTCGCGTTCTGCTATCGTCGAGGGAAGCCGCCGCCGTCGTCGTCTTCATCGAGAGCGGGTCGTTTCCAGCTTCCACCGCCATCGCATCTCCCATCACGGACGATGTTGAGGACGCACAGGAGAGACAGATGCATGGAGATTGGAAGACGGAGGAAAAAAGAGGAGGCGCTGTTTGCCCTGCTGTGCCCAGTCGCCGTTCGTGGAGTCACCGTCGTTGCCGATGTTAGGGGTTGCGTCACTGAGCCCCTGTCACCGGAAAATAGCGCTGCCTTGCCGGGATTCACTATCGGTAAGGGCACTCTCCTCTTTGATTTTTATTTCCTTTAATTTTTGAGAATATTGTTGTCATTGATTTTCGTCAGGAGCTTCAGATAGGAGGGAAGGGCAAGCTTAAGGGAGTTGAGGAGTAGCTAAGATTGCTTAGGAGCTTTGTTGTCATAACCAAAAAATTTTCAGCCATTAACATAACTTGCTTTATAGAGGTATGCAAATTTGTCTTGTTTTGTTTAGATGGATACATGTGGTAGTGAAATTGAGGTGAGTGACTTATGAACTTTAGAATGTGACCCTTAATGAGTTTCCAAGATCTGTTAAAAAAAAGTAGTCAACTTTCTAAGTGTATATAACTATCAAACTGCAATTGCTTTTCACTTGGAACCAATTTTAGAACTTATGAATTTCATATGCAGTATTGAAGGAATAAACAAAATTTTTTGCATCTATTTGTTTGTTATCTATAGATTTATTAAGGAACGAAAAGAAAAGGATCCAGATGTTGAGATTGTAGTTGCTTATTGAGTTCTACTTTCTATTAAGAAATTGACCATAAAGGGGATATTTGTGTTTCTTATTGGGTTCTACTTTCTATTGTTAATTGCATCTCTAATTTCTTTATTCTCTTTTCTTATGCAGCCATACCCATATTTGCATATCCGCAACAAGGAATTTCTATCGGGTATATATCTCTCATAGAATGCTTTAATCCGTGTGTCTATGTATATATGTTCTCTAAGCAACTTTTGCAAAAATTATTTATTGGAATTTGGAATTGTTTAGTTTTGGCAATTGGACTTTGTTCAGTGATTTCTTTAAACGAGTACCATAGGAGGAGCATTCGATTATTGGATTTTGATAAACGAGTGAGGTATTTGGAGGCAGCAGGCAATAACGTATTTCTTTTGTCAATGTTTCAAGGAAAACACTGATGATGGTACTTCCGTATTATTTTATGGAACTGTTATCTACAACTAGCACTTGACTATACGGTCTTTCTTATTTAATTCATTTGTTTGGTTTAATTTGTTGATATTGAAACATAACAAAATGGGTACCATACGTTGTACTTTTTCTCTCAATACTTTGTATGCAAATTTGTCTTGTTTTGTTTAGATGGATGCATGTGGTAGAAAATGTTGTGTGATCATAACAAGCCGAAATTACTTTTCACTTGGAACCAATTTGAGTAGTTTAGTTTATGAGCCTAGTTATCCCCTGTGAAGTTTCAAGTCATTTGGTTCAATAGATAAAATTGTATGATTTTTGAAATAAGCTTTTTGGGCAAAAATTATGTAAAATTAATAAATTTGTACATTCTTGTTTTAATTGTAGTATGAAGTTAAAAATCCTAGTAGTTCACCATAAAATTTTAGTTATATGATAATTTTTATATGAATTTACTAAGTGATTGCACTTTTTTATTGTGGCACTCTATTGTAGTAGCAACTTGTGAAATTCCTATAAAGTTTCATATTAACCTGATTGAGTTGGAACCAAATCTGGTGTAAGAATGTTACTCATAGAGCATTCTCACTAGAGTTTGGAACATAAGAAGCACTCTGTGAATTTTTAAAAATTTTGAGAAGTAGGGTTGTACCTTGAAATATTATTGATTTGATTTGAATTTAACCTAGTATTTTTTGTTGGTGAACTTTTCAGGTGTGTGGCCTTTGTGTGGTACTTATTAGAAGTTTCTCCATGAGAAAGGAGCTGGATGAAGATGATGGAATTTGTAATTCCTTGTTCATACATGATGAAACTTGTATGAACATGATGGTGTGTGGCACTTGTGTGGCACTTATTACATTTTGGAGATTTATAATTCCTTGTTTTTCTTGTCCTATGTATCTACATTAGGATTCTTCAATGTGTCTTGTTAGTTTGTATTTTAAAGTTTATATGTTGAAGATTTATAAAACAATCTTAGTTAAATAAAAGATATTTGAACTATTTATATTATTATATATTATATAAATGTTGACTTGTTGAGTAAATTAGTTAATATATTAATTAATTAAAAAATATAATTTGGCAAATTATGTGTGTAATTTGTATTAAAAAAATTATTATAAAATAAATAGTATTTTGTAACTAAAGAAAAAAATGTTACAAAATCAATTTATATTTTGTAACAAAATTTTATGATAGAAAAAATATATTGTAACAAAAAATATTTTGAAGATCAAAATTTGTTATCACTTTTGTAACAACTTTTAGTTTTTTGCATCAGAAAAATTTGTTACAAAATATTACTTTGAATTGTAACAGTTTCATTTTTTGTTACAAAAACTTTTTGTAACGGGACATACTGCAACGGCCCCTTTTTTTGTTACAAAATCCTTTTGTTTCAAAATTTCAGATTTTTTGTAATAAATTTTTTGTTACAAATATTACTTTTTCTTGTAGTGTTGGCTATTGCGGTGTGCGTGATGGCTATGGGTGACCTGACTGCGTGAGTGACTGAGAGGTGGCGGTGAGGGATTGAGGGGGGGAGGTAGCGGTGAAGGACTGAGGGGATAAGAGGTGGCGGTTGGCAGTGGTGATGGTGAGACCATGCCGTTCAGTCGCCGTTCACATGTCTGAGAGGACAGGGGCCAAGGGGAGGTTTGAGGTTGAAGGACTTCAGATTTGGGTTTGTGAATTGTGAGTTGTCAGTGCAGCTAGGGTTTTCAGTTTTCCACATAAGATATATATATATATATATATATATATATATATATATTAAGGGTATTATAGTCTTTTTATATATATGGGGATTAAACGGATCTCCACGGGGTGGGGACCTCTATCCCCGCCCCTTCCCCGTTTATTAAACGGGGCTCCGTCCCCCATCCCCACGGGTAGAAAATCCTCCCCGTATCTGCCCCCGACAGTTAAATTCCCGCGGATACCCGCCCTGTTGGGGATTTTTGCTATCCCTTGTCGGAGTTTTTCGACGGTAACCGTGCTATAAATTTGAAGCGCGAACCCTTTTCCCCCTTATTCAAATTTCTCTCTCTCTCTCTCTCTCTCTCTCTCTCTCTCTCTCTCTCTCTCTCTCTCTCTAACCCTCTCGACTCCCACTCTTTTTCTATCTCTATACTCCTTCTTTCTTTCTCTTCCCCTGTTTCTCCTCCTTCCCTATTGCCGTCGGCCACCCTAAGCCGATGCATTTACCTTCTTTTTCTTCCCTTCTCTCTCTAACCCACTCTAGCTCGACCCTTGTCTCTCAATCTTATTCGCAGAACAGAGCAACAACACAGCCCCTATTCCTCGTTTTGGCTAGCTTCCAACTCCTGCGACCATTTGTTTGCTGCTTTTCGTATCGCAATATCATAGTTCCACTGCAACTCCTTTCCTCTTCTTTGTTCTGTTCTGTTTTGGCAACCCAGGTTAGTACTCTGATTTCTAGTTAGTTAGTTAGTTAGAATTAATTTTCTGTTAGTGGATTTTAGGTAGTTAGGATAGGTTAAATTAGGTTACTAGGTTCTGAATTGCTGAAAAGTGTTTGGATTATTCAAATGAATTGCTAAATATTTTTGCTGGAGTTGTTTGAAATTGTCTGAATTATGTTGATTCATTGTGTTATGACTGGTTTGGCTGAGATTCGATTGCCAGATTATTTGAATTATACTTGGTTGTTGCTGATTTTGAATTATTTGTTGCTGGTGTTGATTGTTAATTTGAAATTGGGGCTGTCAATTGCTATTTGGTCTTGATTTTGCATGTTTGATATTTGTGCATGCCAAGTGTTTGTCAATATTATTTAGAGCTTTTAATGCAATTTTTAGTCTAATTCTTGAAAATCAATGCTCGTTTACATGTTTTGATTGTTATTATGCATTGATAATGGAATTTGATTTATTTTTAATTGACCAAAACTTTTGCATTTTCGAATGATTGAGACATTTACTTAATAGTACAAGATTAATTAAGTTGGTCTTTTTTAACCCAATTATATCAAATTTATATGTTTATTGGTTTTGGGGTTATATTAGCAATGAATTTCAAATGTTAAAATTAATCTTGTGATAAGTATGATTTTGGTCCCTAAAATAGGGGCTGAAAATTTATTTCGTCTCCGGCCTTTTTTTTGCTACAAAATCGTCTGGAAGGTTTAACTAAGTTTTAAAATCATTCTTTTTACCAAATTTTTTTATTCCAAAAATACCCTTAACTAAAATAATAAAAAAAAGAAAGAAAAGAAACACGAGTTAACGGAAAGGGGGGAGGGTATCAGCTGGAGAGGGGTTGGGTTTTGGTTCAGGGAGAAGAAAGGTAAGGGAAGGGAAGGGGAAGGGGAAGGGCCACCGCCGCTACTCCTCGCCACCGCCTCTCCTCGCCACTGCCGCTCCTGCTCTTCGTCGTTCAATCCTTGCTGCTGGATCTCACCGTGAGGGTGGACGTCGCTGCTCCTCACCCTCGCTGCCGCCCTCGTCTGGCCACACCTCCTCCTCGCCGTCGCACCTCGTCTCGCCGCACCTCTTCTTCGCCGTCGCACCTCGTCTCGTCGTTTGTTTTGCATATGAGTTTTGTTAATGAAAGAGGAAAAATTTTAGTTTTGAATTTTGTTGATGATTCTGAGTTTTGATTGTTCTAGTTTTTTGAGTTCTGGTTTTTTGAGTCCTGGGTGGGGGTGGTGGTGGTGAGTTTTGAGTTTTGTTGTTCTTTTTATGATTCTATTATTATTGTTGTTATTTTTCTTCTTCTTATATTTCTTCTTATGATTCCATTATTGTTCTGCTGATGATGATGATGATGACCATGATGATAATGGTGGTGGTGGTGGGTTTTGGTTCAGCTTCGGTTTCTATTCTGCTTCTGGTTGATTTTGGTTAATTTTGGAGAAGTTCTGATGAGGATGATGATGACCATGATGATAATAGGGGTGGTGGTGGTGGGTTCTGGTTGACGTTGGTTGATTTTAGGGAAGAAGGGGAAGAGTATTTGTCTGAAGGACGATTTTAAAACTTAGTTAAACCTTTGGGACCATTTTGTAGCGCAAAAAAGGATGGGGACGAAATAAATTTTCAGCCCCTACTTTAGGGACCAAAATCGTACTTAACCCTTATAAGAGTTACATTGGTGTTTGAACTTATTGTTGATTATTTAGTTTTGAACTTAGGGTACTGAACTTGTTTTGAATTAGGATTTTCTAAATTCTGAACTTAGGATACTGAACTTGTGCAGTTTGAATTTTTATTAAAACATTGGCGGATTTATGTTCCTTATTTAGTTCTAAACTTAGGGCACTGAACTTCTTCTGATTCTAATTAAATCATATTTTTATTATTGTTGATTTGTTCTGAGCTAGTTATTATAATTTATAAGGTTGATTTGTTGTTCTGAATTTCTAATTATTATGATTATTATTGATTTAGTTCTCTTTGTTTAATTGGTATGCTCTTTGCAGACATGACGACAGGTAGAAGTGTTGTAGATCAGCCTAGTGGTCGTGGTTGTGGTAGAAGGAAGGTTTCTGCCGGTACCCCTGGGAATTCTTAATCCTCTTTCTCAACTCCGACTACCCCAGTGACGTCACAGGTTGCGGGTGCATCAGACCAGCTATTCATCATGGTCCCTAACTCCAACTACATCCCTGTGTCTCTAGCAACGATGCCGCCTCCATCTGCTCAGCAGCCCAATGTCTTTGAGACGCCACCTCCAGCGACGGATATCACAGCCTCGAAATTCTCTCACAGAAGTGACCCAACTGATGCCCTTCTACCATCTCCCATCGTACGGTTAACGATTTAGGCTGATTGATGTGAAAATTATAACCCACAAACTAACCGACAAGTGCACCGGATCGTACCAAGTAATACCCCAAGTGAGTGAGGGTCGATCCCACGAGGATTAATGGATCAAGCAACAATAATCAATGATTATTCAAGCCAGACAATTGGAGATGCTCTATCTTCTGAATCTCTGCTTTCCTACTGTCTTCTTCTTCATGCACGCAAGGCTCCTTCCATGGCAAGCTGTATGTAGGGTTTCACCGTTGTCAATGGCTACCTCCCATCCTCTCAGTGAAAATGTTCAACGCACTCTGTCACAGCACGGCTATTCATCTGTCGGTTCTCGATCATGTCGGAATAGAATCCAGTGATTCTTTTGTGTCTGTCACTAACGCCCCACAATCGCGAGTTTGAAGCTCGTCACAGCCATTCAATCCCTGAATCCTACTCAGAATACCACAGACAAGGTTTAGACCTTCCAGATTCTCTTGAATGCCGCCATCAGTTCTAGCTTATACCACGAAGATTCTGATTAAGGAATCCAAGAGATATCTACTCAATCTAAGGTAGAACGGAGGTGATTTTCAGGCACACGTTCATAGGTGAGAATGATGATGAGTGTCACGGATCATCACATTCATCAGGTTTAGGAACAAGTGATATCTTAGAATAGAAGCAAGCGTGATTGAATGAAAAATAGTAGTAATTGCATTAATCCATCAAGACACAGCAGAGCTCCTCACCCCCAACCATGGGGTTTAGAGACTCATGCCGTAGAAGATACAATAGGAAACGTGTAATGTGTCATAAGGTACAGATACAATGTCAAAAGGTCCTATTAATAGTGAACTAGTAACCTAGGATATACAGAAATGAGTAAATGACGTAAAAATCTACTTCCGGGGTCCACTTGGTGTGTGCTTGGGCTGAGCATTGAAGCTTTCATGTGTAGAGACTTTTCCTGGAGTTAAACGCCAGCTTTTGTGCCAGTTTGGGCGTTTAACTCCAATTTTTGTGCCAGTTCCGGCGTTAAACGCTGGGAATTCTGAAGCTGATTTGCAATGCCGGTTTGGGCCATCAAATCTCAGGCAAAGTATGGACTATTATACATTTCTGGAAAGCCCAGGATGTCTACTTTCCAACACAATTGAGAGCGCGCCAATTGGGCTTCTGTAGCTCCAGAAAAATCCACTTTGAGTGCAGGGAGGTCAGAATCCAACAGCATCTGCAGTCCTTTTTCAGCCTCTGAATCAGATTTTTGCTCAGGTCCCTCAATTTCAGCCAGAAATTACCTGAAATCATAGAAAAACACACAAACTCATAGTAAAGCCCAAAAAAGTGAATTTTAAATAAAAACTAATAAAAACATGCTAAAAACTAACTAAAATGTACTAAAAACATACTAAAAACAGTGCCAAAAAGCGTATAAATTATCCGCTCATCACAACACCAAACTTAAATTGTTGCTTGTCCCCAAGCAACTGAAAATCAAATAGAATAAAAAGAAGATAATATACTATAGACTCCAAAATATCAATGAAACTTAGCTCCAATTAGATGAGCGGGACTAGTAGCTTTTTGCTTCTGAACAGTTTTGGCATCTCACTTTATCCTTTGAAGTTTAGAATGATTGGCATCTATAGGAACTCAGAATCCAGATAGTGTTATTGATTCTCCTAGTTAAGTATGATGATTCTTGAACACAGCTACTTTATGAGTCTTGGCTGTGGTCCAAAGCACTCTGTCTTCCAGTATTACTACCGGATACATACATGCCACAGACACATAACTGGGTGAACCTTTTCAGATTGTGACTCAGCTTTGCTAGAGTCCCCAATTAGAGGTGTCCAGGGTTCTTAATCACACTCTTTTTGCCTTGGACCACTTTTTATTTTTACCCTTGCCTTTTGGTTTAAAGGGCTATTGGCTTTTTCTGCTTGCTTTTCCTCTTTTTTTTTTGTATTCACTACTTTTTCTTGCTTCAAGAATCAATTTGATGATTTTTCAGATCCTCAATAACATTTCTCCTTTTCCATCATTCTTTCAAGAGCCAACAATTTTAACATTCTTAAAACAACAAATTCAAAAGACATATGCACTGTTCAAGCATTCATTCAGAAAACAAAAAGTATTGTCACCACATCAAAATAATTAAACTATTTTCAAGGATGAATTCGAAATCATGTACTTCTTGTTCTTTTGTAATAAAAACATTTTTCATTTAAGAAAGGTGATGGATTCATAGGACATTCATAGCTTTAAGACATGAACCTTAAATTTTATTAATCAAAAATCAAAAATAGATATAAGATAAGACTAATAGTAATAGAAAATAAAAATTTAAATGACTCTAAAATAGACTCCTAATGATAGAGGTTATCACAGAGTTAGGACTCAACAACCTTGATCTTGAGAAGTGGATGCATTTAGCTTTAAGACATGAACCTTAAATTTTTTAATCAAAAATCAAAAATAGATATAAGATAAGACTAATAGTAATAGAAAATAAAAATTTAAATGACTCTAAAATAGACTCCTAATGATAGAGGTTATCACAGAGGACTCACAACCTTGATCTTGAGAAGTGGATGCTCCCTCTTGTGGGGTATTTGACCCTTCAAGGGAGAGCTTCTGGCGCTTCAGCTCCTGTAGCTCACGCCCCTACTTCTCTTGTTCCTTCAGCAATTTGTAGAGCATGCAGTTGATTCTGTGTCTTCCTTAATTTGTTCCATAGCTTCTTGCAGCTTGGCAACAGATGCTTCTAGGCGGGGTCCAGTAGTCAATTTCAGGAAATTCAGGGAGGAACTCCTGCTCCTTTTGATAGAGTTATCTTGCTTTGTCCTTCCATTGACTTCTTGGTGATTGGGTGTTCAATTGGGATGAATTCATCTACTCCCATCCTCACCCCAGCATCTTTACATAGCAGAGAGATTAAGCTTGGGTAAGCCAGTTTGGCTTCAGTGGAGTTCTTGTTTGCAATTGTGTAAATCTCACAAGCATCAGATGATGAATCTCCACTTCTTTTCCCAGCATAATGCAATGAATCATCACTGCTCTCTTGATAGTAACCTCAGAACGGTTACTAGTGGGCAAAATAGAACGCCAATGAAGTCTAACCAACTCTTGCAATTGGTTTGAGATCTCCCCTCTTGAGTTGGTTGGGACACCTTTTGAATTGGTCATCCACTTGGTTCCAGGGAGGCATATGTCCTCTAGAACTTGATCCAACCCCTTATCTACTCTCACCATTCTCCTATTAAAGGATTCAGGATCATCTTGTAGTTGAGGCAATTTGAAGACCTCTCTTATTTTATCCAGATGGAAGTAAATAATTCTCCCTCTGACCATGGTTCTGTAGGTATGAAAAGCAGTTCCAGTCATTCTCTGCTTATCTGTCAGCCACAGATTTGAGTAGAATTCCTGAACCATGTTTCTTCCAACCTTTGTCTCAGGGTTGGTTAGAATTTCCCATCCTCTGTTTCAAATTTGCTCTTGGATCTTCGGATATTCATCTTCTTTCAGATCAAATTTAACTTTCGGGATCATTGACCTTAGACCCATTATTTTGTGATAATGGTCTGCATGTTCTTTGGTTAAGAACCTCTATTGACTCCAAAGATCCTTCGGAGCAGTCTCTTTCTTGCCTCTTGAATTGGTTTGTTTTCCTTTGGGAGCCATGATCTTGATGAGCCTTAGCTTAGTGATCACGGAAAAACACACCAAACTTAGAGGTTTGCTTATCCTCAAGCAAAAGAAAGGAAAGAGGAGAGAGAGGAGGAGAGCAAATTCGAATGGTGGGGAAAGGGGGATGGCCGAACGTGCATTTATAAGGGAGGGGGAGAGATTTCGAGAATTTTGAAAGAAATTTGAGAAGATATTTGAGTTTTTGAAGAAGATTTGGAAAGGATTTGAAAGAGATTTGAAGAATGATTTTAATTTTTTTTTTGAAATTTGAAGGTGAATGATGAAAGTTTGTAATGTGTTCATGCAGAAAATTATGGATCAAAACAAGTTTGAAAAAAAATTGAAGTGAAAAACAAAATCTCTGTCCCCTACCTTTCTGGCGTTAAACGCCCAGAATGGTATCCATTCTGGCGTTTAACGCCCAATTGGTGGCCATTATGGGCGTTTAACGCCCAGCCAGGTGCCCTGGCTGGCGTTAAATGCCAGAAACCCCTTTATCACTGGGCGTTTTGCTAAACGCCCAGGATGCTGCAATTCTGGCATTAAACGCCCAGAATGATACCCATTCTGGCGTTTAACACCCAAAATGGTACCTTTATTGGCGTTAAATGCCCAGAATGGTATCCATTCTGGCGTTTAACGCCCAGAGTTCCCTTTACTGGCATTTTTTCGCCAGTAAGCTCCTTTTCTCTGCTTTTTGCACTGAATCCTTCTGTAACTCTGTGAATTCCTTCAATTTTGATGATCAACCTTAGAGAATATGTATCAAACTTTTATTAAATAAAACAGATAACCTGCTAATGACTGGGTTGCCTCCCAGCAAGCGCTTCTTTATTGTCTTTAGCTGGACCTTTACTGAGATTCATTCAAGCCTCAGTTTTGAGCATTCTTGCTCAAAATTGCTTTCAAGATAATGTTTGATCCTCTGTCCATTAACAATGAACTTTTTATCAGAATCAATATCTTGAAGCTCAACATATCCATATGGTGACACTCCTGTAATCACATACGGACCCCTCTACCGGGACTTAAGTTTTCCTGGGAATAGTCTGAGCCTAGAGTTGAAGAGCAGAACTTTTTGTCCTGGCTCAAAGACTCTGGATGACAACTTCTTGTCATGCCACTTCTTTGCCTTTTCCTTATAAATTTTTGCATTTTCAAAGGCACTGAGTCTAAATTCATCTAGCTCATTTAGCTGGAGTAATCTTTTTTGACCAGCTAACTTAGCATCCAGGTTTAGGAATCTGGTTGCCCAGTAGGCTTTATATTCCAGTTTCACGGGCAGATGACAGGCCTTGCCATACACAAGTTGGTATGGAGAGGTTCCTATAGGAGTCTTGAATGCTGTTCTGTATGCCCACAGAGCATCATCCAAGCTCTTTGCCCAATCCTTTCTACGGGCAATTACAGTCCGTTCCAGGATTCTTTTTAGGTCTCTGTTAGAGACTTCAGCTTTCCCATTTGTCTGTGGATGATACGGATTTGCTACTTTGTGGCTAATTCCATATCGGACCATAGCAGAGTACAGCTGTTTATTGCAGAAATGAGTGCCCCCGTCACTGATTAGTACTCTGGGAACACCAAACCTGCTGAAGATGTGTTTCTGGAGGAATTTTAGCACGGTCTTAGTATCATTAGTGGGTGTGGCAATTGCCTCTACCCATTTAGATACGTAGTCCACTGCCACCAGAATGTAAGTATTTGAGTATGATGGTGGGAAAGGACCCATGAAGTCAATACCCTATACATCAAACAATTCAATCTCTAAGATCCCTTGTTGAGGCATGGCGTACCCATGAGGCAAGTTACCAGCTCTTTGGCAACTGTCACAGTTACGCACAAACTCTCGGGCATTTCTATAGAGAGTAGGCCAGTAGAAGCCACATTGGAGGACCTTAGTGGCTGTTCGCTCACCTCCGAAATGTCCCCCATACTGTGATCTATGGCAATGCCACAGGATCCTTTGTGCTTCCTCTCTAGGTACACATCTGCGGATCATTCCGTCTGCACATCTCTTAAAGAGATATGGCTCATCCTATAGGTAGTACTTGGTATCTGAAATTAATTTCTTTCTTTGCACCCTGCTGTACTCCTGGGGTATGAACCTCACAGCTTTATAATTTGCAATGTCTGCAAACCATGGAGCTTCCTGAATGGCAAAGAGTTGCTCATCTGGAAAGGTCTCAGAGATCTCAGTAGAAGGGAGGGACGCCCCAGCTACTGTTTCTATTCGGGACAGATGATCAGCTACTTGGTTCTCTGTCCCTTTTCTGTCTCTTATTTCTATATCAAACTCTTGCAGAAGCAGCACCCACCTTATGAGCCTGGGTTTTGAATCCTGCTTTGTGAGTAAGTATTTAAGAGCAGAATGGTCAGTGTACACAATCACTTTTGACCCTACTAAATAGGATCTAAACTTGTCAATGGCATAGACCACTGCAAGTAACTCTTTTTCTGTGGTTGTGTAATTCTTCTGTGCGTCATTTAGAACACGGCTAGCATAATAAATGACGTGCAGAAGCTTGTTATGCCTCTGTCCCAACACTGCACCAATGGCATGGTCACTGGCATCACACATTAGTTCGAATGGCAATGTCCAGTCTGGTACAGAGATGACTGGTGCTGTGACTAGCTTGGCTTTCAGGGTCTCAAACGCCTGCAGACACTGTGTGTCAAACACAAATGGTGTGTCAGCAGCTAGCAGGTTGCTTAGAGGTTTTGCAATTTTTGAAAAATCCTTTATAAACCTTCTGTAGAATCCTGCATGCCCCAGAAAGCTTCTGATTGCCTTAACATTGGCAGGTGGTGGCAATTTTTCAATTACCTCTACCTTTGCTTTCTCCAACTCTATTCCCTTGCTTAAAATTTTGTGCCCAAGGACAATTTCTTCAGTCACCATAAAGTGACATTTCTCCCAGTTTAAGACCAGGTTAGTCTCTTGGCATCTTTTCAGGACAAGTGCTAGATGATCAAGACAGGAGCTGAATGAGTCTCCAAATACTGAGAAGTCATCCATGAAGACTTCCAGGAACTTCTCTACCATATCAGAGAAGATGGAGAGCATGCACCTCTGAAAAGTTGCAGGTGCATTGCTGACAAACCCCAATTTGACGGTTTATCTTGTATTGAATTTAGGGGATTTTATCACCTTTTACCCACATTTATTCAATGAAATAGCATGGTTTTGTATATTCTCCTTTAATTGTGCTTCAGAGTGAAAACATGCTTTTTAGGTCTTAAAATAGCTAAATTTAATTCTCCTTGATTCCATTAGATGCCTTGATATGTTTGCTAAGTGATTTCAGATTTAGAAGGCAAAGATTGGATCAAGGAAATGAAGAAAGAAGCATGGAAAGGTGGAGAACTCATGAAGAAATGAAAGAACCGGAAAGCTGTCAAGCCGACCTCTTCGCACTTAAACGACCATAACTTGAGCTACAGAGGTTCAAATGAAGCGGTTCCAGTTGGGTTAGAAAGCTAACATCCGGGGCTTCGAAACGATATAAGATTTGCCATAGTTGCTACACGTATGGTGGCGCGCACACGCAAAGTACGCGCACGTGCCGTTGCTGCCATCTGGTTCACTTAATGCAACATGTGGCCAGCAATTTTAGAAGCCTTGTGGGCCCAATCCAACTCATTTCTGATGCTATTTAAGTCAAGAATTGAAGGGGAATCAACATACTTTTCATACTTTAGAGGTTAGTTACCATTAGTCATAGTTTAGTTTTAGAACTAGTTTCTAGAGAGAGAAGCTCTCACTTCTCTCTAGAATTAGGATTAAGATTAGGTTTAGTTCTTAGATCTAGATTTAGATTCATCTTCTTCTACTTCTATCTTCTCAATTCCTTGTAGTTACATTCATTCTTCTTCCATTCTTTTATTGTAATTTCCTTTATGTTGTTCTTGTATTTTGTTGTAGATCTAGTATTGTTCCTTCTACATTCTTCCAATTCAATAAGAGGTAATTCATAATAAATGTGTCTTCTTTGCTTTTCTATTGTTGATCCCTTATTTTTGTAGTTGTAGATTCCTTTAATTCTTGCATTTAATAATGTTTACTTCTATTACATTCTATGTGTTTGTTGAAATGCCTCTTCTAGATATAGTATAGATTTTTGTTCCTCTTGGCCTAGGTAGAATAATTAGTGACACTTGAGTTATCTAATTCCTTTGTTGATTGATAATTGGAGAGATTGCTAATTGGTTTGGAGTGCACTAAAGCTAGTCTTTCCTTGGGAGTTGGCTAGGACTTGTGGCTCAAGTCAATTCATCCACTTGACTTTCCTTTCTTTAGTAAGGGTTAACTAAGTGGTAGCAATGAACAATTCTCATCACAATTGAGAAGGATAACTAGGATAGAACTTCTAATTTTCATACCTTGCCAAGAGCCTTTTATAGTTGTTAGTTTACTTTCTTGCCATTTATCTTTCATGCTTCATATCAAAACCCCAAAATAACTCACAACCAATAACAAGACACTCTATTGTAATTCCTAGGGAGAACGACCCGAGGTTTCAATACTTCGGTTTATAAATTTAGGGGTTTGTTACTTGTGACAAACAATCTTTTGTATGAGAGGATTATTGTTTGGTTTAGTAACTATACTTTACAACGAGATTTCATTTGGAAAATTCTAAACCGTCAAAAATCCAATCATCAAAATGGCGCCGTTGCCGGGGAATTGCAATGGTGTTGTGTTATTGGTTATTGTATATATGTGAATATTGTGAATATGTTTGCTTTTTGCTTCTTTGTTAGTTTTTAGTTTGTTCTCTTTATTTGTTACTATTTTTTGTTTTTGCCCTCCCTTGCTATCATGAATTCTCATTTTGGCTATGAGTGTGATTACAACTATGTTGTAGGTGATGAGAACTTCAATGAAGAGATGCATCAAGGATGGGACATTCAAAGGTGGGAGGAGCCATATGCATATGATCAATCTTCATGGCAACAACCTCCACCAATGCACTATGAAGAAGAGCCATTTTTTGATGCATATCAATCCAATGGCTATGGTGAATCTCCTTGTGACTTTCAAGAGCCACCACCATATGCTTATGAACCCCCTCCTCAACATGGCCCCCAACCACACTCACAAGCCTCTTTTCACCAACCACCTTCATATGATCCTAATCCATATCCACCATTCCAACAACCATATGAGCCATATGAACCACACATAGAGCCACCACCACCCCAACATCAACATTTTCAAGAGCCACCCCCTCCATATTATTACCAAGATGAACCACCTCCAATATACAAAAATTTTCAACCGCAAGATGAATACTACTTTCCACCACAACCTCCCATGGAAGAATACTCATATCCATTGATCCAAGAGCCACATGATCCTAATCATATTATCCAAGAGGAACAAGAGTCAAGGGATCATCTCAAGGAAGCATTGGATCAATTTCAAGCAACCATGGAGTGTGTTGTGCAACAAGTGGAAAGAATGGAAAACATTGAACCACCACAACTCTACCAAGAAGAACCACCTTCCTACTATGAACCCTTCCCCCAAAATGATGAATCCTTCCACCCACCCCAATCTCTAATGGATGAAACCCTTGGTGTTCTTGTTCAAGGGCAAGAAGAGATGCAAAGGGATGTGCAAAATTTCATGGCCGCCTTGGATGCGGTAACAAATCAATTAGTCTCCCAATGCTTGAACACTCAAGGAACTCCCATGGCTACATGTGGAGAATCGAATGAAGAACATAGCATGAAGGAGAGATTGGAAACTCCGGTGGGAAATGAAGGAAGTTGCTTTGTATTGGAACAATTGGAGGAAGCTTTAGTTGTTGAAGACAAGGAAGAAGTGGTAGAAGACTTAGGAGATGTGGAGCCTCCATGGGAACATAGAGTTGAAGAAAACCCCTTCAAGATGATTGAAATTGATGCTAGGGAGGAAAGTGCACACCTTCCAAGGCATATTCCATATGAAGACTTGGATGGGATAGAGAAAGAATTGAGTTCCCTTGGTGATGAAGATCAAGCATCAAGTCTTGGTGGTAAAGAATCCTTTGAGCATGAAGAACCTTCTCCGGTTGGATTTGAAAGCGTTGAGGAGGTAAATTTTTCTCATCCTCCCTATTATGATTTGAGTAAAGGAAAGGGTTTAGATAAAATTGTTAAACAAAGGATTGAGATTAAGAGATCTTGTGAAGAGGTGGAAGTCCCTAGAAATGGAAGAACGAGGGTTGGTTATGCTTTGTCAAGATCTTTGGAAGCATCTTTGCCTAGGTTGCCATCTACACCTTCATTTGAGTGGGTGAAATTCATTTCTATTAGTTTTATTATCCCACTTGAATATGGTTTGCTTGAAACGGATGGCCAACTTAGGGAAGTTTGTGGGATGAAGCGTAAGCGGAAAAGGTTTTGTGGTGGGCATTGCAAATCAAGGCTCATTATGGTTGATGCATCAAACATGAGATATAAAGGTTGGAGTAGTGCTCAAATAGATGGGTCTAGGAGGATTGTTGGACACTTCATAGAGAATTCATCTTGCTTACCACCCGGATGGACTAATAATGATGATCAACCTCAAGACGGTGTGAAAACAAAGTGTGGGATCCCGGATTACAAAAAGAGGACCAACTTTGGGAGCCCCAAGCTTGTGAAGAACTCCATCAACACTTGGCTCAACCCATAGGAAATCTTGGGGCACAATGGAGAACCAAGCATTGGTGGGAGTTCCAAGATGAATACAAGCACAAGCCACCTTGATGAGGAGCTCCCCATAAGTCCAACTTAAGGACAATAAACAAAAGTGCTAGGTGGGAGACAACCCACCATGGTAAATTCTTTTCATTTTCCCTTTTTGTACATATTGATAGAATTAGTTTAATTTCATGTTTTGTTTAGATAGTTGAGTTTGATTGGTAGTATAATATGATAAATAAGGTTTTGGGGCGTTTTGGTAGCTATTTGGAGGATTGAAAGGCTTGGATTGGTGTAAGAACTTAGAAAAATATTTTTTGGAAAACAGAACACCATCCACGTGTTCGCGCACATGACGCGTACGCGCACCTGAGCATTTTTCGACCACCCACGCGGACGCGCACTGTACGCGTACGCGTGGATGAAAAATTTCACCTCCAGCCAAAAAACCCGAGAGTTAGGCCTGCACTGTGCGAATATTGGGCCTAAGGCACAAGTCTATGCACGCGTGCGCGCACTTGGCGCGTACGCACACATGATCTTAAATTGGCAATGCACGCGCACGCACACTGTGCGCGCGCGCGTCGATTGCACGATCCACACTCCTGGTACTTTTACCCGAGAGTTGTGCCAGACTTGGGCCGACATTATGCCTCCGGCCTAACTCGATGCATGCGTGCGCGCACCTGGCGCGTACGCGTCCTTCAACCAATATGCACATCGACGCGTAAGCACGCATGACGCGCACGCGTCGGTAAAAAAAAAGAGTTTTTCTTCTCCCCTTCCATTTTCTTTTGCTTATCACATTCGTATACTTCTACTCTTCCCATTTTCATTTAGTTTTTGTAGCATGTTTTCATTTTTTATTTTTAGTCATTTTAATAATGGTGTTGCATCTTCCTACTCAATTGTTGAGGATTCATTGCGTTACTTTGGTGCTTCTTGACTTGTTTCATATTGTTGGGTGATGTTTCTCTTCAAATCAATGCTCAATCTTTTATACACTTGTGTTCTTTGTGCATTGATATGACCTTATATTGTCTTTCATGACCCACTCTCTCTTGTTCGAACTTGATGCTCATCATGCTCTTCATGCTTTGACCTTACTCTTGCATCAAGTATCATTGATATGCCATTTTCTCTTATTGTTTCCTCCTCTACATGTTGTAGCTACCATGTAGTAGAGAACCATAAACCTACTTGGCATTAGCCCCCGCCTATGTTCTAATTGCTTTGATATCTTTGTTATAGGCTTAACTTTCTTTCTTTTTCTTTCCTTTTAGGTTGGCCACCAAGAAGGGGGAAAGGAAAAGCTTTTAAATGGGGCAACAAACAAGTCATCCGCACAACCTTTTGAAGGAGCTCATCAATTGTCGCAACCCGTCCACCTTGCTCTTCTTTGCATGCACCGAGGACGGTGCAATCTTCAAGTGTGGGGAGGTCGTTCGACCGATCTCCATGGGTAACAATTTCCTTTTCAACACCAATTCTTAGTTTTCTTTGTTAGATTAGTTATTGCATTGCATGATAGGTCGCATGTTAGTTAGAATTTGTACATATTTTACTACCTTCTTCTTATTAAGACTACTTGGTTAGAGTGATGATTTCTTTCCCAAGAAACCATTTTAGGGTAACCTACCAATTTGAAAAAGAAAATTTGTTGAACTTGCTTGAAAGAATGTATTTTGGAACATGGTTTTTGAGCTAAGAACACAAGCAAGTGAGATTTGAGCCTAATGATGTGGTTACATCTTATAACCACTTATTCTTCCTTCTTGTGTGCATTATTCTCTTCCTATGATTGTAATCTTTGATTTGTTTGATTCTTTATGTCCATTATTTTGTGTATTCATGCATTTATATGATTGAGGCCATCATTTCATTAGCTCACTTACCCAAATGGCCTTACCTTTTATCTTCCATTGTTAGCCAAATTTGAGCCTACGATTAACCTACTTTGTTCTTAATTTAGCACATTACAAGCCTTAAAGCGAAAAACAATAAGTGTCCTTAATTTGGATCTTTGATTGGCTTAGGCTAGTGAGTGTGAGTGTCATTCAAGTGTGGGAAAACTTTGGGACATTGGTTGGGATAAAAGGGTGTTTGTGTTTTGTATTTTTATATTGGGGAATTGGTACATACTCATGTATTGATTAAATGTATAGACCTTATGCATTGATGTTCTTGTGTATAGTTTGAAAGAAAAAAGAAAAAAAAATGAAAAGAAAAAAAGAAATAAAAGTGAAAAAGAAAAAAAGAAAAGAAAAGAAAAAAATGTATATAGAAAAAGAAAGAAAAAAAAGAAGAGTAATAAAGGGGACAAAATGCCCCAAAGTGAAGCTCAATAAGAATCAATGCATAAGTGTTGTGAAATGAAAAGAAAATGCATGAGTATGTGAAAAAGTGAGGAATGGGGAGTTAGATTAGTACTTAATTGCATAGGTCATTATATAGGTTAGGTGGGAAAGTTTCAGTTAATCAAAGATTCAAATCCTAAGTCCACTAGCCAAATATGACCCTACGTTAACCCTAGCCCCATTACAACCTAAGGAAAAGACCTCATGATAATTGTATGCGTGCATTGAATAATTGTTGATTGTTAGATGAAAAACAAATCTTGGGAAGCATGATTAGGGGAGAATTGAGTGGATCAACCCCAAACACCGAGTGACTAGAGTGCAAACACTTCCGGTGAGGGTTCGATGCTCAATTCCTTGATTCCCGGCTTTCACGAGCGTTCTTCTTGCAAGTCTATTTGAACTTCAATTTTTTATATTTGAATTGGTAGGATTCATGAATCGTTATATGATCTTGACCCTACTTGTGCATGAATGACTTGGAGGATTGATTTATTTTTAACCAAGCAGGTACAACCATTTTGCATTTAGTTGCATTCATGTAGATAGGATGCATATAGATAGGTTACATTGAATAAATGTTGATGCCCTTTGCTTTCTCTTGGCTTAAGCATGAGGACATGCTTGGTTTAAGTGTGGGGAGGTTGACAAACCCCAATTTGACGGTTTATCTTGTATTGAATTTAGGGGATTTTATCACCTTTTACCCACATTTATTCAATGAAATAGCATGGTTTTGTATATTCTCCTTTAATTGTGCTTAAGAGTGAAAACATGCTTTTTAGGTCTTAAAATAGCTAAATTTAATTCTCCTTGATTCCATTAGATGCCTTGATATGTTTGCTAAGTGATTTCAGATTTAGAAGGCAAAGATTGGATCAAGGGAATGAAGAAAGAAGCATGGAAAGGTGGAGAACTCATGAAGAAATGAAAGAACCGGAAAGCTGTCAAGCCGACCTCTTCGCACTTAAATGACCATAACTTGAGCTACAGAGGTCCAAATGAGGCGGTTCCAGTTGGGTTAGAAAGCTAACATCCGGGGCTTCGAAAAGATATAAGATTTGCCATAGTTGCTACACGTATGGTGGCGCGCACGCGCAAAGTACGCGCACGCGCCGTTGCTGCCATCTGGTTCACTTAATGCAACATGTGGCCAGCGATTTTAGAAGCCTTGTGGGCCCAATCCAACTCATTTCTGATGCTATTTAAGTCAAGGATTGAAGGGGAATCAACATACTTTTCATACTTTAGAAGTTAGTTACCATTAGTCATAGTTTAGTTTTAGAACTAGTTTCTAGAGAGAGAAGCTCTCACTTCTCTCTAGAATTAGGATTAGGATTAGGTTTAGTTCTTAGATCTAGATTTAGATTCATCTTCTTCTACTTCTATCTTCTCAATTCCTTGTAGTTACATTCATTCTTCTTCCATTCTTTTATTGCAATTTCCTTTATGTTGTTCTTGTATTTTGTTGTAGATCTAGTATTGTTCCTTCTACATTCTTCCAATTCAATAAGAGGTAATTCATAATAAATGTGTCTTCTTTGCTTTTCTATTGTTGATCCCTTATTTTTGTAGTTGTAGATTCCTTTAATTCTTGCATTTAATAATGTTTACTTCTATTGCACTCTATTTGTTTGTTGAAATGCCTCTTCTAGATATAGTATAGATTTTTGTTCCTCTTGGCCTAGGTAGAATAATTAGTGACACTTGAGTTATCTAATTCCTTTGTTGATTGATAATTGGAGAGATTGCTAATTGGTTTGGAGTGCACTAAAGCTAGTCTTTCCTTGGGAGTTGGCTAGGACTTGTGGCTCAAGTCAATTCATCCACTTGACTTTCCTTTCTTTAGTAAGGGTTAACTAAGTGGTAGCAATGAACAATTCTCATCACAATTGAGAAGGATAACTAGGATAGAACTTCTAATTTTCATACCTTGCCAAGAGCCTTTTATAGTTGTTAGTTTACTTTCTTGCCATTTATCTTTCATGCTTCATATCAAAACCCCAAAATAACTCACAACCAATAACAAGACACTCTATTGTAATTCCTAGGGAGAACGACCCGAGGTTTCAATACTTCGGTTTATAAATTTAGGGGTTTGTTACTTGTGACAAACAATCTTTTGTATGAGAGGATTATTGTTTGGTTTAGTAACTATACTTTACAACGAGATTTCATTTGGAAAATTCTAAACCGTCAAAAATCCAATCATCAATTGCATAGACCAAAAGGCATTCTTCTGTAAGCAAACACGCCAGAAGGACAGGTGAATGCTGTTTTCTCTTGATTTTGAGGGTCCACTGCAATTTGATTATAGCCTGAATAGCCATCTAAAAAGCAGTAATAATTGTGACCCGCTAGTCCTTCTAGCATCTGGTCTATGAATGGTAAAGGAAAATGATCCTTCCTGGTGGCTGTATTGAGCCTTCTGTAGTCAATACACATACGCCACCCTGTAACTGTTCTTGTAGGAACCAGTTCATTCTTTTCATTATGAACCACTGTCATGCCTCCCTTCTTGGGGACAACTTGGACAGGGCTCACCCAGGGG
The DNA here is from genome assembly GCF_014773155.1 of Arachis stenosperma. Classification (NCBI taxonomy): domain Eukaryota; kingdom Viridiplantae; phylum Streptophyta; class Magnoliopsida; order Fabales; family Fabaceae; genus Arachis; species Arachis stenosperma. Next base: position 12,392,899 of record NC_080378.1, read on the forward strand.
CTATCAGAAATAGGATAAATAATCCCAGCCTCTAGTAATTTAGTGACCTCTTTCTGCACCACCTCCTTCATGGCTGGATTTAGCCGCCTTTGTGGTTGAACCACTGGTTTGGCATTATCCTCCAATAGGATCTTGTGCATGCATCTTGCTGGGCTAATGCCCTTAAGATCACTTATGGACATCCAAGAGCTGTCTTGTGTGTCCTTAGCACTTGAATTAGTGCTTCCTCTTCCTGTGAATTTAAAGCAGAGCTTATGATCACTGAAAAAGTGTCACCCTCTCCCAGAAATACATACTTCAAGGATGGTGGTAGTGGTTTGAGCTCAGGTTTGGGAGGCTTATCCTCTTCCTGAGGAATTTTTAAAAATTCTTTTATTTCCTCTGGTCCCTCCTGATCAGGCTGAACATCCTTGAAGATGTCCTCTAGCTCTGATTCTAGACTTTCAGTCATATTGATCTCTTCCACCAAAGAGTCAATAATATCAGCGCTCATGTAGTCATTTGATGTGTCTGGATGCTGCATTGCTTTGACAGCATTCAACTTGAACTCATCCTCATTGACTCTCAGGGTTACTTCCCCTTTTTGTACATCAATAAGAGTTCGTCCAGTTGCTAGGAAAGGTCTTCCTAGAATGAGAGTTGCACTCTTGTGCTCCTCCATTTCCAGCACTACAAAGTCAGTTGGAAAGGCGAATGGCCCAACCTTGACAATCATGTCCTCAATTATGCCTGATGGATATTTAATGGAGCCATCAGCAAGTTGGAGACATATCCGGGTTGGTTTGACTTCTTCAGTCAACCCAAGCTTTCTGATAGTGGATGCAGGTATTAGATTGATACTTGCTCCAAGGTCACATAGGGCTATCTTGGTACAAGCACCTTCTAATGTGCATGGTATCATAAAGCTTCCTGGATCTTGAAGCTTTTCTGGTAAGCTTTTCAGAATGACTGCACTGCATTCTTTAGTGAGAAACACTTTTTCAGTTTCTCTCCAATCCTTCTTATGACTTAAGATCTCTTTCATGAACTTAGCATAAGAAGGTATTTGCTCAAGTGCCTCTGCAAACGGAATCTTTATTTCAAGAGTCCTTAGATAGTCTGCAAAGCGGGCAAATTGTTTATCTTGTTCCGCTTGGCGGAGTTTCTGAGGATAAGGCATCTTGGCTTTATATTCTTCAACCTTAGTTGCTGCAGGTTTATTCCCTACAGAGGTGGTTGGAGAAGCCTTTTTAGAGGGGTTACTATCAGCACTCTCAGGTGTCTGATTCCTCATTGGCGTTTGAACGCCAGGATTGGGTGAGGAATGGGCGTTTAACGCCAACTTTTCCCCCCTTTCTGGCGTTTGAACGCCAGAATTGAGTAAGGAATGGGCGTTTAACGCCAACTTTTCCCCCCTTTCTGGCGTTTGAACGCTAGGAGTATTCCTCTCTGGGCTCTTACTATCCTCAGAGGGATTTTGGGCAGTGGTTTGGTTATCCTCTGTCAGTTGTTCCTTTCTTGGCTTTTTGCCACTTTGAGCAGTGTTATTCAATGTCTTTCCACTCCTCAGTTGAACTGCTTGGCATTCTTCTGTTATCTGTTTAGATAACTGCTGTTTTGTCTGATTCAACTGTGATTCTATGTTCTTATTAGCAATTTTAGTTTCTTGGAGCATCTCTTTAAATTCTGCTAACTGTTTTGTCATCAGGTGTAATTGCTGATTAAGCTCAACAATCTATTCTTGAGGATTAGGATCAGTAGCTACTGCCATAGCTTCTTCTTTTGTAGAGGATTCATTGCTAGAGTACAAATATTGATTTCTAGCAACAGTATCTATGAGTTCTTAAGCCTCTTCAATTATTTTTCTCATGTGTATAGATCCACCAGCTGAGTGGTCTAAAGACATTTGAGCTTTTTCTGTAAGCCCATAGCAGAAGATGTCTAACTGTACCCACTCTGAAAACATTTCAGAGGGGCATTTCCTTAGAATACCTATATACCTCTCCCAGGCATTATAAAGGGATTCATTATCCTCTTGTTTAAAGCCTTGGATGTCCAGCCTTAGCTGTGTCATCCTTTTTGGAGGGTAAAATTTATTCAGGAATTTGTCTGATAACTGTCTCCATGTTTTTATACTTGCTGTGGGTTGGTTATTCAACCACCTCTTACCTTGATCTTTTACAGCAAATGGAAACAGTAATAATCTGTAGACATCCTGATCCACCTCTTTATCACGTATTGTGTCAGCAATTTGTAAGAACTGTGCCAGAAACTCAGTAGGTTCTTCCTGTGGAAGACCAAAATACTGGCAATTTTGCTGCACCATGATAATGAGTTGAGGATTTAGCTCAAAGCTGCTTGCTTTAATGGGAGGTATACAGATGCTACTCCCATATGCAGCTGTAATAGGGTTAGCATATGACCCCAGAGTCCTTCTGGACTGCTCAATTCCACTTAGGTCCATGATGGAGAAAGGGAGATGATGCGGATATTATTTTATTTTTATTTTTATTTTATTTTATTTTTTTTAAAAGTAACCGAAAATAATAAAATAAAATGAATGGAAAAAAAATAAAAATTCGAAAACCAAGAGAGAATAAAATCAAAGCAAATTGAAAACTAAATTAAGTAATCAATTAAAAAGATTTTGGAATTTGCAATTAAAAAGATATGATTGAAAATTATTTTGAAAAAGATTTGATTTTTTTTTTGAAATGAGAAAAGAGGAAAACAACAAAATGACACCAAACTTAAAATTTTTAGAAAATCAAGTACAAATTTTCAAAAATTTTAAAGGAAAACACAAAGAAGACACCAAACTTATAATTTTTAAAGATCAAGAAAGGACTAAGGACATGCAAATTCGAAAAATTAAAAGAAAACAAAAGCATGCAATTGACACCAAACTTAAAATATGAAACTAAACTCAAATAAAAGACTCTAAACCAACAAAAATAAAACAGTCCTAATCTAAGCAACAAGATAAACCGTCAGTTGTCCAAACTTGAACAATTCCCGACAACGGCGCCAAAAACTTGGTGCACGAAATTGCAATCACATTTTTGCAATCCCGCACAACTGACCAGCAAGTGCACTGGGTCGTCCAAGTAATACCTTACGTGAGTAAGGGTCGATCCCACAGAGATTGTCGGCTTGAAGCAAGCTATGATTATCTTGTAACTCTTAGTCAGGATATCAATAATTCTCAGGTTTAATTGTGAAAAGTAGAAGAACATGAAATAAATACTTGTTTTGCAGTAATGGAGAACAGGTTGAGGTTTTGGAGATGCTCTATCTTCTGAATCTCTGCTTTCCTACTGTCTTCTTCTTCATGCACGCAAGGCTCCTTCCATGGCAAGCTGTATGTAGGGTTTCACTGTTGTCAATGGCTACCTCCCATCCTCTCAGTGAAAATGTTCAACGCGCTCTGTCACAGCACGGCTATTCATCTGTCAGTTCTCGATCATATCGGAATAGAATCCAATGATTCTTTTGCGTCTGTCACTAATGCCCCACAATCGCGAGTTTGAAGCTCGTCACAGCCATTCAATCCCTGAATCCTACTCAGAATACCACAGACAAGGTTTAGACCTTCCGGATTCTCTTGAATGCCGCCATCAGTTCTAGCTTATACCACGAAGATTCTGATTAAGGAATCCAATAGATATCTACTCAATCTAAGGTAGAACGGAGGTGGTTGTCAGGCACACGTTCATAGGTGAGAATGATGATGAGTGTCACGGATCATCACATTCATCAGGTTTAGGAACAAGTGATATCTTAGAATAGAAGCAAGCGTGATTAAATGAAAAACAGTAGTAATTGCATTAATCCATCAAGACACAGCAGAGCTCCTCACCCCCAACCATGGGGTTTAGAGACTCATTCCGTAGAAGATACAATAGGAAACTTGTAATGTGTCATAAGGTACAGATACAATGTCAAATGGTCCTATTAATAGTGAACTAGTAACCTAGGATATACAGAAATGAGTAAATGACGTAAAAATCCACTTCCGGGGTCCACTTGGTGTGTGCTTGGGCTGAGCATTGAAGCTTTCATGTGTAGAGACTTTTCCTGGAGTTAAACGCCAGCTTTTGTGCCAGTTTGGGCGTTTAACTCCAATTTTTGTGCCAGTTCCGGCGTTAAACGCTGGGAATTCTAAAGCTGATTTGCAACGTCGGTTTGGACCATCAAATCTCGTGCAAAGTATGGACTATTATATATTGCTGGAAAGCCCAGGATGTCTACTTTCCAAAACAATTGAGAGCGCACCAATTGGACTTCTGTAGCTCCAGAAAATCCACTTCGAGTGCAGGGAGGTCAGAATCCAACAGCATCTGCAGTCCTTTTTCAGCCTCTGAATCAGATTTTTGCTCAGGTCCCTCAATTTCAGCCAGAAATTATCTGAAATCACAGAAAAACACACAAACTCATATTAAAGCCCAGAAAAGTGAATTTTAAATAAAAACTAATAAAAACATACTAAAAACTAACTAAAATGTACTAAAAACATACTAAAAACAGTGCCAAAAAACGTATAAATTATCCGCTCATCAACAATCAAAATTTAGGGTTTTAATAGCAAATAACATAAAAACAAAGAATAAAATAAAACAAACAAAAATTGGTTAAGAAAATAATATGATAAAGATAGTTAAGGTATCAGAGATATTTAAATTTCTGGATTAATATTCAATGTTAACTACTTTGATCATGCAAAAATTATGTTCATGGAAAATTATATGTGACTAAATCCTAATTCCATAGACCTTTTTAGTCTCCTCTAACCTTCATTAACCACCAATTCCTTGGTCACTTGATTCCGGTTAGAGGGTTAAGTTCAAAACTAGATTTTGAGCCACACAAACCCTAGATATCCAAAAATAAGATGATTATATGTCACGTATCACGATAAATCCAGATAAATAGAGAGTTGTGAGGAATTTATTTCAAGAAGTAATTCTAATGATATAATATTTCTAAGATTCAAATAGAATTCAAGTTGAATTAGAGTTATTTCCCAATAATCACTAATTCTTAGGATGAAGAACGAAACCAATTCTTAAACAAAAACCAAAAAATTAATCAAGAGTTGAAGAACAAATAATTATTAATCCATCAAAGTAAATAAAGCTCCTAACCTTAACAATGGAGGCTTAGTTCCTCATGGAGAAAATAAACCCTAGTAGAGAAAAGTATGAAAGTGTGGAATGAAAATTAGGAGATCGGCTAGGTCAAGATCTCTTCTCCTTTTATATCTAATCCTAATTAATGTAAAATATATTTTCTAAAACTAAAGAATATCTTTTCTATTTATAAATAAAATAAAAAATTTAATCAAAATAAAACCAAATCTTCGAGTGCATCATTATCAGCGTGGGGACCATTGCATTCTTCAAGGTTGGCGCCTAACTTGAAAAATTCCAAGTTAGGCACTACTATGGCAGCGTGGTAAAGAAGGCTTCTCCAAGTTAGGTGCCACTATGGCAGCATGCATGGGAGACTTTGAGATGATCATGGCACCTAACTTGGGAGAATCCCAAGTTAGGCGCCACCAAGGCCGTATAGTTTAGAAGAAAAGTGTTTACTGTTATATATCATTGAAACGTTCTGAAAGTTGGCTTTCCAATGCCGTTGAAACCAAGTCAATTGGAACTCTGTACCTCAAGTTATGCTCGTTGGAGTGTGAAGAGGTCAGGGTTGACAGCATCTATGAATTCTCTTTGCACTTGTCTTCAATTCTCGATTCCTCCTTGTGTTTTTGCTCCTCTTTTCCTAAATTTCCCTGCAAGAATAGTGAAATAAAAAGAATGAAAGAAATATCCAATTTAAATACCAAAACTCTCCGTAATTAAGCATTATGCGTTTATTTCGTATATGAAAAAGTATAGAAAAGCACAACATGATCTGCACGCATCACAACACCAAACTTAAACTTTGCTTGTCCTCAAGAAAATAATGAATCATACAATATAAATTGACAATCCAAGGTGAGAAGCATAGAAATTCTAATGTTTATGGTTGGCTAGTTAACTAGGCATGCAACACTCATAAAAGAATTTCAAATGATTGATGATTTTATCTTGATCACTTAGCTTTATGAAATCTTTTCTTATATTCCTTCCTTGAAACAAACTTTTCATTTGTTTCTTTTCTTAGCTTCTTGGATGCTTTGCACCATTTGTTTTTATAGCTTCGACTATAAATGCTTTGTTTTCAAGTATTACCACCTGATCTATAAGCACCACAAGCATATAACTAGGGAACTCTTTAAGCTTTGCTTTTGTTTCTTTTCTTTACTCTCTAATCATTGATGCTCAGAGCCTTGAGCTTTGAGGGGGTGCTTTACACTTGAGCGTAGCCTTGACTCTAAGTGTTTTGTTTTCAAGCTTTTTGCTTGATAAATAAACACCACAAGTACTTGACTAATGAGTTGTCATTGGTACTCAGAGCCTTCAGCTTTCTCATTTTCCCTTTCTCTTCCTTTTTTTTCTTTACTTGATCATTAATTGACAAGCTTCTTTAAGGTTTTCAAAATTTCAAAGATTTTATAAAGTGTTCTAGATAGAATTTTAATCAAACAAAATTTAAATGTGTTTGAGAAAAAATAGTCATGCTAGCCTTCCAATACTCATATGCTCATACTAGCTTCTTCTTTAATTACCCTGTTTGTTGATAATCATGATGCTTAATTGTCTTGACTCATAAATTTCAATATAATAATCATGATGTAAAAGTAATATGTTACAATTTAAAACTAGACTATGCTTATCTAAAAGGAAGGACACACATGCATATAATCAAAAAAGAAGGAAACAACCTTAGTTCTCTCTGCCTTTCTCTTCATCATCTTCTTCTTTATCCCCTTTTAAGCTATGTAGAGAATAGCTTCCAATACCAAATTTAGAATGGTTGCTTGTCCTCAAGCAACAAAGAAAGAGAAATAATGGTGATGAAAATAAGAGTAAATAGGACTAGCAAGTGAAAGAAAATCAAGCAATACAGAGGTCTTATTCAAAATAAATTAATCAAATTAAAACAAAACTCAAGGAAAACTAACATAGTATAAAATAGCTAGATTGCTAATGTGTTGCATGGTGATTGTGGCAACACCAAACTTGGTGTGAGGATACCAAACTAAGTGTGATACAATCTATGTGAAACTAGGCCAAGTACCCAATGGGATGCAAATTTGGTGTAGCACACCAAACTTAATCCATGAACACATACACAATCTTAAGCAAAAAAAAAAAAAGATAATGAAAAGAAAATACCAAACATTGGGTTGCCTCCCAACAAGTGCTTCATTAACGTCACTAGCTTGACGGTTGGTTCTTGAATTTCTTCCTCTTCTTCGAGTTGGTTAAGAGAAATGACTTCGATAGACATGAGGAGGAAAATGATACCCACCAAAAAGCAACTCCCATACAACTCTCTAATTCACTAGGACCAAGGAAAGCATATTCAAGTGTTGGGGGAGAAGGCTTCAATTCAAATGTGGGTGGTGCATTTAGATTTTTCTTCTCAGGAGCTTGCATGCATAGAATTGAAGGGACTTATGTGGCTTCCTTCTGAATTATTGGAATGTGCAAGTATGGAGTGTGCATAGCTTCCTCTTTTGTTTGTGCTTCTTCCTCCTTTGTTTGTGCATCTTCCTCTTCTTCCATGTGTGAGGGTGAAGAGTTCTCTAATTCACTGGAGTATGAGCTCTTCTGATTGATTTCCACACTTTCTTCCATAGGATCTTGCATTGTATCTCTTGGAAAGAAATTTGCTTGTATCTTGTCCAGGTGCTTGATAATCAACTCCGCATGTTTCTCTATATTTTTGACACTCATCCTCATATCATGTATGCATTATTTCATGAGAAGCTCAAGAGCCGATGGTTCTTGATATGAATAAAAAGATGATGGCTCTTGATATGAGTAAAAAGAAGATGATTCTTCGTATGAATAAAGAGATGGTGGCTCTTGATATGAATAAAAAGAGGAGGATGGTTCTTGGTATGAATATGGAGATGGTGGTTCTTGATAGATGGAACATGGAGCACTGAAGTTTCTTTGGTCTTTACTTTTTCAACCAAAATTTGGGTAATTTCTCCATGCACAATAATATAAATCACTCCTTGGGTGTGAGTTGTAACCCATATGATCTCTCTCCATTATTTTCCTTAGCACAAAACACCAAACAGAATTAAACGCACCATGTGGTAAACAGAAAAGCTAAGAAAAAAGAACAAAAAGAGATATTAATTTTTTTAAAAAACAATTTTGTTTTTTTAATATAAAAATATTTCAAAAAAGAAAAAAATATATATAATGTAAAAATAAAATAAGAAAATTAAACAAAGAAAAAGTATAATCTAGGTAATCAATCAACTGGAGTTGTTAATTATAATTAATCCACGACAATGACGCCAAAAACTTGGTGCGAAAATTATAACCCACAAACTAACCGGCAAGTGCACCGGATCGTACCAAGTAATACCTCATGTGAGTGAGGGTCGATCCCACGAGGATTAATGGATCAAGCAACAATAGTCAATTGATTATTCTAGTCAAACAATCAAAATTTAGGGTTTTAATAGCAAATAACATAAAAACAAAGAATTAAATAAAAACAAACTAAAATTGGTTAAAAAAATAATATGATAAAGATAATTAAGGTGTCAGAGATATTTAAATTTTCGAATTAATATTCAATGTTAACTACCTTGATCATGCAAAAATTATGTTCATGGCAAATTATATGTAACTAAATCCTAATTCCTTAGACCTTTTCAGTCTCCTCTAACCTTCATCAACCACCAATTCCTTGGTCACTTGATTCCAGTTAGAGGGTTAAATTCAAAACTAGTTTACGAGCCACACAAACCCTAGATACCCAAAAATAAGACAATTATATGTCACATATCGCGTTAAATCTAGATAAATAGAGAGTTGTAAGGAATTTATTTCAAGATGTAATTCTAATGATATAACTTTTCCAAGATTCAAATAGAATTCAAGTTGAATTAGAGTTATTTCCCAATAATCACTAATTCTTAGGATGAAGAACAAAACCAATTCTTAAACAATAATCAAAATATTAATCAAGAGTAAAAGAACAAATAATTATTAATCCATCAAAGTAAATAGAGCTCCTAACCTTAATAATGGAGGCTTAGTTCCTCATATAGAAAATAAATCCTAGTAGAGAAAAGTATGAAAGTGTGGAATGAAAATTAGGAGATCAGCTAGGTCAAGATCTCTTCTTCTTTTATATCTAATCCTAATTAATGTAAAATATATTTTCTAAAACTAAATAATATCTTTTCCTATTTATAAATAAAATAAAAGTTTTAATAAAAATAAAACCAAATCTTCGAATGCATCATTATCAGTGTGGGACCGTTGCATTCTTCAAGGTTGGCGCCTAACTTGGAAAATTCCAAGTTAGGCGCCACTATGGCAGCATGGTAAATAAGGCTTGCAATTAGCAGCATGCATGGGAGACTTTGATATGATCTTGGTGCATAACTTGGAGAATCCCAAGTTAGGCGCCACCAAGGCCATACAGTTTAGAAGAAAAGTGTAGACTATTATATATCATTGGAAAGATCTTAAAGTTGGCTTTCCAATGTCGTTAGAACCATGTTAATTGGATCTCTGTACCTCAAGTTATGCTCGTTGGAGTGTGAAGAGGTCAAGGTTGACAGCATCTATGAATTCTCTTTGCACTTGTCTTCAATTCTTGATTCCTCCTTGTGCTTTTACTTCTCTTTTCATAAACTTCCCTGCAAGAATCGTGAAATAAAAAGAATAAAAGCAATATCCAATTTAAATACCAAAACTCTCCATAATTAAGCATTATGCATTTATTTCGTATATGAAAAAGTATAGAAAAGCACAACATGATGCGCACGCATCACTGATGGCGGAACGACTTAAGTACTACTTTAAGTCTTCTATATGCTGAAAGTGTCTGATTATTGATTCTAATTTTAGTGAATTTAGGGTTGTAGATTTGAACTGCTGAAGTTTTTGATATATCGTAATTAGTGATTCTTAATACTTGATTCTAGTTTTAATATATTTAGGGTTATAGGTTTGAATTGCTGAAAATGTTTGATGCATCCTATTTATTTATTCTTGATTAGAAATTCTAGTTTAGTGAATTTATGGATTTTCCTTCTTGATTATTGACTGTTGTTCTTTGATTGTTGACAATTGGTGTTGTTTAAGTTAATAGTCGATGGATAAAGTTTGTGGTGCATTTCAGTTATAGATGAAAATCTACCAAAATTTTAAAAAAAAATTCTCTATATATTATGGTTATTTGCTTCTGAAGCTTTAATTTATATTATTATATTGGTTTGTTTGCGAATTATTGATAGGTTTGCGCCAAACAACAACGCATGTACTCATGAGATGACCAACATCATCAAGCTGATGTACGACCATCCACGACTGAGCTACAAGAAGATTCCCTCTGAGACTAGAGAGCGATGGTTTCAGAAGTGGGCGGTAAGAACTTAATATAGTCAAACCTTCTTAACTAGTTTATATCATTTATGTTGTTTAATATAGTATATTATGATTAACTAATTTTAAAGTTTCTTTGTGCAGCTAAACTTTATATAGGACAAGGAGCACGATCTCATAATCAGGAAGATATAGGACCATCGTATGGGTAGGCAACTACAACAGATGCTGGAGGATGTATGTGAGAGGCGCAACTGTAAGACCCAAAACTTTTGAAAAGTTATTATGAACTAATCTTAAATTATATATATTTATTTACAGTTTTAAGTTCATAAATTATTTTATTGAAGATAATTTAAGGCAATTTTGATTAATTGGATTTGAAATAAATTAAGGTTTTTATCCAAACTCTATAATTTTGAATTATCTTCTTATTTACAATTTAAAGTCTTGGAAATTAAAAAAAATAATAATGATATTTGGCAATTTAAATTACAATTTTATCTAATTTTACAATTATCAAATTATTTTCTATATTTAAATTATAAAATTAATAGTTGTAAAATAATAAGATTTTTATATGATAATATTTTTATAAATAAATACTTTAGGTCTTGTTAATGAAGAAAATTAATTATATTGTATTATATTTTTAATTAGAGTATTTGGGTGAAAACCAAATAGCAATTTAATACAACTAATAATATTTTAAAATAATTTTAAGGATTCAATTAGTTTTCAAATTAAACAAAAAAAAAGCCAATTTTATACACAAACCCTAATTTTATTAACACACACATTTCTCCCTTTTCCTAAGTGAAACCTTAGCTACTCAACCCCCACAGAACTCAACACAACACCCTCATTCACACTTCTTAACCCTAGCCACCCCATAACCCACGGTCAGGAAAAGAAAGAAGAAAAGAAAGAAAGAAAAGGGGTTCCAGGGGAGGGGGATTGAGGAAGAAGAAAGGGAAGAGAGAAGAGGGAGATCCGGAGGGAGGAAGAGCACCGGAGAGGGAGCAGCTCGCCACCGCTATGGCGCCCTGCTGCTCGTATTGCCGCCGTCCACCCTGTCACCGCCATTCGTGCTCCAGCTGGTCACCACCGCCGCGCCGTGTTCTACGCCGTCGCCGTCATTACTCCGTCACGAGAGAAGGACGCGTGAAGGAGGGAGCAGAACCGCAAAGAGAGATGGCTCGCAGGTGAGGGGGTCGCGGGCTTGGAGCCGTCGTGCCTAAGTTGCCACCACGTCCTCGTCGCGTTGCCGCCGTTGTCCTCACCACGCCACCGTCATCCATGGAAGGAGCTGAAGAGAGAGAGTGCACGAAGAGAGAAGCAGCCGGTTCAGCCACCACCGCTATGTCCAGCCGCCATCGCTTGCTCCGTCGCTGCTCCTGGAGGTGGGTGGTCGAGCCTCTGGACGTATGTTTTGAAAAATACATGTTAAGTTCAAATAGACTCATATTTTAGTATTAAATATTTCAAGAGTTGCCATAATATCCAAGCTATCAGAATGACACAGCCAGAAGCGTGACATTTTGATAGTTAAGGTGTTACAGCCACCACCTTACTTCCTGGCTCCACCCAGAAATGAAGAAGGTTATGTATGTTCAGTAGGAGACCGATGAGGGGTTCAAGCATCTGCTTCTCACAAACAGAGCTAACAGGGCATTGGCCAGGTCGTTCAAGTATACCGGCTGTTTAGCGACCTTCATGAAGACTAAGGTCAAGCTGATATGTAGATTCTCTAATTTTGTTATTAATTTATTTATATTCTTTGACATATCATTAGTAGGCATTCTAACATATTGTTTCAATGCAACATGTGTAGTCAAAGTCGTTGGATCACAATGCGACATTGGCGGAGATCTTTAAGTACACCCACACTTTGAAGGAGAACACAGTGAGATTTGCTGATCAGCGGTCTATGGATCATTATATGGGTAAACATTTGATCTTGTTATATAAAATTTTCAATTAACTATATAGTTGTCATTCTAATCATAATAACATGTGTTACACAAGAGTCATACACGCCGAGATTAGAGGCCACAACTCAGCAATTTCAGAAAAGTGTGGAGGACGCAGGTTGCTCTGCTGCTTCAGTCATCGATCCCGATGCGGTTTGGCACGAGACAAACTCAGCACGTATAAGAACCGCGAATACGAACTAGGTCATTCTTCGCCAGCAGCCTCCATACCTCCATGTCTTCCTCTGCCTCCAATCAAGCTGTCGATCTCGAAAAAGGCATTGATTTCAGGCTGTGGGTGCAGGAGCTCACTCGAAGCCATTATGAACAAGCTTAGGAGCTGAACGAGACTCGAGAGAGGCATCAAGAGATACTCGAATGCATGACAGAAATGAATGAGCTCAGGCTAGAGTTGAGGGAGAAGCTGGAGCGGCTTTAGCAGATGGAGCAGCAGATGAGGGTGTACCAAGCTCAGATGCGAGCCAGTGGCAGCAGCTTTGCTGGTAGGGCATAGACATCACCGCCTTCTTTGCCACCTCAATAGGACAACGGATTTGACGATGACGACGACTACCAGGATCTTTAGAATTTAGGTCTTTGTTTTACTGTTTCATTGTATTTGATTTATTTGACTTTTAATTTATTGGAACATTTGATATTTAATAATATTACATAATTAGTTTCTATTATTTATAATTTGACCACAAATTGTGTAAAAAATAAATTTAAACAAAAAATAAAATTAAAAAGGAAAAAATTAAAAAAATTGTATCACAACATTTAAAAAAAATGACATTACTATCGGATTTATCTAGCGCATAATCCGACGGTAATAGTGCGAAAAACAGGATATTGTGGTGCCAATGTTACCGTCGAAAAAATTCGCCAATAACCAAATAATTTTTCGGCCAGGTCGTAGAATTCAACAGTAGTTACTGTCGGACAAAAGAATCTGGCAGTAACTAGTTACTGGCGATGTTTATACCGTTGGATTTTTTTATGGTAAATCAGTCAGTAATTAATTTACTATCATATTTTATTCTTTTTTTTGTGGTAATTATGATATTTAGCATTTTTCTTGTAGTGCAATAGTGAAAAAGAAGAGAGAGTTTCAATCTAAAAATTGAGAGTGAGTGAGACATTCCTTGAGAGAAGTGAGGAAACCTAGTGAATATGAAGAACAACTTTTTTTATGTTAGTTTTTCATTTGTGTTTTTTTTTTTTTTTGAACGGTTATATATATATGAGAGATTAGGGATATGGGAGAGCATCAACGAGATTTCCTTTAGTATAGATAAATAATCAGATGTATTTTTATTTTAAATTATTTAAAATTTGAAATATAAAATTAAAGTTAGTTAAATTTTAAAATTTGATTAATTTAAAGGGGTAATTTTTATCCAACGTAAAAGAAAGGATATTTAGGTTTTTTATAAAATTAAATAAAATTTTTGTTTTTGTTAAATTATATCAATGTTTTAGTAAAAATATTAATATGATATATATTTTTTTAAAAATAAATATTGATGTGGATAATATAATTCACGTATCATTTTATTATTGAGTATTTACCAATTTCGGTCTTTAAAGAATTTCAGACTACACACTTTAGTCCCCAATTAAAATTAATTACTCAATTAGTCTGTAACAATTAACTCCGTCAATCACTTAGGTCATTTATTCCATCAACTCTAACGGAAGACAAAATGGTCCCTGACAACTCTATTGGAGAACAAAATGGTCCCTAACAACTCTAACAGGAGACAAAATAATCTCTGACCCCCCTCTGTTCGGAAACGACACTGTTCTCTCCCAATTTCCATTATATCTCGCATAACCCTAACATTCATACTCTCCTTCTTTACCTTCACAATCTTCTTTTCTATATTTTCCTTCCACCTCTTCAACTCTAAGATCAAGCCATGCTGGTATAACTGTCACGAGTGTCGCACCTACCTCAACATGTCATGGACCACACACTTCCTAAATCTCTGTGACTGGTACACCCACCTCCTCCACACTTCACTCACCAGAAGCATCCACTTCCACGTCCTCGATAACAGCATCACATCCAAATCCGACAATGTCTACCACATTCTCAAGACCAAGTTTCACAACTATCTCAAGGGCACACCTTTCTCCACTCACCGGCAAGTAATATAGATTGATGGATAATAGGACATCATGAGAAGATTCTCCTTTGACATCATATGCAAATTCTTATTTGGAATGGACCCCAAGTGTTTTATTCCTTCTCTCACGGAGTCTAAGCTGGCAAACAGTTTCGACCTCACATCCAAGCTATTAGTACAGCGAGCAATGTCGCTGTTGCCACTCATATGAAAACTGAAGCGATTACTGAATATTGGTTCGGAGACGCTAAAGGAAGCAATCAAAGTGGTAGACAATATGGCCATAGAGATGATAGGTGTAACACCCTACCATACAGAGTCTTATGCTTAAGTCATAATTCAGAGATGGCCAGGTATTACGACCTCTAAAATAAAAATTTAGTACATATAGTAGTATGAATGATTGATTATAACTAGGAGCCTTTGTAGAAAAAGGGGTAAACAAAAATCGCAACTCAAAAGCGCAACACTCCGATCGATAACGTAGCGAACAAGGGTAAACCAACGCGAGATTATATATATACAAAGGAGTGTCAAAAACAGGAATATCAAGACCCAGAATCCGGCTGCGAAGATAACCGGTCCGAGCATAGTAATATATACATATGATAAAATAATGAAAACCCCAAAGGAAACCCAAAGGGACATAAATACATAAACCTATTCTCCAAAATCTCCCATAAGAGGAGTCATCACAGTTTGTATTATTTAATGGAGATAAAAGTATCTAAGCAAGATATATAAACCAAAACATAGCCCCGAGAGCAAAGGATCTTCGCAACATAGAAGTCTCCAGCATGCATCAGCGGGACACCTCACGTCCTGCATCTGAAAACCACAAAATCCGCATGGGTGAGAACCAGAGGTTCCCAGCATGGTAACAGCTTCCACACATATAATACATAATAATAGAGGAAAGCCGAAGGCAAACCTAGAACTTCCTCCAGATAATATCAAAGCTTATAAACAAGCTAAACCATATAAGGGCATCTGACTAAAGATTCTTCAGTCTAACTAATACTTCCCTTTCCAATTCCTTCAAACCTCCCAACCACCAGCAGGATACAATATAGCAAACACAGTTATATCAAACAAAGAATATCAAATAGGAGCAAGTAAGACATTTAGGCAATTAGCAAGTTATATGCAGTCAAATAGGCAATCTCAAACAATTCACATAATATGCATATGATGAATGCCTGTCCCTAGTGGCTGATGATATCATCTGTCGGTTATAGAGCCAACCCGACAAGTCCCGGTAGCTAACCATTGGACTGTCCCTCTGTCATGCATCCCCAACTCGAGTTAAACTCATCATAAACTTGATCATAATCATGATCTATATCCATCACCCTCACTGGTGAATATTTACGGGGGCGAGCTCATCCGAGTCTTTCACAGTGCCCGGCTACACTTATGACATAGGGTCAGAAGAGTATCAAGTCTCAACCTAGAGCACGTGGTGGCTAGCCACTGCTACTACCCAGGGAAACTCGTAACTCCGATAGTGGAAGTGCAAATCACAATTATCAATAATTCAGCATAAACATGCATGAATTCTCATCCATGGATCAACATCCATATCAGCCATTCCGGCTCATGGTTAAATCCATAACCAGCCAATATTCATAGCATACACAGCTATTCCGGCTCACGGTTAAATCTATAACCAGCCATTTCATTAACAATTACAGCCTTTCGGCCCATGGCATAACAAGCACTTCCACCACCATCCTCCGCATCTCACATAATCATCTTGATCCTCATTGATCATTCATATTTCCCTTGCTTCACTCGCAAGTTAACTCATTCACTAGCCCCTTTCTAATAGCTAGGCATGTCATAATGATTTAAGACATAAATGGTGAGATCGGAGGCTTAGAAGTATGAGATTTGGCTTTTAAAACTCAAAAATCAACTTTGGGATGAAAACAGGGCCACGCGTACGCGCACTCCACGCGCACGCGTGGATGGCCTCAAAAACTCATCGACGCGTAAGCGTCATGCACGCTAACGCGTGGATTCCAAACTTGCCCATCGACGCGCACGCGTCAACCGCGCGTACGCGCGGGTGTTCTCGTGCCCTAGGCACAACACCGGCACAGTTCTGGCATAACTCTCTGGAAAATGGCTGGGCATTGGGTGCAGCACAATCGGCGCGCCCGCGCACATCACGCGCACGCGTGGATGGCACTTCTTGGAAGATCGGCGCGTACGCGCCAGGTGCGCCCACGCGCAAGGGGTCATTCTGCTAAAAATTTTCTAAGTTAAAAGCTGCAGAATTCACAGATTTAGACCCCAATCTTCCAACGGACATAACTTCCTCGTTTTAAATCGTTTTTCACCCGTTCTTCGAACGGCATGGACATCCCGGATCCAATTTCATTTTTAAACAGATTTGGTACAAAACGGAGATCCGTAGTCCAAGTTATGTCTCATCAAAGTATGCCCAAAAACCATATTTTCATACAAAACCACAATATGCCATTTTCAAAACAAACCATTTTCAACTCTTTTCAAAGTCAATCAAAACATGCCAATTTCATCCCTTTTCTTTGAAATCAATCAAAATGTATCAAATTCAACATCAAGCCTCCTCAACTCACACATTGACACATTACCACAATTTACCAAAATCACTATCTCATCATTTTAGCCCACTTCACCCAAGTGGCTCAAACTCAAACATATTGACATATCATATACTATTCCTCATGCCAATTTTCAACAACACCAATTCCAATTAACCATCATTATACATAATCAATATCATATTCACCATCAACATGGTTCAACCCACAATTCAACCATAACCACTCATCAAGCATATATCACAACATGCATACTTCTCATACATCATACCATTAAGGCATCAATAATCATCATCACATATATGACCACATCATATATCTCAATCATTCAACAACATCAACAATTCAATGCCTATCTTAGGGCCTCTAGCCTAAGTATTTCCTACCACATTACATATTAGATACGGGAAACCGAAACCATACCTTAGCCGATTTTCCCAAGCTCCACCGGAGCACTTCTAAACCACTTATCCTCAAGCTCACAAGGCCTCAACACCTCCAAGAGCAGATTTTTCACCACCAAACCCTTTCCAAGCTTTTCAAAGTCACCACTCCAGCTCCAATATCCACACATACACAACCTAAGCCACAACCATCATACCCATACACAACATCTCAAAACCCAAGCATCTGAAATGGACCAATGTATCGAGGATTCAACTTCTTTGCTTTAATCGCCCTACCTACTCCCGTGGTCGGAGTAACCTTAAGGAAAACATGGTCTCCTTCCTCAAATTCTAAGGGCTTCCGCCTCTGATCGGCGTAACTCTTTTGACGACTCTGCGCCGTAAGCATCCTATCACGGATTTTCTTGACTTGTTCAGTAGTCTCAGCTATCATTTCCGGTCCCAACAAGCTTTTCTCTCCAGCTTCATACCAACATAGCGGAGATTGACATTTTCTCCCATACAAGGCCTCATACGGAGCCATTCCGATGCTCGCATGATAACTATTATTGTATGCAAACTCCACTAATGGCATATACCGATCCCAACTCGCCGGTTGGTCCAAAACACAAGCTCTCAACATATCCTCTAGTGTTTGGATCGTCCTCTCAGATTGACCATCTGTTTGAGGATGGTAAGCCGTGCTCAAGCTTAATCGGGTTCCAAAAGCCTTCTGAAATGCACCCCAAAACCTTGAAGTGAAATGAGGATCTCGATCAGAGATTATAGTAGCAGGTACACCATGAAGTCTCACAATCTCCTTTATGTATAACCGTGCTAGCTCCTCAAGGGTGTAAGTCATACGAATGGGCAAAAAGTGAGCTGACTTTGTCAGTCGGTCCACAATCACCCAGATAGCATCAAAACCAGCCCTAGTCCTTGGCAATCCTGACACAAAGTCCATTGCAATACTTTCCCACTTCCATTGTGGAATCTCTAAAGGTTGCAACATACCGGCAGGCTTTTGATGTTCAATCTTTACTTTTTGACAAGTTAAGCACTTTGAAACATATTCCGCCACATCATTCTTCATACCCGGCCACCAAAACATCACCTTTAAATCATGGTACATCTTAGTACTTCCCGGGTGAATGGAGAATCCGCTTTTGTGTGCCTCCTTTAAAATATCTTGCCTCAAAGTGCCAACATCCGGCACAATGATCCTACCCTTGAATCTCCATAACCCATCTTTTTCTTCTGACACTCTCCACTGTTTTCCTTGCTCAATGGCCGGTAACACCTTCCATAAGGCATCATCATTCTGATGAGCCTTTAGGAGTTCGGACTTAAAGTCACTTGAGATTTCTAATCGGCTCAAACATAAAGTTCCGGATACTTTTCGAGCACCAATTTTAAGACTCTCGAATCCCTTGAGCAACTTCTCCTCTTGAAGCATCATCCAAGCCGCATATAATGACTTCCGACTCAACGCATCCGCCACTACGTTCGCCTTTCCCGGATGGTAATGCAACTCAAAGTCGTAGTCCTTCAACAATTCCATCCACCTTCTCTGCCTCATATTAAGCTCTCTCTGATCAAAGAGATACTTCAAGCTCTTATGATCAGAGAAGACTTGGAATTTAACCCCATAGAGATAATGCCTGCACACCTTCAAGGCAAACACAACCGCAGCGAGTTCCAAATCATGCGTAGGGTAACTAACTTCATGAGGTCTCAACTGTCGTGAGGCATACGCCACCACATTACGATGCTGCATCAGCACGCACCCTAAACCCTTTAATGAGGCATCACAATACACCTCAAATGGCTCATTCGGCTCGGGTAACACTAACACAGGTGCAGTAGTCAACTTTTTCTTCAATGTCTGAAAGCTCTCCTCGCACTCAGGAGTCCAAACAAACGGAGTGTCTTTGCAGGTTAACTTTGTCATTGGTAACGCTATCTGTGAAAAGCCCTTGATAAACCTTCTGTAATAGCCAGCTAAACCCAGAAAACTCCTTATCTCTGTTATGGTGGTTGGTTGTTTCCAATCCATCACCGCCTCCACCTTAGTTGGATCTACTGCTATTCCCTTCTTACTCACCACATGGCCCAAAAACTTCACCTCACTCTTCCAAAACTCACACTTAGACAGTTTTGCATAAAGTTTCTTCTCCTTTAGAATCTGCAACACGGTCCTCAAGTGTTCCGCATGCTCTTCTTCAGTCTTGGAATAAATCAGTATGTCATCAATGAAGACAACAACGAATTTATCCAGAAACGGACGGAAGACTCTATTCATGTAATCCATGAATACCGCAGGGGCGTTCGTCAACCCAAAAGACATTACGGTGTACTCGTAATGACCATAACGAGTTCTGAAAGCGGTCTTAGGGATATCCTCACCCCTCACCCTTATCTGGTGATAACCGGATCGCAAATCAATCTTGGAGAAAACTCCAGCTCCTTGTAACTGATCCATGAGATCATCAATTCTCGGCAATGGGTACTTATTCTTTATCGTAACCTTGTTCAGCTGCCTGTAATCCACACAGAGCCGCATACTCCCATCCTTCTTCTTCACCAGTAACATTGGAGCACCCCACGGAGAGACACTTAGTCGTATGAAATTCTTTCCCAATAAATCCTCTAACTGAGACTTTAGCTCGTTCATCTCTAACGGTGACATCCTATAAGGAGCACTTGAGATTGGTCCCGCCCCGGGCACCAACTCAATTACAAACTCAACCTCTCGGTTAGGTGGAAACTCATCAATATCATCGGGAAACACTTCCGGAAATTCACCCACAACCGGAATCTGTTCCAACCTTTGATCATCACCCGAAACACCCGCGGTTAGCAACATGATACCCTGACATTCGATTCCAGAACAGTTCACCATCATCGAATTCAAGTAATAATTATTCACCACGACCGGCCCTTCTGTATCTTTCGGCATAAAGTACACCGACTTTGTAGAACAATCTAGCAGAACATGGTTCTTAGTTAACCAGTCCAATCCCAAGATAAGATCAAGATCGACCATCGGTAAGCAGATTAAATTATGAACAAAATCACGCTGCTTGAACCTAAAGGAAACTTCCGGGCATCCTAGCCTAGTTACCATGGCTTCATGGGTAGCATTGTACACTCTTAGATCATAACCTAAAGTTACAATCTTCAGTCCTAACTCATGGGCTTGCTCAAATGCAATGAATGAATGTGATGCTCCCGAATCAAATAAAGCATTTAAGGTTTGACCAGCTATTTCACAGTTACCTCGAATGAGTGTCTCAGATCCCTCAGCTCCTACAGCTGAAGTAGTGAACACCCGACCAGTCTGTTGTGCTTTTTCAGCACCTTGTTTCTGCTTCTCAGGACAATTTACGGCTTTATGCCTCACCTTTCCACAAGTGTAGCACAAACCCCATCTGGCCTTGCATGGTGCTCCCAGATGGTGACTCCCACACCTAGTACAAGCTTGATCATTCTGAGGTTGCTTCCCAAATCTTTTCCCTTGGAAGTTGTTGTTGTTGGGCCTCCTAAAGGAACCTCTCCTCTTGAAAAGCGGACCTCTAGGTGCAATGCTCTTCCCTCGATTTTGTGGGAATGATCCCCTTTGACTCCCTTTCTCAGCGGTTGCCCTCTTCACACACTCTTCAGCGACCCTACACTTGTTTACCAACTCGGAGAAAGTCCTAATCTCCATTGGTCCCACTGAACTGAAAATATCACTCCGGAGTCCTCCTTCATACTTAACACACTTCCATTCCTCATATTCCACCGGAGTCCCTTGGCACATACGAGAGAACCTGAACAGCTCCTCAAACTTGTCAGTATACTCTGATATGGACATAGTACCCTGTTTCAGCTATAACAATTCAAGTTCCTTAGCCGTCCTAGCAGAAGTCGGAAAGTACTTCTTATAGAACTCTTCTTGAAAGACATTCCAGGTGATATAGTCATCACCCTGTTGCAGAAGACGTCGGATGCCTTGCCACCAATGCGACGCCTCACCGGTGAGCATATAAGTGGCAAACTCGACACGCTGTCCTTCAGGTACCACTTGTGCTTGTAATGCTCGCTCTATAGCCTGAAACCATGTATCAGCCTCAGTCGGACTAGTAGTTCCCTTGAACTTAGGTGGATTAACCTTCAAAAAGTTTGCCAGTGTCATCGGGCCCTGAACTCCACCTCCATCATTACCATGGTTGTTCATCTGTTGACCAAGAGCCTCAGCAGTGGCTTGCATAGCAGCAGCCATGTTCTCCAACGCAGCCATAAAGTTCACCGGGTTATTAGGGTTATTCTCCGGTGCACGAGCATTCGTACGACCTCTCGCACTACCTCTACCGCGTCCACGAGGCGCCATCTGGTTCCTATACATACCAAACAATCGATATTAAGTTGATCAGTCTCAATATCGGAAGTCTAGTACTTCAAAGTCCCAAATGCATGCTCATGAACATTTATGCCAACTATATCAAGCAGATATACTAATAGCACATAACACACACACAGAGAATGCACAGAAGCATAATCAGTCCATCCCTCAGGCTCTACAGGAACGAACTGCTCTGATACCATAATGTAACACCCTACCATACAGAGTCTTATGCTTAAGTCATAATTCAGAGATGGCCAGGTATTACGACCTCTAAAATAAAAATTTAGTACGTATAGTAGTATGAATGATTGATTATAACTAGGAGCCTTTGTAGAAAAAGGGGTAAACAAAAATCGCAACTCAAAAGCGCAACACTCCGATCGATAACGTAGCGAACAAGGGTAAACCAACGCGAGATTATATATATACAAAGGAGTGTCAAAAACAGGAATATCAAGACCCAGAATCCGGCTGCGAAGATAACCGGTCCGAGCATAGTAATATATACATATGATAAAATAATGAAAACCCCAAAGGAAACCCAAAGGGACATAAATACATAAACCTATTCTCCAAAATCTCCCATAAGAGGAGTCATCACAGTTTGTATTATTTAGTGGAGATAAAAGTATCTAAGCAAGATATATAAACCAAAACATAGCCCCGAGAGCAAAGGATCTTCGCAACATAGAAGTCTCCAGCATGCATCAGCGGGACACCTCACGTCCTGCATCTGAAAACCACAAAATCCGCATGGGTGAGAACCAGAGGTTCCCAGCATGGTAACAGCTTCCACACATATAATACATAATAATAGAGGAAAGCCGAAGGCAAACCTAGAACTTCCTCCAGATAATATCAAAGCTTATTGATGAGCGGATAATTTGTATGCTTTTTGGCATTGTTTTTAGTATGTTTTTAGTATGATCTAGTTAGTTTTTAGTATATTTTTATTATTTTTTAGTTAAAATTCACTTTTCTGGACTTTACTATGAGTTTGTGTGTTTTTCTGTGATTTCAGGTATTTTCTGGCTGAAATTGAGGGATCTGAGCAAAAATCTGATCCAGAGACTCAAAAGGACTGCAGATGCTGTTGGATTCTGACCTCCCTGCACTCGAAGTGGATTTTCTGGAGCTACAGAAGCCCAATTGGCGCGCTCTCAACGGCGTTGGAAATTAGACATCCTGGGCTTTCCAGCAATATATAATAGTTCATACTTTGCCCAAGATTTGATGGCCCAAACCGGCGTTCAAAGTCACCTCAAGAAATTCCAGCGTTAAACGCCGGAACTGGCACCTAATTGGGAGTTAAACGCCCAAACTGGCACTAAAGCTGGCGTTTAACTCCAAGAAGAGTCTCTACACGAAAATGCTTCATTGCTCAGCCCAAGCACACACCAAGTGGGCCCGGAAGTGGATTTTTATGTCATTTACTCATTTCTGTACACCTTAGGCTACTAGTTTTCTATAAGTAGGACCTTTTACTATTGTATTAAAGATCTTCGGATCTTTGGAACCTTTTTCTAGAGATCTTTTGATCACTTTGGGAGGCTGGCCATTCGGCCATGCCTAGACCTTGTTCTTATGTATTTTCAACGGTGGAGTTTCTACACACCATAGATTAAGGTGTGGAGCTCTGCTGTACCTCGAGTATTAATGCAATTACTATTGTTCTTCTATTCAATTCCGCTTGTTCTTTGTCCAAGATATCACTTGTTCTTCAACTTGATGAAGGTGATGATTGACGCCCATCACCATTCTCACCCATGAACAAAGTGACTGACAACCACTCTTGTTCTACAAGCATCTGAGGCTTAGTGAATATCTCTTGGATTCCTGATTGCACGATGCATGGTTGATCGCCTGACAACCGAGTGCTCGCCTGACAAACGAGCCAACCATTCCGTGAGATCAGAGTCTTCGTGGTATAGGCAAGAACTGATGGCGGCATTCAAGAGAATCCGGAAGGTCTAACCTTGTCTGTGGTATTCTGAGTAGGATTCAATGATTGAATGACTGTGACGTGCTTCAAACTCCTAGTAGGCTAGGGCGTTAGTGACAGACGCAAAAGTATCAATGGATATTATTCCGGCCTGAACGAGAACCGACAGATGATTAGCCTATGCTGTGACAGAGCATCAGGGACGTATTTTCACTGAGAGGATGGGAGGTAGCTGCTGACAACAGTGAAACCCTACACGAGCTTGCCATGGAAAGGAGTAAGAAGGATTGGATGAAGGCAGTAGGAAAGTAGAGAGACGGAAGGGAATGCATCTTCATACGCTTATCTGAAGTTCCTACCAATGAATTACATAAGTATCACTATCTTTATCTTTTATGTTATTTTCGTTCATCATCATATACATTTGAGTTTGCCTGACTAAGATTTACAAGATGACCATAGCTTGCTTCAATGCTAACAATCTCCGTGGGATCGACCCTTACTCACGTAAGGTATTACTTGGACGACCCAGTGCACTTGCTGGTTAGTTGTGCGAAGTTGTGTAATGCCATGGAATTGAACCACCAAGTTTTTGGAGTTCATGACCAGGGATTATGAGAGTTGTGAAAAGTATTGTTCACAATTTCGCGCACCAAGTTTTTGGCGCCGTTGCCGGGGATTGTTCAAGTTTTGAGCAAGCTTTTGGTAACAATGCCTGGGATTGTTCTAGTATGGACAACTGACGGTTCATCTTGTTGCTTAGATTAGGTATTTATTTTTTTCAAAATTCTTGAAGATGAATTCTAGAGTTTCATGATGATTTGTTGAAATCTGGCAGGCTGAGAAGCCATGTCTAATCTGATTGGACCGAGGTTTCAACTTATCACCATAAGAGCTTGTTGATTTTCATCAATTTTGCTTTTGGAGCAGTGATCTGCTAAGGCTTGGCTGACCTTTGGTCATGTCTAGTGTTTTGGACCGAAGCTTTCTTTGAAAGCTTGGCTGGCTGTGAAGCCATGTCTAATTCCTGGACCGGAGTCTTAGACTAGCATTGCACTGATTCCTGGAATTCTCATCAAGAATTTTGATATCTTTTTCCACTTAATTTTCGAAAAATACAAAAAAAAATTACAAAATCATAAAAACCAAAAAGATTTTATGTTTCTTGCTTGAGTCTAGTGTCTCATCTTAAGTTTGGTGTCAATTACATGCATTCATTCATGTGTCTTAAGGATCTTCAAGTAATTCTTGATGATTTCTTACTTCTGATCTTTGAATTCTTTTGACTTGAGTGTTTATGTGTCTCATATAGTGTCAGTAGTATACAAACTGCTAAGTTTGGTGTCTTGCATGCATTGTTATTTGATTCTTGTTGCATTTTGATTATTAAAAATCCAAAAATATTTTTTATTTGTGTCTTTTCAAGTCAATAATACAAGGAATTGAAGATTCAGAACATACTGCAGAGGAATTATACAGAAAAAGCTGGGCATTCAAAAATGCCCAGTGAAGAAGGCAGACTGGCGTTTAAACGCCAGCCAGGGTACCTGGTTGGGCGTTTAACGCCCAAAGAGGTAGCATTTTGGGCGTTAAACGCCAGAATGTATACCATTCTGGGCGTTTAACGCCAGGATGGTGCTAGGGGGAGAATTTTGTTTTCAAATCAATTTTTTTTCAAGTTTTCAAAGTTTTTCAAAATCAAATCTTTTTCAAATCATATATTATCAATCAAATGTTTTCAAAATCAATTTCTTTCCTTTTTCAAAGATACTTACTAACAATTAATGATTTGATTGAACATTTTTTGCCTTTTCTGTTAAGGAAGGTTTTATGTTTGATTCATATCTTTTCTTGTTAGGCAAGTCACTAATTTTCAAAATCAAATCTTTTAAAATTGTTTTCAAAACATATCTTTTAAAATTGTTTTCAAATCAT
This sequence comes from Arachis stenosperma, assembly GCF_014773155.1. NCBI lineage: Eukaryota > Viridiplantae > Streptophyta > Magnoliopsida > Fabales > Fabaceae > Arachis > Arachis stenosperma. The sequence goes on from NC_080378.1 coordinate 12,418,690, forward strand.
ATCTTCTCAATCACATCTTTTTAAAACCATAACTTTTCAATCAAATCTTTTTAATCACATCTTTTTCAAAATAGTTTTCAATCAAATCTTTTTGACTTCTAATTTCAAAATCTTTTTCAAAAATCACTTGATTTCTGTTCCACTTTCAATTTTCGAAAATTATCAACATCTTTTTAATTGAATTTTCGAAAATTCTCTTCCCTCCTTCCCACATCCTTCTATTTATGGTGTACTACTCCTTCTTAATGCACAATTTGAACTCTATCTAATCAAGTTCGAATTCTTCTACCTTCTCTTCTTCTATTTTTCTTTTCCTCTGACACTTCAAGGAATCTCTATACTGTGACATAGAGGATTCCACATTTTCTTGTTCCCTTCTCTTTCTTATGAGCAGGAGCAAAGACAAAGGCATTCTTGTTAAAGCTGACCCTGAACCTGAGAGGACCTTGAAGAGAAAGCTAAGAGAAGCCAAAGCACAACTCTCTTTAGAGGACCTGACCGAATTCTTCAAGGAAGAAGAACACATGGCAGCCGAAAACAACAACAATGCCAACAATGCAAGGAAGGTGCTGGGTGACTTCACTGCACCTACTCCTGATTTCTATGGGAGAAGCATCTCTATCCCTGCCATTGGAGCAAACAACTTTGAGCTTAAGCCTCAATTAGTTTCTCTAATGCAACAGAATTGCAAATTCCATGGACTTCCAATGGAAGATCCTCATCAGTTCCTAGCTGAATTCTTGCAAATCTGTGACACAGTCAAGACTAATGGGGTTGACCCTGAGGTCTATAGACTGATGCTATTCCCTTTTGCTGTAAGAGACAGAGCTAGAATATGGTTGGATTCTCAACCTAAAGAAAGCCTGGACTCTTGGAAAAAGCTCGTCAATGCCTTCTTGGCAAAGTTCTTTCCACCACAAAGATGGAGTAAGCTTAGAGTGGAAGTCCAAACCTTCAGACAGAAGGATGGAGAATCCCTCTATGAAGCTTGGGAAAGATACAAACAATTAATCAGAAGATGTCCCTCAGACATGCTTTCTGAATGGAGCATCATAGGTATCTTCTATGATGGTCTATCTGAACTATCCAAGATGTCTTTGGATAGCTCTGCTGGAGGATCTCTTCATCTGAAGAAGACGCCTACAGAGGCTCAAGAGCTAATTGAAATGGTTGCAAATAACCAATTCATGTACACTTCTGAAAGGAATCCTGTGAACAACGGGACTAATCAGAAGAAAGGAGTTCTTGAGATTGATACTCTGAATGCCATATTGGCTCAGAACAAGATATTGACTCAACAAGTCAATTTGATTTCTCAAAGTCTGTCTGGAATGCAAAATGCACCTGGCAGTACTAAGGAAGCTTCATCTGAGGAAGAAGCTTATGATCCTGAGAACCCTTCCATGGAAGAGGTGAATTACCTAGGAGAACCCTATGGAAACACCTATAATTCTTCATGGAGAAATCACCCAAATTTCTCATGGAAGAATCAAGAGAGACCTCAACAAGGTTTCAATAACAATAATGGTGGAAGAAACAGGTTTAGCAATGGCAAGCCTTTTCCATCATCTTCTCAGCAACAGACAGAGAGTTCTAAGCAGAGTACTTCTGACTTAGCAACAATGGTCACTGATCTAATAAAGACCACTCAAAGTTTCATGACTGAAACAAGGTCCTCCATTAGGAATTTGGAAGGACAAGTGGGTCAGCTGAGTAAGAAAGTTACTGAACTTCCTCCTAGTACTCTCCCAAGTAATACAGAAGAAAATCCAAAAGGAGAGTGCAAAGCCATAACCATGGCCGAATATGGAGAGGAAAGAGAGGAGGTGGACGCCACTGAGGAAGACCCCAATGGGCGTGCACCAATCTCCTCTGAGTTCCCCAATGAGGAACCATGGGAATCTGAGGCTCAAAATGAGACCATAGAGATTCCATTGGACTTACTTCTGCCATTCATGAGCTCTGATGAGTATTCTTCCTCTGAAGAGGATGAGTATGTCACTGAAAAGCAAGTTGCTAAATACCTTGGAGCAGTCATGAAGCTAAATGACAAGTTATTTGGAAATGAGACTTGGGAAGATGAACTTCCCTTGCTCACCAAAGAACTGGATGACTTGTCTAGGCAGAAACTGCCTCAAAAGAGGCAGGATCCTGGGAAGTTTTCTATACCTTGCACCATAGGCACCATGACCTTCAAGAAGGCCTTGTGTGACTTAGGGTCAAGTGTAAACCTCATGCCCCTCTCTGTACTGGAGAAATTAGGGATCTTTGAGGTGCAAGCTGCAAAAATCTCACTAGAGATGGCAGACAACTCAAGAAAACAAGCCTATGGACTTGTAGAGGATGTTCTGGTGAAGATTGAAGACCATTACATCCCTACTGACTTCATAGTCCTAGAGACTGGGAAGTGCATGGATGAATCCATTATCCTTGGCAGACCCTTCCTAGCCACAGCAAAGGCTGTGATTGATGTTGATAGAGGAGAGTTGATCATTCAAGTGAATGAAGAATCCTTGGTGTTTAAGGCCCAAGGACATCCCTCTATCATCATGGAGAGGAAGCATAAAGAGCTTCTCTCAAAACAGAGCCAAGCAGAGCCCCCACAGTCAAACTCTAAGTTTGGTGTTGGGAGGCCACAACCAAACTCTAAGTTTGGTGTTGAACCCCCACATTCAAACTCTAAGTTTGGTGTTGGGAGGTTCCAACACGGTTCTGAGTATTTCTGAGGCTCCATGAGAGTCCTCTGTCAAGCTAATGACATTAAAGAAGCGCTTGTTGGGAGGCAACCCAATATTTTATAGTTAACTATTTTCTTTTGTTATTTTATCTTTTTTTTTGTAGGTTGATGATCATAAGAAGTCACAAAAACAATGAAAAAAAGCAAAAACAGAATGAAAAACAGGAAGAAAAACAGCACACCCTGGAGGAGAAGAAGCTGGCGTTCAAACGCCAGTAATGCTAGCTGTTGGGCGTTTAACGCCCAGTCTGACACCATTCTGGGCGTTTAACGCCAGAAAGGGGCACCAGACTGGCGTTAAACGCCAGTAAAGGGCAACAACCTGGCGTTAAACGCCAGGAATGGGCACCAGCCCGGCGTTTAACGCCAGAAATGGCTCAAAACGTGAATTTTGATGCCATTTGGTGCAGGGATGACTTTTCCTTGACACCACAGGATCTGTGGACCCCACAGGACCCCACCACCACTCTCTCTCTTCTTCCCCCATTCACCAATCACCTCAAAACCTCTTCCCCAAAAACCCTTCACCTATCAAATCCCATCTTTCTCTTCACCACTCACATCCATCCTTCATAAATCCCCACCAACCTCACCTTTCAAATTCAAACCACTTTCCCTCCCAAACCCACCCATAATGGCCGAACCATTACCCCCCCTCTCTCCTATATATACCCTTCTTCAACCCTTCATTTTCACACAACCTAAACACCCCTTCTTTCCCTTCTTGGCCGAACACACCACCTTCTCCCTCTTCCTCATTTCTTCTTCTTCTACACTCTTCTTTCTTCTTTTGCTCGAGGACGAGCAATCATTTTAAGTTTGGTGTAGTAAAAGCGTTGCTTTTTCATTTTTCCATAACCATTATGGCATCCAAGGCCGGAGAAACCTCTAGAAAGAGGAAAGGGAAGGCAAAAGCTTCCACCTCCGAGTCATGGGAGATGGATAGATTCCCATCAAGGGTGCATCAAGTCCACTTCTATGAAGTTGTGGCCTTGAAGAAGGTGATCCCCGAGGTCCCCTTTTCACTCAAAAAGGGTGAATATCCGGAGATCCGCCATGAGATCCGAAGAAGAGGTTGGGAAGTACTCACCAACCCCATTCAACAAGTCGGAATCTTGATGGTTCAAGAGTTCTATGCCAATGCATGGATCACAAAGAACCATGACCAAAGTGTGAACCCGAATCCAAAGAATTATCTCACTATGGTTCGGGGAAAATACTTGGATTTTAGTCCGGAGAGTGTGAGGGTAGCGTTCAACTTGCCTATGATGCAAGGAGATGAGCATCCTTATACAAGAAGGGTCAACTTTGATCAAAGGTTGGACCAAGTCCTCACAACCATATGTGAAGAGGGCGCACAATGGAAGCAAGATTCAAGAGGAAAGCCGGTTCAATTGAGAAGGCATGACCTCAAGCCCGTGGCTAGAGGATGGTTAGAGTTCATACAACGCTCAATCATTCCCACTAGCAACCGGTCCGAAGTTACCATAGACCGGGCTATCATGATCCATAGCATCATGATTGGAGAAGAAGTGGAAGTTCATGAGGTCATAGCCCAAGAACTCTACAAGGTGGCGGATAAGTCCTCTACCTTAGCAAGCCCATCACCAAGAAAAGGATGGAGTACACAAGAGACCCCTCTCATCAAGAGATCCCTGAGATGCCTCAAGGGATGCACTTTCCTCCACAAAATTATTGGGAGCAACTAAATACCTCCCTAGGAGAGTTGAGTTCCAACATGGGACAACTAAGGGTGGAGCATCAAGAACACTCCATCATCCTTCATGAAATTAGAGAAGACCAAAGAATCATGAGGGAGGAGCAACAAAGACAAGGAAGAGACATTGAGGAGCTCAAGCACTCCATAGGATCTTCAAGAGGAAGAAAGAGCCGCCATCACTAAGGTGGACCCGTTCTTTGATTTCCTTGTTTTTTATTCTTCTGTTTTTCGGATTTTATGCTTATGTTTATCCATGTTTGTGTCTTGTGATCATTAGTGTCTTAGTGTCTATGCCTTAAAGTTATGAATGTCCTATGAATCCATCACCTCTCTTGAATAAAAACGTGCTTAACTGAAAAGGAAAGAATTGCATGAATTCTGAATTTTATAATAGTTTAATTAATTTGATGTGGTGGCAACACTTTTGTTTTCTGAATGTATGCTTGAACAGTGCATATGTCTTTTGAATTTGTGGTTCATGAATGTTGGCTCTTGAAAGAATGATGAAAAAGGAGACATGTTACTGAGGATCTGAAAAATCATTAAAAATAATTCGTGAAGCAAGAAAAAGAAGGAAGCAAACGAAAAAAAAAAAAACCGAAAAGAAAAAAAAAAGAGAGAAAAAGAAAGAAAAAGAAAAGAATAAGAGTTGTGATCCAAGGCAAATAAGAGTGTGCTTAAGAACCCTGGACACCTCTAATTGGGGACTCTAGCAAAGCTGAGTCACAATCTGAAAAGGTTCACCCAATTATGTGTCTGTGGCATGTATGTATCCGGTGGTAATACTGGAAGACAGAGTGCTTTGGGCCACAGCCAAGACTCAATAAAAAGCTATGTTCAAGAATCATCATACTTTACTAGGAGAATCATTAACACTATCTGGATTCTAAGTTCCTAAAGAAGCCAATCATTCTGAATTACAAGGGATAGAGTGAGATGCCAAAACTATTCAGAGACAAAAAGCTAAAAGCCCCGCTCATCTAATTAATACTGATCTTCATAGATGTTTTTGGAGTTCATTGCATATTCTCTTCTTTTTATCTTATTGATTTTCAGTTGCTTGGGGACAAGCAACAATTTAAGTTTGGTGTTGTGATGAGCGGATAATTTGTATGCTTTTTGGCATTGTTTTTAGTATGTTTTTAGTATGATCTAGTTAGTTTTTAGTATATTTTTATTAGTTTTTAGTTAAAATTCACTTTTCTGGACTTTACTATGAGTTTGTGTGTTTTTCTGTGATTTCAGGTATTTTCTGGCTGAAATTGAGGGATCTGAGCAAAAATCTGATCCAGAGACTCAAAAGGACTGCAGATGCTGTTGGATTCTGACCTCCCTGCACTCGAAGTGGATCTTCTGGAGCTACAGAAGCCAAATTGGCGCGCTCTCAACGGCGTTGGAAAGTAGACATCCTGGGCTTTCCAGCAATATATAATAGTCCATACTTTGCACAAGATTTGATGGCCCAAACCGGCGTTCAAAGTCACCTCAAGAAATTCCAGCGTTAAACGCCGGAACTGGCACCTAATTGGGAGTTAAACGCCCAAACTGGCACTAAAGCTGGCGTTTAACTCCAAGAAGAGTCTCTACACGAAAATGCTTCATTGCTTAGCCCAAGCACACACCAAGTGGGCCCGGAAGTGGATTTTTATGTCATTTACTCATTTCTGTACACCTTAGGCTACTAGTTTTCTATAAGTAGGACCTTTTACTATTGTATTAAAGATCTTCGGATCTTTGGAACCTTTTTCTAGAGATCTTTTGATCACTTTGGGAGGCTGGCCATTCGGCCATGCCTAGACCTTGTTCTTATGTATTTTCAACGGTGGAGTTTCTACACACCATAGATTAAGGTGTGGAGCTCTGCTGTACCTCGAGTATTAATGCAATTACTATTGTTCTTCTATTCAATTCCGCTTGTTCTTTGTCCAAGATATCACTTGTTCTTCAACTTGATGAAGGTGATGATTGACGCCCATCACCATTCTCACCCATGAACAAAGTGACTGACAACCACTCTTGTTCTACAAGCATCTGAGGCTTAGTGAATATCTCTTGGATTCCTGATTGCACGATGCATGGTTGATCGCCTGACAACCGAGTGCTCGCCTGACAAACGAGCCAACCATTCCGTGAGATCAGAGTCTTCGTGGTATAGGCAAGAACTGATGGCGGCATTCAAGAGAATCCGGAAGGTCTAACCTTGTCTGTGGTATTCTGAGTAGGATTCAATGATTGAATGACTGTGACGTGCTTCAAACTCCTAGCAGGCTAGGGCGTTAGTGACAGACGCAAAAGTATCAATGGATATTATTCCGGCCTGAATGAGAACCGACAGATGATTAGCCTATGCTGTGACAGAGCATCAGGGACGTATTTTCACTGAGAGGATGGGAGGTAGCTGCTGACAACAGTGAAACCCTACACGAGCTTGCCATGGAAAGGAGTAAGAAGGATTGGATGAAGGCAGTAGGAAAGTAGAGAGACGGAAGGGAATGCATCTTCATACGCTTATCTGAAGTTCCTACCAATGAATTACATAAGTATCACTATCTTTATCTTTTATGTTATTTTCGTTCATCATCATATACATTTGAGTTTGCCTGACTAAGATTTACAAGATGACCATAGCTTGCTTCAATGCTAACAATCTCCGTGGGATCGACCCTTACTCACGTAAGGTATTACTTGGACGACCCAGTGCACTTGCTGGTTAGTTGTGCGAAGTTGTGTAATGCCATGGAATTGAACCACCAAGTTTTTGGAGTTCATGACCAGGGATTATGAGAGTTGTGAAAAGTATTGTTCACAATTTCGCGCACCACTTATAAACAAGCTAAACCATATAAGGGCATCTGACTAAAGATTCTTCAGTCTAACTAATACTTCCCTTTCCAATTCCTTCAAACCTCCCAACCACCAGCAGGATACAATATAGCAAACACAGTTATATCAAACAAAGAATATCAAATAGGAGCAAGTAAGACATTTAGGCAATTAGCAAGTTATATGCAGTCAAATAGGCAATCTCAAACAATTCACATAATATGCATATGATGAATGCCTGTCCCTAGTGGCTGATGATATCATCTGTCGGTTATAGAGCCAACCCGACAAGTCCCGGTAGCTAACCATTGGACTGTCCCTCTGTCATGCATCCCCAACTCGAGTTAAACTCATCATAAACTTGATCATAATCATGATCTATATCCATCACCCTCACTGGTGAATATTTACGGGGGCGAGCTCATCCGGGTCTTTCACAGTGCCCGGCCACACTTATGACATAGGGTCAGAAGAGTATCAAGTCTCAACCTGGAGCACGTGGTGGCTAGCCACTGCTACTACCCAGGGAAACTCGTAACTCCGATAGTGGAAGTGCAAATCACAATTATCAATAATTCAGCATAAACATGCATGAATTCTCATCCATGGATCAACATCCATATCAGCCATTCCGGCTCACGGTTAAATCCATAACCAGCCAATATTCATAGCATACACAGCTATTCCGGCTCACGGTTAAATCCATAACCAGCCATTTCATTAACAATTACAGCCTTTCGGCCCATGGCATAACAAGCACTTCCACCACCATCCTCCGCATCTCACATAATCATCTTGATCCTCATTGATCATTCATATTTCCCTTGCTTCACTCGCAAGTTAACTCATTCACTAGCCCCTTTCTAATAGCTAGGCATGTCATAATGATTTAAGACATAAATGGTGAGATCGGAGGCTTAGAAGTATGAGATTTGGCTTTTAAAACTCAAAAATCAACTTTGGGATGAAAACAGGGCCACGCGTACGCGCACTCCACGCGCACGCGTGGATGGCCTCAAAAACTCATCGACGCGTAAGCGTCATGCACGCTAACGCGTGGATTCCAAACTTGCCCATCGACGCGCACGCGTCAACCGCGCGTACGCGCGGGTGTTCTCATGCCCTAGGCACAACACCGGCACAGTTCTGGCATAACTCTCTGGAAAATGGCTGGGCATTGGGTGCAGCACAATCGGCGCGCCCGCGCACATCACGCGCACGCGTGGATGGCACTTCTTGGAAGATCGGCGCGTACGCGCCAGGTGCGCCCACGCGCAAGGGGTCATTCTGCTAAAAATTTTCTAAGTTAAAAGCTGCAGAATTCACAGATTTAGACCCCAATCTTCCAACGGACATAACTTCCTCGTTTTAAATCGTTTTTCACCCGTTCTTCGAACGGCATGGACATCCCGGATCCAATTTCATTTTTAAACAGATTTGGTACAAAACGGAGATCCGTAGTCCAAGTTATGTCTCATCAAAGTATGCCCAAAAACCATATTTCATACAAAACCACAATATGCCATTTTCAAAACAAACCATTTTCAACTCTTTTCAAAGTCAATCAAAACATGCCAATTTCATCCCTTTTCTTTGAAATCAATCAAAATGTATCAAATTCAACATCAAGCCTCCTCAACTCACACATTGACACATTACCACAATTTACCAAAATCACTATCTCATCATTTTAGCCCACTTCACCCAAGTGGCTCAAACTCAAACATATTGACATATCATATACTATTCCTCATGCCAATTTTCAACAACACCAATTCCAATTAACCATCATTATACATAATCAATATCATATTCACCATCAACATGGTTCAACCCACAATTCAACCATAACCACTCATCAAGCATATATCACAACATGCATACTTCTCATACATCATACCATTAAGGCATCAATAATCATCATCACATATATGACCACATCATATATCTCAATCATTCAACAACATCAACAATTCAATGCCTATCTTAGGGCCTCTAGCCTAAGTATTTCCTACCACATTACATATTAGATACGGGAAACCGAAACCATACCTTAGCCGATTTTCCCAAGCTCCACCGGAGCACTTCTAAACCACTTATCCTCAAGCTCACAAGGCCTCAACACCTCCAAGAGCAGATTTTTCACCACCAAACCCTTTCCAAGCTTTTCAAAGTCACCACTCCAGCTCCAATATCCACACATACACAACCTAAGCCACAACCATCATACCCATACACAACATCTCAAAACCCAAGCATCATAAAACAACAAAATACACTAGGGTTGAGAATCTTACCACACCCAAGGTCCAAGGAGACAAGATTAACCTTCTCCTTCAAGAGAGTTTGGTCCTATAACATCAAAGAACCCAAAATCTCAACATTTCACCCATGAAACTCGAAAATAAGGGCTGAGATTTCGAACAGCAACACGTGGCTTACCTCAAGATTGATTATATGGGTTTTGTAGAGCTCTCCGCGGTGAACGCGTGGCCGCAAACGGAGCGGCAATCGGAGCTCTAGATCAAAAGTTATGGTGGTTTGAAGATCAAGTGAGAGAAAGAACTTGAGAGAGTGTTCTTCCTCCCCTCTCTTCAATTTCAGCGTGAGTTTGAGTGTTGTGAGGAGAGAGAGTGCTGAAAACTAGGGTTTTGGTTAAGTTATGTTGGGCCAAGGGCCCACTTTGGGTCCAGTTGGCCCGGTTTGGCCCGTTCGGTCCAATCTTGGTCCGAATTCTATAAAATTGGTACCAAAATTCTCGTCTCAGTCTCCTCTATCACATTTAGCCATAAAAATCACATTTTAGGCCTTCTAGAATAACTTCTCATTTATGGGTTAATTAGCCGTTAATTAACCGGGTTTTACAATAGGGCCAAGGAAGAGCAAGATGGCGACAATAATGACAGGCCTTAAGGCTGCGTTTGTTTTTTAGAATAGGACAGGACAAGACACTGAGAACAGGACAGGACAAGACACTGATGGACAGAGACACAAAATTTTGTGTTCTTGTATTCTGTTTAGTGATAAACTAGAACAAATTATGAAAATTTAATTTATTCTCATCTTTTTTTATTCAAAAAATTTGAGATGAAAAATATAATAATAAAAAATATAATTATGAAAAATTAACAAGAATAATGAAAAAAAGAATAAAAAATAAGTTGTGTCCCTTGTTAGTGTCTCCATGTCCTTCCTGTCAGGATGGACACAAAATACACTAATTCAGTTTCTCTGGACACATTGTCTCTGTCCATGTCTCATCTGCCAAACACGATCGTGTATCTCTGTGTCCCTGTCTCAGTGTCCTGTCTCTGTAAACAAATGCAGCCTAATAAATCGGACTTGTTGTCTAGATTCATGGGATCCATCGAAAACAACAAATACTTGAAAGATATAGTCATTAGTTTACTAAGTATGAATTGGTTGAGAACAAATTGATGATTTTTCTTCTTATGAACATTGAAGTTGTAGAGTATGAATTGTATAACTTGAAATTATAGTGTTAGATTTTTAGGAAAATGCAAGATATGATAGAAATTTGGAGAGAACAGTGTTGTATGTTTTCGAATAGAGGGAGTCATGGACTATTTTGTCCCCTGTTAGAGTTTTCAGGGACTATTTTGTCCTCCATTAATTGATAGAGCAAAGGACTAAAGTGACTGATGGAGTTAATTGTTAGGAGTCAATCGAATAATTAATTTTAGTTGAAGACTAAAGTGTCTAATTCAAAATTTTTTAAAGACTAAAATGAAAAAAAATATATTCTTTTATTATTTGTCCGTATTTTTACCGAAACAAACACTTAAAAATTATTATCACATAAATTTTTTATTACTTAATGATTAGATGTTTAAAATGAATATACCGAGGATTTGATTTAGTTGACTTTATATGTATATATGCATTATTATCGGTTGACTTCCTGTTTGTGGCAAACAAGGAATCAATGTAAATAGTGATTTTTCTATTACGTATGTATATGTATCTTAAAAGGTTGTACTTATTAGAATGAATAGCCTGACAATAATAACAGAGCAAATTTGTTGTATATACTATGGAACAATTTGTTTTTTTTTTTTTTTTAATGTTTGCATGGCCATTGACCAGAGATCGATCTGCATGATGATCATAAAGAAATTATCGGTGAATAATGGCATTATAGTTCCCATGTTTGTTGCATTTAATTTGGATATATCTGCATGTGCCACACACTATAATAATAATAATAATAATAATAATAATAATAATAATAATAATAAGTTTGTTTCTATCTGCCTTAATCAAGCATAGGTTTAACCAATGACAATACATAGTTCTACAAACAAACCAGGCACAGGATTCGGTGGTCCAGGAACCTTTGGACCACTTAGTGGTCCAAGTAGAAAACATATTTTTAGAGTTTTTTTTATCAATTGCTACGTAGTCCTTGAACTAATTTTAATTACAAATCAACCCTATATATTTTATTTAATTATAAAAATAGTTTTTATTTTATAAATTATTATTTTATCAATTATCTATTATATTTATTAACAATCAAATACAAAAATAACAACCAATTATATCCTCCATTCATCCTAATAATTCCAATTGATTAAATAATTAACTTTGATCTTATTACGTTCGTCCATGGCTTCCAAATCGTGTTTCCTTGAAATTCAATCGATTGGTTTTTCAAAACAATCGATTGAATGATAACTCAATCGATTGGTTTACACTATATCACAAAACAATCAATTGAAAGTTGTAAAGTAGAATGGTAAAAAGCTTATACCAATCGATTGTTTATATTTTCCAATCGAATGAATGGCCTCAAAATAATCGATTGTTGTTATTACTCAATCGATTGAATTCACGAAAACAACATGGATTTGCCAAATACAATCGATTGAAAAGTGATGACATTGAAGTTTTAGCCAAATTCAATCGATTGGTAATGTAATCCAATCGATTGGAAGGTGATGAAGTTGAATGTTTTACCAATTTCAATCGATTGGTAATGGTACCCAATCGATTGAAATGAAACTGTATACTGAAAATTTATAAATTCACCTTTGCTTCGCATGCTGCAACTAATGCATGTTACATACAAGAAACTAAAAAGCACATAAAATAAAAACAGACAATTAATTACATGATTGTTCTATTTTAAATTTAATCTGTTTGTCCTCTGGTTTTGCGCCACTGAAATAAAATCAAGAAAATAATCCATGTTTAAATCAAACGCAGGACCAAGATGCTCAACATCCATAATGCCTAATGAAATAAATTATAATGCATGGATCACAATAAAATAGCAATAGTCCAAATAAAGTTTAACAAATAAAATAAAGTAGTCATACAAGTTCATACCATACAAGTTTATTGCGATCCATGCATTATAATTTATTTCATTAGGCATTATGGATGTTGAGCATCTTGGTCCTGCGTTTGATTTAAACATGGATTATTTTCTTGATTTTATTTCAGTGGCGCAAAACCAGAGGACAAACAGATTAAATTTAAAATAGAACAATCATGTAATTAATTGTCTGTTTTTATTTTATGTGCTTTTTAGTTTCTTGTATGTAACATGCATTAGTTGCAGCATGCGAAGCAAAGGTGAATTTATAAATTTTCAGTGTACAGTTTCATTTCAATCGATTGGGTACCATTACCAATCGATTGAAATTGGCAAAACATTCAACTTCATCACCTTCCAATCGATTGGATTACATTATCAATCGATTGAATTTGGCTAAAACTTCAATGTCATCACTTTCCAATCGATTGTATTTGGCAAATCCATGTTGTTTTCGTGAATTCAATCGATTGAGCAACAACAACAATCGATTGTTTTGAGGCATTCATTCGATTGGAAAGTATAAACAATCGATTGGTATAAGCTTTTTACCATTCTACTTTACAACTTTCAATTGATTGTTTTGTGATATAGTGTAAACCAATCGATTGAGTTATCATTCAATCGATTGTTTTGAAAAACCAATCGATTGAATTTCAAGGAAACACGATTTGGAAACCATGGATGAACGTAACGAGATCAAAGTTAATTATTTAATCAATTGGAATTATTAGGATGAATCGAGGATATAATTGGTTGTTATTTTTGTATTTGATTGTTAATAAATATAATAGATAATTGATAAAATAATATTTTATAAAATAAAAAACTATTTTTATAATTAAATAAAATATATGGAGTTGATTTGTAATTAAAATTAGTTCAAGGATTACGTAGCAATTGATAAAAAAAACTCTAAAAACATGTTTTCTATTTGGACCACTAAGTGGTCCAAAGGTTCTTGGACCACCGAATCCTGTGCCAACAAACCATATCATAAATTAAAGTTTATATCTTAAGGTTTATTTGCCCGCTCATTTTAAATTGAAATAACACAGAATCCTCTATGTAGACGTGAGAGGCGTAACTGTAAGATCCGAAATTTTTGAAAAATTATTATGAACTAATTTTAAATTATATATATACAGTTTTAAGTTTATAAATTATTTTATTAAAAATAGTTTTAATTAATTAAATTTAAAATAAATTAAAGTTTTTATTTAAATTTTATAATTTTAAATTATCTTTTTATTTATAATTTAAAATCTTAGAAATTCAAAAAAATAGTAATAATAATGTTTCACTATTTAAATTATAATTTTATCTAATTTTATAATTATCGAATTATTTTTTATATTTAAATTATAAAATTAGTAGTTGTAAAATAATAAAATTTTTATATGATAATATTTTTATAAATAAATACTTTAGGTCTTATTAATAAAGAAAATTAATTATATTGTATTATGTTTTTTATTAGAGTATTTGGATAAAAACCAAATAACAATTTAATACAACCAATAATATTTTAAAATAATTTTAAAGATTTAATTAGTTTTTAAATTAAACAAAAAAAAAACCCAATCTTATACAAAAACTCTAATTTTATTAACACACACATTTCTCTCTTTTCCTAAGTGAAACCTAGCTATTCAACTCCCACAGAACTCAACACAACACCCTCACTCACACTTTCTAACCCTAGCCACCCCATAACCCACGGTAAGAAAAAGAAAGAAGAAAAGAAAAAAAGAAAAAGGGATCTAGGGGAGGGGGATCGAGGAAGAAGAAAGGGAAGAGAGAAGAGGGAGATCCGGAGGGAGGAAGAGCACCGGGGAGAGAGCAGCCCGGGGCCCTGTTGCTTGCATCGCCGTCGTCCACCCTGTCGCTGCCGTTCGTGCTCCAGCTCGTTACCACTGCCGCACCGTGTTCTCTGCCGTCGCTGCCACTACTCCGTCACGAGAGAAGGATGCGCAAAGGATGGAGCAGAACCGCAAAGAAAGATGGCTCGCGAATGAGGGGGGTTGCGGGCTTGGAGCCGCTGCGCCTAAGTTGCCACCGCATCCTGCCGCGTCGCCACCATCGTCCTCACCACGCCACCGTCATCCATGGAAGGAGCCGAAGAGAGAGAGAGAGTGCGCGAAGAGAGAGGGAGCCGGTTTAATAGTGGGGCAAAATATATATAACATAATAATAATTTGGGTTTAGTTAATATGTGTCCTAAAGACACATGACAAGCTTAATATTAGTGGAAGGTTTTAAATTTTTTTATTTAATAACTAAAAGAAAATACATTAAAAACTTAAAGTTTTTTTTGTATTTCTAATAAAATTATTCTCAATTTAAAATCTTAATATATATCTTTAGGACACAAGATAAATAAACTCTAATAATTTTTATAATAAAAATATTATATTGCATAAAAATCAGCTATAAAATTGTTCATTAACCATTATGTATATGTGTATAAATATATTTATTGTTTAATTTATTTCTAATATGTATTTTATATTTCAATATGTATTCTATATGGATAGTTACTTTTTATGTACATATAGCATAATTATTGTTATAATATATTTGGTTATTGTAAAATATGAATAGTCCTTAAAATATACGATTTATAAATTAAAACACTAAAATAATAATTTAAATAATAATATATAATTTATAATTCTATTTTTCAGGTTTCATATTTTTTAAAAAATTGAGTAATCTTTTTTTTTTAAACAATACAATCAAAATGTTTCTCTTTTTATAATAATAATAATAATAATAATAATAATAATAATAATATATCACTAAACAATTATTTAAAAATTTACTTCTCATACAATCAAAAGCCAACTCTTAGTGATATTCATAATTAGAAAAATTCTTTCAATTAATATAGTTGTTATAGGAAAAATTAAAACTAATTTTCAAAAAAGATAAATAATATCTTTTGAGTTCATTTTTAAGAAAGAACACTAATTTTATTTAAATTGAAAATTGATCATTCTAATAAATATCTAATATAAAATTCTTAAACTTACTATTAAATACCAAAAGTTGAGTAAAAAATTATTATGGAGTCAAATTCAATAATTTAATGAAGATAAATAAATATTATTATCATATACTATTAAAAAAAATAGTAGAAACATTTACCTCCACTACAATGTATATAGATCCGTCCTAATTGTCGTTGTTATCATCATCTTGATGTATATATATTTGATTCCAATTACTTACAATTTTGTTATTTGATGTTTTAACTTTATGGAGTGAAAATTTTTCAATAGAAATAAATAATACTTTTTAATTTTAAATTAATTATTGTGGAATAATTAAGAATTTGACAGACACATTATAATCGATTATGTGATGTGTATATAAAATTGACTATTAAATTAGTCATTATTATAAAATATATATTAAAATTTAAAATATATATAAAAAATAAATTAAATAATATATATTTATATATAAATATATAATTGCTGGTTTTATATATACACTTGATATTTTTGTTTTACAATAGAAATTAGATTATATTTGATTCTAAAAAAAATCTAATTATTTTGCATGTTCTAAAGCTCCAAATATACTGAAAAAGAAATGGTAAGAATTTTTAATCTCAAAATAAAACATTAAAAGGCATCATTATACAACAGCATAAGCGGTGATAAATTCATTACTTGTTTGATGTGCTATGCGGAGGTATCTTGGCAGCCACGACAAGAAGAGAAGAGAAGAAGTAACAGGGGAGATCCCGCGCCTTTTGAATAAAATTAACAACTTTTATTAATAAATTAACAATCCCGCTATGTTACCAACAGCATTTCTGTCAACATCTGTCAATTCTTATTTATAATTGTGTTTAATGGAAGTGTCTTTGTGGATGTGTCTAATAAAAATATCTTTTTTATAACTGTGTTTAATAAAAGTGTCTTTATAGATATTTTTTGGATGTATCTCTTTATATATGTGTTTAAAATATAATAATTAATCATTGTTGACAATAAATTGGCAGATAATATATTAGTACCCTATACTTATACTGCAATTGACATTTGATGTACTTGAAATCTTGAATAGTTAAATAATGTGTATTTATTTTATATGCAAATTATTATTGAAGTTAAATATATATACAATAAAAAAGTCAGTACCAAGTGAAATGAATATAGTGTTAATTATTGGATCAAGGAATAAATAATTGAACCATGAATTTAATTATATTCAAATAAAGCCAGTGACCCAATCGAAGAGCGCAACCAAAAGTTGTCATTAGCATTATTTGAACAGGCTCTTGGCTCGATCATTATTCCGTTGGTCTTGTGATTGACATTATATTATTATATACATTTTTTACATATATCTTATGGAGTCCATTTTTGAATTTCGTAGAAAAATTTTAGCCATTCATTTCAATGAAGTAACACGAATAAAAGAAGAATAAAAAATAAATAAAGAAATTAATTTTAAACTATAAATTAAATAAAAAATTTTCTTAGTATTATTACTTTTATTTATCGTTGGCTTATCAATCCTCTCATAAATCAATATACCTGTATGTATATATTCAAGTACATCTAATTGCATTCATGTTTTATATTTATACATAACATTGAATAATTTTGATATTTAATTTTTCCAATTGTCAAAGAACTTTTTTAAAGAAGTTCGATAATGAAAATGTTATTGAAGATTTGGGTACTGATAATAAGTTTTATAAGTATAGTTCCATTATTCTTAATAGCTCAAAACTATCCAAAAGATTATCTTAAAGCTCACAATGATGAACGTGCAAAAATTGGGACTAAGCCACTGAAATGGGACCGGCAGCTTGCATCACTTGCTCGCAAGTTTGTGAAGAAACACATTTTTGATTGCAAGAAGGGAATTCATGATAGAAGCTTTATCGATGGTACTAGATATGTCCAAAGCTTTGTATATCATCCAGAATCCATATCAGGTGTCGATGCTGTGAACACATGGCTGCAACAAAAAACAAACTATGTCTATAAATCCAACACTTGCATTGATGGTACCCTTAATTGTTTTTGTTACGCTCAGATTATATGCGATGCAACTACTTCTTTAGGTTGTGCTAGAGTCAGGTGTCGTGATCATGGAGGCACTCTTATTACTTGTCTTTATTACCCTGAATGCCATCTTCCGGGTCAAAGTCCCTTCGTATTTCATTCATTACCAAATTAAACTCATTGCTTCCTTCACTACACTTTAATATAAGTGCACATTTTACTACGATTGTTGGCCTTGTGGTTTTTTTTTTTAATTGAAAGACTACTTGAATGAATTGTTCTTTGTTTCGGTTGAAGGCAATTGGGATCAATCATTCGATTGGGGTAAGGCTAATGGGTTGGTGAGTGGAGCCCTTTGGAGGAGATTGGTCGAAAGTCGATTGGAGTTGATTAGTTGGTAGTCAGTCGGGGTTGGTCGGTGGTTGCTCAATTATTAGGAGTATAGTTGTCAGAATTGAATCGGTGATCGAACCGATTAAACTATTAGTTTACTAGTTTGTTGATTCAATTAATGAGTCACAAGTTGAACTGTTTAACTTATAATCAATAAATATAAATTTTAAAAATATAATTTACTTTGCATATGTTATTTTTTTTTTAATTAAAAAAAGGCAAATGTAATGAAGGCAACTTGGCCTAGTAGCAGCCAAACTGCACATGCAAGAGGACCTAAGTTTAAACTTAAGGAAGAGCTTTCTTTTGTTAATTGTTGACTTACATCATCTCAAAATATAAGAAAAAGAAATATATGAAAAAGGCAAAATAGGAAAAGCGACAATGTAGAGACTTACCAATAGACCACGGTCCATGGCAATTCAGCGACAATGATGGCCGAAACTAGAAGAAGACGAGCGACGATAACCCGACAAGTTGCTTCTATCACTGGCAACGAAGAGCCTAGGGAAAGCTGCGAGATGTTGAGATGCCAACGAGTGTGACTGAGATGAGACTCAAGTGAGACTAAAAGAGACTCTTGTGGGCTAGTGGCATGTGTAACACCCTAATTACCCTAAGTCTTACCTCTAACCGTAAAGCAAAGGATAACTAAGTGCCAGGATAGTTCTAAGGCATATACAATAATATACATATATATAGAAAGAAATAATAGTATGAGAATCCCTATGAAGGATTACAGCTCAAAAACCGAGATACAAAAGCGCTAAGCGTTCACATGATAACTAAAAGAGTAAAGAATAAGATGCCGGTACCAGATAACAAAGTATATGTAGATATATAAGTATAATAGTCATAGAGTACTAGCCGTAGCCCACGGAGTTTAGGCCGACTAGTTATATACAGACTTAATAGAGTTTTATAAAGGTACAACCATAAACAACATATCTCTCAAGTTTAGCCTCTAAGGCAACAAAGTAATAAAGATACAAGAGATAGAGAGAACTACAACAAAATAATCAAAATGCAAAAGATGATAAAGGATCCTCTGCTCTGTCACCATCACGCAACTCACCGAGGTGGGTTACGACCTACATCTGAAAAACAACAATAGAATATGGTATGAGAACCGGAGGTTCTCAGTATGGTTACAATGCCCAATAATGTAAGATGTAAGATTCCAGGACGCTAGAGGCAATCCTAGAACTTCACATCAAGCATAAGAATCAAACTTAAAGCATAAATAAATCTAAAACCATAACTTTAAAACCATACTGAAACAGGGTATTCTATCCGAAGGAATTTCTAGAATAACATTCACACTACTGTCCCATAGCTTTCACCAGCATAACCGCCATGCGATCCCATCGCCACCGCCTACCGATCCTCCTGAATCTCAGTAGAAAACACAAGTAATTCATATAAGTAAAGCACAAGTAATTTTTCAAGTATAGCAGGTAACTCAAGAAGCACTTAAGCATGTTATACAATTAGGCATATTATGCAAGTAAACAAAGCAAGCAATCATATAAAAGATGCACATGATGAATGCCTGCCCTATTGGCTGTGATATTAGATTGTCGGTTCAACTGTCGACCCGACATATCCCACCGGGATGTTGCCTTTCAGTCACGAATAAAATGGGTACCCCCAGGGATATCGTGCCCGGAACACGATCCAGGGATATAGTGCCCGCACACACTCTTGTGATTCTAAAAGGATGCGAGAGGGATACTCTGCCGCAAACCTCACATCTCAACGTAAGCGGGACTAACCACCGCCCTTATGCCGCCGCTGCGACGTCAACAAGCAAGATTAACCTACCATCCCTGCCAGGCGCATAGCGTCTCAATAATAGCATTATAAAACAATATTTCAGTGATTTTCAGAAATCATTTTCAGTAAGGCCATCATTCCACTCCGAGTCCTAGAAACTTCTCAAGCACCATCAAATCCACAACTCCACAATCACTACAACAAATTCGGGATAAGGCAACCCTTTAAAAACGTTGCCTATAATAAGGGAAAGTGTTGCCTTTGATAAAAGGCAACACTTTCCGACAAAAAGCAACGCTTTTTGGGGGGTTGGCTATACGGCCGTTACCTTTGGTCTAAGGCAATGCTTTTGTGTATTAAAGGGAACCCTTTTTATGGCAACCTTCAAAAAATGTTGCCTTTTCTGCAAATAAAGCAACTCTGCGAAAAGGTTGCCTTAGAGCACCCAAACACAATGCTTTAGATGAGACATTATGGCAACACTTTTTACGAGTTGTATTTTTCTAATACATAAAGCAACACTTGTCTAGAGTTTTTTAAGTTGCCTTTTCATATACCTAAAGCAACACTTGTGCAAGTTTTTTCTAGTTGTTTTTTCATATACCTAAAGCAACCCTTGGCCAGATTTTTTTAAGTTGCCTTTTTCATATACCTAAAGCAACACTTGTCCATATTTTTTTAAGTTGCCTTTTTTATAGACCTAATGTAACACTTATGTAAGTTTATTTGCTGTTGTCTTTTTTTAATACCTAAAACAACACCTTATTGAGTTTTTCTTAGGTTCTTTTTTTTAATATCTAAAACAATATATTTTTTACCTTTGTTATATTTACATGACATTTGAAGGATATATAACACACACATTTGAATAAGCTAATAATATATATTGCATATATATTGAAAGGTCTTTCAAGTGCCAATTAACATACTTGTTAAGTTACCAAGTCAAATAAATAATAAATATAAGTAAGCAAAATACATATTTTTCTGATGATGAACTTAAACAAAAAAGAAACTAAGTTTTCCATTTGAAACCAAAAAGACTTTGTGCTTCACCATTGTGCCAAGAACTGCCTTTATATCTTCAAAAAACTTCATCCAACAATAAGAAAGCTACAGTCAAATTTAAATGAACAGAAAAATTATAGTCAAAACATCAGCTATACAATAACATGTATACTCAAGTGTTACAACAATTTAGCACATATATACCTAATCATGATTTGGTATATGAGTCGATGGAGGAGAATGCCGAGGAACTAAATTTGGATCTTGTGCACTATTTGCCGATGATTGCTTAGATCGCAAGAGAGAAAGCGCTTCATCAACATTCATACCAGGAGAAGTTTGTTGCAACATAAGTTTCACAATATCTTCCAATCCTTGCAGTCGTTGCTTATGGTCGTCTAATTCAGTTTTTAAAGTTGTTACATTCTCTTCACTTTGTTTTTTGATTTCATCTATTTCTTTATTTTTTTTTAAGAGAAGTTTTTGTAATAGTTCTTTCGAAACATCAAACTCTTCCTGGATTCTCTTTACCAAAAACTTTTTGAAATGCATTAGTAGGAGTTTCTCCAGTTTCTTGGAGATCATCATGTTTATCCTATACACACAAATATATGATATGTCTATTTTTAGTGATAAAAATTCAATGAAAGAATCCAACAACCTATTGATAACTAATAGGGACAGCAATCCAAAATAGCCATAAAATAGCAGTCCACGATAGCCATAAAACAGGCATAAAATAGTCATAGAACAGCAATTAAATCAACCATAAAATAGCCATGAAATAGCCATAAAACAGCCATAAAGTAGATATTAAAACAACCACCACGATAGCCATAAAATAGGCATAAAATCGCCATAGAATAGCAATTGAATCAGCCATAAAACAACCATGAAACAGCTATAAAACAGCAACCACGTCAACCATAAAACAGCCATAAAGTAGATACTAAAACAACAACCACGATAGCCATAAAACAGCCATAAAATAGCAATTAAAATAACAATCCATGATAGCTATAAAATATCCATAAAATAGTTACCATGACAGCCATAAAATAGCTATAAAACAACAACTAAATCAGCCATTAAACAGCCATAAAACAACCATAAAATAGCCACAAAGTAGATACTATTACAACAATCATGATAGCCATAAAATAGCAAAGAAATTAGCATCCATGACAGCCATAAAATAGCAACTAAAACAAGAAAATTATAGAGTAACTTACAATAACAGCTTGTGTTTCTACATCAAGTGTTTTCCCTTTTAGTCCAGTCCGAGTTGCAACAAACATTTCATCTTGATTTGGTTCTTCTTTGTTCTCTTTTTTCTCACGCTATAGACCAAGATAGCAATTACAAAGTTATAACATACTAAAATTAGGGAGAAGTAACGAGTAGAGAATTTTAACTCAAACGTGACCTTATCAAATCAACACGCACTCTTGCAAAATTGATTGGTCCCATTTTATGCCTCCATTGTTGCTTCTTGCGATTTTCAGAATTTATAACACACATGGCCTATGTTTAAAATAAACAATGATGAAAAAATATAAAAATTGAAAGAATTATACTTGATCATATCAAATAATAATAATTGAAATCCTCTAGCTCACTTTGACAGTTGGAATACTCCAATATGCAATTAGTTTCCAAAATTGTATTTTTGAAATTTCCAAAGGACGATTCACTAACATATCCTCAATATTTCTAGAATATGGTTCAAAATGCCTCTTCTTGATTCTTGTTTTGTAATGCTTCCATGCTCCTTGAACACCAGTCATCACCCATAGCTTTGAAGATTTTGGAAGAATGAACTTTGACTACAAACACATTGATTCCATCATATCATATGAATAAAAAGATTATTAACATATGGCATAAACATAAAGATAAATGGAGCTTACATTAATATACTTCCAAATGCGCTTTTTGATTTGCTTAGGCACAGCTTTCCAATTAGTGTATATCAAGGTAATAAAATCACTATTCATTCCTATTGTTCTAATAAAATTAGTTAAATCCTTCACTCTTTGAGGAGTTGGCCCCACAGCTACTCCCTGATCAAAAGTCACTTCCTCCCTTTCTTTCCAAGTTCTTGCATAAATCTTTAGGCATCTTGTTTTTTCATAAGTCTTTTTAACCTTTGAAGTATCTAAATTAAAAATTGAGAAATAGTACAAATTAAAACCAAAGATAGCCGTGAATCATATATGGAGAGGGATATCGTGAAAGGTATGGAAAGTGCAGCCCCACGCTCATATGAAAATAGAAATTGAACAAGTATATGCATGTTACTATTCACATGAAAAGTGAACCCGTGAATCATATGGAAAGGGAAATTAAACAAGTATATGCACATTACTGTTCATATGGAAAGGGAACCCATGAATCATATATGGAATTGTATAATAGATAATGATAAGAAGAAAATGCAAAACAAATAGCAACAAACAAAATTACATCACCTTCTACATGAGCCTCTTCCATAACTTGATCTCCTTCCACATCAAAATTGTCACTTTCATGTTCACCAATAACATAATCTTCCTCATAGGGGATATGAATATTTTCTCCATTATTTGGGGATGGCCTAGATCTAGCATCCTTAGTAGTTGGAACTTCAATATGTTCCTCTTCTCTTTCCACATGAATTCCTTGGTCACCCAAAAAAGCATCAAAAGTCATTGCTGGACGCTTTAAGTTATTTTTTGAGTTTGTTAAGTTAGCTGGTTCTTTTTCAGTAGCTCTAGCATCCTCACCAATTGACTCAAAATCATCTTCCTCTTCTCTTTCCACTTCTACTCCTTCTGTATACAAAAAGGCATCAAGAGCCATTGCTGGACACTTTGCGTTGCTCTTCATTTTCTTAGGAATTGGTTGTTCTTTTAGTTGAACATAACTCCTCACTTGGTTATGGGAAGACCTCAAAGACCGGTTCATAACATTGTCTACAAGTGTTTTATTTCTCCCTTCCATTGAATTATTCCTACTTTGTTTGTCTCCAATTTCTGAAATCTTCCTCTCAGGCTGTTGAGCTATTTTGGCTTGATTACTTCCTTTATCACCGTTGGTTATAAAATTTCGAACTAGTTTCGCAGCAGAAGATACTTCCTTCATTTCAAATTCTTTAACTTTTGCATGAGAGTTATACTTTTTTACCAGTCTTTTTCTCTTTGAAGTTGCTCCGTGTTCCATTAAGTTGCTGTATAAAAATATTAAACAGTCATAAAATACAAATGCATATGCATCTAATAAGGGAAAGAGTTACAAGAGAACCACAAATATGCAAAACAAAATGAGGAAAAAATCAAGTAGTGAACCATAACAAACAATTGCCAAATTCTATATTACAAAATGTTCAACAAATCAAGTTCAAAACTGCTAACATAAAGCGATAAATCTGACTTATATACCATAAAAGAGGGAAACAAGTCACTCAAAAGTCTTCAGAATCATATTCTTCATCTGATCATGTGTTATACTCTTGGGAAAAATAGACTTCTTTTGCGACATTAACGAGAACTTCATTCAAATCATTCCTTACCAAGTATACTTCACCATCATCATTAGGTATAGAAGGAACCGTCGAATTATCAAATGGCTCATTTTCATAAGTATCTTCAGCATCAATGTCAACTTGATCACTTATGCTAAATTGGTCCCTTGGAACAGTCTTCATTACATAATGTTTATTTTTTATCAAATGCATCTTGCACATAGAAGCATCGATGCACTGACATGCCAATACAAAAGGCTATTCCTTATAGCACTTTTTGTTAAAATGCACATATGTCGAGCCATAAGCATCCTCCCTAGCCTCATACCAACCACATCCGAACAATGAAACCTTAAAATTTTCATAGTAGTCCAACTCAATGATATCATTCATTCTACCATAATAAGAAACATTTTCATGAATTGGATTTGCATCCTTTGTGTTTGCAAAGCTTGTCAATACAACTAAAGTAACACCACTATTTTGTGTCTTGCATCTTACCTCACGTTGCCTAATGTGAAATCTATATTCGTTGATAAAATAACCAGAATATCTTTTTACACATTGGGTTGGTCCTCTAGAGAGCTCTTTTATCCAATTTGGAACATCATGCCACAAAACACGTGTTTTAAACCATGTAAGGAAGTTTTTGCAATGGTTTTTAGCTCTCATCCATCTTGTTCCTTATTGATAAGTCTCATGCTCATTAAAACCCAAAAGTATAATATTTGTAAGTATAAACCAGACCTATCAAAATTTTCGGGTCAAAGTCCCTTCGTATTTCATTCATTACCAAATTAAACTCATTGCGTCCTTCACTACACTTTAATATAAGTGCACATTTTACTACGATTGTGGGCCTTGTAGTTTTTTTAATAGAAATATTACTTGAATGAATTGTTCTTTGTTTCGGTTGAAGGCAATTGGGATCGATCATTCGATTGGGGTAAGGCTAGTGGGTTGGTGAATGGAGCCGATTGGGGGAGATTGGTCGAAAGTATATTGGAGTAGATTAGTTGGTAGTGTGGGGTTTTCCATGGTTGCTCAATTATTAGGACTATAGTTGTCAGAATTGAATCGGTGAACGAACCGATTAAACTATTAATTTACTAGTTTAACTGATAAATTACAAGTTGAACCGTTTAACTTATAATTAATAAATATAAATTTTAAAAATATAATTTACTTTGCATATATATATATATATATATATATATATATATATATATATATTTAAAAAGGCAAATGTAATGAAGGCAACTTGTAGTAGCAGCCAAACTGCACATGCAAGAGGACCCAAGTTTAAACTTAAGGAAGAGCTTTCTTTTGTTAATTGTTGGCTTGCGGTTTTAATTGGTTTTAACATCATCTCAAAATACAAGGAGAAGAAAATTTTGAAAAAGACAAAACAGAAAAAGTGACAATGTAGAGACTTATCAAAGGACCACGGTCCATGGCAATTCAGCGACAATGATGACCGAAACTAGAAGAAGACAAGCGATGACAACTCGACGAGTTGCTTCTATCACTGGCAACAAAGAGCCTAGGGAAAGTTGCGAGACGTTGAGACGCCAACGAGTATGACTGAGATGAGACTCGAGTGAGACTAGAAGAGACTCTTGTGGGCTAGTGGCATGTGTAACACCCTAATTATCCTAAACCTTACCTCTAGCCGTAAAGCAAAGGATAACTAAGTTCCATGATAGTTCTAAGGCTTATACGATAATATACATATATATATATATATATATATATAGAAAGGAATAATAGTACGAGAAGCCCGATGAAGCATTACAGCTCAAAAACTAAGATACAAAAGCGCGAAGCGTTCATACGATAACTAAAAGTGTAAAGGATAAGATGCCGGTACCAGATAACAAAGTATATGTAGATATATAAGTATAATAGTCATAGAGTACTAGCTGTAGCCTGCGGAGTTTAGGCCAACTAGTTATATACAAACTTAATAGAGTTTTATAAAGGTACAACCATAAACAACCTGTCTCTCAAGTTTAGCCTCTAAGGCAACAAAGTAATAAAAATACAAAAGATAGAGAGAACTACAACAAAATAATCAAAATGCAAAAGATGATAAAGGATCCTCCGCTCTGTCACCATCATACAACTCACGGTGGTGGGTTACGACCTGCATCTGAAAAACAACAACAGAATATGGTATGAGAACCAAAGGTTCTCAGTATTGTAACAGTGCCCAGTAATGTAAGATGTAAGATTCCGGGACGTTAGAGGCAATCCTAGAACTTCACATCAAGCATAAGAATCAAACTTAAAGCATAAATAAATCTAAAACCATAACTTTAAAACTATACTGAAACAGGGTATTCTATCCTAAGGAATTTCTAGAATAACATTCACACCGCTGTCCTATAGCTTTCGCCAGCCTAACCGCCATGCGATCCCATCGCCACCGTCTACCGATCCTCCTTAATCCCAGTAGAAAACACAAGTAATTCATACAAGTAAAGCACAAGTAATTTTTCAAGTATAGCAGGTAACTCAAGAAGCACTTAAGCATGTTATACAATTAGGCATATTATGCAAGTAAATAAAGCAAGCAACCATATAGAAGATACACATGATGAATGTCTGCCCTATTGGCTGTGATATCACATTGTCGGTTCAACTGCCAACCCGACACATCCCCCCAGAATGTTGTCTTTTGGTCACGAATAAAATGGGTACCCCTAGGGATATCGTGTCCGGTACATGTCTAGAGATATAGTGCTCGTGCACACTCTTGTGATTCCGAAAGGATGCGAGCAAGATACTCTGCCACAGACCTCACATTCAATGTAAGCAGGACTAACTACCGCCCTTACGCCGCTGCCGCGACCTCGACAGGCTGGATTAACCTACGTGCAAGCGCATGGTACGTGAAAATGCCCTCAACAAAAGGCACTTCCCAGCGTGTGCGTGCGCACGCACAACTTGCAAACTTTGTAGGGTATGTGTGTACACTAGAGTGTGCGATCGCTCGCAGCAGTAGGCATATCCCTGTGTGTGCGTGCACACCAAAGTGTGCGCACGCACGTTTTCAAAATTTTACAGGGTATGCGTGCGTACAAGATTGTGCGTACACACAAGTCAAAACATGGCCCCTGCTCAGAGCAGGCACACAACGGTGTGCGTGTGCACACAAACTAGAACTCACAATTTCTGCAATATCACAGAATTCAGATTTTTGACACCAATATCCAACAATCATATCTTATTCTACAAAATTCTGATTTCCACAAAATATATACCATTTTAAGGCTCTTTGAATTATCTTTAATTTGATACAAAATTCAATCAATTTCAAATACTGAAACTCAAGATATGATCTGCCAAAGTTCGTCAAAAATCTATTTTTACCAAAAATCTCTAAACCTCAATTTTACCAAACTCTGAATCCAAAATCACTTATTCCACATTCAAAACAATCCTAATGTACCCACATCATATTCATACACATTTTCATCATTCCATAACTTAGCAACATCTAAAATCATCCATTCTATACACCAAATTCTACTTGTATACTTAAATCTCAACAATTTAGATCACAAAATATCATTCCACCATCCTCTTTCGACATCAACAAGCCTCATCATTCATTAACAATCCTCAAAATCATCATTATCAAATCCTACATCATACATCAACATCATCATTCACCGACGTAATCACAATCGTCAAAATTATCATACATCAACAATTATCACAACCAATTAAATCCTATCTTAAGGTCTACTAGCCTAAGTGTCCAGAAATATTACATATTACATAGAGAAAACCGAAACTATACCTTAATCGATTTCCAATATGCACAATACACCAAGTTGAGTCCAATCAAGCTTTCAATCACCAACAAATCACCAATCTCACATTCAAAACTCTAAATCAACTCCAACAATTGCAAGAACTCAACTAAAATCATGCCAATCACCACAAATTAATACCTAGGGTTCCTAGCTACACAAATTCACAAGGGATAAGAGCAAGCTTACCTTACCCAACAGTTTTAGAAGCAAAACACAATAGCAACCAAGTGCTAGAGTGTACCTAAACATCTAAAATCACAAAAATCTCTCAAAAATCAAACTTAAAATTTCAAAATTTTTAGAACAGCAGAATGGAAAGTGAAATTCAAAATCTTACCTACATAAGTTGAATAGAACTAACGGGTTCGACGAGAGCTTCGCATAGCCGCAAACGACACGCGAATCGGAGCATTGTAACTCGAGTTATGGCCACTAGAAGTGGAGGATGAATAGTAACTTTGCCCCTTTCTTCTCTCAACTCATTTCAGCATGCATTTAGTATTTTGTGATGTTATAGGCTGTGTTAGGGTTGTTTTGGTGCTTTATATATGTTGGGTTTAGGTCCAATTTAGGTCCGGTCCAATCTATTAGCGTTTTTGACCCATTTGGTCTAACTTTGGCCCAAACTTTTAAAATTAGCGCCCGATTTTTAACTTTAATTTATTTCCTAACTTTTTCTACTGTTTTTATCATTATTGCACAGTACCGGACAGACTTAAGCTGGTATTACCGGTTAATTTACTGGTACGTGTTTTTACACAATTTTTTTTTGAAGAAAATTACATTTTTCAACTCAGAAAAATCTATTGAGTCCAAATATCATATTTATATTTTCTAATTAATATTCTAAATTTTGAAACTTATTTTAGGCCATTAATTTGTTATTATTTTACATTAATTAATCGGTTAATTAATTTCAGTTCTTACAGCATGCAATGAAAGAGAAGAGAGAGTTTTAGAGAATTGAGAGTGAGAGACATTCTTTGAGAGAGGTGAAAAAATCTAGTGAAAATGAAGAACAACTTTTTTGAAAAAATCTCCTTAAGAATCAGATGTGTTTTGTTTTATTTTTTAATTATTTAAAATTTAAAAATATAAAATTAAGTTAGTTAAATTTTAAAATTTGATTAATTTAAAAAGAGTAGTTTTTATTCAATATAAAAAAATGATGTTTAAATTTTTTTTTATAAAATTAAATAAAAAGATATTTTTTGTTTTTTTTAAATTATATGAATATTTTAATACAAATATTGGTATGATATATATTTTTTTAAAAAAAATAAATACTAATATGGATAATATAATTTACGTCTGATTTTATTACTTATTCATATTTTTATTATATCGATACTATATCGATACGTATAAATTTATCATCATATCAAAATAAATACCTAAAAATTATTATCACATAAACTTTTCTATTGGTTAATGATCATTTGCTTTATATATATATGCATTATTATCGGTTGACTTCCTGTTTGTGGCACACAAGGAATCAACGTAAACAGTGATTTTTCTATTACGTATGTATATGTATCTTAAAAGGTTGTACTTGAATGAATAGCCTAATAATAGTAACGGAGAAAATTTGTTGTATATACTATGGAACAATTTTTTTTTTTTTTTAATGTTTGCATGGCCATTGACCAGAGATCGATCTGCATGATGATCATAAAGAAATTATCGGTGAATAATGGCATTATAGTTCCCATGTTTGTTGCATTTAATTTGGATATATCTGCATGTGTCACACTATAATAATAATAATAATAATAATAATAATAATAATAATAATAATAATAATAAAGTTTGATAACAAAAAATTTTCAGCTATAATTAGTAAAAAATTTCTATAATTTATTTCATTTATATTATTTAATATCAGTTTTATTTTTTATCTCACTCTCTTATCATTCTACTTATCATATTCTTATCAATTCTACTTATTAATAATATTAATTATAATATGATATTCTTTACTATTTAACATTCTTGTAATCAATACTTAATATTCTTTTTATAATTTAATTTTTATATTTAAGAATACATTAAATAATAATAATAATAATAATAATAAGAATGGATGGTAATGATTACATTAATTGAGTTAATTACACTTTATTCTTTGTTTCCCTTAAGACATTTAATATCAATCAATGGAAATACGAAAAAATCATTAATTCTTTATTTCCGTTAAGGCATTTACTTGCACTTGATTTTTTGTAATATATACCTTCCATTAATTTAATTATTATCATTCAAAAATCATAACTATAATACCATTGCAAGCAGAATAGTGCATAAGTCAAGAAATTTTACAAGAAGTCGCGTTTATCGTTGCAAATAGTATGGCATTTGAATTCGACCTTAATACGGTACCTATGGTAGAAGGTGCTGATGAAGAATTTGAACAACAGACAGACTCACCCGACGAGGTTGTTGTCAGTCAACCAATTCTCGAGAATATGAAAAACCACACTAGCTTTGATAAGGTATGGTAATAAACTGATTTTTTTTGTGCTTTTATGTGCATTTATAATTATATTGTATACTAACTAAGTTCATACACATAACATTCATACGTACATATACATAACATCCATAATTACATACAACTAACATCTAAAAATTAAATTCATGTTTATTAGATATTACATCCATACACATATCATTTTTTAGTTATTGCATATGTAAATATAAAGTTAACACATATGTTTTTTAAATTTTATAATTGAATTTAAAAAATATCAAATTCTTAAATTAATTTATTCAATTGATAAATTTACACATAATATCTATAAATTCATACACATAACATCCATAATTTCATGTTAATAACATCTATAATTTGTATTCATAATATTTATAATTTCATACCTATAATCACAACTAGAAAATGGATTAATACAGACAGATTTACAGAGAGATTTAGTCTTTATTACAGACGGATTTTTGGTTACCGACGAAATTACCGACGGATTTTGTCCCTCTGTAAAAGCCCCGTCGGAAATTATTTACCGACGGATTTTTTTCCGTCGGAAAATTACCGACGGATTTTTACTAGTTACCGACGGATTTTCCCTTTGTAAATTCTCCATCCATTTCCCGAAGGCGACAAACTTTCCGACAAATTTTTCGTCTGTAATTATAGACGGATTTTCAGACAGATTTTCCGTCTTTAATTACAGACAGATTTTCAGACGAATTTTTCGTCTGTAATTACAGACAGATTTTTAGACAGATTACAGATAGATTTTTAGACAGATTTTCTGTCTGTAATTACAGACGAATTTTTCGACAGATTTTTCGTCTGTAATTTGAAATTTGGAAAATCATCTCACAATCTGATTACAGACAAAAAATCCGTCTATAAATCCGTCAATAAGGTAAAATAGAATTTTTTTATTTTTCTAATTATAAAATAAACTTGTTTTCATACAAAATAAATATAAATTTAATACAAATTTTTATCTAATTTGTATTCGAATATTTATAATATTTCAAAAAATAAACAAATTTATCGTATTATCAAACTAAAAAAAAAGTATTATAAACAAATAAGTCAATATAATTCAAAATATAAACAAAGTGTTAATACATCAATTATAATAACAAGTAACAATTATACATCAACAAAGTGTATTGATATATCAACTATTGTCCTCTAATTAAGTCAAAATATACAATAAGGTTGCTTAATTTGGTTCTAAAATTGGAACTTCATCTGTACAAAAATCATTCACCATTATTATGTCCATTGATTCAAACAGTTGGGGATCATAAATTGATCCTCTACCTCAGGCTTTTCTGCCTCCTTATATTTTTTCATTTCTCATCTGTTTTTCAAGTATCAAATTCTGACAAAAATAAAGCATTTGAGACAGGATGAAAGTGATAGGCAGGCAATGTTCCATCCAAACATACTGCAAATGTAGCACAAGAAAATATAAAGTTTAATAATCAATTTTGAAGCATTTGAGACACTAATTTCGTTTCACAATAAACTAGGCTTTGCCATTAGAGAGAGGAAGCAGTAGGTACCGGCTCTTTTGGCAGTATCTCCATTAATAACAGTAATGGGCACCATAAAAGGAGGTGGCTGAGAAGGCTGCTTGCATGAAAATGATGAGAATAAAGCATCGTTTACAAACTCAGATAGCTGAGCCTGAATCATGTTCAGCAATCCACTTTACTCATGAAATGAATGTATGAGATACTAACCATAATCAAATAGCTCCAATTGGATACATGATTGGACTATATGGTGAAATGAATTAGTTGACCCTCCTCCTTAAAGGACTAGTTGGTGGCTTGATTTCTGATATTCTTTTTGCCCATTTCTTATAAGCTTTTGTTTCTTTAAGTTCTCTTACAGATATAAAAAAGAAGGTATATCATCAAACACAAGGATCAAGTAAGACTTTTGCCTATGTTAATATAAGATGAATCCACAAGTATCCTTCTTTCTCCATGGCATTCCAATCATACAAAGGACTTCTCATTAAAATATGAAAATTTTAAAAAATAAGAAATCAAAGACCCAAATGAGAAAGGAGGCCTTACAATGTACTATGACATGTTGGCAATTATTACAATATAACGGTGGAGAAGATGGGGAAATTTTCTTAAAAAGGTTTATAAAAAGAATCAATCATGATATTGTCATAGGTGGTTAAAGAGTTATGGAAAGAGAAGAGGAACAAAAATAACATAATCATGGGGAATGGTTGTTAAAATTGCCAAATAACTTCAACAACAACAAAAAGTTCAACTAGTAAATTTATGGCAAAATATTTATCCTGGGATTAAGATCAAACCTGCCCCACAGCTGACCAGTTTCACTGATGCATCGGGTGGAACTCCACTAACTAAAAGAGGAAAACCGCAAGTATAGAAACTTATCAGTAAGTATAGAAAATTCAGTTATATATTGACATTTATATATAATAATAGTCACTAATATAAGATATATAAGGGCTTAATATAGATTAGTAACTTCAACTTTTGTAATATTATATATCGTATTAAAAACTAAACCCAGTCCCAAATCAGTTTAGTTACTAATTCATCAACGTAATGTTAGGAGAAAAAAAAATAACAAAAGCATCTAAATAAAGTAGTTTAAGCCTTTAAGGACTAAGGAGTACCCTTTGCCTCATTTATTATTTGATTTGAAACCACATGAATGTATTAGTATATGGAATTCACACCGAAGAAATCAAAGGATAAGCATGTGGAGCCTGCAAGCAATGAATTGTTGGGACCCCTTGTTTATGAGGGTTGGGGCCCAATAATAAACAGAAAAGATGGAAAGAAAAAAATAAAACTTAAAGAGCCTTTTTAAAATATGGTTAAAGTAAACAAAAAAATATGTGAAACTTTACAAGATTGAAGTAAATACTAGTATGAAATACTAAGCAAGAAACTGAGAAACCAATTTGGTGGTAGATATGTAAAGTGTAAACTGTAAACTATCCACAAAATATATAATGTTAGTCTCTAATAACTTTAAGGTAATCAATCAATCACTGAAACCAT
Organism: Arachis stenosperma; assembly: GCF_014773155.1. Taxonomy (NCBI): domain Eukaryota; kingdom Viridiplantae; phylum Streptophyta; class Magnoliopsida; order Fabales; family Fabaceae; genus Arachis; species Arachis stenosperma. The sequence goes on from NC_080378.1 coordinate 12,452,385, forward strand.
GGAACTCAAACTAAAAGCAAGATATATTACTTGGCCTGGGGGGAAAACGCTTGAATTATGTTTAGTGTGTCTTGCTTTTAAGGTTCAAATATACAAGGCAAATGCCAAATTCAGTTAAGATTCATTCAACAGAGGACCAAACGAAACAGAGTAAGAATCAAGAAGAGCCATATATCAATGCATCATAGTCCCAAAAATAATAGCAAATAGAGAGTAAAGAGCAAGATGAAACAAGAAACATACATTGAATATGAGATTTTTATTGGTAGCTGATGAGCGGATAATTTGTACGCTTTTTGGCATTGTTTTTAGTATGTTTTTAGTATCTTTTAGTTAGTTTTTAGTATATTTTTATTAGTTTTTAATTAAAATTCACTTTTCTGGACTTTACTATGAGTTTGTGTGTTTTTCTGTGATTTCAGGTATTTTCTGACTGAAATTGAGGGTCCTGAGCAAAAATCTGATCCAGAGACCAAAAAGGACTGCAGATGCTGTTGGATTCTGACCTCCCTGCACTCGAAGTGGATTTTCTGGAGCTACAGAAGCCCAATTGGCGCGCTCTCAACGGCATTGGAAATTAGACATCCTGGGCTTTCCAGCAATATATAATAGTCCATACTTTGCCCAAGATTTGATGGCCCAAAACGGCGCTCAAAGTCACCTACAGAAATTCCAGCGTTAAACGCCGGAACTGGCATAAAATTTGGAGTTAAACGCCCAAACTAGCATGAAAGCTGGCGTTTAACTCCAGAAAAGGTCTCTACACGAAATTCCTTCATTGCTCAGCCCAAGCACACACCAAGTGGGCCCGGAAGTGGATTTTTCTGTCATTTACTCATTTCTGTAAACCTTAGGACACTAGTTTTACTATTAATAGGATCTTTTGACATTGTATCCGTACCTTATGACCTCATGACATTTTTTACACGTTTCTTGTGTACTTTCCACAGCATGAGTCTCTAAACCCCATGGTTGGGGGTGAGGAGCTCTGCTGTGTCTTGATGGATTAATGCAATTACTACTGTTTCTTATTCAATCATGCTTGCTTCCATTCTAAGATATCACTTGCTCTTAACCCGGATGAATGTGATGATACGTGACACTCATCATATTCTCAACTATGAACGTGTGACTGACAACCACCTCCGTTCTATCTTAGATTAAGTAGATATCTCTTGGGTTCTTTAATCGGAATCTTCGTGGTATAAGCTAGAACTGATGGCGGCATTCAAGAGAATCCAGAAGGTCTAAACCTTGTCTGTGGTATTCTGAGTAGGATTCAATGACTGGATGACTGTGACGTGCTTCAAACTCTTGAAGGCGGGGCGTTAGTGACAGACGCAAAAGAATCAATGGATTCTATTCCGGCCTGATTGAGAACCGACAGATGAATTTCGCTATGCTGTGACAGAGCATATGCAATCGCTTTCACTGAGAGGATGGGAGGTAGCCATTGACAACGGTGAAACCCTACACACAGCTTGCCATGGAAGGAGACTTGCGTGTATGAAGAAGAAGACAGTAGGAAAGCAGAGATTCAGAAGATGGAGCATCTCCAACCCTCAAACCTATTCTCCATTACTGCAAAACAAGTAATCATTTCATGTTCTTTTGCTTTTCACAATCAATCCTGATAAATTCTGATATCCTGACTAAGATTTACAAGATAACCATAGCTTGCTTCAAGCCGACAATCTCTGTGGGATCGACCCTTGCTCACGCAAGGTATTACTTGGACGACCCAGTACACTTGCTGGTTAGTTGTGCGGGATTGCAAAAGTGTGATTGCAATTTCGTGCACCAAGTTTTTGGCGCCGTTGCCGGGGATTGTTCGAGTTTGGACAACTGACGGTTTATTTTGTTGCTTAGATTAGGACTGTTTTATTTTTGTTGGTTTAGAGTCTTTTAGTTGAGTCTAGTTCATATTTTAAGTTTGGTGTCTTTTTGTGTTTCTCTCTTAATTTTCGTTTTTGCATGTTCTTAGTCCCTTTTTGATTCATAAAAATTCTAAGTTTGGTGTCCTCTTTGTGTTTTTCTCTCAAAATTTTCGAAAATTTAGTGTTTGATTTTCTAAAAATTTTAAGTTTGGTGTCTTTTTGTGTTTTTCTCTTTCCTCTTTTTAAAAAAATCAAATCTTTTTCATAAAAATTTTTCAATCATATCTTCTTAATTGCTGTTTTCAAAATCTTTTTCTTTACTAATTGATTCAGTTCTCAATTTGCTTTGATCTTATTTTATTTTTAATTTTCGAATTTTATTTTATTTTCCTTTTGTCTTATTTTATTTTATTCTTTTTCGGTTATTTCAAAAAAAACAACACAAAATTTATCTCTTTGCAATCATTCTCATTTCCCTTTTGTCCATTATGGACTTAAGTGGAATTAATCAGTCCAAGAGGACTCTGGGGTCTTATGCTAACCCCATTACAGCTGCATATGGGAGTAGCATCTGTATACCTCCCATCAAAGCAAGCAGCTTTGAGCTAAACCCTCAACTAATTATCATAGTGCAGCAAAATTGCCAGTATTCCGGTCTTCCACAGGAAGAACCTACTGAGTTTCTGGCACAGTTCTTACAAATTGCTGACACAGTACATGATAAAGAGGTAGATCAGGATGTCTACAGACTATTACTGTTTCCATTTGCTGTAAAAGATCAAGCTAAAAGGTGGTTGAATAACCAACCTACAGCAAGCATAAAGACATGGAAACAGTTATCAGACAAATTCCTGAATCATTTTTACCCTCCAAAGAGGATGACACAGCTAAGGCTGGACATCCAAGGCTTTAAACAAGAGGATAATGAATCCCTTTATAATGCCTGGGAGAGGTATAGAGGTATGCTAAGAAAATGTCCCTCTGAAATGTTTTCAGAGTGGGTACAGTTAGACATTTTCTACTATGGGCTTACAGAAAAAGCTCAGATGTCTTTAGACCACTCAGCTGGTGGATCTATACACATGAGGAAGACAATTGAAGAAGCTCAAGAGCTTATAGACACTGTTGCTAGAAACCAATATTTGTACTCTAGCAATGAGTTCTCTCCAGAAGAGGAAGTCATGACAGTAGTCACTGACTCTAATCCTCAAGAACAGATAATGGAGCTTAATCAACAACTACTCCTGATGACAGAACAGTTAGCAGAATTTAAAGAGATGCTCCATGAAACTAAAGTTGCTAATAAGAGCATAGAACTACAGTTGAATCAAGCAAAACAGCAAATATCTAAACAGATAACAGAGGAGTGTCAAGCAGTTCAATTGAGAAGTGGGAAGAACTTGAATAACACTGCTCAAAAGAGCAAAAAGCCAAACAAGGAACAAATGACAGAGGACAACCAAACCACTGTTCAAAATCCCTCTGAGGACAGTATGAGCCCAGAGAGGAATATTGGCGTTCAAACGCCAGAAAGGGAAGGAAAGCTGGCGTTAAACGCCCATTCCTTGCCCAGTTCTGGCGTTCAAACGCCAGAAAAGGGGGAAAAGTTGGCGTTAAACGCCCATTTTCCACCCAATCCTGGCGTCCAAACGCCAAGAGAAAATCAGACACCTGAGAGTGCTGACAGTAATCCCTCTAACAAGGCTTCTTCAACCACTTCTGTAAGGAATAAACCTACAGCATCTAAGGTTGAAGAATATCAAGCCAAGATGCCTTATCCTCAAAAACTCCGCAAAGCGGAACAGGATAAGCAATTTGCCCGCTTTGCAGACTATTTAAGGACTCTTGAAATAAAGATTCCGTTTGCAGAAGCACTTGAGCAAATACCTTCTTATGCTAAGTTCATGAAGGAAATCTTAAGTCATAAGAAGGATTGGAGAGAAACTGAAAAAGTGTTTCTCACTGAAGAATGCAGTGCAGTCATTCTAAAAAGCTTACCAGAAAAGCTTCAAGATCCTGGAAGCTTTCTGATACCATGCACATTAGAAGGCACTTGCACCAAGACAGCCCTATGTGATCTTGGAGCAAGTATCAATTTAATACCTGCATCCACTATCAGAAAGCTTGGGTTGATTGGAGAAGTCAAACCAACCAGGATATGCCTCCAACTTGCTGATGGCTCCATTAAACACCCATCAGGCATAATAGAGGACATGATTGTCAAGGTTGGGCCATTTGCCTTTCCAACTGACTTTGTGGTGCTGGAAATGGAGGAGCACAAGAGTGCAACTCTCATTCTAGGAAGACCTTTCCTAGCAACTGGACGAACTCTCATTGATGTACAAAAGGGGGAAGTAACCTTGAGAGTCAATGAGGATGAGTTCAAGTTGAATGCTGTAAAAGCTATGCAGCATCCAGACACACCAAATGACTGCATGGGCGCTGACATTATTGACTCTCTGGTAGAAGAGATCAATATGGCTGAAAGCCTAGAATCAGAGCTTGAGGACATCTTCAAAGATGCTCAACCTGATCAAGAAGAACCAGAGGAGGCAAAGGAATTTTCGAAAATTCCTCAGGAGGAGGATAAGCCTCCTAAACCTGAACTCAAACCACTACCACCATCCCTGAAATATGCATTTCTGGGAGAGGGTGACACTTTTCCAGTGATTATAAGCTCTACTTTAAATTCACAGGAAGAGGAAGCACTGATTCAAGTGCTAAAGACGCACAAGACAGCTCTTGGGTGGTCCATAAGTGATCTCAAGGGTATTAGCCCAGCTAGATGCATGCACAAGATCCTGTTGGAGGATAATGCCAAACCAGTGGTCCAACCACAGAGGAGGCTAAATCCTGCCATGAAGGAGGTGGTGCAAAAAGAGGTCACTAAGTTACTAGAGGCTGGGATTATTTATCCTATTTCTGATAGCCCCTGGGTGAGCCCTGTCCAAGTTGTTCCCAAAAAGGGAGGCATGACAGTGGTTCATAATGAAAAAAATGAACTGGTTCCTACAAGAACAGTCACAGGGTGGCGCATGTGTATTGACTATAGAAGGCTCAATACAGCCACCAGAAAGGATCATTTTCCTTTACCATTCATAGACCAAATGCTAGAAAGACTAGCTGGTCACGATTACTACTGCTTTTTGGATGGCTATTCAGGCTACAACCAAATTGCAGTAGATCCTCAGGACCAAGAGAAGACAGCATTTACTTGCCCTTCTGGCGTGTTTGCCTATAGGAGAATGCCTTTTGGTCTGTGCAATGCACCTGCAACCTTTCAGAGGTGTATGCTCTCTATCTTCTCAGATATGGTAGAGAAATTTCTGGAAGTCTTCATGGATGACTTTTCAGTATATGGAGACTCATTCAGCTCCTGTCTTAACCACCTATCACTTGTCCTGAAAAGATGCCAAGAGACTAACCTGGTTTTAAACTGGGAGAAATGTCACTTTATGGTGACTGAAGGAATTGTCCTTGGGCATAAAATTTCAAGCAGGGGAATAGAGGTAGATAAGGCAAAGGTAGAGGTAATTGAAAAATTACCACCACCTGCCAATGTTAAGGCAATCAGAAGCTTTCTGGGGCATGCAGGATTCTACAGAAGGTTTATAAAGGATTTTTCAAAAATTGCAAAACCTCTGAGTAATCTGCTAGCTGCTGACACACCATTTGTGTTTGACACACAGTGTCTGCAGGCATTTGAGACCCTGAAAGCTAAACTGGTCACAGCACCAGTTATCTCTGCACCAGATTGGACATTGCCATTTGAACTAATGTGTGATGCCAGTGACCATGCCATTGGTGCAGTGTTGGGACAGAGGCATAATAAACTTCTGCATGTCATTTACTATGCTAGCCGTGTTCTAAATGATGCACAGAAAAATTACACAACCACAGAAAAAGAATTACTTGCAGTGGTTTATGCCATTGACAAGTTTAGATCCTACCTAGTGGGGTCAAAGGTGATTGTGTACACTGACCATGCTGCTCTTAAATACTTACTCACAAAGCAGGATTCAAAACCCAGGCTTATCAGATGGGTATTGCTTCTGCAAGAGTTTGATATAGAAATAAGAGACAGAAAAGGGACAGAGAATCAAGTAGCTGATCATCTGTCCAGAATAGAACCAGTAGCTGGGGCGTCCCTCCCTTCTACTGAGATCTCTGAGACTTTCCCAGATGAGCAACTCTTTGCCATCCAGGAAGCTCCATGGTTTGCCGACATTGCAAACTATAAAGTTGTAAGGTTCATACCCAAGGAGTACAGTAGTGTGCAAAGAAAGAAATTGATTTCAGATGCCAAGTACTACCTTTGGGATGAACCATATCTCTTTAAGAGATATGCTGACGGAGTGATCCGCAGATGTGTACCCAGAGAAGAAGCACAAAGGATCCTATGGCACTGCCATGGATCACATTATGGAGGACATTTTGGAAGTGAGCGAACAGCCACTAAAGTCCTCCAGTGTGGATTCTACTGGCCTACTCTCTATAAAGATTCCTGAGAGTTTGTGCGTAACTGTGACAGTTGCCAAAGAGCTGGTAACCTGCCTCACGGATATGCCATACCTCAACAAGGGATATTAGAGATAGAATTGTTTGATGTATGGGGAATTGATTTCATGGGACCATTCCCACCATCATACTCAAACACTTATATTCTGGTGGCAGTGGACTATGTATCTAAGTGGGTAGAAGCAATTGCTACACCCACTAATGATACCAAAACCGTACTGAAATTCCTCCAGAAAAACATTTTCAGCAGGTTTGGCGTCCCCAGAGTGCTAATCAGTGATGGGGGCACTCATTTCTGCAACAAACAGCTATACTCTGCTATGGTTAGATATGGAATTAGCCATAAAGTGGCAACTGCATATCATCCACAGACAAATGGGCAAGCTGAAGTCTCTAACAGAGAACTAAAAAGAATCCTGGAACGGACTGTAATGGCCCGAAGAAAGGATTGGGCAAAGAGCTTGGATGATGCCCTGTGGGCATATAGAACAGCATTCAAGACTCCTATAGGAACCTCCCCATACCAACTAGTATATGGGAAGGCCTGTCATTTGCCTGTAGAACTGGAACATAAAGCCTACTGGGCAACCAGATTCCTAAACATGGATGCACAGTTAGCTGGTGAGAAAAGACTGCTCCAGCTAAATGAGCTAGAGGAGTTCAGACTCAATGCCTTTGAAAATGCAAAAATTTATAAGGAAAAGGCAAAGAAGTGGCATGACAAGAGATTGTCAACCAGAGTCTTTGAGCCAGGACAAAAAGTTCTGCTCTTCAACTCCAGGCTCAAATTGTTTCCAGGAAAACTTAAATCCCGGTGGAGGGGTCCGTATGTGATTACAGGAGTCTCACCATATGGATATGTTGAGCTTCAGGATACTGATTCTGACAGAAAGTTCATTGTAAATGGACAGAGAATCAAGCACTATCTTGAAGGAAATTTTGAGCAGGAATGCTCAAAACTGAGGCTTGAGTAATTCTCAGTGAAAGTCCAGCTAAAGACAGTAAAGAAGCGCTTGCTGGGAGGCAACCCAGTCATTAGAAAGTTGTATGAATTGTTCTTACAGAGGCAAATATCAAAAATGAAGGAATTCACAGAGTTACAGAAGGATTCAGCTCAAAAAGCAGAGAAAATGCACTTACTGGCAAAAAAACGCCAGTAAGGGGCATTTTGGGCGTTAAACGCCAGAATGGGCACCATTCTGGGCGTTTAACGCCAGTAATGGTACCATTTTGGGCGTTAAACGCCAGAATGGGCACCATTCTGGGCGTTTAACGCCAGGTGTGCAGCGTCCTGGGCGTTTTGGAAAAACGCCCAGTGACAAAGGATTTCTGGCGTTTAACGCCAGCCAGGGCACCTGGCTGGGCATTAAACGCCCAAAAGGGGTAGCAAATGGGCGTTAAACGCCAGAATGGGTGCCATTCTGGGCGTTTAACGCCAGAAAGGTGGGGGGACCACATTTTTGTTTTCAACTCAATTTTTTTCAAACTTTCCTCTTTTTAACCATACTCTTCTACATAAATGCACTTCAACCTTTCATCATTCACTTTCAAATCTTCACAAATCAAAACCATTTTTCAAATCTATTTCAAATTAATCCCAAATCTTCTTCAAAAACTCACCCTTTTCTCAATTTCTTTTCATATCTTCTCAAATCTCCTTTCAAATTTTTATTTTTTTCGAAATCTCTTCTCCCCTCCCTTATAAATTCACGTTTGGAACCCCCTTTACCCACACCATTCGAATTTCCTCTTTCTCTCTCTCTCTTCTTTCTTTTCTTTTGCTTGAGGACAAGCAAACCTCTAAGTTTGGTGTGCTTTTCCGTGATCACTAAGCCAAGATTCATCAATATCATGGCTCCTAAGGGAAAACAAACCAATTTAAGAGGCAAGAAAGAGAATAATCCAAAGAATCTTTGGAATCAAGAGAAGTTCTTAACCAAAGAACATGAAGACCATTATCACAAAATAATGGGTCTGAGGTCAGTGATCCCGGAAGTTAAATTTGATCTGAAAGAAGATAAATATCCGGGGATCCAAGAGCAAATTTGAAACAGAGGATGGGAAGTTCTAACCAATCCTGAGACAAAGGTTGGAAGGAACATGGTTCAGGAATTCTACTCAAATCTGTGGCTAACAGATAAACAGAGAATGACTGGAACTGCTTACCATACCTACAGAACCATGGTCAGAGGGAAAGTTATGTACTTCCATCTGGACAAAATAAGAGAAATCTTCAAGTTGCCCCAACTACAAGATGATCCTGACTCCTTCAATAGGAGGATGGTGAGAGTAGATAAAGGGTTGGATCAAGTTCTAGAGGACATATGCCTCCCTGGGACTAAGTGGATAACCAATTCAAAGGGTGTCCCAAACCAACTCAAGAGGGGAGACCTCAAGCCAATTGCAAGAGGTTGGCTAGACTTCATTGGGCGTTCCATATTGCCCACTAGCAACCGTTCTGAGGTCACCATCAAGAGAGCAGTGATGATTCATTGCATTATGCTTGGAAAAGAGGTGGAGGTCCATCATGTGATTGCCTGTGAGATCTACACAATTGCAAATAAGAATTCCACTGAAGCCAAATTGGCTTATCCAAGCTTGATTTCCTTGCTCTGTAAAGAGGCTGGGGTGAAGATGGGAGTAGATGAGTTCATACCCATTGAACACCCAATCACCAAGAAGTCAATGGAAGGACAAGTGCAAGACAACTCCATCAAGAGGAGGGCGCAGGAATTCCTCCCTGAATTCCCAAGAATTGACTACTGGTCCAGCCTAGAAGCATCTATCACCAAGTTGCAAGAGACTATGGAGCAACTGAAGGAAGAACAGCAGAATCAGAACTGCATGCTCTGCAAATTGCTGAAGGAACAAGAGAAGCAGGGGCGTGAAATTCAAGAGATGAAACGCCAAAAGTTCTCCTCTCAAGCTGAGGGAGCATCCACTTCTCAAAATCAAGGTTGTTGAGTCCTAACTCTGTGAAAACCTCTATCATTAGGAGCCTATGTTTGCGTTTTTTTGGTCTTTCTTTGTTTTATTTTCTATTTTAATTTTTTAGTTTCATCTTATATTTATTTTCTGAGTCTTGTTCTTAATTCATAATTAATAAAGTCTATGCCTTAAAGTTATGAATGTCCTATGAATCCATCACCTCTCTTAAAAGAAAAATGCTTTAATCACAAAAGAACAAGAAGTACAGGATTTCGAAATTTATCTCTGAAACTAGTTGAATTAGTTTGATGTGGTGACAATACTTTTTGTTTTCTGAATGAATGCTTGAACAGTGCATATGTCTCTTGAATTTGTTGTTTTAAGAATGTTAAAATTGTTGGCTCTTGAAAGAATGAGGAGAAAGAGAACTGTTATTGAGGATCTGAAAAATCATCAATTTGATTCTTGAAGCAAGAAAAAGCAGTCAAAAAAAAAAACAAAAAAAAAATTCGAAAAAAAAAGAGAAAAAGGAAGAAATAAAGTTGTGAACCAAAGCAAAAAAAAGAGTGTGCTTAAGAACCCTGGACACCTCTAATTGGGGACTTTAGCAAAGCTGAGTCACAATCTAAAAAGGTTCACCCAATTATGTGTCTGTGGCATGTATGTATCCGGTGGTAATACTGGAAGACAGAGTGTTTTGGGCCACAGCCAAGACTCATACACTGGCTATGTTCAAGAATCAATATACTTAACTAGGAGAATTAATAACAATATCTGAGTTCTGAGTTCTTATAGATGCCAACCATTCTGAACTTCAAAGGATAGAGTGAGATGCCAAAACTGTTCGGAGGCAAAAAGCTACTAGTCCCGCTCATCTAATTGGAGCTATGTTTCTTTGATATTTTGGAGTCTATAGTATATTCTCTTCTTTTTATCCTATTTTGATTTTCAGTTGCTTGGGGACAAGCAACAATTTAAGTTTGGTGTTGTGATGAGCGGATAATTTGTACGCTTTTTGGCATTGTTTTTAGTATGTTTTTAGTATCTTTTAGTTAGTTTTTAGTATATTTTTATTAGTTTTAATTAAAATTCACTTTTCTGGACTTTACTATGAGTTTGTGTGTTTTTCTGTGATTTCAGGTATTTTCTGACTGAAATTGAGGGTCCTGAGCAAAAATCTGATCCAGAGACCAAAAAGGACTGCAGATGCTGTTGGATTCTGACCTCCCTGCACTCGAAGTGGATTTTCTGGAGCTACAGAAGCCCAATTGGCGCGCTCTCAACGGCATTGGAAAGTAGACATCCTGGGCTTTCCAGCAATATATAATAGTCCATACTTTGCCCAAGATTTGATGGCCCAAAACGGCGCTCAAAGTCACCTACAGAAATTCCAGCGTTAAACGCCGGAACTGGCATAAAATTTAGAGTTAAACGCCCAAACTGGCATGAAAGCTGGCGTTTAACTCCAGAAAAGGTCTCTACACGAAATTCCTTCATTGCTCAGCCCAAGCACACACCAAGTGGGCCCGGAAGTGGATTTTTCTGTCATTTACTCATTTCTGTAAACCTTAGGACACTAGTTTTACTATTAATAGGATCTTTTGACATTGTATCCGTACCTTATGACCTCATGACATTTTTTACACGTTTCTTGTGTACTTTCCACAGCATGAGTCTCTAAACCCCATGGTTGGGGGGTGAGGAGCTCTGCTGTGTCTTGATGGATTAATGCAATTACTACTGTTTCTTATTCAACCATGCTTGCTTCCATTCTAAGATATCACTTGCTCTTAACCCGGATGAATGTGATGATACGTGACACTCATCATATTCTCAACTATGAACGTGTGACTGACAACCACCTCCGTTCTATCTTAGATTAAGTAGATATCTCTTGGGTTCTTTAATCGGAATCTTCGTGGTATAAGCTAGAACTGATGGCGGCATTCAAGAGAATCCGGAAGGTCTAAACCTTGTCTGTGGTATTCTGAGTAGGATTCAATGACTGGATGACTGTGACGTGCTTCAAACTCCTGAAGGCGGGGCGTTAGTGACAGACGCAAAAGAATCAATGGATTCTATTCCGGCCTGATTGAGAACCGACAGATGAATTCCGCTATGCTGTGACAGAGCATATGCAATCGCTTTCACTGAGAGGATGGGAGGTAGCCATTGACAACGGTGAAACCCTACACACAGCTTGCCATGGAAGGAGACTTGCGTGTATGAAGAAGAAGACAGTAGGAAAGCAGAGATTCAGAAGATGGAGCATCTCCAACCCTCAAACCTATTCTCCATTACTGCAAAACAAGTAATCATTTCATGTTCTTTTGCTTTTCACAATCAATCCTGATAAATTCTGATATCCTGACTAAGATTTACAAGATAACCATAGCTTGCTTCAAGCCGACAATCTCTGTGGGATCGACCCTTGCTCACGCAAGGTATTACTTGGACGACCCAGTACACTTGCTGGTTAGTTGTGCGGGATTGCAAAAGTGTGATTGCAATTTCGTGCACCAGTAGCTTCCCAAGCTAAGCCACCTATGAAGTGTATGTTCCAAAGCAAGACCATGACAATAGCAGCCACCGCTAGAAGGTGAGCCACAATTGTAAATGGAGAGCAGGAACTCCCAACCCCATCTTCTTCAATATTTTCTCCTTTTGTCTCCCAATCTGAGAAGTAAGAACCAAGTGAAGTAATAACTGAAAAGCTTGAGCTGGAGATTGGAAGCACCCATACTATAACTGAAGTTTCTATACTTATTGACTTACTAACTCCACTAACTGACAATTAAAATCTGACTATAACAATATATATGAGAAAAAGAACCACCAGTTAGTAGAATCTAAAAGGAGAAATAGCTTACCAGTGAGATGGAGAGTGCCACCAAACGACTGGCTGAAGATCAATATTGATGCAACATTCTAATTATGTTTAAGGATGAAAATCGGTGAAATTTTTCACTTGAAAATTTCATTATCAATATTTTCTATATAAAAACTATAGCTAAAAAGAAAATTAAATGCTACTGGTAAAAGAAACAGTAGCATAGTAAATTCACCAACTCTTAAAATGTGGAGGTCAGATTCCCTAGATTTAAGCTCCAAGGGAAGGAAAGATGACTAAAATGTATTTGCAGAAGTTAGATCACCTGTCTACCAAGGGAAGGAATTTCAAGAAGGATTGTCTTAACAGCTTGTGTATCCAGTAGCATCTGCAAAAGTATCACTTTTGTTAGCTCGTTCTCATAAGGTTTCAAGTGTTCCACAGAAAAAAAAGTTTCAAACTCCTTTATGTATCCTGTACTCTAGATAAAAAATGTTCAAAATTGTTGAAAATAAAAGCCATCTTACATTTACAAACCTATCAAAAATATGCTTTAACTTTACTCTTGATGTAACCAAAAGGAAATAAAAATCAATTAAAGAAAGCAGCCAGTACTTGTTGTGCTCCCGTTTCTGATATTTGCTTGCATTTGAAAATGTTAGAATAGAAGCGCGGACCAAGAGATGATGCAAGCTGCAAATAATAAATGGGAAATAAATGTAAACATTCAACTTGAATTATTGAGCAACATTGAGTATTTACCATCTAATTTAGTCCCTTACAATATCTGCAAGAAAAAAGCTATTTAAAACAGAAAAGCATTCAAGGAATATTTTATTTATTATTAATTATAAGTTTATAACTAGCATGCCAGAAAAGAAAATGTCCTTAACACCATGGTTGACATAAAAATCTTAACTCAAAGCATCAAATTGATCTATATTTTCAAAGTCTTCATAGGAAAATAACTCATTCTGTATGTTAAAGACACAAGTACCTTATTATCAATAAACTCATCTACCATCAATAAAAATATTCATGAAAAGCATGTTCAGACATAAATTAAGAGCATGTGAAAGTGTTAGGTTAGGCTTAAGTGACATAAAAAAGATCCATCCAACCTTGATTAGCTCTGCTCTTCTTTCAGGATCAATCCCAGCCACACCAAATATCATCTTTTCAGCAGAAACATCCATTTGTATTGCGACGTTATAGCCCGCGAAAACAACATCTCGTCTCCACTGCACCCATACCCACAATGAACAAGAAGTAAAAGAATTAATTACTAAATCTTAAAATTCTAAAAAAATTCAGAAATAATCAAACAATAAATAAATAAACAAATAATAACTATGATTGTAAATCATTAAGAGCTTGAAGAAGAAAAAACTGACCTCCAATTAAATCACAATCCTAAGGTTTATCAATCCCAGCTACTGCATGCACCATCAATTTTTTTCAAAATTCAAACAAAAGTATGGATCCAGAAATTGAACTAGGCAAAGCAACTACAACTAGAATGTGAATACAATATACCTCTAGTACACATATCTGTGCAACATTATCAACAAACTGCCTAGAAACCAAAACTGCATCCAAAAGAAAGAAGCCATTGTCAGTGCAACAGCAATTTCTAATCCATATTGATTTAGACACCACCTAACTGAGCATTAATTCAAGACGTAGCCATGATCTGAAAACTCACCTTTACCAGATTTGCCTACAATGGATGCAGCAAGTACAACCTATATAGGCGAAAAAAATTCAGAACATAAATTCAAATTTGTATAAGATAATTCAAGCAAATAGAAAGAAAGACTGAAGTATTCCCCAACCCACTTAAATGCATCATTTTGCAAAGGAATCCAGCACTGCCCCAACCTCACAATTTTGGCTATGCTCAATAGGCAAGTAACTTGCATATAATCTAATTCATCACCAATTTTGTACGAAATAGAATTTACAGCAACCTATCATAGCTAAATTTGAGGAGAAAGGGAAATAACACCGGGTATCATATGCTAAATCAAAAGATCCAACAATAATCTTGAAGAACATTCAAATACAAACCTCACCATGAATAGATCTCAATTATAAGGCAAGTGTGTACAATTACACAATACGAAGGCCATGTAAATGTATCACAGATCAAATTACATGCACATATCAAAATTGTAGCTGATAGAGAAGCCTAAAATAAATATCGAAGTGCGGGATTGTGAGGAAACAAAAGGATTACCATGTCTACGTTCGATCTTTGAAATAACGGAAGTGATTATTGTCTCAAATTGAATCTGACAAGAAAACAAAATCCGTAACAGTGTTAGGAGCCATGAGATCAGATCGTGAGATGAGAAGAATGTGCAGTGAGGGCAAGTGAATGAAGAACTCGAAGAGAGAATACAGAAAAAAAAAAGAGAAATAGAGGTTACCGGAACGCGATCTGAAACTTGGAAGCGCAGATCTAAATGGAGGGGATTGAAACACAGCTCAAATAGAAGCAAGAAAATGGAGCTTGTAAGCGATGGAGCTTCTTCGTGGACGGAGCGATGGAGAGAGCGGTGGCAGTGAAAGAAGCTTCTGCGATGGGGAGAGCGTGGACGGAGCGATGGAGAGAGCGTGGATGGAGAGAGGGAGAAGCTCCTGCTAAACTTGTGTGGAGTGTGAATGGATCGAGAGGCTAAGATCTGAGCTAGGGTTAATATTATATTTTTCGACGGAAAATTTAAATTACAGACGGATTTTTTGTCTGTAATAATTTAATAAAACGCAGCGTTTTGTCTATTTAATTACAGACGGATTTTCCGTCTGTAACCATTTCTCATGAAAAAAATTAATTTTTTCGACGGAATTATCGACGGATTTTCTTTTCCGTCTGTAATTTATGCTAATCCATTTTTTTTATTTTCCGACAAAAAATCCCTCTGAAATTTCCTCTGTATTTCCGTGGGATAAAATCCGTCGAAAATATCCGTCTGTAATAACTAATTTTCTAGTAGTGTAATGTTTATAATTAATAAATTTTTATAATTAATATTATCAAATTTCAAACTATTCGTCTTATTGTATTTTTCAAATTATCTCATATGTACACTAATAGGCCATGATTTTAATTATTTTAATATTTTTATTTAATATTCATATGTATACTTATTTATTGATTTTAATATACGAGTTAATAATTATTTTAAAAAATTATTTTTAATTTTTGTTTATATTTTATATTTTGTTTTTTATTTTTTAATAGTCTACTATATGTAAAATATAAGTTGTATGGTACAAGTTGTTAAAACTTTTTAATTTAATTTTCATATTTTTTGCAGAGAATTGTTACATTTTAATGGATAATAATGTGATTGAAAGATGTTAGGGATTTGATTTGAAAAAAACTGAAATTAATTTTGGAAAGAACATTAATGACTCCAAACATGCAGCAAAATAGTAGGTGATAATAAGGAGGTGTATGTCACTTATTTATCAAGAGAATAGGAATTTTTATATAATATTCCTATATTATAATTATTTTTTGACTAGCTAGATCACCCTAATAATAATAATAATAATTAGTTTGTTTTTATCTGCATTAATCAAGCATAGGTTTAACCAATGACAATACATAGTTATACAAACAAATCATATTATAAATTAAAGTTTATAACTTAAGGTTTATTTGCACGCTCATTTTAGAGACATGAAAGAAGAATAATAATGTAACAAGATATGACATTACAAATAAAGAACCCTTTAGGATTTCCCTTTCTTCAATGTTTCTTAACGATTTCTTCATTCCCATTGCTCTCATTCAATCAGATTGTGACTAGAAATCAACAATTATCAAAAGGGACACACGATGAGTATAAAAATTCACAGGCAATGTGAGTTGAATAGTGGTCCAAGCCACTAGGGTTTGCTATGAAGAAGCCATGTGGTGCAATGAAAAATTATGCAATATAATCCTTACCCTATGCTTATTGATTGACCCCACTAAGATTATTATAATTTATAACTAGTGTTGTATGTGGCCCTGCATTTGCGCTGAAACCAAAAAAGAAAAAAAATAGTCTGTTTTCAATGTAAGAAAAAATTCTTATCTATACTTGGTATTTTATATATATATGCGTGAGATTTTTTGTAAAATTAAAAAAAAAATTTGGGGGGTTTTACCCAAATATAAAGTTTTTTCTTATTGTTAAAAAAAGTGAAAAAGTGACTTCTGATTTAAAAAAATAAAAAAATAAAAATAGAGGACAATTTTTATTCATAAAAAAATAAAAAATCTTTTGTATTACATCACATATTTCTAAAACATAAAAATACACCAGTTAAACATCAAACCTGCTACTATATAATAAATCAATAATATTTAGAAAATAATAAAAAATTAGTTAAAATAGTCTAAATTTATTTTATTTAGTATTTATTAATTATTATTATAATTAATAAATAATAATATTATTGGTAACAAATAATATGCGCCACTTTGTAACTATTTATTTATTTTTGTTTATCTTTTTATTATACTTTTTCTCTTAAATGTTTGTACTAGTAAATCAATGTAAAGAAAAAAAGAAAAAAGTTTGGTAACTAAACCTAGAAATCAAAATCAACTAAAATTTTCTATTCTTAACTTTATTTAATTTTCTATTCTTTGAAATCAATCAAAATATATCAAACTCAACATCAAGCCTCCTCAACTCACACATTGACACATTATCTCAATTTACCAAAATCACTATCTCCTCATTTAAACCCACTTCACCCAAGTGGCTCAAACACAAACACATTGACATATCATATACTCTTCCTCATGCCAATTTCCAACAACACCAATTCTAATAAATCATCATTGTACACAATCAATATCATACTCACCATCAACATGGTTCCACCCACAATTTCAACCATAATCAATCATCAAGCATATATCACAACATGCATATTTCTTATACATCATACCACTAAGGCATCAATAACCATCATCACATATATGACCACATCATATACATCAACCATTCAACAACATCAACAATTCAGTGCCTATCTTAGGGCCTCTAGCCTAAGCATTTCCTACCACATTACATATTAGATACGGGAAACCGAGACCATACCTTAGCCGATTTCCCAAGCTCAACCGGAGCACTTCCAAACCACTTTTTCCTCAAGCTCTCAAGGTCTCAACACCTTTAAGAACAGATTTTTCACCACCAAACCCTTTTCTAGCTTTCCAATATCACCAATCAAGCTCCAATATTCACTCATACACAACCTAAGCCACAATCATCATACCCATACACAACATCTCAATACCCAAACATCATAGAATAACAAATTACACTAGAATTGAGAATCTTACCACACCTAAGGTCCAAGGAGCCAAGATTAACCTTCTCCTTCAAGAGAGTTGGGTCCTATAACATCAAAGAGCCCAAAATCTCAACATTTTTGCTCATAAAACTCGAAAACAAAGCTAGAATTTCGAAGAGCAAAACATGGCTTACCTCAAGATTTGTTATATGGGTTTTGTAGAGCTCTTCGCGGTGAACACGTGGCCACAAACGGTGTGACAATCGGAGCTCTAGATCAAAAGTTATGGTGGTTTGAAGATCAAAGGAGAGATAGAAGTTTGAGAGAGTATTGTTCTCCTCCCTCACTCCATTTCAGCGTGTGTGTGTAACAAATGAGGAGAGAGAGTGCTGAAAACTAGGATTTTGGTTTAGTTTAGTTGGGCCAAGGGCCCACTTTGGGTTTGGTTGGCCCGGTTTGGTCCGTTCGGTCCAATCTTGGTCCAAATTCCACAAAATTGGTACCAAAATTCTCGTCTCAATCTCCTCTATCACATTTAGCCATAAAAATCACATTTTGGGCTTTCTAGAATAAATTCTCATTTATGGGTTAATTAGCCGTTAATTAACCGGGTCTTACATTCTACCCACCTAATTGGGAATTTTGCCCACAAAATTCAAATGCAATTACCTGAGAATAAGTCGGATAATCCGTCCGCATCTCCAACTCAAGTTTCCAAGTGTGTTCCTCAACACCGCCTCGACTCCAAGCCACTTTGACTAATGAAACCTCTTTTCCACGCAACCGTTTGATACTAGTATCATCAATTCTGACCGGAGCCACTGGAAGCGTCAAATCTTTCCTCAACTGAACCAACTCAGGTTCTAACACATGGCTAGCATCAGGAGTGTACTTCCGAAGCTGCGACACGTGAAACACGTCGTGCAGGTTCGAAAGATGAGGTGGTAAAGCCATCCGATACGCCACCGGTCCGACCCTCTCCAGGATCTGAAATGGACCAATGTATCGAGGATTCAACTTCTTTGCTTTAATTGCCCTACCTACTCCCGTAGTTGGAGTAACCTTAAGGAAAACATGGTCTCCTTCCTCAAATTCTAAGGGCTTTCGCCTCTGATCGGCATAACTCTTTTGACGACTCTGCGCCGTAAGCATCCTATCTCGGATTTTCTTGACTTGTTCAGTAGTCTCAGCTATCATTTCTGGCCCCAACAAGCTTTTCTCTCCAGCTTCATACCAACATAGCAGAGATTGACATTTCCTCCCATACAAGGCCTCATACGGAGCCATTCCGATGCTCGCATGATAACTATTATTGTATGCAAACTCCACTAATGGCATATACCGATCCCAACTCGCCGGTTGGTCCAAAATGCAAGCTCTCAATGAGGAATCACAGTACACCTCAAATGGCTCATTCGGCTCAGGTAACACTAACATAGGTGCAGTGGTCAACTTTTTCTTCAAAGTCTGAAAGCTCTCCTCGCACTCAGGAGTCCAAACAAACAGAGTGTCTTTGCGGGTTAACTTTGTCATTGGCAAAGCTATCTGTGAAAAGCCCTTGATAAACCTTCAGTAATAGCCAGCTAAGCCCAGAAAACTCCTTATCTCTGTTACGGTAGTTGGTTGCTTCCAATCCATCACAGCATCCACCTTAGTTGGATCTACGACTATTCCCTTTTTACTCACCACGTGGCCCAAAAACTTCACCTCACTCTTCCAAAACTCACACTTAGACAGTTTTGCATAAAGTTTCTTCTCCTTTAGAATCTGCAACACGGTCCTCAAGTGTTCCGCATGCTCTTCTTCAGTCTTGGAGTAAATTAGTATGTCATCAATGAAGACAACAACGAATTTATCCAGAAACGGACGGAAAATTCTATTCATATAATCCATGAATACTGCTGGAGCGTTTGTCAACCCAAAAGACATTACAGTGTACTTGTAATGACCATACCGAGTCCTGAAAGCGGTCTTAGGGATATCCTCACCCCTCACCCTTATCTGGTGATAACCGGATCGCAAATCGATCTTGGAGAAAACCCCAGCTCCTTGTAACTGATCCATGAGATCATCAATTCTCGGCAATGGGTACTTATTCTTTATTGTGACCTTGTTCAGCTGCCTGTAATCCACACAGAGCCGCATACTCCCATCCTTCTTCTTTACCAGTAACACTGGAGCACCCCATGGAGAGACACTTGGTCGGATAAAATTCTTACCCAACAAATCCTCTAACTGAGACTTTAGCTCATCCATCTCTAACTGTGACATCCTATAAGGAGCACTTGAGATTGGTCCCGCCCCAGGCACCAACTCAATAGCAAACTCAACCTCTCGGTTAGGTGGAAACTCATCAATATCATCGGGAAATACTTCCAGAAACTCACACACAACCGGAATTTGTTCCAACCTTTGATCATCACCCGAAACACCCGCGGTTAACAACAGGATACCCTGACATTCGGTTCCGGAACAGTTCACCATCATCGAATTCAAGTAATAATTATTCACCACGACCGGCCCTTCTGTATCTTCCGGCATAAAGTACACCGACCTTGTAGAACAATCAAGCAGGACATGGTTCTCGGATAACCAATCCAATCCCAAGATAAGATCAAGACCGATCATCGGCAAGAAGACTAAATTATGAACAAAATCGCGCTGCTTGAACCTAACGAAACTTTCGGGCATCCTAGCCTAGTTACCATGGCGTCATGGGTAGCATTGTACACTCTTAGATCATAACCTAAGGTTACGATCTTTAATCCTAACTCATGGGCTTTCTCAAATGCAATGAATGAATGCGATGCTTCCGAATCAAATAAAACATTTAAAGTTTGACTAGCCATTTCACAGTTACCTCGAATAAGTGTCTCAGATTCCTCAACACCTACAGCTGAAGTGGTGAACACCCGACCAGTCTGTTGTGCCTTCCCAGTACCTTGCTTCTGCCTCTCCGAACAACTTGTGGCTTTATGCCCCGCCTTTCCACAACTGTAGCACAAATCCCATCCGGCCTTGCATGGTGCTCCCGGATGGTGACTCCCATATCTAGTACAAGCTTGATCATTCTGAGGCTGCTTCCCAAACTTCTTCCCTTGGGAGTTGTTGTTGTTGGGCCTCCTAAAGGAACCTCCCCGCTTGAAAGACGGACCTCTAGGTGCAAAGCTCTTCCCTCGGTTTTGTGGGAATGATCCTTTGTGACTTCCTTTCTCAGCGGTTGCCCTCTTTACACACTTTTCAGCAACCCTACACTTGTTTACCAACTCAGAGAAAGTCCTAATCTCCATTGGTCCCACTGAACTGAAGATATCACTCCGGAGTCCTCCTTCATACTTAACACACTTCCATTCCTCATATTCCACCGGAGTCCTTTGGCACATACGGGAGAACCTGAACAGCTCCTCAAACTTGTCAGTGTACTCAGATACGGACATAGTACCCTGCTTCAGCTGTAATAATTCAAGCTCCTTGGCCGTCCTAACAGAAGTCGGAAAGTACTTCTTATAGAACTCCTCTTGGAAGACATCCCAGGTGATATAGTCATCACCCTGCTGCAGAAGACGTCGGATACCTTGCCACCAATGCGATGCTTCACCAGTGAGCAAATAGGTAGCAAACTCAACACGCTGCCCTTTAGGAACCACCTGCACTTGTAGTGCTCGCTCCATGGCCTGAAACCATGTATCAGCTTCAGTCGGGCTAGTAATTCCCTTGAACTTAGGTGGATTAACCTTCAAAAAGTTTGCCAGTGTCATCGGACCCTGAGCTCCACCTCTATCATTACCATGGTTGTTCATCTGTTGACCAAGAGCCTCAGCAGTGGCTTGCATAGCAGCAGCCATGTTCTCCAACGCAGTCATAAAGTTCACCGGGTCATTAGGGTTATTCTCCGGCGCACGAGCATTCGTATGACCTCTCACACAACCTCTACCGCATCCACGAGGCGCCATCTGGTTCCTATACACACCAAACAATCGATATTAAGTTGATCAGTCTCAATATCAGAAGTCTAGTGCTTCAAAGTCCCAAATGCATGCTCATGAACGTTTATGCCAATTATATCAAGCAGATATACTAATAGCACATAACACACACACAGAGAATGCACAGAAGCATAGTCAGTCCATCCCTCAGGCTCTACAGGAACGAACTGTTCTGATACCATAATGTAACACCCTACCATATAGAGTCTTATGCTTAAGTCATAATTCAGAGATGGCAAGGTATTATGACCTCTAAAATAAAAATTTATTACGTATAGTAGTATGAATGATTGATTATAACTAGGAGCCTTTGTAGAAAAAGGGATAAACAAAACTCGCAACTCGAAAACGCAACACTCCGATCGATAACGTAACGAACAAGGATAAACCAACGCGAGATTATATATATACAAAGGAGTGTCAAAAACAGGAATATCAAAACTCAAAATTCGGCTGCGAAGATAACCGGTTCGAGCATAGCAATATATACATATGATAAAATAAGTAAAACCCCAAAGGGACACAAATACATAGAACCTATTCTCCAAAATCTCCCATAAGAGGAGTCATCATAGTTTGTATTATTTAATGGAGATAAAAGTACCTAAGCAAAACATATCAACCAAAACATAGCCCCGAGAACAAAGGATCTTCGCAAATCCAGAAGTCTCCAGCATGCCTCAGCGGGAAACCTCACGTCCTGCATCTGAAAACCACAAAATCCGCATGGGTGAGAACCAGAGGTCCCCAGCATGGTAACAGCTTCCACATATATAATACATAATAATAGAGGAAAGCCGAAGGCAATCCTAGAACTTCCTCCAGATAATATCAAAGCTTATAAACAAGCTAAACCATAAGTGGCGACTGACTAAAGATTCTTCAGTCTAACTAACACTTCCCTTTCCAATTCCTTCAGACCTCCCAACCACCAGCAGGAGTATAATGTAGCAAACACAGTTATATCAAACAAGAGATATACAAATAGAAACAAGTAAGGCATTTAGACAAATAGCAGGTAATATGCAGTCAAATAGGCAATCTCAATCAATTCACATAGTATGCATATGATGAATGCCTGTCCCTAGTGGCTGATGATATCATCTGTCGGTTATAGAGCCAACCCGACAAGTCCTGGTAGCTAACCATTGGACTGTCCCTCTGTCGCGCATCCCCAACTCGAGTTATACTCAATATAAACTTGATCATAATCATGATCCATATCCATCACCCTCACTGGTGAATATTTACGAGGGCGAGCTCATCCGGGTCTTTCACAGTGCCCGGCCACACTTACGACATAGGGTCAAAAGAGCTTCGAGTCTCAACCTGGAGCACGTGGTGGCTAGCCACTACTTCCTTCCAGGGAAACTCTCATCTCCAACAGTGGAAGTGCAACATTCACAATTCATTCAACAGCATATATGCATTTATAATTAGCCATAATCATGGCTCCGTCGTAACACGGTAATAATCTAGCCATCCGGCTCACGGTTAAATCCATAACCAGCCAATTCATCAACAATTACGGCCCTTCGGCCCATGGCATAACAAGCACTTCCACCACCATCCTCCGCATCTCACATAGTCATGCTTGATCCTCATTGATCATTCATTTTTCCCTTGCTTCACTCGCAAGTTACCACATCCCCTAGCTCCTTTTCTTATTGCTAGGCATATCATAAAGATTTAAGACATAAATGGTGAGATCAGAGGCTTAGAAGTATGAGATTTGGCTATTAAAACTCAAAAATCAACTTTGGGATGAAAACAGGGCCACGCGTACGCGCACTCCACGCGCACGCATGGATGGCCACAAACTCATCGACGCGTATGCATCATGCACGCTAATGCGTGGATTGGAAATTAGCCAACCGACGCGCACGCGTCCGCCACGCGTACGCGTGGGTGCTCTCGTGCCCCAGGCACAATTCTGGCACAACTCTCTGGAAAATGACTGAGCATTGGGTGCAGCACATCGGTGCGCCCGCGCACGCGTGGATGGCGTTTTCTGGAAGAATGACGCGTACGCGCCAAGTGCGCCTACGCGCGGGGGGTCATTCTGCTAAAAATTTTTCTAAGTTAAAAATTGCAGAATTCACAGTTTCAACCCCCAATCTTCTGACGGACATAACTTCCTCATTTTAAATCGTTTTTCACTCGTTCTTCGAAACGGCATGGACATCCCGAATCCAATTTTATTTCTAAATAGATTTGGCACAAAACAGAAATCCGTAGTCCAAGTTATGTCCCGTCAAAATATGCCCAAAAACCATGTTTTTCATACAAAACCACAAAGAGCCATTTTCAAAACAAGTCATTTCCAACTCTTTTCAAAGTCAATCAAAACATGCCAATTTCATCCCTTTTCTTTGAAATCAATCAAAATATATCAAACTCAACATCAAGCCTCCTCAACTCACACATTGACACATTATCTCAATTTACCAAAATCACTATCGCCTCCTTTAAACCCACTTCACCCAAGTGGCTCAAACTCAAACACATTGACATATCATATACTCTTCCTCATGCCAATTTTCAACAACACTAATTCTAATAAATCATCATTGTACACAATCAATATCATACTCACCATCAACATGGTTCCACCCACATTTTCAACCATAATCAATCATCAAGCATATATCACAACATGCATATTTCTCATACATCATACCACTAAGGCATCAATAACCATCATCACATATATGACCACATCATATACATCAACCATTCAACAACATCAACAATTCAGTGCCTATCTTAGGGTCTCTAGCATAAGTATTTCCTACCACATTACATATTAGATACGGGAAACCGAGACCATACCTTAGTCGATTTCCCAAGCTCAACCGGAGCACTTCCAAACCACTTTTTCCTCAAGCTCTCAAGGTCTCAACACCTTCAAGAACAGATTTTTTACCACCAAACCCTTTTCTAGATTTTCAATATCACCAATCAAGCTCCAATATTCACTCATACACAACCTAAGCCACAATCATCATACCCATACACAACATCTCAATACCCAAACATCATAGAACAACAAATTACACTAGGGTTGAGAATCTTACCACACCCAAGGTCCAAGGAGACAAGATTAACCTTCTCCTTCAAGAGAGTTGGGTCCTATAACATCAAAGAGCCCAAAATCTCAATATTTTTGCTCATAAAACTCGAAAACAAGGCTAGAATTTCGAAGAGCAAAATGTGGCTTACCTCAAGATTGGTTATATGGGTTTTGTAGAGCTCTTCGCGGTGAACGCGTGGCCGTAAACGGTGCGACAATCGGAGCTCTAGATCAAAAGTTATGGTGGTTTGAAGATCAAGGAAGAGATAGAAGTTTGAGAGAGTATTCTTCTCCTCCCTCACTCCATTTCAGCGTGTGTGTGTAACAAATGAGAAGAGAGAGTGCTGAAAACTAGGGTTTTGGTTTAGTTTAGTTCGACCAAGGGCCCACTTTGGGTTCGGTTGGCCCGGTTTGGCCCGTTCGGTCCAATTTTGGTCCGAATTCCACAAAATTGGTACCGAAATTCTCGTCTCAATCTCCTCTATCACATTTAGCCATAAAAATAACATTTTGGGCTTTCTAGAATAAATTCTCATTTATGGGTTAATTAGCCGTTAATTAACTGGGTCTTACAGAGTAAAACAAGAAGAAACTTGAGAAGGTAAAACAAGAAAGGAAAGATGAATAAGAAAAAAAGAAGATGGTGATAATGATGAAAAAGAAGAAGAAGCAGCAGAAGATGAGGAGGATAAAAGGAAGAGTTTTGAATTATGCAAAACTCATAAGTACAAATCCATCAAAAATTCTTAAAGAATACACATAAATGTCTTAGTTTTATACTGAAATTTGCTGCAACTACACAAAAAAGTTTCCTTTAATGCTGTATTTTTTTCTTTTTTTTTCTAATTCTTTCTTTCTTTTAGTTGAATGAATGTAAGTTCATCCTTTTCCAAGTAATTTTGCAACATTATGTGTTTCTTCTTCTTCTTTATTTGATTTTTTGGTTTTTTATTCTTCTTAAAAGAGTAGAAAAAGAAGAAATAGCAGAAGATGAGGGGAAAGGAAGAGGAAGAGTTTCGAATTATGCAGAATTTATTAGCATAAATCTACCGAAAATTCTTAAACAATACACATAAATATCTTAGTTTTACACCAAAATTTGCTGCAAATACACAAAAAATTTTTTATGCATAACTACTCCTACATTACATTCAATTCAAATCATCAACGATGAACAACAATTTTTACAAACAAAACAACATTATTCACCTACCGAATCATAAACTACTAACGAAAATATTGACTAGAATCGAACCGCACCTCAGCCACTTGATTGGATTCTAAACAATAATCCACTTCGCTCTGGTTCAATTAACAATATGAACCTGAATCATTCATTCTCTTCAACAATGAGATAACTGTTCAAAACTGATTTCAGAACTCGATTTCAAAAACGTAGAGAACGAAGATAATCACGAAAAATGAAGAAAGAGAATGTAGAGAACGAACGAAGAGAAATGCAGAGATAGAAGAAAACGTAGATCAAAAATACTGAAAAAATTCGAAAAAGGAAACAAAATCCTTTTGAAAAAGACAGTTATATATTCGTGCGTTGATTGAAAAGTTGATTAGATAGTAGCGTGTGAAGTGAATTAGGTTAAAAAGACTTATATAAACTTGTATATGTAAATAATTTGTATGTGAAAAATATTTGTTAGACTTAGACAGAGAGAGACAGAATAAGAAAAGAGAAATGTACTTACAAGTATGTTTTATAATGTAATTTTAATATCTATAGATGAATTAGAAGTGTTATTTTTTCTACTGCTTTTCCTTTTTAAAAGGATAGGAAGTACAAAAATTCTATATTACAAAAATGAACTTTTAAGATTAAATTAGACCACACCATTCAATTTTATAATATGATTTTTGCAAATATTACAGGTATCATCATAATTAAGATTTTATCACTTTATAATCCATTCAATACTTTCATATATATTTTATGAATAAAAATATCCACTATTTAGTAGAATCATAAACCTAAAAATTATGATTACAAAGTAAACCAAAAGTCCTGTAGATTAGTCGTATTCTTGTCCTTTAAATTGATGGCTTATATATAATTGTACCATAGACCTAAAGTTGTGGTTTTTGAGCTCTGAAGGATTATGTCCGCAATCTAAATTAATAGCTTTCTTTAATTTAATTACCCTAATTTTTTCAACATTATTGTCTTAGATGAAACTCAACATTGCCTTTATAATTTACATGATAACAAAAATTATAATTTTTAAAAATGTGTATTTTTGAAATTTACAAACGCCACATATAGTGCTTTCTTAACTGTTTTCTGTAGCATTATTTGTCATGATGACATGATGATTATATGCTTTTTTTTATTGGTATGATACTATGATTATACTTGATAGCAACTGCATTGGATGATCTCTGTTAGGCGGCGTTTGGTAACTGAGAAAATAGAATATAAATAATTAAATATAAAGAAAATGAGACAAAATAGTGTATATATAATTATATATATTTTAGGACATATTAACCGTTGCTTATTTTGTCGCGACGGTTAAAACATTGTCACTGATTTTAGTGTCGTTAGTGGACTTTGCGATAGGTTTCAACAACTATACGTTAATAAGGTTGTCGCTAAATTTTTTGTAATAATTTTAGAAGTATAAAACCATTGGTAATTTGTAACACATATAAGTAGGTTTTTTATACTATATTTAGCGATAGTTTAAACTCGTCACTAAATTATTAATTTCTGTAACATTTTTTTGATATATTGAGTGGCAGTTTTAAATAGTCACAATCTTTTCAGCATCAAATTTATCATTTTTAAATATTTATGATTGTTTAAAACGGCCATAATCTTTTTAACATTAGATTTCTTTTCTTAACCCAAAATTACTACTATATATTATTATTTCTTTTAATTTTATGCATGAGTTTACTTTTTGTTTTATGCCGAAATTCTATTTTTATTGAGAAGAATAAGACAATAAAAATGAAATTCTAAATCTTTTATCATAAAAAATTTGATATATATTATATTATTTACCAACTCTCTTAAAAATTTAATGTTAATTAGAGAGAGATTACTGTTACCCTTGTTTCTTTTCCATGAAGAATCCAAAACAATGGCACCACATAATTTAGAATAGGTGAAGTCTCTGGTATGGATATATCAAAATATCTATACCTCTGGATCATACGTGTGTGAGTCCAATAAAAGACGCGTGTGTTCGTTTTTGATAACCTGTAAAATCAGTCATTTAAAAAAGTGTCACTGCAATAGCAGTGGGTCAGAAACTTTGTTCAGAAGTGATCTTGTGAGAACAGAAAGATTATTTGCTAATGTGATATTATTAATGGAATGTTGGGATAAAATTTTTTGGGCCATGGATTTCGTGGGCTTAACGAAATTTTGGCCAGATTGTTGGGCGTGAAGAATATAAGAGAAGAATTGTCTATGTTTTGAAACCCATAAGGAAAGGAAAAAAAATATAAAAGAAAAATAAGAGTGGAGTGAAGATCCAATAAGATTGAAAAACATGCATAGTGCTACATTAAAAATATGTGAACATTAAAAAAATAAAAAAATTATTAATTATAAATTTTATGTTTCTTAAGTATTTCATAATGCATTGGTGTCATATTTAAATTTTAATATTTTTATTTATTTTATTGAAAATTGAATGGACTAGAAGGTAAAAAATCTAATTAAATATTTTTCATCAATTAAGAGAGGTAATATATACCATTATACATAACATTCTTATTCTCAGTTAACAGAATTATTAAGAAATGTTAACATACAAATAAGAAGTATTTTCAGTTTCATATTATCTATTTATTCTCAATATATTATTCTTGTTCCGATAAAATTTATAAAAAAATAATTCTATTAATTATGCCCATTAACATTGTTATTACAATAACAAATATTTTCGTTATATTCAATCATAAAATTCATTAAATTTGTTGGTAACTCTTAAAGCCTATATTTATTTGAGTAATGCTATAAGATTTTTTATGAATTAAGTCTAACTAACCTAACAATAAAATAAAAAAATGATATATAGCTTATAATATATTTTTGTCGTACTAATTCATATAAATTTATCATCATACCGAAATAAACACCTAATTTCATTATATTACTTCAAAGATTCATTCAAAATGGATGGCATAAATACCATTCAACTATATTTTTTTTACAGCGAATTTTGCTTTCATGTTTACATAATCATCGCGTTGATTAAAAAATATCTCATTTACAATGAACATTATTTTATTTTAATATTGAATAATGGACCTTAGGAGTTATCAATAAATTTTATTTTATCTTATTATTTAATTTAGTTAGACTTAGTTTATAAAAAGACTTATAATATTACAAAAATAAATATAAATTTTAGGAGTTACCAATAAATTTAATGAACCTTATAATTAAAGAGAACAAAAATATTTGCTACTGTAATAACAATGATAATGGGCATAATTAATAGAATTATTTTTTTATAAATTTTGTCGGAGCAAGAATAATATATTGAGAATAAATGGATAATACGAAATTAAAAATATTTTTTTATTTTGCATGTTAACAGTTCTTAATAATTTTTAATAAAATAAATAAAAATATTAAAATTTAGATATGGCACCAATGCATTATAAAATACTTAAGAAATGTAAAATTTATAATTATTAAAAAAATTTTATTTTTTTAATGTTTACATATTTTCAATGTAGCACTATGCCACTGTTTTTTAATCTTATTGGATCTTCACGTCACTCTTATTTTTCTTTTTTCTTCCTATTTCATTAAAATATTTTTTCTCCTTTCTTTATGGGTTTTAAAACATAGGCAGTTCTCTTCCTATATTTTTCACCCCAACAAACTGGCCAAAATTTTCTTAAGCCCACGAAGTTCATAGCCCAAAAAATTTTATCCCTAAAATTCTATTAATAATAACACATCAACAAATAATCCTCCTGCCCTCACAAGACCACTTCTGAACAAAGTTTCTGACCCACTACTATTACAGTGGCACTCTTTTAAAGGAGTGATTTTGCAGGTTATCGATAGCGAACACGCGTTTCTTATTGGACTCATACACGTATGATCCAGAGACTTCACCTTAGGAATAAAGGTGAAGAGTAAAATATTATAAAGATTAGGAAGCATGTATAAACAAAAATGTCCATCAATATATAAAGCTATTTGTAAGAATGATCAAAACTACTGCTCATGAATCTCTAATATATATTGTTCTAAGCTTCACTATCTCCTTCAAGCACCACTCTTCAAGCACCTAAAGGAGATTACTATTGTGGAGTCCAATATTAGACAATAAAAAATTTTACCTTAATTTATTTAAAGAGTAATATTGTATATGGAGAAAATTCAATGGGGTTTTTGTCCTTATTTTCTCCTATTCTTCGAAACAAAATTAAGATTATTGTATTATTAAAAACAACTCAACTAAAAAAATTAATTAACTATTTTTTCGTCAATTTCATCTCTCGTATGGCATATCTACCACTATGTCAACTATCGTTGTCGGCGGAGCTATCGGCTAATCACCCAATTTCAAATATTAAACTCTAAATCTTAAATTATAAACCTTCTAAAAATTGAGGGTTAAAAAAATTATAATAAAAAATACTAATATTAATTAATTAAGATTTTTTCATTATTTATTACTTATTATGTTGTAAAACATATATGAGTATAAATCTTTTTTTTTTTTTGACAACAGAGTATAAATCTTCTAAAGTGAAAAAATATACCTGCATTGATCTATCGCATTAATTTCCTCATTTTTTTAAGCACAGGATTTCCTTTTCGGTTTTTTTGTGGGCCTGGATCAATTCCTTACTACTAAGCATGTCATCGTTGGACCTAATTCAGTTAGAGTGACCCATTTTTCTCTATGTTTTTCTATTTGCATTTCTTTTTTCCAAGTTTGTCCCATGTGACAACTCTTATTGTTTAGGAAAATTTGGTGTTTTAGGTATTTTAACTATTAATTTTAATTAATATATATTATATATTTTTTATAATTTAAATTAACAGTTAAAACAATTAAAATATTGATTTTTTTTTGGTACATTTAAAACTTTTTTATTTATTTATTTTAATCAACTAGATACAATTTTTATTAATTAAATTGGGTTAATCTGATGATTAACTAACTAGTCAACTTAAATAAAGTGTCTAAGTTAAGAATTGTTGAGTTGTTGGAGTTGAAAATTGTTGAGTTGTTGGGGACATATAGACATATAGCGGGCTTAAGCCCACAAAAAATGGCACTAACTTTAATTTAAGAAAATGCCACCTAGGTTCGTATTAACAATTAAAAAAATGAGTGACAATTAAAAAGAGTGACAGTTTGTAGAGTGATCAACTTATTTATCGATTAAATAGAGTTTAGATTTACGATAAATTAAAATGTCATTTAGGTTCGTATTAATAATTAAAAAAGGAGTTGAGTGACAGTTTGTAGAGTAGTCAACTTATTTATCGATTAAATAAAATTTAGATCTGTAACGAATTAATTATTAATTTCTTAAGGTAGGAAAGGCACGGGGACAAAAGAAAAAACGGGTGGCAGAGACATTGTAGCAAGGCCAACGTATTTACATTCGAATAGCCACATCTCAGGATTTGCTGACCAGGGTTGAAAATTTGAAATAGAACTTTTGATGTGTTAAAAGAGATAAAGTTTTATTACCAAAAAAGGGGGGTCAAGTTTGGCAAAAATAAATAAATAACATTGAAGTAGAAAAAGTGAACAGTAAAATTGTTCTTTTGATACATGTAATTTAGTTCCTAGCAAAACTAATTAATAAATAATTAAGTTTTTTATATTTTAAATTATAAACAAAGTAATATTTTATTTTTTAAAATTTTAAACAATTTTTTTATATAAAATTTTTTTTTAGAAAAAAAATAAGGACAAATTTATTATTTTTTTAAATAATATCAAAAACTTATTTATCTTTTTATTTGATTAAAATAATAGTTTGATACTTTAATTAGAGTCTACTTTATTAATTTCACCTACACTCCTTATTTTCAATCGCACAGCAGAAATATACTATTTTTCGTCATTGATCCATACACCAGTTTTTTTTTTTGCTGATGCTTTGATGTTCCTCCTCTTGACCAAGTGAGATTATAAAAGAGAGATCCACTTTGTTTCTTTTGTTCTTCTGCTTCTTTGCTAGTGGTTTGTCGTCTCTCTTTGTCTATTCGGTGTATGCATTCGTTTAACTCGCCTCACGACAGGTTCACTTATGCTCTGCTCGCCGCTTCTATTTTTGACGGCAATGTCTTGCGAGGCTGATCTTATTTTACTTATTGCAACGGCTGATCCGGGTAAGTTTTGTGAAAAATGGATTAAGTTGTAAAATGATTAAGGTAAGAGAATCGGGGTAAGTAAACTTGTGATGAAAACACTTTATTAATGGCAAATAAGCAATACAAGAACTAATAATGAGGAATAGAGGTGAAGAACAAGTGTTGAGACCTCTACTATTGTCACAAGAGGATGAATGAGCTTTGTTTAAAGTGGACAGAGGTTGGTTAATGGTTGTCGAGTGCTTTGGTAGAACACTCGAATGCCAGTTTTTACTTGTGAAGGTGATGAAATGAAGAACAATGAGAGGAATTTTGAGGAGAGAAAAAGATGGGTTTTTTAGTTTCTAAGTTTTTCCGAAAAAAAAGTCCTTTAAAGAGGTGGCTTGAGGTCCTTTTATAGTGTAAAACCATTTTAAAAAAGAAATCTATTGTCCAATGGTTGTAGTTTGATATTTGGTTTACTCCTTTTATCCCAAATATTTTTAAGTATTCCCCTCACTTCAAGTCTTTTCAAATGTTCAATGGAAGAAGTTGATTTCCACAAGTTAAATTAAAGCTCATAACATGTGACATTCTGAAGGGACATCAAGTTTGATTTTCTTTCAACTAGATGACACTCTTTTACGCTCCAAATCCAACCAATCCACTTCCACCAATTTAAAGAAATAAAAAAATAAATAAGTACATATTCTTTTTATGATTTATTTCAACTAATAATTATCATATATGTTATATTATTTTAATTTAATATTTAAGAAAAGTATATTTAATATTATTCAAGAGTAAACATATTTAAAAGAATAGAAAAATAAATTTTATTGATATTTTTTTAATAAAAATAAGCTTTTAAAAATATTTTTATGTTTTGCGGATATATCCAATATCCGATCTGATCTGGTCAGCAAATGTGCGGATCAGATCGGATCGGATCCAACCTTAAAAACTGCAGATATTGGATCCGATCTTATCCAATGATTTTAATGCGGATCAGATCAAAATTTTGGCCATATCCGATCCGATCCGATCCGATCCGCGGACACCCCTATCTGTTGCAACTAAAATCCATTTTTTTCCCATTGATGGGGTTTATCGGTCCCACAAAATCTACCACCCATATATGGAATGGGTATGGTGTTTTGAGGCTGTTCTTTTGCACGTTTGGCGCATGTATCAAGTTTGCATGTTTTTGGCATTGCGGACACCTCTTGGCCCAGTTGATTGCATCTTCCTTCATTTTTGGCCAATAATAGCCGATCCGGATTAGTTCATACCACAACGTCCTTCCTCCTTGGTGTCTTCCACATACTCCTTGATGGACTTCTTCCAAGACTTTATCTTTTTCTTCATCTCAAACGTATTTTAGCATCTCCCCGGTAAAAACTCTTTTTGAACAACTCACCTTTTTGTAAGAAGTAACGTTCTGATTTCTTCTTCAATCTCTCAGCTTCTATTTTTTCTGAAGGCAAAACTCCAACATCGAGGTACTCTATGATAGGTTGTTGCCAATTGTGAACATTATATATCTGCGCACTTTCTTTTGTTTCTTGACAAGCCTTGCAGGAAGCTTGTAATTCATCATAATGAGACTTCATTTTCAGCCAATAAATACCCCACCTCTGGAGCCTTCGGTACAAACTAGGGCCCTCTTCTCTGCAAATGTCTCCATGCAGTTGTTCTGCTTTTTCTTTTCCTTCCTCTTCTCTTACACATTTCATAAGGAGTCCATCATTGCTTTTTTTGAACATTCGCCCATTGAGGAGACAAAATCCTTTTGTTTCTTTGGTGATGTTGAGCGTTCTGAGCTGTTCATGTATAGGCATTCGCCAATCATTGGTTTTTCCTTCCAAGGACATCCTTTCTTCTCTGGCAGAACTTTCAGCTACCTAGTGCTCCAAAACATGTTGTCCATTTTGAATAGTGACTCTACTCCCCAATGTTGCTAAAGCATCCGCATGCTTGTTTTCTGTTTGGGGTATATGCTCAAATGAGATCTTTTCGAATACCTTCATCATGCGCCACACTTGTCCTTTGCATAAGGCCAGACTTCTTTCCTTCGTGTTGTACCCTCCTTGGATATGTTGTATTATTAGGTTGGAGTCTCCTTTGACATGGAGTTTCTTGATACCAACTTCTTGAGCCATCTTTAGACCGAGCATTAGCGCTTCATACTCTGCCTTATTGTTGGTGCAAGAGAAATCCAATCGAAACATGAAGGACATATTTCTTCCATGGGAGTCTGTAAAGACGACTCCTGCCCCTCCTTGAGGATTCGAGGGTGTTCCATCAAACATGAGGGTCCATGTTTCCTCTTCATTGCAAGCATGAACAGTTTCTATTGTTCCTGGAATCTGATTCGGCAACTCTTCAATCGTTGTTTTTTCAGGATATATTGACAAGAGGTCAGCCAAAGCTTGGCTCTTAATGGTGGTAAGTGTTACCAATTTTACATCATATTTGTTTATTAGGAGTGCCTAACGACTCATTCTTCCAGTCAACATTGGCTTTTCGATTAAAAATCTGAGACCTTTATTTTTTTATACGACTTCTACTTGGTGTGCTTGAAAGTAGTGTCGGTATCTTTGTGAGATGCACACCAGAGCGAGACAATATTTTTCTGGTGAGGAGTATCTTTGTTATGGCCCTTTCATGGCTCTACTAACACAGGCAATGGGTTTCTCTTTGCCTTCACCTTCTTGTGCAATTAACCCACTAACTATTTTTTCTCCAACCGCTAAGTATACCTTCAATGGTGCACCAGGTTGAGGGGAAATCATGGTTGGTGAGTGGATGTGAGAACGTCCTTGATCTTGTTCATTACAACTTGGTGGCATTGTTCCTACTTAAAGGTGTTCTTCTCTTTCAACAAAGGTCTTAGGGGTCCTAAAAGCTCCCCTAATGCTGGTATGAATCTTCGAATGTACCCCAGCTTGCCTATGAACTTCTGAAGTCCCTTGATGTCTTTCAGGGGTTCCATGTCTTGGACAGCTTTAATCTTATCCTCGTCAGCTGAAATGTCTCCTTTGTGGACTCTGAATCCCAAGAACTTCCCAGATGACACTCCAAAGGCACATTTCATGGGGTTCATCTTGAGTCTATACTTTTTGCATCTAGTGAACACAACTCTGAGGTGTTCTGTGTGTTGCTTCCCGGATATTGACTTGACAACCAAATCGTCTACATAGTCTTCTGGTGCACGAAATTGCAATAACACTTTTGCAATCCCGCACAACTAACCAGCAAGTGCACTGGGTCGTCCAAGTAATACCTTGCGTGAGCAAGGGTCGATCCCACGGAGATTGTCGGCTTGAATCAAGCTATGGTTATCTTGTAAATCTTAGTCAGGAGATCAGAAATTATCAGGATTGATTGTAAAAAGCAAAAGGACATGAAATGGTTACGTGTACTGCAGTAATGGAGAATGGGTTGAGGTTTGGAGATGCTCCATCTTCTGAATCTCTGCTTTCCTACTGTCTTCTTCATCAAACACGCAAGTCTCCTTCCATGGCAAGCTCGTGTAGGGTCTCACTGTTGTCAGCAGCTACCTCCCATCCGCGCAGTGAAAGCTAATGCACACACTCTGTCACAGTGCTACCAATCACCGGTTTGGTTCCCTCCCCTACCGGAATAGAATCACTCTTTTGCGTCTGTCACTAACGCCCAGTAGGTTACAGGTTTGAAGCACGTCACAGTCATTCAATCATTGAATCCTACTCAGAATACCACAGACAAGGTTTAGACCTTCCGGATTCTCTTGAATGCTGCCATCAGGTCCTGCCTATACCACGAAGATTCCGATTAAAGAACCCAAGAGATAACTACTCAATCTAAGATAGAACAGAGGTGGTTGTCAGGCACGTGTTCATAGTTGAGAATGATGATGATTGTCACGGATCATCACATTCATCCGGATTAAGAACAAGTGTTATCTTAGAATGGAAGCAAGCATGATTGAATAAGAAACAGTAGTAATTGCATTAATCCATCAAGACACAGCAGAGCTCCTCACCCCCAACCATGGGGTTTAGAGACTCATGCTGTGGAAAAAACGTGTAAAATGTCATAAGGTTGCATCAGGTACCGATTACAAAGTCAAAAGGTCCTATATGTAGTAAACTAGTGTCCTAAGGTTTACAGAAATGAGTAAATGACAGAAAAATCCACTTCCGGGCCCACTTGGTGTGTGCTTGGGCTGAGCAATGAAGGAATTTCGTGTAGAGACCTTTTCTGGAGTTAAACGCCAGCTTTCATGCCAGTTTGGGCGTTTAACTCCAAATTTTATGCCAGTTCCGGCGTTTAACGCTGGAATTTCTGTAGGTGACTTTGAGCGCCGGTTTGGGCCATCAAATCTTGGGCAAAGTATGGACTATTATATATTTCTGGAAAGCCCAGGATGTCTACTTTCCAATGCCGTTGAGAGCGCGCCAATTGGGCTTCTGTAGCTCCAGAAAATTCGCTTCGAGTGCAGGGAGGTCAGAATCCAACAGCATCTGCAGTCCATTTTGGTCTCTGGATCAGATTTTTGCTCAGGACCCTCAATTTCAGCCAGAAAATACCTGAAATCACAGAAAAACACACAAACTCATAGTAAAGTCCAGAAAAGTGAATTTTAATTAAAAACTAATAAAAATATACTAAAAACTAACTAAAAGATACTAAAAACATACTAAAAACAATGCCAAAAAGCATACAAATTATCCGCTCATCACAACACCAAACTTAAATTGTTGCTTGTCCCCAAGCAACTGAAAATCAAAATAGGATAAAAAGAAGAGAATATACTATAGACTCCAAAATATCAAAGAAACATAGTTCCAATTAGATGAGCGGGACTAGTAGCTTTTTGCCTCCGAACAGTTTTGGCATCTCACTCTATCCTTTGAAGTTCAGAATGATTAGCATCTATAAGAACTCAGAACTCAGATAATGTTATTGATTCTCCTAGTTAAGTATATTGATTCTTGAACATAGCCAGTGTATGAGTCTTGGCTGTGGCCCAAAGCACTCTGTCTTCCAGTATTACCACCGGATACATACATGCCACAGACACATAATTGGGTGAACCTTTTTAGATTGTGACTCAGCTTTGCTAAAGTCCCCAATTAGAGGTGTCCAGGGTTCTTAAGCACACTCTTATTGCTTTGGATCACCACTTTATTCCTTTTCTTTTTCTTTTTCTTTCTTTTCTCTTTTTTTTTTTCGAAAATATTTTTTTTTTCACTGCTTTTTCTTGCTTCAAGAATCAAATTGATGATTTTTCAGATCCTCAATAACAGTTCTCTTTCTCCTCATTCTTTCAAGAGCCAACAAATTTAACATTCTTAAAACAACAAATTCAAAAGACATATGCACTGTTCAAGCATTCATTCAGAAAACAAAAAGTATTGTCACCACATCAAACTAATTCAACTAGTTTCAGAGATAAATTTCGAAATCCTGTACTTCTTGTTCTTTTGTGATTAAAGCATTTTTCTTTTAAGAGAGGTGATGGATTCATAGGACATTCATAGCTTTAAGGCATAAACTTTATTAATTTTATTAATTATGAACTAAGAACAAGACTCAAATATAGATATAAGATGAAACTAAAAAAAAGAAAATAATAAAGAAAAAAAACGCAAACATAGGCTTCTAATGATAGAGGTTTTCACAGAGTTAGGACTCAACAACCTTGATTTTGAGAAGTGGATGCTCCCTCAGCTTGAGAGGAGAGCCTTTGGCGCTTCATCTCTTGGATTTCACGCCCCTGCTTCTCTTGTTCCTTCAGCAATTTGCAGAGCATGCAATTCTGATTCTGCTGTTCTTCCTTCAGTTGCTCCATAGTCTCTTGCAGCTTGTTAATAGATGCTTCTAGGCTGGACCAGTAGTCAATTCTTGGGAATTCAGGGAGGAATTCCTGCGCCCTCCTCTTGATGGAGTTGTCTTGCACTTGTCCTTCCATTGACTTCTTGGTGATTGGGTGTTCAATGGGTATGAACTCATCTACTCCCATCTTCACCCCAGCCTCTTTACAGAGCAAGGAAATCAAGCTTGGGTAAGCCAGTTTGGCCTCAGTGGAATTCTTATTTGCAATGGTGTAGATCCCACAAGCAATCACATGATGAACCTCCACTTCTTTTCCAAGCATAATGCAATGAATCATCACTGCTCTCTTGATGGTGACCTCAGAACGGTTGCTAGTGGGCAATATGGAACGCCCAATAAAGTCTAGCCAACCTCTTGCAATTGGCTTGAGGTCTCCCCTCTTGAGTTGGTTTGGGACACCCTTTGAATTGGTTATCCACTTAGTCCCAGGGAGGCAGATGTCCTCTAGAACTTGATCCAAACCTTTATCTACTCTCACCATCCTCCTATTGAAGGAATCAGGATCATCTTGTAGTTGAGGTAGTTTGAAGATTTCTCTTATTTTGTCCAGATGAAAGTACATAACTTTCCCTCTGACCATGGTTCTGTGGGTATGGTAAGCGGTTCCAGTCATTCTTTGCTTATCTGTTAGCCACAGATTTGAGTAGAATTCCTGAACCATGTTCCTTCCAACCTTTGTCTCAGGATTGGTCAGAACTTCCCAACCTCTGTTTCGAATTTGCTCTTGGATCTCCGGATATTCATCTTCTTTCAGATCAAATTTAACTTCCGGGATCACTGACCTCAGACCCATTATTTTGTGATAATGGTCTTCATGTTCTTTGGTTAAGAACTTCTCTTCATTCCAAAGATTCTTTGGATTAGTCTCTTTCTTTCCTCTTGAGTTGGTTTGTTTTCCCTTGGGAGCCATGATCTTGATAGATCTTAGCTTAGTGATCACAGAAAAGCACACCAAACTTAGAGGTTTTGCTTGTCCTCAAGCAAAAAGAAAAGAAAGAAGAGAAGAGAGAGAGAGAGAGAGAGAGAGAGAGGAAATTTGAATGGTGTGAGGAAGGAGGGGTGAGGAACGTTCATTTATAGAGTGGGGGGAGGAGAATTTCGAAAACAAAAGAGAGATTTGAAAGGAAATTTGAAAAGATTTTGAAAAAATTTGAGAAAAGGGTGAGTTTTTGAAGAAGATTTGAGATTATTTTGAAATAGATTTGAAGAATGGTTTTGATTTGTGAAGATTTGAAAGTGATTGATGAAAGGTTGAAGTGCATTTATGTAGAGGATTATGGGTAAAAAGAGGAAAGTTTGAAAAAATTTGAGTTGAAAACAAAAATGTGGTCCCCCCACCTTTCTGGCGTTAAACGCCCAGAATGGCACCCATTCTGGCGTTTAACGCCCACTTGGTACCCCTTTTGGGCGTTTAACGCCCAGCCAGGTACCCTAGCTGGCGTTAAACGCCAGAAAACCTTCCTCACTGGGCGTTTTTCTGAACGCCCAGTGATGCTGCACACCTGGCGTTAAACGCCCAGAATGGTGCCCATTCTGGCGTTTAACGCCCAGAATGGTACCATTACTGGCGTTAAACGCCCAGAATGGTGCCCATTCTGGCGTTTAACGCCCAAAATGCCCCTTACTGGCGTTTTTTCGCCAGTAAGCTCATTTTCTCTGCTTTTTTGAGCTGAATCCTTCTGTAACTCTGTGAATTCCTTCAATTTTGATACTTGCCTCTGTAAGAACAAATCATACAACCTACTAATGACTGGGTTGCCTCCCAGTAAGCGCTTCTTTACTGTCTTTAGCTGGACTTTCACTGAGAATCACTCAAGCCTCAGTTTTGAGCATTCCTGCTCAAAATTTCCTTCAAGATAATGCTTGATCCTCTGTCCATTAACAATGAACTTCTTGTCAGAATCAATATCCTGAAGCTCAACATATCCATATGGGGAGACTCCTGTAATCACATACGGACCCCTCCATCGGGATTTGAGTTTTCCTGGAAACAGCTTGAGCCTGGAGTTGAAGAGCAGAACTTTTTGTCCTGGCTCAAAGACTCTGGTTGACAATCTCTTGTCATGCCATTTCTTTGCCTTTTCCTTATAAATTTTTGCATTCTCAAAGGCATTGAGTCTGAACTCTTCTAGCTCATTTAGCTGGAGCAGTCTTTTCTCACCAGCTAACTGTGCATCCATGTTTAGGAATCTGGTTGCCCAGTAGGCTTTGTGTTCCAGTTCCACAGGCAAATGACAGGCCTTCCCATACACCAATTGGTATGGAGAGGTTCCTATAGGAGTCTTGAATGCTGTTCTGTATGCCCACAGAGCATCATCCAAGCTTTTTGCCCAATCCTTTCTTCGGGCTATCACAGTCCGTTCTAGGATTCTTTTTAGCTCTCTGTTAGAGACTTCAGCTTGCCCATTTGTCTGTGGATGATACGGAGTTGCCACTTTATGGCTGATTCCATATCTAACCATAGCAGAGTATAGCTGTTTATTGCAGAAATGAGTGCCCCCATCACTGATTAGCACTCTGGGAACGCCAAATCTGCTGAAAATGTTCTTCTGGAGGAATTTCAGTACGGTCTTAGTATCATTAGTGGGTGTAGCAATTGCTTCTACCCACTTAGATACATAGTCCACTGCCACTAGAATATAAGTTTTTGAGTATGATGGTGGGAAAGGCCCCATGAAGTCAATTCCCCATACATCAAACAATTCTATCTCTAATATTCCTTGTTGAGGCATGGCATATCCGTGAGGCAGGTTACCAGCTCTTTGGCAACTGTCACAGTTACGCACAAACTCTCGGGAATCTTTATAGAGAGTAGGCCAGTAGAAGCCGCATTGGAGGACTTTAGTGGCTGTTCGCTCACTTCCAAAATGTCCTCCATACTGTGATCCATGGCAGTGCCATAGGATCCTCTGTGCTTCTTCTCTGGGTACACACCTGCGGATCACTCCGTCAGCACATCTCTTAAAGAGATATGGTTCATCCCAGAGGTAGTACTTGGCATCTGAAATTAATTTCTTTCTCTGCATGTAACTGTACTCTTTGGGTATGAACCTCACAGCTTTATAGTTTGCAATGTCTGCAAACCATGGAGCTTCCTGAATGGCAAATAATTGCTCATCTGGGAAAGTCTCAGAAATCTCAGTAGAAGGGAGGGACGCCCCAACTACTGGCTCTATTCTGGACAGATGATCAGCTACCTGATTCTCTGTCCCTTTTCTGTCTCTTATTTCTATATCAAACTCTTGCAGAAGCAACACCCATCTGATAAGCCTGGGTTTTGAATCCTGCTTTGTGAGTAAGTATTTAAGAGCAGCATGGTCAGTGTACACAATCACCTTTGATCCCACTAAGTAGGATCTAAACTTGTCAATGGCATATACCACTGCAAGTAACTCTTTTTCTGTGGTTGTGTAATTCTTCTGTGCATCATTTAGAACACGGCTAGCATAGTAAATGACATGCAGAAGTTTGTTATGCCTCTGTCCCAACACTGCACCAATGGCATGATCACTGGCATCACACATTAATTCAAATGGTAATGCCCAATCTGGTGCAGAGATGACTGGTGCTGTGACCAGCTTAGCTTTCAGGGTCTCAAATGCCTGCAGACACTGTGTGTCAAACACAAATGGTGTGTCAGCAGCTAACAGGTTACTCAGAGGTTTGGCAATTTTCGAAAAATCCTTAATAAACCTTCTGTAGAATCCTGCATGC
The DNA here is from genome assembly GCF_014773155.1 of Arachis stenosperma. Lineage (NCBI taxonomy): Eukaryota > Viridiplantae > Streptophyta > Magnoliopsida > Fabales > Fabaceae > Arachis > Arachis stenosperma. The sequence goes on from NC_080378.1 coordinate 12,493,801, forward strand.
CCCAGAAAGCTTCTGATTGCCTTAACATTGGCAGGTGGTGGTAATTTTTCAATTACCTCTACCTTTGCCTTATCCACCTCTATTCCCCTGCTTGAAATTTTGTGCCCAAGGACAATTCCTTCAGTCACCATAAAGTGACATTTCTCCCAGTTTAAAACCAGGTTAGTCTCTTGGCATCTTTTCAGGACAAGTGATAGGTGGTTAAGACAGGAGCTGAATGAGTCTCCATATACTGAAAAGTCATCCATGAAGACTTCCAGAAATTTCTCTACCATATCTGAAAAGATAGAGAGCATGCACCTCTGAAAGGTTGCAGGTGCATTGCACAGACCAAAAGGCATTCTCCTATAGGCAAACACGCCTGAAGGGCAGGTGAATGCTGTTTTCTCTTGGTCCTGAGGGTCTACTGCAATTTGGTTGTAGCCTGAATAGCCATCCAAAAAGCAGTAATAATCATGGCCAGCTAGTCTTTCTAGCATTTGGTCTATGAATGGTAAAGGAAAATGATCCTTTCTGGTGGCTGTATTGAGCCTTCTGTAGTCAATACACATGCGCCACCCTGTGACTGTCCTTGTGGGAACCAGTTCATTTTTTTCATTATGAACCACTGTCATGCCTCCCTTTTTGGGAACAACTTGGACAGGGCTCACCCAGGGGCTATCAGAAATAGGATAAATAATCCCAGCCTCTAGTAATTTAGTGACCTCTTTCTGCACCACCTCCTTCATGGTTGGATTTAGCCTCCTCTGTGGTTGAACCACTGGTTTGGCATTATCCTCCAACAGGATCTTGTGCATGCATCTAGCTGGGCTAATGCCCTTAAGATCACTTATGGACCACCCAAGAGCTGTCTTGTGTGTCCTTAGCACTTTAATCAGTGCTTCCTCTTCCTGTGAATTTAAAGCAGAGCTTATAATCACTGGAAAAGTGTCACCCTCTCCCAGAAATGCATATTTCAGGGATGATGGTAGTGGTTTGAGTTCAGGCTTAGGAGGCTTATCCTCCTCATGAGGAATTTTCGAAAATTCCTTCACTTCCTCTAATTCTTTTTGATCAGGTTGAGCATCTTTGAAGATGTCCTCAAGTTCTGATTCCAGGCTTCCAGCCATATTGATCTCTTCTACCAGAGAGTCAATAATGTCAGCGTCCATGCAGTCCTCTGGTGTGTCTGGATGCTGCATAGCTTTTACAGCATTCAACTTGAACTCATCCTCATTGACTCTCAAGGTTACTTCCCCCTTTTGCACATCAATGAGAGTTCGTCCAGTTGCTAGGAAAGGTCTTCCTAGAATGAGAGTTGCACTCTTGTGCTCCTTCATTTCCAGCACCACAAAGTCAGTTGGAAAGGCAAATGGCCCAACCTTGACAATCATGTCCTCTATTATGCCTGATGGGTGTTTAATGGAGCCATCAGCAAGTTGGAGGCATATCCTGGTTGGTTTGACTTCTCCAATCAACCCAAGCTTTCTGATGGTGGATGCAGGTATTAGATTGATGCTTGCTCCAAGATCACATAAAGCTATCTTGGTGCAAGTGCCTTCTAATGTGCATGGTATCAGAAAGCTTCCAGGATCTTGAAGCTTTTCTGGTAAGCTTTTTAGAATGACTGCACTGCATTCTTCAGTGAGAAACACTTTTTCAGTTTCTCTCCAATCCTTCTTATGGCTTAAAATTTCTTTCATGAATTTAGCATAAGAAGGTATTTGCTCAAGTGCCTCTGCAAACGGAATCTTTATTTCAAGAGTCCTTAAATAGTCTGCAAAGCGGGCAAATTGCTTATCCTGTTCCGCTTTGCGGAGTTTCTGAGGATAAGGCATCTTGGCTTGAAATTCTTCAACCTTAGATGCTGCAGGTTTATTCCTTACAGAAATGGTTGAAGAGGCCTTGTTAGGGGGATAATCATCAGAACTCTCAGGTGCCTGATTCTCCTTGGGCGTTTGAACGCCAGGAGTGGATGAAGTTTGGGCGTTAAACGCCAACTTCTCCCCCTTTTCTGGCGTTTGAACGCCAGAACTGGGCAGGGAATGGGCGTTTAACGCCAGCTTTCCTCCCTGTTCTGGCGTTTGAACGCCAATAATATTCCTCTCTGGGCTCTTACTGTCCTCAGAGGGATTTTGAACAGTGGCTTGGTCATCCTCTGTCAACTGTTCCTTAATTGACTTCTTGCTCTTTTGAGCAGTGGCATTCAGTGTTTTCCCACTCCTCAGTTGAACTGCTTGACATTCTTCTGTTATTTGTTTAGATATTTGCTGTTTTGCTTGATTCAACTGCAGTTCTATGCTCTTGTTAGCAACCTTAGTATCATGGAGCATTTCTTTAAATTCTGCTAACTGTTCTGTCATCAGGAGCAATTGTTGATTAAGCTCATTCATCTGTTCTTGAGGATCAGGATCATTGACTACTGCCATGACCTCCTCCTTCGGAACGAACTCATTGCTAGAATACAAGTATTGGTTTCTAGCAACAGTGTCTATGAGCTCTTGAGCTTCTTCAATTGTCTTTCTCATGTGTATAGATCCACCAGCTGAGTGGTCTAAAGACATCTGAGCTTTTTCTGTAAGCCCATAGTAGAAAATGTCTAACTGTACCCACTCTGAAAACATTTCAGAGGGACATTTTCTTAGCATACCTCTATACCTCTCCCAGGCATTATAAAGGGATTCATTATCCTCTTGTTTAAAGCCTTGGATGTCCAGCCTTAGCTGTGTCATCCTTTTTGGAGGGTAAAAATGATTCAGGAATTTTTCTGATAACTGTTTCCATGTCTTTATGCTTGCTGTAGGTTGGTTATTCAACCACCTTTTTGCTTGATCTTTTACAGCAAATGGAAACAGTAACAGTCTGTAGACATCCTGATCTACCTCTTTATCATGTATTGTGTCAGCAATTTGTAGGAACTGTGCCAGAAACTCAGTAGGTTCTTCCTCTGGAAGACCGGAATACTGACAATTTTGCTGCACTATGATAATGAGTTGAGGGTTTAGCTCAAAGCTGCTTGCTTTGATGGGAGGTACACAGATGCTACTCCCATATGCAGCTGTACTGGGGTTGGCATAAGACCCCAGAGTCCTCTTGGACTGATTAATTCCACTTAAGTCCATAATGGACAAAAGGGAAATGAGAATAATTGCAAAGAGATAAATTTTTGTTTATTTTTATTTTTTTTTTTTGAAATAACCGAAAAAAAAGAATTTTTAAAATAAAATAAAATAAGATAAAAGAAAAATAGAATAAAGTTCGAAAATTTAAAAATAAAATAAGATCAAAGCAAATTGAGAACTGAATCAATTAGTCAAAAAAAAGATTTTGAAAACAGCAATTAAAAAGATATGATTGAAAAATTTTTATGAAAAAGATTTGATTCTTAAAAAGAGGAAAGAGAAAAACACAAAAAGACACCAAACTTAAAATTTTAGAAAATCAAACACTAATTTTTTTTTCGAAAATTTTAAAGGAAAAACACAAAGAGGACACCAAACTTAGAACTTTTATGAATCAAAAAGGGACTAAGAACAAGAAAAATTCGAAAATCAAAAGAAAACAACAGCATGCAATTGACACCAAACTTAAAATATGAACTAGACTCAATTAAAAGACTCTAAACCAACAAAAATAAAACAGTCCTAATCTAAGCAACAAGATAAGCCGTCAGTTGTCCAAACTCGAACAATCCCCGGCAACGGCGCCAAAAACTTGGTGCACGAAATTGCAATAACACTTTTGCAATCCCGCACAACTAACCAGCAAGTGCACTGGGTCGTCCAAGTAATACCTTGCGTGAGCAAGGGTCGATCCCACGGAGATTGTCGGCTTGAATCAAGCTATGGTTATCTTGTAAATCTTAGTCAGGAGATCAGAAATTATCAGGATTGATTGTAAAAAGCAAAAGGACATGAAATGGTTACGTGTACTGCAGTAATGGAGAATGGGTTGAGGTTTGGAGATGCTCCATCTTCTGAATCTCTGCTTTCCTACTGTCTTCTTCATCAAACACGCAAGTCTCCTTCCATGGCAAGCTCGTGTAGGGTCTCACTGTTGTCAGCAGCTACCTCCCATCCGCGCAGTGAAAGCTAATGCACACACTCTGTCACAGTGCTACCAATCACCGGTTTGGTTCCCTCCCCTACCGGAATAGAATCACTCTTTTGCGTCTGTCACTAACGCCCAGTAGGTTACAGGTTTGAAGCACGTCACAGTCATTCAATCATTGAATCCTACTCAGAATACCACAGACAAGGTTTAGACCTTCCGGATTCTCTTGAATGCTGCCATCAGGTCCTGCCTATACCACGAAGATTCCGATTAAAGAACCCAAGAGATAACTACTCAATCTAAGATAGAACAGAGGTGGTTGTCAGGCACGTGTTCATAGTTGAGAATGATGATGATTGTCACGGATCATCACATTCATCCGGATTAAGAACAAGTGTTATCTTAGAATGGAAGCAAGCATGATTGAATAAGAAACAGTAGTAATTGCATTAATCCATCAAGACACAGCAGAGCTCCTCACCCCCAACCATGGGGTTTAGAGACTCATGCTGTGGAAGAAAACGTGTAAAATGTCATAAGGTTGCATCAGGTACCGATTACAAAGTCAAAAGGTCCTATATGTAGTAAACTAGTGTCCTAAGGTTTACAGAAATGAGTAAATGACAGAAAAATCCACTTCCGGGCCCACTTGGTGTGTGCTTGGGCTGAGCAATGAAGGAATTTCGTGTAGAGACCTTTTCTGGAGTTAAACGCCAGCTTTCATGCCAGTTTGGGCGTTTAACTCCAAATTTTATGCCAGTTCCGGCGTTTAACGCTGGAATTTCTGTAGGTGACTTTGAGCGCCGGTTTGGGCCATCAAATCTTGGGCAAAGTATGGACTATTATATATTGCTGGAAAGCCCAGGATGTCTACTTTCCAATGCCATTGAGAGCGCGCCAATTGGGCTTCTGTAGCTCCAGAAAATTTGCTTCGAGTACAGGGAGGTCAGAATCCAACAGCATCTGCAGTCCATTTTGGTCTCTGGATCAGATTTTTGCTCAGGACCCTCAATTTCAGCCAGAAAATACCTGAAATCACAGAAAAACACACAAACTCATAGTAAAGTCTAGAAAAGTGAATTTTAATTAAAAACTAATAAAAATATACTAAAAACTAACTAAAAGATACTAAAAACATACTAAAAACAATGCCAAAAAGCATACAAATTATCCGCTCATCATCTTCCACAAAATTATGCATTATGTCATGGAATATAGCAGTCATGGCTCTTTGGTGGGTTGCTTCAGCATTCTTTAGGCCAAAAGACATGACAGTATAGTAAAAATTACCTACGCGTGTTCAAAATGCTGTCTTTTCATCATCTCCCGGAGCCATTCTAATTTGGTTGTACCCGCTAAATCCATCCATGAAGGAGAACCTTTTAAATCTGGCTATAGCATCTACCATTCTATCAAGATCTGGCAAAGGAAAATCATCCTTAGGGCAAGCTTTATTTAGAACTCTAAAATCCATGAAACACCGGATCTGCCCATTTTTCTTTTTAACTGGTACTATGTTAGCTAACCAATAAGGGTGTTGTATTGGTTTGACAAATTTGGCTACGAGTAACTTTTCGATTTCTTTCTTTACTTGAGCTTCTATTTCATTGGGAGAATTTTCTAGGATCTTGCTTGATAGGAGTTGCTCTTTTCCTCACAGCTAAATTGTGGGTTACCAGATTTGGGTCTAACCCCGACATTTCATCATAGTTCTAAGTGAACACATCTCTGAACTTTGTTAATAGCGTTATCAAATCCCTTTTCTTCGTCTCTCCTAGAACTTTGCACATGAACAAAGGCCTCAGGTGTTCTTTAGTCCCTAAATTAATCTCTTCCAATTCATCCTCCTTCTGCTTTGCTTCATCTTGAAGTTGGAGAGGGGCATTTTCTATGTTGCTTTGAAGATGTTCTTTCTCTTGTACACTTAGGATGTCAGGGCTAGGGAAGTGCTGATAATTTTCCTCCACTTGACCCCCGAGTTCCTGTAGGATATACCACCTATATCCTCCACCCGGGAGAATTTCCTTACGAAGCCCTAGTTTTTCGATTGCTGTTGCTTGTTTTTTGGTGCTTTCTTTTAGTGCTTCCTCCATCAGGGTGTTCTTTCGTACTGCTTTTTGTCTAGGTATTTCGATGGCGTATTCCCACACAGGCCTTATCTTGTTGACCCCTGGTAACGCAAGCTCTTCATAAAAACTCGCATCCACTAAATGTGCTTCTCCTGCATCAAAGGGTGTTACAGTGATTGGGATGCTAATATCCTTCCCTCTCTAGCTAGACTTTATGTATTGATGCCAACTTGAAGGAACGCACCGATGTAAATAAATCCATGGACGTTCTAGTAGGATGTGGTAACTAGAGCTTCCATCCACCACATGAGACATATTATTGGTCTTTATGGGGCCAACTTCCAAGACAGCATTAACACACCCTCTAGATTTCACACCCTCTAGATTCCACACTCACTCCATTAAAAGCATTGAGCCTTACTTGAGTAGGCCTTATCTGATCAGAGAACCTCCCATTTCTAGAAATATATAAGTGAGTATGAAACACCGTGTTCACCATATAAAAAAAGTCCTTTAAAGAGGTGACTTGAGGTCTTTTTATAGTGTAAAACTATTTTGAAGAAGAAATCTATTGTCCAATGGTTGTAGTATGATATTCGGTTTACTCCTTTTATCCCAAATATTTTTAGGTATTCCCGTCACTTCAAGTCTTTTTAACTGTTCAATGGAAGAAGTTGATTTCCACAAGTTAAACTAAAGTTCATAACATGTGACATTGTGAAGGGACATCTAGTTTGGTTTTTTTTCAACTAGATGACACTCTTTACACTCCAAATCCAAGCAATTCACTTCCACCAATTTAGTTCTCACTAAAAAAAAAAAAAAATTCAACTCCTCAAGATGTTCTTTTGGGTTTCACCCTTTTACCCAATACCTTTAGGAGGAACTTGACTCTTATTTGACCATATTTGTAGGTCATTCTTAAAATTATTTACGTACAAAAAATGTTTATATTTTTAGTACACAATCAACGGCCGAACAAGATGTTGATTTATTTTATTAGAAGTAATGTGTTATGGTTTTTGCTAATTAGGATTCATATTGAACTTCAATAAGATTTCTAAAATAAGATAATATGAATGCCCGGTGGCTAATTAACATTATATGTATAGTATATAATTTTTTTGGTTCTATCAAGAATAAACTGTAAGTATAGAATATAATTTAAATGTATAGATATAATAACATACGCGGTATGTACCAATGTAATTAATTATATATTTATCCTAATTAACATTAGTTCTTTTTTATATGTTAAAATTCCTAAAATCAACATGATTATTTTTCTAATTGCCATAGCCATCATAAGGTAGCAACAAGGGTTAGTATTTACATTACTTGTTATTTTCTTGTGTTTTTTTACTTCTAGCCTTTGTGCCTTTAGCGTTGGAGATCTGAGCCACTTCAAAAAGAAGTTTTACCATTTAAATTATTAGGGTAGCATTCATTCTTTAAACAAATAATTTTTTATTTATTCAACTCTTTTAAAAGCCTAATATTTGTAGATATTTTTTTGTTTTTTAAGTTTTTATTTGTGGTTAGTACTTCTACATTTGTAGACAAATTTTCATTGAAAAAAAAAATTTTTTGGTGATCCTACTCAAAACGCCACAGACAAGGTCGAATCTTCCGAATCAGAGAATGTTGCGCCTTGGTTCTAACCTTTAATATAAAGACTCTAATCTCCCCATACCTCAGCTGAACTGATGTCTCGAGAAGTTCCCAACGAAGTCATGAATTAGCAGTCTAAAAGACATATCCTCAAGCTAGTGGTTCATTGATATCCGATGAAATACGCTCGCTGAACCCATGTAGAATAGAGATAACCTTGTGCCGGTTCAACTCATTCATAAGGTTGAAGAACAAAGATACATCTTAGGAGAGGATCAAATACGAATTAAAATAGAACAGTAGTACTTTTATTAATCCATAAAACTCAGCAGAGCTCCTAACCTTAACTTAGGAGGTTTAGTGACTCATGCTGATAGAAAAATACAATGAAAGATTCGAATAGACAAAGATGAGGTAGAAGATCCTAAATAAGGGTGATCTTCTCCTTTAAATACTAAACTAATGACTACTAATTACAGAAATATGATAGGCTTAGGCTTGTAGTACGAAAATCCACTTCCAGGGCCCACTTGGTGAGTATTTGGGCTGAGCTTAAGTGTCTCCCACGTGCTAGGACTCCCAAGAGGCGTTGAACGCTGGCTAGGAACCCCCTTTTGGGCGTTGGACACTGGCCACCTCTCTGTGGGCATTGGACGCCAGGACTAGGGTAGATGGCTGGCGTTGAACACCAGTTTCAGGCCTTTAGTTTCGAAACAAAGCATAGACTATTATATATTGCTCGAAAGCTCTGGCTGTTAGCTTTCCATAGTCGTTAAGAACGCTCCATTTGGACTTGTGTAGCACCAGAAAAGCGCTTCCGAGTGCATGGAGATCAGATCCTAACAGCATCTGTAGTGCTTTCTCTGTCTCTGAATCAGACTTTTGCTCCAGCTCCTCAATTTCAGCCAGAAAATACTTGAAATTGGATAAATACACACAAACTCAAAGTAGAATCCAAAAATGTTAATTTTACACTAAAATCTATGAAAATATAATAAAACTTAAATAAAACATGCTAAAAACTATATGAAAATGATGCCAAAAAACATATAAAATATCCCCTCATCATGATTTTGTGCACCTGAGGTGGAAGCATCTTCAGGCTAGGCCGAGGAGGTAGGGAGAGTCTCTTCAGGTTAGGTCAAGGAGAAGGAGGGTTCTTCGTCCATTCAAAGAGGAAAGCTTTGAGAAGCTCCCTCAACTCGGTCACCCGATGTCCTGAGATTTTCATAAGGGGCGTCATCATTAGGGGGAGGAACGATTTTTCCATCAACCACTATCGTGTCGGAATTAATAAGAGAGAGATCCGCATCGGGAGCAACAACCCAGAACTGAGACTTCAAGTTATTGGTCATTTTGTCCATTCCCTAGGAAGTCGTCTCCTCCAAATTTGCATACTCTTCCTTCAATCTGGAGAGCTTATCCACTAAATCTAGTTTCTCCCCCAAAAAGTCGAGTATAACTCTCCTCAACCTTCTTCTTTAGACCCTCTGCCATGACACAGGTAGCTTTAGCATGTTTCATCCTCTCCCAAAGTTTTGAAAGGTCGGTAATGAAAGTCTCCTTATCCTTCTCCAACTCTTGTTTAGACTCTTGCAAATATGCCACTTCAGCCTTCAGGTCAGTCAAAGTTTGCTAAATGGTACAAGGGGAGTCTTCTTAAGCTATCTCAATAAAGCCGAGCAAACACTTGACGTCCTTATCCCACCTTGGGTCAATACTTGAAGATGGTTTTTTATAAAAACATCGTCTAGGCTAATAAAACTGTGGAGAAGGACGTGTTTCTCACTAAAATCCACTGCATCAAAACCTTGTTCATACACACTTCCAAACATGAAAGTCTTATGTTTCTTCAATTTTGCCTCAAGAAAAGGAAGAACAGAGGGAAGTTTGAATATGAGATCTAATAGGAGCAGTAAGAGGAGGAGGAGTAGGATCAAGAAGAGTCTTAACTAAGGAAGAAGGATCCAAGTCCGACTTGGAGGGGGATGAGAGGTCACCTGATTTACCAACCTCTTTCAATTGAATAACTCGGGCAACAGCATTCTTGTTTGCTTGACAGGGAGTTTTTAAAGTATTCGACACACTAGTCATCCTTGTTGAAAAACCAAACATCAAAGTCGGATTACATAAGCATAATAAGTACCAACAAAAAGGTATCTACAAAATTCAAAGAAAGAACTACCTAGCTCAGTATGCATATAGCTCAGCTTTCCTATCAGAAACTTCTTGGTATCAAGGTTAGTTGCTCGACCCCAATACTCTTGGAACAAGGCCACTACACACTCCTCTACCTCGTCTGAATCTTTAAGATTATACTTAATGATAGTGGGGACTTCCTACTTGTACAGACTAAAACATGGTTCGTCTCTCCCATTTAGAAAGAAAGCTCAGACACCTCAATAGATCGGATCTTGAAAAAATAATTTTTGAAATCATGAAAAGAATCGTCAAAAATGGAAAAGACCTTCCTTCCTTGAACAACTTTAAAGGAGATCCAACCCTATTTCAAGGCCACTACACACTCCTCTACCTCGTCTAAATCTTTAAGATTGTATTTAATGATAGTGGGGACTTCCTCCCAGTACAGACTAAAACATGGTTCGTCTATCTTGTTCAAAAAGAAAGCTTGGACATCCTCAACAGATCGGATCTTGAAAAAATAATTTTTAAAATCATGAAAAGAATCGTCAAAAATGGAAGAGACCTTCCTTCCTTGAACAACTCCAAAGGAGATCCAACCCTGTTTCTTAGAACTGAATGGTTTGGTAAGTAGAAATAAATAAAAGAAAACTTTGGAGGTTAAGGGAAGAACGAGTTCTCGGCATATCAGCTGGTAAGTTTTTAGAAAGTCCCAAGAATCGGGATGGAGTTGAGAAGGAGAAACTTTGCAAAGATGGAGAATTTCATATTCAAAATCAGGAAAAAAAAAAGGGAGACTCACCCCCAACCTAGTAAAAAAGCATTCATACATCTAAATGAAATGACGTTCGGACTTGTCAAGCCGAGGAAAATAGATTTACTCTTCAGGATCAGCAACTACAATCTCATACTTATCCTCATCTCCCCGATCTCTATACAACCTATATTGTGTATAAAACATTTTGGCATACTCATTATCGATTACAGAGACAGCAGAAAGCATAGTAATATCTACCCAGTCTAAGTCTGTTGGAACCTTAGAAGAAATTATGAATACTACTGAGCAAGAAATAAAGCTAAACCTACAATATAGCAAAAGAAAATCATCACTACAAGTCAAAAATTCAGGTACAACAACACAGGACATTCAAATTAGTCCGCAAGAGGTCAGGTCATTTTCAACAACACAAAAGCCTTTCATAATTCTTAAAACCTCTTGCGAACCTAGCAAACAAACCACATCACCAGAGATTGACATGGCGCTCTTCTCAAGAGACAAAAATGGCACCATTTGGGGCACCTCAGAGTAAAACCCCACATTCAACATACAAATTTACAGCAAAGAAATAAATTTCTTAAGAAAAGAAAAAGAACGAAGAATTGCCAAACAACGGAACATCAACAAGAATCCATTACCATTTCTTCAAACATAAAAAATTATGATACCAAAAGCACATTCAAAGATACAGAAATAAAACGAAAGACGGAAGACTAACCTTGAATGAGTGCCAAATGAAAGAACACACGCAACAACAAACAGACAAATGATCCAAATTTCTCAAAAAAGTACAAGTGGGAATCCAAAGCAAGAATTTCAAGATGGAGAAATCTTGAAAGCAAAAGGGTCACAACAAAGAAAGTGAAAGCTTTGAGAGAAAATGAAGAGAAAATGATTCGGAAGAAGCAAAAAGAAGAAAGAAAGAAAATTGTTGAGTATTTATAAGATTCAAGGGGCATAGTGATAAATTCATCCCCTTCGTTTATGACGTGCACGATTACCAAAGTAACCGTTCAAAAACGTGTAAATGATTACAAAAGACGCAACGTTTCGGGTTCATAAAAAATATATCGAGTACCCGACCTAAGCTTTAGAAAGGCAGTATACCCGATGTGATGCACCGATGTAACACCCTAATTACTCTAAGCCTTACCTCATGCCGTAAAGCAAAGGATAATTAAAGATCATGACAATTCTAAGGCTTATACAATAATATATATAGAAAGAGATAGTAATTCTAGAAGCCCGATGAAGAAATAAGCTCAAAAACAGAGTTACAAAAGCACAAAGCGTTCACACGAATCTACAAGCTTAAAGGCACAAGATATAGATACAATCATACAGGATAACAAGGCATATATAGATATATGAGTATAATAGTCATAAAATACTAGCCTCAGCCCACAAAGTTTAGGCCGACTAATTATATACAAACATAACAGAGTTTGAAAAGTTAAAACAACATATACAATATCTCTCTCAAAGTTAGTCTCTAAGGTAAATATAGATACAAAAGCGAGAGTACTAAAACAAAATATCCAAAAGATGATAAGGATCCTCCACTCTATCACCATCATGCAACTCACCGAGGTGGGTTACGACCTGCATCTAAAAAAAAACAACAGAATATGGTATGAGAACCAGAGATTCTTGATATGCTAACAGTGCCCAGTAATGTAAGATATAAGGCTCCGGGATGCCAGATACAATCCTAGAACTTCACATCAAGCATAAGATTCAACTTATAAAGCAATTAAATAAATTCTTAAATCGGTCATCTAACTTAGGGGATTTTTAGTCTAACATTTACACCGCTGTCCCACAGTCTTTGCTAGCCTAACCACCATGTGATCCCTTCACCACCGCCTTTTGAACCTCCTCAATCCCAGTAGAAAAACACAATTAATAGCAATACAAGTAAAACACAAGTATAATAATGTATATTGAGTAAGTCAATAAGCAATTAAGCATGTTATACAATTAGGCAAACAATGCAGGTCGACAAAGCAAGCAAACATATAGAATATGTACATGATGAATACCTGTCTTATTTGGCTGTGATATAACATTGTCGGTTCAACTGCCAACCCAGACACATTCCCATGGGAATGTCGCCTTTCGGTCACAAATATAAATGGGAACCCCCCGGGGATATAGTGCCCGGATCACTTTCCCATGAATATAGTGCCCTGCTCACTTTACCAGGGATATAGTTCCTGACACACTCTTGTGACTCAAAAGGATGCGAGCGGGATACTTAGCCACAGACCTCGCATCTCAACGTAAGCGGGATAAACCATCGTCCTTACGTCGCCGTCGCGACCTCGACAAGTGAGATTAACCACCGTCTTTCCCAAGCACATAGCGTCTCAACAGTATTAGTAATTTTTCATAATTCATTCTCAGTACTCAGTAAAGTCATCATTAACCTCGAGTCCTAGACTCATTTCAAACATCATCAGTTCATAATTCCATAACTTGTTACCTTAAACATCATTACAATACTCCGCCATCTCACTCAACTAATCCATCCTCAATACTCCAGAAACCTGAGTCTCCATCTTCTAAATTTATACAAAAATTCACTAAATTAAGTCACTAACTCATCTTTAGTAATAATAGGACCTAATTACTAGATAGTATTCTTAAACGGTACTTAAAGAAGATTAGAAAGCTAGAAAACTTTTGAAAACGAAGAAAAACAATTTTTTTTAGCAAAACATGGGTCTTGTGTAAGCAAGCCCCTGTTTCGCATACGCATGCTATTGAAAATAGGTGGTCGCATATGCAACCCCCTACCTGCGTACACGAGAACCTGAATGGGTTGCTCGCGTCGCGTGTTAAGTGTTTGCGTACGCAAGGGTCAAAATTCTGATAGTTTGCGTACGCATGCAGTGTCCGCATACGCGAGATGCCCAACCCGAATGGAATGATCGCATCGCGTACACTGTGTCGCGTACGTAACCCTCGCCAGACTTAGAAAAATTTTCAAACTACAAAATTTCAGTTTTAAATACCTAACTTTAAATGTTCATAACTTCCTCTACAAAATTCCATTTTCCTCAAATTTTATATCATTTTAAAGCTCTTGAAACAATCTTTAATTTAAAACAAAGATCATCAAATTTCAAAGTTTAATTCATCAAAAATCAAGTTTTATAAATTCAGCAAGGTTCTTTAAATCTCAAAACTTCACAACCAAAACCAATTAATCAGCATTCAAAGTCACACCAAAACTCATCCTTCGTACTCAACCACATCTATATATTGCATCACTTACCATTTCATTTTCTCCATCATTTTCACACCTTATTTATCATTCAGTTCACCAATTCCTCAATCAATCTCAACAACCTTATTCATCAATAATAATCCATTCATACAAGCATCATTAATAATTTTTCATTATCACATTAACATTCCACCACAATCATATCTCAACCATTCCATTTATTCAACTTCTATCAGCATGCATATAACACAATCACAATTCAAACAATCAAATATTTATTTCAATCCTATCCTATGCTCCACTAGCCTAAGTGTCTAAAAATATTATATATTACATAGAAAAAACTAAAACCATACCTTGGCCGATTTCCAATATGTACCATACACTAAATTGAGTTTAAATCAAGCCTCCAAGTATCAACCAATCCACCAATCAACTTCAACAAGCATCAACAATCAAATTTTTCAAGTTATACACATTAATTTACCACAAATCAATACCTAGGATTTCTAAATACACAATTTCACAAGGGTAAAGAGTTTTTTTTACCTTTTCCAATGGTGTTTGGGGTACAAACTACTAATAGTCCAACTTTAGATACCACCTAATCAATTGAAAACACAAAATCTACTCAATATTCAAACATAAAATTTCGAATTTCTTAGGGATGAAATTTGAGCAAGAATTTTCAAAAATCTTACCTTTTTGGTTGGATGAAACTAACGGGCTCGATAAGAGATTCGCGTAACCGCTAACAGCATGCAAATCGGAGTACCGTAACTCGAGTTATGGCCACCGAAAGTGGAGAATGAATAGTGACAATCTCTTCTCCCTCTCTTCTCACTTGTGCAGCTGTGTTTGTGTTGTTTTGTGTAGTGAATGAGCTGAATGATCATTAAAGAAGGGTTTTATGTGTTGGGCTTAGTCCCAACTTGGATTCGGTCCAACCCGTTAGTGTTTTTAGCCAATTGAGACAAACCTTTAAAATTAGCACCCGGTTTTTAACTTTAATTATTTTCCTAAATTTTTCTACAGTTTTTACTGATCTCACATAGTACCAGACAGATCTAAACCGGTACTACTGGCTAATTTACCAATACGAGTTTTTATGCAATTTTTTACAAAAAATTACATTTTCTAATTCAGAAAAATCTATTGAGTCCAAATATCATATTTAAATTTTCTAATTAATATTCTAAATTTTTAAAATCTATTTTGGGCAATTAAATTATTTAATTAAGCGGTTAATTAATTGCGGTTCTTACAACCGACACCACAAGAGATTAGTTCGACTTGTAAATGCTTGAGTCCGACCTAATGAAATCCGGTCTCAAGTAGAGGCATTGTTCATATCTTGCCCAAAAAATAGCCAAATCCAAAATGAATCAAGCAACACAGCCAGGCCCAAAATGAATCAAGCCCGATCTACAGATGTCACCTAGACCAACACCTACCCGACCTCGTAATAGGTCGGTCATCATTACGACGTAAGTTTAGCCCTACTTATTTAAATAAGTAACTAATTTCTACTATCTCTCCTATTCATCTAGAAAGGATGTCTCAATAAAAACTCTACTAAAAGGAAGTAACTAATCCACCACCAAATGTGGGACTACTCAAAAATTAGTTATTAATTCTACATCTACAGTTATAAATACCCTAACATTTTTAGGTATACTTCAAACTCAATATACTAAAAAATCTATTTAAATCCTTGTTAATTTAAGTATCAAAGTCTCTTACAAGTACTACGCCCACCTTCTCAAGAGGAATTTGGACAACAGTACCTCGATACCATCCGAAATCAAACGCTGTTAGAGAATCTAAATCTCATGTTCAGTCTCAAAAGAGTGTTAATTATTATATTTGAGCAATGAATAAATAATTGAAGTATGACTTTATTTATATTCAAATAAAGCCAGTGACCCAATCGAAGAGTGCAACACCAAAGGTTGTCATTAGCATTCCTTGAATAGGCTCTTGGCTCGATCATTATTCCGTTGGTCTTGTGATTGACATTATATTATTATATATTTTTTATATATATTTTATGGAATCAATTTTTGAATTTTGTAGAAAAATTTTAGCCATTCATTTCAATGAAAGAACAAGAATAAAAGAAGAAATAAAAAATAAATAAATAAAGAAATTAATTTTAACTATAAATTAAATAAAAAATTTTCTTCTTATTATTACTTTTGCTTATCATTGGCTATCAATCTTCTCATTAATCAATATACCTGTATGTATATATTCAAGTACAACTAATTGCAACCATGTTTCAATTGTCAAAGAACTTTTTTAAAGAAGTTGGATAATGAAAATGTTGTTGAAGATTTGGCTAGTAATAATAAGTTTTATATGTATAGTTCCATTATTTTTAATAGCTCAAAACTCTCCAAAAGACTATCTTAAAATTCACAATGATGAACGTGTAGAAGTTGGGGTTAAATCACTAAAATGGGATCCAAAACTTGCATCGCTTGCTCGTAAGTTTGTGAAGAAACACATTTTTGATTGCAAGAAGGGGTTTGATGATACGACCTTTGCTGGTAAAAAATATGGTCGAAGCAGTGCATATCATCGAGCATTTCTATCAGGTGTCGATGCTGTGAATACATGGTTGCAGCAGAAAACAAACTATGACTATAAATCCAACAATTGCATTGATGGTACCCTTAGTTGTATTTTATACGCTCAGATTATATGGGGTGAAACTACTTTTTTAGGTTGTGCTAGAGTCAAGTGTCGCAATTATGGAGGTACCCTTATTACTTGTTTTTATGACTCTCCATGTCATCTTCCGGGTCAAACCCCCTTTATAATTCATTAATTACCGAATTAAAATATTAAACCCATGCATTGCTTTCTTCACTACACTTTAATATAAGTGCACATTTTACTATTGTAATTTCTTTTTTAGGATTTTACTATTTTGTGTTTTAAGAGCATAAGTTAAGCATATCATAAAAAAAATATTTTAATATTATTTATTATTTTTATGCATTGAAAATATAAAAAAATTATTTTATAGTATGTTTAACCTATGTCTTTTGAACACAAACAAAAACCCTTTTTATTTATGATTATTATAGTTTAACCTGCTGTGATTGTGCTTTCCAAAGGTTTTTTGACTTATGTACTAATTGGTTACATTTCCGTGCAACAACTTTTTCTAATTAAAAAGTCTGCAATTAATAATACTCAAATCGTATATTAAAGCATTCATCGTCCTCTATATATGTATGTATGATCGATCACAGCTACTGCTTCCAAGATCCGTTGAAAAGTTTTCACTACACAAAAAAATTAATTTCACAAAGAAGCGAAGACAGTAAGTTTGAATCAAGCTTGATCCATGTCTGTGTATAATGGAGACAAATATTAACTTATTTTTAATGTATATTTTATATAAAATACGTATTTTATATTACTAACTAATTTTGATGTATATTTAACATATTTAATGAGTTATTATTAATGATGACACATACACACACAAAAAGTTGTGAAGACGGCAATAGTTTTCAATGGCTACGGATCTCAGAGGTTGAAGAAAAAGTCAATTCTCAATCTAATTCACTTGCAGTACTGGATTTCTAATCTTTCATAGTAGATATGGCAGTTACCATGACATTCAAGATAGAGTAGTTAGTGATATACCTTCTAAGTGAGGAAGGGATTTTATGAAAAGACTACTTGAATGAATTGTTCTTTGTTTCGGCTGAAGGAAATTGGGCTCGATTATTCGATTCGATTGGGGTAAGGCTAATGGATTGCTGAGTGGAGCTATTTGGGGGAGATTGGTCGAAGGTCGATTGGAGTAGATCAGTTGGTAGTTAGTTTTGTAATACCCGGTCTAACCGAAATTAATTAAATGATGAGTTAAGTAGGAGCGAATATGCTTGAAAGATTTGGCAATTGGAATTTGATAATTTAAATATGATATTTGGATTCAGTGAGTTTTTCCGAGTCGGAAGACATAGTTTTCTGCGTAAAAGCGCGCAGTGGAATTTTGACCGGCAGTACCGGCTGAGACCTGTCTGGTACTGCAGCTGAGAAAATTGATTATGAGTAAATAGGATTAAGAAATGAGGAATTATAATTAGGGGAGGTAGAAATATTTGAAGTGCGATTTAGAGCGCTAATCTTAAAGGTTTTGGTCCAAAATTGGGCCAACGGATAAAAATAAGTGAACTGGGTCTAAGTGGGCCCAAGACCCAACATATATAAACATTAGTTATGAGCATAAGACCCAACATATATAAACATTAGTTATGAGCATTTCAGCTCATTTTGCCCTAAAGAATGAGTGTTGGGCGCTGAATTGAGAAGAGAGAAGAGAAGAGAGAAAACCTAACTCTCTTTGATCTTCAAATCACCATAACTTGAGCTACGGAGCTCCGATTGACGAGCCGTTTGCGGCCACGCGTCGCTCTTCTCATCCTCTACAATTCTATCTAAGTTTTGTGGTGAGTAATCCACTGTCCTTTGCCCAGTTTTCATTTTTCCTCTTCAAATTCGAATTTGGTTTGGGTTTTGAGGAAACCTTGTGATTTTGATTGTTTAGGAGTGCTCTAGTATGAGCCATGGGTGATATTCATCACAAACTTCAGTGGGATAAGGTAAGAAACCCTCCAACCCTTGTGATTTGTCATTTCTATGAGCTCTAGGTTGATGTATGTATGTAATATTGGTTATGTTAGTGCATTTGATGGTTTTGGTGCACAATTGGGAGATTGGTGTTGCTTGAGGAGCTTTGGTGAGGCTTGGGGATAAGGTTGGTGGAGACTTCCAAAGAAGAGGCTCAATTGATTTGGCTACAAGAGGTACGGTTTAAGTTTCATTTAAGTACCGTGTGGTGTGATGAGAATTCCTAGGCTAGATACCCCTAGGATTAAGTTTGGATTGTGTAAATGGTTGATGCTAATATGCATAGTTGGTATGTAATGTGAATTGATGATTGGGTTGAGAATTGTGTGGCCTTGTATGCTTGGTGTATTGAAAATTTGATGTATTGGGTAATGAGTATTAATTTGTGGTTTATGCATTTAAATTGTGAAATTGGGCCGGAGGCCGTAAATTTTGGGCCGGAGGCCGGAAAGAGGTAAGGAAGGTAAGTTGATGTGTGCATTGTATGATGACACAAGTGATTGGATGAATTTCAGATAATGAATATGCGAATGATTGGGTTGATTGTTGAATAATAAGGTTTGAGGAGTTGAAGTGTGGAATTTGGTAATTTTGGGTGAAATTATGTAGATGAGGTATGTTTGGTTTTGGGTTGAGAAATATTATGTGGTCATATATGTGAGTATGATTATTGATGTCTTGATGGTACGATGATGCATGAGAGGTATATATATTGTGATATATGCTTGAGGAATGATTAAAGTTGATTTGTGGGAGAAACCACGTGATAGTGATTATGATATTGATTATGTATAATGATGGTTGATTGGAAATAGTATTGTTGGAAATTGAGATGAGGAATGATGTATGACATGTTGATATGTTTGTAATTTAGCCATTTGTTTGAAATGGGTAAAGATGGTTATATGGCGGTTTTGTGAACCGTAGTAAAGTGTTAATGTATGAGTTGAGGAGGATTGATATTGAATTTGATATATTTTGATTGGTTTCAAAAAGGGTTGAAATTGGCATGTTTTGGTTGATTTCGAAAAGAGTTGAAAATGACTTGTTTTGAAAATGGCACTTTGTGGTTTTGTATGAAAAACATGGTTTTGGGCATACTTTGACGGGACATAACTTGGACTACGGATCTCTGTTTTGTGCCAAATCTGTTTAGAAATGAAATTGGATCCGGGATGTCCATGCCGTTCAAAGAACGGGTGGAAAACGATTTAAAATGAGAAAGTTATGTCCGTCGGAAGATTGGGGGTTGAATCTGTAAATTCTGCAGCTTTTAACTTAGAAAATTTTTAGCAGAATGACCCTCCACGCGTAGGCGCACTTGGCGCGTACGCGTCGTTCTTCAAAAAGGCACCATCCACGCGTGCGCGTGGTGTGCGCTTGCGCGTCGATGCGCTGCACCCATTGCCCAGCCATTTTCCCGAGAGTTGTGCCAGAGTTGTGCCAGTCTTGTGCTTGGGGCGCAAGTGTACCCACGCGTACGCGTGGCTGACGCGTACGCGTCGTTGTCTATTTTTCAATCCGCGTGAATGGCGCGTATGCGCCGATGAGTTTTGTGGCCATCCATGCGTGCGCGTGGAGTACGCGTACACGTGGCCCTGTTTTCATGCCAAAGTTGATACTTGAGTTTTAAAAGCCAAATCTCATACTTTTAAGCCTCCGATCTCACCCCTTATGTATTAAATCATTATGATATGCTTAGTAATGAGAAAGGAACTAGGGGATGTGGTAACTTGCGAGTGAAGCAAGGGGAAAAGTTATGATCAATGGTGATCAACGATGATTATATGAGATATGGAGGATGACGGTAGGAGTACCGTGTATGCCATGAGCCGAAGGGCTATATCTATTGATAAATGGCTGGTTCTTGATTGAACCATGAGCCGGATGGCTGAGTTATCGCCGAGTCACGGCAAAGCCATTATTGATTATGGCTGAGTATAATTGCATATATGATTAATGAATGAATGTGTTAAATGGATAATAATGAAAATGTTGAAATGTGATGTGTAACCCCGGGTAGTAGGCAGTGGCGTTGTCCACTTGCTCCGGGTGTGAGACGGAAAAGGATGTTTATGATAAATGAGTTTAATTATGGAGTCTTGAATGAATGTATTTGTGATACCTGGGTAGTAGTAAGGGGTTGTGGTTCATCTCACTTGCTCCAGGTTAATATTTGAGATTTGATAACGATGAGGATTGATAATATGAATTGAGATTGAATGAATATATGTTTGAGATACCTGGGCAGTAGCAAGGGTTGTGCTCCGGGTTAATGCTTAAGATACCTGGGCAGTAGCAAGGGTTGTGGTTTGTCCCACTTGCTCCAGGTCAGGGATTGTGACGCCTGGGTAGTAGCGGTAGTAGTGGTGAATCCACTCGCTTCAAGTTGAGCTGTTAAACACCCGCCTGGGTAGTAGCCGCAGTAGTGGTTGTCCCACTGGCTCTAGGCTGAGCGAGTAGTAGCAAGGGGGTTGTAGCTCAAACCTACTTGCTCCGCAAGGGGTGTTTCTGTCCAATGGTTAGCTACCAGGACATGTCGGGTTGGCTATATAACCGACAGATGATATCATCAGCCATAGGGCAGGCATACATCATTTGCATATGTTTGAATTGTTTGGGTTTGACTATTTGTTTTGGATTTCTATATCATACATGCTATGTCACCTGATTACGTGCTACTTGTTCTACTTGTACCTTATTTGTGTATTACTTGTCTGTATTGCTTGTGTTTGTACAACTGAGAGATCCCTCATGTTGGTGTCAGTGGATGTTGGTGGCTGCTCTTGATGAGATGAATTGATAATGCGATTGCATGATGATGATGATTTTTGAATGAGATAATTTGAGCCCCCTGGGTAGACGCAGTGATGTGATTTCACTAGCTCCAGTCGAGGGTATGATGTATTGATATAGAGTTGCTGAGGCAGAACAACTGGTGATGGTTTTGCTTATGATTCTGAGTCTGATTCGTGGAAGAATCAGCGAGATGGGAAACATGTGTAACATGAACTAGATTTAGTATCCCCTTACGACAGATGCCTATTTATGGATTAGTGAGAATCTAGGCTGGATACTTGGTGAAAAGGAGTTTAGGATGCTTAGTGAGTTTTTATTGCAGTGCATTGTATTTATTTGGCACTTTTACCGTACTGGGAACCCATGGGCCCGGGGTTCTCATTCCGTATATATCTCTTGTTTTTCAGATACAGGTTCAGGTGCTCAGAAGTGAGCTGCGGTTCGTCTGAGAGACGGCGAAGATATTTATTTTTTCTACTTTGTGTTTTGCTTAGAATCTCTCCACTTTTGTTTTGAAAAGATTATATTATGTATTGAACTCTTTTGGAACTTGCCTATAGAGGCTCTTATGTTTCTTTTTGGGAGAGATTAGGATGTACTGTTGTCAACTACTTTCATACTGTACCATAGCCGGCCTAAACTTCGCGGGTCGTGACTAGTGGCTATCTACTTATGTTATATATATCTATCTGTTATCTATCTCTTAATCTCCTTTATGCCTTATCCGTATATCGCTTTCGGCTTCACGTTTTATCTTTTCGTTGTTGAAACGTGAGTGATACGTCTTCGCGATTTTATTTCTACTCTTTTCAGGCTTCTTGATTAATACTCCTTTCGAAATTACCTATATTTATATATTAAAAATCCACCTGAGAGTCGTACCACCGTAATATCATTGACTTATGACTCGAGCATAAGAATTTGAATATTAGGGTGTTACAAGTTTAGTCTGTGGTTGCTCAATTAGGACTATAGTTGTCAAAATTGAACTAGTAATTGAACTGATCAAACTACTGATTTATTAGTTTACTTGTTCAACTGGAGAGTCACGAGTTGAATCGTTTAAATTATAATTAATAAATATAAATTTTAAAATATAATTTAATTTGCATATGTTATATATTTTTTTAAAAAAAAGGCAAATGTAATGAAAAGTAACTTAGCCTACTAGCAGTCAAACTGCACATGCAAGAGGACCCAAGATTAAATCTAAAGAAGAGCTTTCTTTTATTAATTGTTGACTTGTGGTTTTAACATGTTTATATTGGTTCTGACCAGTTCGTATCGATTCTGTCTGATTTTAATCGGTTTTGTCCAATTTTTTTCTTAAACGATCAAAATATTAGACCAAACTTATTTAGGGTTTGGTTCACTAATTGTTTGGTCGAATCGATTGGTCCAATCCAATTTAACAACTAATCAACACAAGGATTAACTAATGCATACACATGAAAAGATAAAATAGAACAGAAACATACAACAAAACATAACACAATAAGTAAATCTAGTCCATAGAGTGATCTCGAAGTCGATATCTATATCTTTGTCAGACCAATTTAGACCTTGACCAATACTGCTTATGTACGAATCAAATCAATCAATACTAAGTATCAAATCTATTCTTACAACAACAAATTCAACTCATTGATAATTTTCATCAACAAAAAATTTTGCTCCAAAGATGATTTATAGCAACAAAAAATTTAGCTAGGTGATTATTTTAGTAAGACAGCAACAATTTCAAAGTTCAGTGATGATAATTAGCAACAAATTCAACTCAGTAATGATTTTCATCAACCTAAAAGTTAGCTCATATGTTCAGCCCAAATTTAGCTTATAACAACAAATTCAGCAAATCTTACTTGATTCATGATTTACAGCTATATTTAGTTCAGTAACAAGGTAAATTAATTGATTAGTAATTCAAAATCATAAAATATAAGGAGAAAGAAAATCTGAAAAAGACAAAACAGGAAAAGTAACGATGCAAAGACTCACCAACGGACCACGGTCCATGGCAACTTGGAAATAACGAGGACCCAAAACCAGAATAAGATGAACGATGACGACCCGACGAATTGCTTCTGTCACCAGTGACAAGGAGCGACGTTGAGACGCTAGTGATGAGACGAGACGAACAACGAGATGCCAGCGAGTGTGACTGAGATGACAGTCGAGTGAGACTGAGAGAGACTCTAGTGGGCTAGTGGCACTACAAGAAAAATGTTGAGTACCGTCGAATTTACCGTCAGATTTAGCATCGCAGAGTAGTGACGGATTTACCGGCGTTAAGTTTGTAAGGTTAAGTAACTACCGGTGGATTTATGTTTTTGATGGTAAATTCACCGATAATAATTAGAGAAAAACAAAAAAAATTGGCGCATTCTTTAGGGTCGGATTTACCATAAAAAAATCAAACAGTAAACCCACTTAGTGAAACACTGCATTTTGGTGACCCGTAATGGTTTACCGTCGGAGTTTTTTTATGGTAAAATCGACGGTAACTGTGCTGTAAATTTTGAAACGCGAACCTTTTTCTCCCTCATTCGAATTTCTCTCTATCTCTCTCTAACCCTCTCGCCTCCCACTCTTTCTCTATCTCTCTACCTCTTCTCTCTTTCTCTTTCCCTGTTTCTCCTCCTTCCCTATTGCCGCCGGCCACCCTAAGTCGATGCGTCTACCTTCTCTTTCTTCCCTTCTCACTCTAAACCACTCTAGCTCGGCCCCTGTCTCTCAATTTTGTTTACAGAACAAAGCAACAACACTGCCCCTATTCCTCGTTCCGGCTAGCTTCCAACTCCTGCGACCATTCGTTTACCGCTTTTCATATCGGTAACATCATAGTTCTGCTGCAACTGCTTTCCTCTTCTTCGTTCTGTTCTATTTTGGCAACGCAGGTTAGTACTCTGATTTCTAGTTTTTAGTTATAATTAATTTTTTGTTAGTGAATTTTAGGTGGTTAGGATAGGATAGATTAGGTTACTAGGTTCTGAATTGTTAAAAAATGTTTAGATTATTGAATTGAATTGCTAAATATTATTGCTGGAGTTGTTTGAAATTGTCTGAATTATGTTGATTCATTGTGTTACAGCTGGTTTGGCTGAGATTCGATTGCTGGATTATTTGGATTATACTTGGTTGTTGCTAGTTTTGAATTATTTATTACTGGTGTTGATTGTTATTTTGAAACTGGGGCTGTCAATTGCTATTTGATCTTGATTTTGCATGTTTGATGTTTGTGCATGCCAAGTGTTCGTCAATATTATTTAGAGCTTTTAATGCAATTTTTAGTCTAATTCTTGAAAATCAATGCTCGTTTGCATGTTATGATTGTTATTATGCATTGATAATAGAATTTGATTTATTTTTAATTGACCAAAACTTTTGAATTTTCGAATGATTGACGCATTTATTTAATAGTACATGATTGATAAAGTTAGTTCTTTTTAACACAATTATATCAACTTTGTATGTTTAATTGGTTTTGGGGTTATATTAGGAATGAATTTCAAATGTTGAAATTAATCTTGTGGTATTAGTTATAAGAATTACATTGGCGTTTGAACTTATTGTTGATTATTTAGTTTTGAACTTAGGGTACTGAACTTGTTTTGAATTAGGGTTTTCTAAATTCTGAACTTAGGGTACTGAATTTGTTTAGCTTCAATTTTAATTAGAATATGTTATGATTTATGTTCCTTATTTAATTCTAAACTTAGGGTACTAAACTTGTTTTGAACTTATAGTTTTCTAAAATTCTAAACTTAGGGTACTGAACTTGTGTAGTTTCAATTTTAATTAGAACATTGGCGGATTTGTGTTCCCTATTTAGTTCTAAACTTAGGATACTGAACTTGTTCCTATTCTAATTAAAACATATTTTTTATTATTGTTTATTTGTTCTGAGCTAGTTATTATAATTTATAAGTTTAATTTGTTGTTCTGAATTTTTTATTATTATTGATTTGTGTTTATTATTATTGATTTGTGTTGATTATTATTGATTTAGTTCTCTTTTTTTAATTGGTATGCTCTTTTCAGACATGACGACAGGTAGAAGTGTTGCGGATCAGCCTAGTGGTTGTGGTCGTGGTCATGGAAGATGGAGGGTTTCTGCCGATACTCCTGGAAATTCTTAATCCTCTCTCTACTCCGACTACCCCGGTGACGTCACAGGTTACGGGTGCATCAGACCAGCTGTTCATCATGGTCCCTAACCCCAACTACATCCCTATGTCTACGGCAACGATGCCACCTCCATCTACTCATCAGCCCAATGTCTTGGCAACGCTGCCTCCGGCGACGGATATCGGAGCCCCAGAATTCTCTCACAAAAGTGACCCAGCTGATGCCCCTCCACCATCTCCCATCATACAGTTGATAATTTGGGCTGATGGCGGAACGACTTAAGTACTACTTCAAGTCTTCTATATGCTGAAAGTGTCTTATTATTGATTCTAGTTTTAGTGGATTTAGGGTTATAGGTTTGAACTGATGAAGTGTTTGATATATCGTGATTAGTGATTCTTGATAGTTGATTCTAATTTTAATGGATTTAGGGTTGTAGATTTAAATTGCTAAAAGTGTTTGATATATCCTGTTTATTGATTCTTGATTATAAATTCTAGTTTAGTAGATTTATGGATTTTACTTCTTGATTATTGGATGTTGTTCATTAATTGTTGACAATTGACGTTGTTTAAGTTAATTGTTAATGGATAGAGTTTGTGGCAAATTTTAGTTATAAATGAAACTTTACCAAAAATTCTAAAAAAGTCTCTATATATTATGGTTATTTGCTTCTAAAGTTTTAATTTATATTGCTATATTGGTTTGTTTGTGAATTGTTGATAGGTTTGTGCCAAACAACAACACATGTACTCATGAGATGACTAAGATCATCAAGCTGATGTATGACCATCCATGGCTGAGCTACAAGAAGATCCCCTCTGAGGCTAGAGAGCGATGGTTTCAGAAGTGGCGGTAAGAACTTAATATAGTCAAACCTTCTTAGCTAGTTTATATCTTCTATTTTGTTTAATATGATATATTTTGATTAACTAATTTTAAAATTTCATTGTGCAGCTAAACTTTATATAGGACAAGGAGCATGATCTCATGATCAGGAAGATATAAGACCATCGTATAGGTAGGCAGCTGCAACAAATACTGGAGGATGCACGTGAGAGGCGCGACCACCTCTCTTCCTGGCTCTGCCCGAAAATGAAGAAGGTTTTGTACGTTCAGTGGGAGACCGATGAGAGGTTCAAGCATCAGCGTCTCACAAACAGAGCTAACAAGACATTGGCCATGTCGTCCAAGTATACCGGTGGCTTAGCAACCTTCATGAAGACTAAGACCAAGGTAGTATATAGATTCTCTAATTTTGTTATTAATTTAGTTATATTCTTTGACATATCATTAGTAGGCATCCTAACATATTGTTTCAATGCAACATGTGTAGTCGAAGTCATTGGATCGCAAGGCGACATCGGCGGAGACCTTTAAGTACACCCACACTTTGAAAGAGAACAAGGCGAGATTTGCTGATTAGCAGTCTACGGATCATTATATGAGTAAACATTTGATCTTGTAATATAAAATTTTCAATTAACTATATAACTGTCATCCTAATCATAATAACATGTGTTACACAAGATTCCTACACCCAGAGACTAGAGGCCGCTACTCAGCAATCTTAGCAAAGTAGGGAGGACGCCACTTGCTTTACTGCTTCAGTCGTTGATCCAAATGCGATTTGGCGCGAGACAGCCTCAGCGCTGTACAAGAACCGTGTATACGGACTAGGGTCGTTCTTCGCCAGCAGCTTTCGCACCTCCACATCTGCCTCTGCCTCCAGTCAAGCCGTCGATCCCGAAGAAGGCATTGATTTAAGGATGCGGGTGCAGGAGCTCACCCAGAGCCATTACGAACAGGCTCAGAAGCTGAACGAGACTTGGGATAGGTATCAGGAGATCCTCAAATGCTTGACGGAGATGAATGAGCTTAGGTTGGAGTTGAGGGAGCAGCTTCAGCGGATGGAGCAGTAGATGGGAGTGTACCAGGTTCAGATGCGCGCCAGTGACAGCGGCGTTACTGGTGGGATACAGACATCACCGCCTTCTTTGCCACCTCAATAGGACCACGAGATTGACGACGATGACGACTACCAGGATCTTTAGAATTTAGGTCTTTGTTTTACTGTTTCATTGTATTTGATTTATTTGACTTATAATTTATTTAAATATTTAATATTTAATAATATTACATAATTAGCTTCTATTATTTATAATTTGACCACAAATTGTGTAAAAAATAAATTTAAATAAAAAATAAAATTAAAAAGGAAAAAATTAAAAAAATTGCGTCACAACATTTTTAAAAAAATTCTGATAGTATTTAGCATTTTTCTTGTAATGTGGCAGTGAGAGAGAAGAGAGAGTTCTAGTCTAAGAAGTGAGAATGAGCGAGACATTTCTTGAGAGATGTGAGAAAACCTAGTAAATATGAAGAACAACTTTTTTATTTTAGTTTTTGATATGTGTTTTTTTTTTTTGTATGAATGGTTATATATATGAGAGATTAGGGTTATAGGAGAGCATCAACAAGATTGAAAAAATCTCCTTTAGTATAGATGAATAATCAAATGTGTTTTTATTTTATTTTTTAAATTATTTAAAATATAAAATTAAAGTTAGTTAAATTTTAAATTTTGATTAATTTAAAGGAATAGTTTTTGTCCAATATAAAATAAAGGATTTTTAGGGTTTTTTTTGTAAAATTCAATAAATTTTTTTGTTGTTCCTAAATTATATCGATGTTTTAGTAAAAATATTAATATGATATATATTTTTTAAAAAAAAATAAATGCTGATATGGATGATATAATTCACGTATCATTTTATTATTTGTCCATATTTTTATTGTATCGATACGCATGAATTTATTATTGTCCTAAAACAAACACCTAAAAATTATTATCACATAAAATTTCTATTAGTTAATGATCAGTTGTTTTAAATGAATACCGAGGATTTGATTTAGTTGACTTATTGTTAGACAAAAATATTATTTTTATAAGAAAATGATGAAAAAAATAATTAGTCATATGGTGATATTTCTGTATATAATGTCTATATTTATTTTAATTAAAATTAGGTCATTTAACAGTTTGGTTATTTATTTAGATTTTTTTAATTGACATCAAGCAAGGAGTGCGGGAATAGTTACAAATGCAATTCAAATTTTTCAAAAATGATGTACAAAGGGTAACTGTCAGTTGACATTAGGTTAGTCTATAAATAGCACTTTAAGAACACATAGTAGAGAGTTCAGTTCTTTTGGAAAACACTTAGAAACCTAAAACGCTCTCAATCCCTTGGCATCACAGAGTAAAATTGGGAATCTTAAATAATTCCTCTGAACTCAAACACTTGTAATTTGTTTCTTTTCAATTTTTTATTAATAAAATTTCTCTACTTTTACTTATTCCTCTCTTTTACGTTTATGTTTCTTTCTTCATCTTTTCTTTAATTTCTTGCTTGTTTTAATTTTTACAATTTACTTTGTCTTAGGCACCTCGCATTTCTTTGTTTATTTGTTACTTTCAATCCTTTTTAATTCTTATTGACGATACAATTGTGACATTGAGATACCCATATTTTTTTTAAACATTAACAAAATTTGAGTAAAATAAATTGGCACGCCCAGTGGAACATTGTCAATAGATTATAGTTTGTCAAAAAAATCAGGAGTTTTGAATGTGCATGTGGTTACATAGTGGGAAGATTGCGTTTCCAGAGACTAAGAAATCAGCGTCAGTTGACATGTCAAATACATCTGCAGCATCTTTTTCTACTTTCAGCGATGAGACTAGAGGAAATGAGTCCAAAAATTCTCCCATGATTTCAAATGCAGAGCCTATCTTGTTGTCAGTAAGGCATGATGGTGTTGGCCATACCCATCTAGGGTTAAATGCAACTCACATAAATACCATGGAGTGGCCGCCTTATGGCTTGCCACTGAGGTATGTCCCCCCACCCCCCATGGTGACACAAGGATTGCCTGTGCTTCTCTACTCAACCTTTCAAAATTCTCTTTACCAAAATCCATATGGCATGTCAAATGTACCTATTTTTGGGGTGTCAGGTTCACATATATCACAACAAAATTTTTCACATACTATTAACACAGGAAATAACAGTGCATCTAATTCTACTGCATCCACTATTACTAGGGTAGAAAACTCCAGGCCTGTATTTTCTGACATGTCAAGAGCAATATCTGTTAATCAACCTAGTTAAACCGTTAGATCTTTAACAAATATTAGGCAACAAATGGATGAAACTCACCATGATATAGTAAACATATCAACTCATCAAATGGTGATAGTTTTAAATCCTCTTTTAGAAAACACAAACACTAGAATTGAACAATTAAATAGGCAAGTTAATAGAATTGCTACCGTGGTAAATTTAGAAGAAAATGATAACCATGGTCAAAATGGTGGAGCAATTCCTAATTATGACGTTCATATGCCTAGACATGGTCAAAATGCTGATTGTATGTTGAAAAGACTTAGGCAAAACAACTTAGGGGGGCATTATAATCTAGTTAAGAATGTCGAACAAGTTTTAAACTGTTTGGAATTTAATGTTGGTTGCTTAAATAGGCCATACTTTGTGTAAACTTTTCCTTAATTTATCCAACAAGCAGAGCTTCCAAAGGGTTGGAAAATTCTAAAATCCCTTACAAAATTTTTTGGAGAAGAAAATGAGTCTACAGTAGAGCATATTGCTCGATATACTGTTGAAATTGGGGAAGCAGCTTCTAATGAATATCTCAAAATGAGATATTTTCCTTCTTCTTTAACAAAAAATGCAATTACGTGGTTCTCCAACTTGAGACCAAATTCCATTCATTCTTGGGTGCAGTTAGAAAGAAATTTTCATGATCAATTTTTTCGAGGTGAATTGAAAGTTAGCCTTACAGATTTATTCTCTGTCAGATGTACAGAGGGAGAATCCAATGACACTTATATGGCACGGTTTAGAAACATGAGAAATAAGTGTTTTACTTTGATCCCAGAAACCAAAGTTGTCAAAGAAATAAGTGTTTTACTTTGAAGCCTATTAAAGGAAACGAAAAAGTTTTTTCATATTCCAGAGTTGAAAATAACACTTATTCTTTTGATATTTCTAAGGCAGATAAAAAATTTGAAGTTTTATTAAAAGATAAGCAGCTTATTTTACCGGAAGGAAAAAATATGCCTTCAGCTGATGATGACAAGTCATCTTATGCTAGCTTCACAAGCATTTTTCATTTGTTTCATTAGGTTTTATGCATTTTCTTGCACAATAAGTAAGTGGTTAGAGTGGAATTTCATGATTTTTGTGACTCAATCAAACATCATTTATTTTATACAAAATCATGAAATTTATGCAAGAATTAAGTCATTAGAATGAATGATGAAAATTCTTATGGTTTTGGTGAGACTTTGATTGCTTGTTTGGTTGATTTTAGGAGGGAAAATGAAGAGAAGGAGAAGCATTGTAGAATAACGTTGCGTTCAAAGAAAGAACGCCACGCTCAGTAAGCGACGCGCACGCGCACAGGACGCTTACGCATCAGGAGCAATTTTTGAAGACCCACGCGTTCGCGTACATGATGCATACGCGTGGAAGTGTATGGCGCTCGTTTTCAAAGAGAGCGCTACATTCATTTACTCAGAATTTTTGGGCAAGATTTAAAATTGGAGGCAAAGTTCTGCAAACGACGCGCACGCGTACCTGACGCGCACACGTCGATGGTGCCTGAGACGAAGCATGCGCTCGTGCAGAGAACGCGCACGCGTGGACAGCGCTCACTAAGCTAACGTAGCGCTCACTAAACTAACGTAGCGCTCAATAAGAGAACGCTATTGAGGACGCATAGGCGTACATGACGCGTACGCATTGATGAGCAAAAACATAAAAGGACGCGGACGCGCCAGAGACGCGCACGCGCGGATGAATGAACGCTGTGCTCACTTAGAGAACGCAACGTTCCACTGGAAGCCGCAACAAAATACCATTCTGATCCACTTTTCCACAGCCCAAAAAGCCCACTCTAAGTACAGGAAGCTAGAATTGGAAAGTGTATAAATAGATAGGAATTTAATTTCATTAGGAGCTCTCTTTATTTTTCATTTTAGAATTGGAGTATTGGGATCATATCTGAGTTTTCTTTTCTATTTTGTTTCCTCTCTTCTGCAATTTTTATTTTTTTGTTTTGGGTATTTGGACTTCGGATTGAAGAATTCTTCTGAATTCCTTCATCCTGGGGTTCTCTTTTACTTTTCCTTTTTGTAGTTCTAAGAATTGGAGATCTGATCTTAGGTTTTCTTCTATTTCTACAATTTCTTATTTTCTATTTTGTCAAGAGAGCATTTGAATTCTTAGTTTTCTTTTTGTTTCGTTATTCTTCTGCAATTGTCAATTTCTCTTTTAGGATTTTAAAGTTAATCTAAGTTTTTATTCTGTTTTGATTCTTCTGCATTTTTCCATTTCTGTTTTGGTACTGAATTGCTCTATTTACTGAGTTTCCTCATCTGAAAGCTCTTTAGTTTACTGAATTTTACATTTTCCAGTTCTGTCTTAATTCCCAAACACCCAAATCCCTTTATTCTTCATGCAATTTAAGTTTCCTTGCAATTTAGATTCAGCAATTTAAATTTCTTGCACTTTAAGTTACAGTCATTTACCTTTCTTGCAATTTAAGTTTCAGCTCTTTTAATTCCTTGCACTTTAAGTTTCTGCAATTTGCTCCTTTAGCACTTTAAGACTGCCAATTTACTTTCTGCACTCTAGTTTACTTGCAATTTAACTTCTGTTAATCAAATTTCACTCAAATCATCAAATATTCGCTTGACTAAATTCATCACCATACTAAAGTTTCTCAATCCATCAATCTCTGTGGGATCGACCTCACTCCCATGAGTTATTACTACTTGATGCGACGTGGTACACTTGCCGGTGTGTTTGTGTGGAATCATTTTTCCCTCATCAGCTGATGAAATAAAGAATAAAAAATTTTGTAAGTTTTATCGGGTATTTTCACACACCACTAATAATTGCGTCCATTTTAGGGATTTGATACAAAAATCTATTGAGGAGAGAAGGTTGAATTTTGAGGATAAAACTGCTATGAAGGTGGACATTGAACCGTTTGTTGCTGATTCAAATTATGTTGAATATAAACCCCATAAAATTAACAGATAATTAGTTAATAAAATAAATACTAATAAAAAATTAAATTAAAAATGTGAATTTTATAGTTTAGTAAGATAAAACGAATTAAAATAAGAATTTTGACAATAATTTTAAAAAATTTGGCCCAAGATTGGGCCAAACAAGCCGAACCGGTCGAATCGGGCCCAAACCAGGCCCGTGAGTCCAACCAACTCATTAAACAAAATGAGATGAAGCTCATTCTCCTCCCCATTCATGCAAACATGCTGGGTTTCAGCAAGAAAGGGGGAAGAACACTTCTCATTTATAAATCTTTGATTCCACATAACTTCTCGCTCCAAGTTTCGATCACCGCATCGTATGCGGTCATGCATCCGAAGTGATGAGATCTACAAAGTCCAGTACATTGTAAGGTAAGAAAACCACATCCCTAGTTTTAATTCTCTCTTCTTAAATCCGAAAATTTTATGGTTTTGGGGGTGTTGAGATTTTGGTTAATTTGATGTTTTAGAATCAAATTTATTTGAGGGATTAGTCGGCTTTTGCTAAATTGAGGCACATCCAAGGTAAGGATTATTAACCCTAGTCAATCCCTTAATTACATGCGTTTAGGTATTAAAATTGGTATATGTATGTGATAGATGTGTTAGGTGTGTATATATATATGTGATATAAAGCAAATTGGGAATATTGGAAGCTTGGAGTTGGAAACTAGTTGCTGAATTTTAGTGCTGAGGCTTGCAATCTTACCTAGTGGGTTATCTTGGGTTATATGAGGAAATGGGCCAAGGTTTGGTTTAGGTTTCTCGTATTTAATATATAATATCTTGTGAAAAATTAGGCTAGAGGACCATAGGATAGGTTGGAAGGATTAAGTATGTTGAATGCTTAGCACTTGTGATAATGATTGATGATATGAATTGAGCATGTATTGGTGATCATTGTTGTGGTGGGAATAGAATGCTAAAATGGTGATTGAGTAATGATTGACATGTTGATGATATTGATTATGCAAATATGATGGATTATTGATAACCTTGTTGATTAAAGTAAGAAATTTAGGTGTGACATTGTCTAATATCGAGGTATGATTGATTGTGGTATGATGTCGAGATTTTAGTGATGTGTTAGTGTGCTATGGTTTGTTGATGTGCTGAATATATGTATAGAAACTTGGGATTGAGTTTGTTTTTGATGAAACTTGAGGTTTGATATTTTTGTGTAAAATTGATTTTTGGGTCAAACTTTAGCGAGCCATAACTTGGCTTCCAGACCCCTAGATTGTTTCAAACTTATTTCATATGAAAATTGCGTCCGTGAAGTTTACGCCGTTTGAAGAACGAAAGAAAAAAGTTTTAAAACGAGGAAGTTATGCGCATCGGAAGTTTGGTATGTAAAGCTGAAATTCTGCAGACTTAGCCATTTTTGGCTGATCTGCACTGTATGCATACTCGAACCCCTCCATACGCGAAGGGTCGTCTCTATCTGGAATGTATGCGTACGCGGGCATGTGTATGTGCATGCATCATGGGCAAAAAGAGACATTTGCGTACGCGAGCATGAGTCTTTATACGCAGATGAGACAATGCATACGCATGATGGGCCAAATGCACTCCTACGCGTACGTGTGGCCCATTCGTACGCGTGGCCCCTGTTTATGCAAATATGGATTTTGTGTTTTAAAGCTTAATTTTCAAACCTCTAAACCTCTATTTTCATTTCTTTGGCCCTAGAACTTATTAGTATGCCTAGTAATAAGATGAAGTTAGGAAGAAGGGGTAACTTATGAGTGAAGTAAGGTTGAAAAAATAATGAATTATATATGAAAAATGCAGATAACTAAAGTATATGTGATGCCATGGCTGTAAAGAATGATTATGCATTGGTTATAAATGATTATGAATGAATTGGAATAATGATTAAAATGAACTTGGATTTGATTGTAATATGCCTCCGGGTAAGACACATTGGTGTTATCCACTTGCTCCAGGTAAGAGGAAAAATTGCCGGGTAATATACAGTGGTATGATCCACTTGCTCCGATTAAGAGTTCAAAGCTCAGGGTAAGAGGCAAAGGTGGAATTCTGTCGCCGCTTGCTCCGGGTTGAGAACTGTAATACCACCTGGGTAAGAGGTAAGGGTGAAGTTGTCCCCTACTCCAGATATGTGGGTAAGATGCAAGGGTTGCGGCATTGTCCCACTTGCTCCGTGTTTGGTATTTGATGAGCGGATAATTTATACACTTTTTGGCATTGTTTATAGTATGTTTTTGGTAGTTTTAGTTGAGTTTTTAGTATATTTTTATTAGTTTTTAGTTAAAATTCACTTTTCTGGACTTTACTATGAGTTTGTGTGTTTTTCTGTGATTTCAGGTATTTTCTGGCTGAAATTGAAGGTTCTGAGCAAAAATCTGATTCAGAGACTGAAAAGGACTGCAGATGCTGTTGGATTCTGACCTCCCTGCACTCGAAGTGGATTTTCTGGAGCTACAGAAGCCCAATTGGCGCGCTCTCAACGGCGTTGGAAAGTAGACATCCTGGGCTTTCCAGAAATATATGATAGTTCATACTTTGCCCAAGATTTGATGGCCCAAACCGGCGTTCAAAGTCACCTCAAGAAATCCCAGCGTTAAACGCTGGAACTGGCACCCAAATGGGAGTTAAACGCCCAAACTGGCATAAAAGCTGGCGTTTAACTCCAAGAAGAGTCTTTACACGAAATTCCTTCATTGCTCAGCCCAAGCACACACCAAGTGGGCCCGGAAGTGGATTTTTATGTCATTTACTCATCTCTGTACACCCTAGGCTACTAGTTTTCTATATATAGGACCTTTGACTATTGTATTTTCATCTTGGTTCTTCTGGTTCCCTCTCTGGGGCCGAAGCCAATGATCACTATTGTTCTTATGTATTTTCAACGGTGGAGTTTCTACACACCATAGATTAAGGTGTGGAGCTCTGCTGTACCTCGAGTATTAATGCAATTACTATTGTTCTTCCATTCAATTCCGCTTGTTCTTGTTCTAAGATATCACTTGTTCTTCAACTTGATGAATGTGATGATCCGTGACACTTATCATCATTCTCACTCATGAACAAGGTGACTGACAACCACTTTTGTTCTACAAGCAACCAAGGCTCTAGTGAATATCTCTTGGATTCTTTAATCGGAATCTTCGTGGTATAGGCAGGACCTGATGGCGGCATTCAAGAGAATCCGGAAGGTCTAAACCTTGTCTGTGGTATTCTGAGTAGGATTCAATGACTGAATGACTGTGACGTGCTTCAAACTCCTAGCAGGCGGGGCGTTAGTGACAGACGCAAAAGTATCGATGGATATTATTCCGGCCTGACCGAGAACCGACAGCTGAATTCCGCTATGCTGTGACAGAGCATATGCAATCGCTTTCACTGAGAGGATGGGAGGTAGCCATTGACAACGGTGAAACCCTACACGAGCTTGCCATGGAAAGGAATAAGAAGGATTGGATGAAGACAGTAGGAAAGCAGAGAGACGGAAGGGAAGGCATCTTCATACGCTTATCTGAAGTTCCTACCAATGAATTACATAAGTACCTCTATCTTTATCTTTATGCTTTATGCGTTTATTACCTATACCCAATTGAGTCTGCCTGACTAAGATTTACAAGGTGACCATAGCTTGCTTCATACCAACAATCTCCGTGGGATCGACCCTTACTCACGTAAGGTATTACTTGGACGACCCAGTGCACTTGCTGGTTAGTTGTGTGAAGTTATAGTGATCACAATTTCGCGCACCAAGTTTTTGGCGCCGTTGCCGGGGATTGTTCAAGTATGGACAACTGACGGTTCATCTTGTTGCTTAGATTAGGTATTTTTTTTCAGAGTTCTTAAGAATGAATTCTAGTGTTTCAAGGTGATGTTCTTATCATCACCAAAGCTGATTGATCATCATCAATTTAGCTCTTGAATGCAAAGTCCTGCTGAAGCTTAGCTAGCTATGTCTAATTCCTTTAGACTAAAGCTTTAGACTAACATTGCATGATTCCTGGAATTCTCATTAAGAATTTTGATACCTTTATTTTCTTCTTCCACTTAATTTTCAAAAAAAAAAACACAAAAAAATTACAAAATCATAAAATCAAAAAAATTTCTTGTTTGAGTCTAGTGTTTCATCTTAAGTTTGGTGTCAATTGCATGCATTCATTCATGTGTCTTAAGGATCTTCAAGTAATTCTTGATTATTTCTTACTCTAATCTTTAAATTCTCTTGACTTGAGTGTTTTGTGTGTCTCATATGCATTCTCATTAGTGTCAGTGGTATACAAACTGCTAAGTTTGGTGTCTTGCATGCATTGTTATTTGATTTTAGTTGCATTTTGATTATCCTTTATTATTAAAAATCCAAAAATATTTTTAATTTGTGTCTTTTCAAGTCAATAACACAGAGAATTGAAGATTCAGAACATACAGCAGAGGAATTGCACAGAAAAAGCTGGGCGTTCAAAACGCCCAGTGAAGAAGGACAGACTGGCGTTTAAACGCCAGCCAGGGTACCTGGTTGGGCGTTTAACGCCCAAAAGGGTATAGTTTTGGGCGTTAAACGCCAGAATGTGCACCATTCTGGGCGTTTAACGCCAGGATGGCACAAGGGGGAAGATTTTGTTTTCAAAATCAATTTTTTTTCAAGTTTTCAAAGTTTTTCAAAATCAAATCTTTTTCAAATCATATCTTTTCAATCAAATGTTTTCAAAATCAATTTCTTTCCTTTTTCAAAGATACTTACTAACAATTAATGATTTGATTGAACATTTTAAGTATGTTGCCTTTTCTGTTGAGAAAGGTTTAATGTTTGAATCATATCTTTTCTTGTTAGGCAAGTCATTAATCAAATTTTTTTTAAAATTGTTTTCAAATCATATCTTTTTTAAAACCAATCATATCTTTTCAATCACATCTTTTTCAAAATAGTTTTCAATCAAACCTTTTTGTTTTCTAATTTCAAAATCTTTTTCAAAAATCATTTTTTTTACTCAGTTTTCGAAAATTAAAAGACTATTTTTCAAAATGTTTTCAAAATCTTTTACTTAATTTTCGAAAATTACTTCCCTCCTTCTCACATCCTTCTATTTATGGACTAACACTATCCCTTAATGCAAAATTCGAACTCCATCTTCTTTGATAAGTTCGAATTTTCTACTTTTGCCTTCTAAATTTCTTTTCCTCTGACACCTCAAGGAATCTCTATACTGTGACATAGAGGATTCCATATTTTCTTGTTCTCTTCTCTTTTATATGAGCAGGAGCAGAGACAAAGGCATTCCTGTTGAAGCTGACCCTGAACCTGAAAGAACCTTGAAGCAAAAGCTAAAAGAAGCTAAGGCACAAATCTCTATGAACGGAGGTGGTTGTCAGGCACACGTTCATAGTTGAGGACCTAACAGAAATCTTCAAGGAAGAAGAAGCCATGGCAGCCGAAAACAACAACAATGCCAACAATGCAAGGAAGGTGCTGGGTGACTTTACTGCACCTACTCCCGACTTCTATGGGAGAAGCATCTCTATCCCTGCCATTGGAGCAAACAACTTTGAGCTTAAGCCTCAATTAGTTTCTCTAATGCAACAGAATTGCAAGTTCCATGGACTTCCATTGGAAGATCCTCATCAGTTCTTAGCTGAATTCTTGCAAATCTGTGACACTGTCAAGACTAATGAGGTAGACCCTGAAGTCTATAGACTTATGCTATTCCCTTTTGCTGTAAGAGACAGAGCTAGGATATGGGTGGACTCACAACCTAAAGAAAGCCTGGACTCTTGGGAAAAGCTAGTCAATGCCTTCTTGGCAAAGTTCTTTCCACCTCAAAGATTGAGTAAGCTTAGAGTGGAAGTCCAAACCTTCAGACAGAAGGATGGAGAATCCCTCTATGAAGCTTGGGAAAGATACAAACAATTAATCAGAAAATGTCCCTCAGACATGTTTTCTGAATGGAGCATCATAGGCATTTTCTATGATGGTCTCTCTGAACTATCCAAGATGTCTTTGGATAGCTCTGCTGGAGGATCTCTTCATATGAAGAAGACGCCTACAGAGGCTCAAGAGCTAATTGAAATGGTTGCAAATAACCAATTCATGTACACTTCTGAAAGGAATCCTGTGAACAATGGGACTGGTCAGAAGAAAGGAGTTCTTGAGATTGACACTCTGAACGCCATTTTGGCTCAGAATAAAATATTGACTCAACAAGTCAATTTGATTTCTCAAAGTCTGTCTGGAATGCAAAATGCACCAAGCAGTACTAAGGATGCTTCATCTAAGGAAGAAGCCTATGATCCTGAGAACCCTTCAATGGAAGAGGTGAATTACCTAGGAGAATCCTATGGTAACACCTATAATTCTTCATGGAGAAATCACCCAAATTTCTCATGGAAGAATCAAGAGAGACCTCAACAAGGTTTCAACAACAATAATGGTGGGAGAAACAGGTTTAGCAATGGCAAGCCTTTTCCATCATCTTCTCAGCAACAGACAGAGAATCCTAAGCAGAACCCCTCTGACTTAGCAACCATGGTCTCTGATCTAATCAAAACCACTCAAAGTTTCATGAATGAAACAAGGTCTTCCATTAGAAATTTGGAGGCACAAGTGGGACAGCTGAGCAAGAAAGTTACTGAACTCCCTCCTAGTACTCTCCCAAGCAACACAGAAGAAAATCCAAAAGGAGAGTGCAAGGCCATCAACATGGCTGAATTTGGAGAGGAAGGAGAGGCAGTGAACGCCACTGAGGAAGACCTCAATGGGCGTGCACTGACCTCCATTGAGTTCCCCAATGAGGAACCATGGAAATCTGAAGCTCAAAATGAGACCATAGAGATTCCATTGGACTTACTTCTGCCTTTCATGAGCTCTGATGAGTATTCTTCCTCTGAAGAGGATGAGTATGTCACTGAAGAGCAAGTTGCTAAATACCTTGGAGCAATCATGAAGCTAAATGACAAGTTATTTGGAAATGAGACTTGGGAGGATGAACCCCCTTTGTTCACCAAAGAACTGGATGACTTGTCTAGGCAGAAACTGCCTCAAAAGAGGCAGGATCCTGGAAAGTTTTCAATACCTTGTGCCATAGGCACCATGACCTTCAAGAAGGCCTTGTGTGACTTAGGGTCAAGTGTAAACCTCATGCCCCTCTCTGTAATGGAGAAGCTAGCGATCTTTGAGGTGCAAGCTGCAAAAATCTCACTAGAGATGGCAGACAACTCAAGAAAACAAGCTCATGGACTTGTGGAGGATGTTCTGGTAAAAGTTGAAGACCATTACATCCCTACTGATTTCATAGTCCTAGAGACTGGGAAGTGCATGGATGAATCCCTCATCCTTGTCAGACCCTTCCTAGCCACAGCAAAGGCTGTGATTGATGTTGATAGAGGAGAGTTAATCATTCAAGTGAATGAAGAATCCCTTGTGTTTAAGGCTCAAGGATATCCCTCTATCACCATGGAGAA
Source organism: Arachis stenosperma (assembly GCF_014773155.1). Classification (NCBI taxonomy): domain Eukaryota; kingdom Viridiplantae; phylum Streptophyta; class Magnoliopsida; order Fabales; family Fabaceae; genus Arachis; species Arachis stenosperma. The sequence continues at coordinate 12,533,826 of NC_080378.1, forward strand.
GAAGCATGAAGAGCTTCTCTCAAAACAGAGCCAAACAGAGCCCCCACAGTCAAACTCTAAGTTTGGTGTTGGGAGGCCACAACCAAACTCTAAGTTTGGTGTTGAACCCCCACATTCAAACTCTAAGTTTGGTGTTGGGAGGTTCCAACATGGCTCTGAGTATCTGTAAGGCTCCATGAGAGTCCTCTGTCAAGCTAATGACATTAAAGAAGCGCTTGTTGGGAGGCAACCCAATGTTTTATAATTAACTATTTCCTTTTGTTATTTTATCTTTTTTGTAGGTTGATGATCATGAGAAGTCACAAAATCAATGAAAAAAGCAAAAACAGAATGAAAAACAGGAAGAAAAATAGCACACCCTGGAGGATGCACTTACTGGCGTTTAAACGCCAGTAAGGTTAGCTGTTGGGCGTTTAACGCCCAGTCTGGCACCATTCTGGGCGTTTAACGCCAGAAAGGGGCACCAGACTGGCGTTAAACGCCAGAAAAGGGCAAGAACCTGGCGTTAAACGCCAGAAATGGGCACCAGCCCGGCGTTTAACGCCAGAAATGGGTCAAAACGTGATTTTGAATGCCATTTGGTGCATGGATGACTTTTCCTTGACACCTCAAGATCTTTGGACCCCACAGGATCCCCACCAACCCCACCACTCACATCCATCCTTCATAAAACCCCATCTACCTCACCATTCAAAATTCAAACCACTCTCCCACCCAAACCCACCCATAAAGGCCGAACCACAAAGCCACCTCCACCTCCTCCATTTCTTCTTCTTCTACTCTCTTCTTTCTTCTTTTGCTCGAGGACGAGCAAACCTTTTAAGTTTGGTGTGGTAAAAGTATTGCTTTTTGTTTTTTCATAACCATTTATGGCATCCAAAGCCAGTTCAACTGAGAAGGCATGACCTCAAGCCCATCACTAAGAAAAGGATGGAGCAAACAAGAGACCCCTCTCATCAAGAGATCCCTGAGATGCCTCAAGGGATGCACTTTCCTCCACAAGACTATTGGGAGCAACTAAACACCTCCCTAGGAGAACTGAGTTCCAACATGGACAACTAAGGGTGGAGCACCAAGAACACTCCATTCTCCTCCATGAAATTAGAGAAGATCAAAGAATCATGAGAAAGGAGCAACAAAGACAAGGAAGAAACATTGAGGAGCTCAAGCACTCCATAAGACCTTCAAGAGGAAGAACAAGCCGTCATCACTAAGGTGGACCCGTTCTTTAATCTCCTTGTTCTTTATTTTTCTGTTTTTCGAATTTTATGCTTATGTTTATCCATGTTTGTGTCTTGTGATCATTAGTGTCTTAATGTCTATGCCTTAAAGTTATGAATGTCCTATGAATCCATCACCTTTCTTGAATAAAAACGTGCTTAATTGAAAAGGAAAGAATTGCATGAATTTTGAATTTTATAATAGTTTAATTATTTTGATGTGGTGGCAATACTCTTGTTCTCTGAATGTATGCTTAAACAGTGCATATGTATCTTGAATTTGTGGTTCATGAAGGTTGGCTCTTGAAAGAATGATGAAAAAGGAGACATGTTACTGAGGATCTGAAAAATCATTAAAAATGATTCTTGAAGCAAGAAAAAGCAGTGAATACGAAAAAAAAAAGAAAGAAGAAAACCGAAAAAAAAAAGAAAAGAAAGAAAAAGAAAGAATAAAGTTGTGATCCAAGGCAAAAAGAGTGTGCTTAAGAACCCTGGACACCTCTAATTGGGGACTTTAGCAAAGCTGAGTCACAATCTGAAAGGGTTCACCCAATTATGTGTCTGTGGCATGTATGTATCCTGTGGTAATACTGGAAGACAGAGTGCTTTGGGCCACGGCCAAGACTCATAAAGTAGCTGTGTTCAAGAATCATCATACTTAACTAGGAGAATCAATAACACTATCTGGATTCTGAGTCCTAAAGAAGCCAACCATTCTGAATTTCAAAGGATAGAGTGAGATGCCAAAACTGTTCAGAGGCAAAAAGCTAAAAGCCCCGCTCATCTAATTAATACTGATCTTCATAGATGTTTTTGGAATTCATTGCATATTCTCTTCTTTTTATCTTATTTGATTTTCAGTTGCTTGAGGGCAAGCAACAATTTAAGTTTGGTGTTGTGATGAGCGGATAATTTATACACTTTTTGGCATTGTTTTTAGTATGTTTTTGGTAGTTCTAGTTGAGTTTTTAGTATATTTTTATTAGTTTTTAGTTAAAATTCACTTTTCTGGACTTTACTATGAGTTTGTGTGTTTTTCTGTGATTTCAGGTATTTTCTGGCTGAAATTGAAGGTTCTGAGCAAAAATCTGATTCAGAGACTGAAAAGGACTGCAGATGCTGTTGGATTCTGACCTTCCTGCACTCGAAGTGGATTTTCTGGAGCTACAGAAGCCCAATTGGCGCGCTCTCAACGGCGTTGGAAAGTAGACATCCTGGGCTTTCCAGCAATATATGATAGTCCATACTTTGCCCAAGATTTGATGGCCCAAACCGGCGTTCAAAGTCACCTCAAGAAATCCCAGCGTTAAACGCTGGAACTGGCACCCAAATGGGAGTTAAACGCCCAAACTGGCATAAAAGCTGGCGTTTAACTCCAAGAAGAGTCTCTACACGAAATTTCTTTATTGCTCAGCCCAAGCACACACCAAGTGGGCCCGGAAGTGGATTTTTATGTCATTTACTCATCTCTGTACACCCTAGGCTACTAGTTTTCTATATATAGGACCTTTGACTATTGTATTTTCATCTTGGTTCTTCTGGTTCCCTCTCTGGGGCCGAAGCCAATGATCACTATTGTTCTTATGTATTTTCAACGGTGGAGTTTCTACACACCATAGATTAAGGTGTGGAGCTCTGCTGTACCTCGAGTATTAATGCAATTACTATTGTTCTTCCATTCAATTCCGCTTGTTCTTGTTCTAAGATATCACTTGTTCTTCAACTTGATGAATGTGATGATCCGTGACACTCATCATCATTCTCACTCATGAACAAGGTGACTGACAACCACTTTTGTTCTACAAGCAACCAAGGCTCTAGTGAATATCTCTTGGATTCTTTAATCGGAATCTTCGTGGTATAGGCAGGACCTGATGGCGGCATTCAAGAGAATCCGGAAGGTCTAAACCTTGTCTGTGGTATTCTGAGTAGGATTCAATGACTGAATGACTGTGACGTGCTTCAAACTCCTAGCAGGCGGGGCGTTAGTGACAGACGCAAAAGTATCGATGGATATTATTCCGGCCTGACCGAGAACCGACAGCTGAATTCCGCTATGCTGTGACAGAGCATATGCAATCGCTTTCACTAAGAGGATGGGAGGTAGCCATTGACAACGGTGAAACCCTACACGAGCTTGCCATGGAAAGGAATAAGAAGGATTGGATGAAGACAGTAGGAAAGCAGAGAGACGGAAGGGAAGGCATCTTCATACGCTTATCTGAAGTTCCTACCAATGAATTACATAAGTACCTCTATCTTTATCTTTATGCTTTATGCGTTTATTACCTATACCCAATTGAGTCTGCCTGACTAAGATTTACAAGGTGACCATAGCTTGCTTCATACCAACAATCTCCGTGGGATCGACCCTTACTCACGTAAGGTATTACTTGGACGACCCAGTGCACTTGCTGGTTAGTTGTGTGAAGTTGTAGTGATCACAATTTCGCGCACCAGTATTCTATCTAGGGTTAGTTACCGGACATGTCAGGTTTAGCTTTATAACCGATAGATGAGACTCATCAGCCAAAAGGCAGGCATGCATCATATGCATATTGTTTGAATTTCTTGTTTGTGCATTATTTAGGAATGCCTAAGTGAACTTATCATGTTAATTGTTATATTTTCTACCTACAATATTTGTATTCTACCTGTGTTTGTTTTTTTTTTTTTTGTCTGTTTGGTTATGTGTGCGATTCTCTGGTGTTTGAGGATTAGAGGAAAGGAGAAGGTTTGAGGGTTAGGTTTAAATTGTAGTTGAGATAGAACCCTTAGAAAACCACCTTGATTTATGGTTTCTGTTTTAGTTCATTAAGTTCTATAATCTGAGTGTCGGTGTTCTAGGATTGCCTCTGGCATTTTCGGGACCTTATATCTTATGTACGTGGCACCTTTACCATGCTGAGAACCCCTGGTTCTCTTCCCATACGATATTGTTATTTTTCATATGCAGGTCAAGAGGCACCTCGCTAGGCGTCTGGAGTTTGTAGCGAAGTGGATCATTTTGGGACTTTGTTTTATGTACTCTTATATATGACTATTTGTATATAACTCTCCTAACAACTTGTTTTACTTTTGTGCCTCTTAGAGGTGTATGGAGAACTAGGACCTTTTTGTGTATTTTGGGCTATGGGCTTTGTGTGTGTGTGTGTGTGTGTGTGTGTGTGTATGTATGTATGTATGTATGTATGTAAATATTCTCCGACCAGCCTTATCTTCACAGGTTGAGTTAGGAGCTTATTATCTTGTATTCTTGACCATCTGTTCTTACTTTTTGTATATATATGTTTATGAACCTTAGTTTCTTCATACGCAAGTCATGTTATTTCTGAGTGTTGTGCTTTTATTTTTGAGATTTTGCTTTACCCGTTTTTCAAGGCTCCTTATATAATATATCATTTCCAACATTATTTAATATATATATATATATATATATATATATATTATTTTAGAGGTTGTAATATCACACCACATCTGCTTTACGACTTAAAGCGTAAAGCTCTGTGTGGTAGCGTGTTACATTGAGCCAATCAATTTGTCAGTCAACATGGTAGAGATTGACACTACAATGACTAGTGCTCAAGATGAAAATAAAGACCTGAGGGTTTTTGAATGAAAGAGAAAGCCAATTTATCCTCATCCTAGTGAGGATTTGCTGAGAATTAAAGAATCTGACAGCATCATCGCTATGTGCCCAAAGTGCAATGCTGTTTTTGACAAGAAAGCTACAAAAGAGTTTGAAAAGTACAAAGTTGAAGAAAAAGAAAAGGCTGAGTTGAAAAAGAAGATTGCTGAGAAAGAGAATGAAACTAATGAGCTAAAACGAAAGATAGCTGAAGGAAAACAAAAGTTGGGTGGTCAAACTTCTTTGAACAAGTGTGTCAACAACGCTAGGATATAACCCGTCAACCAGAAGATAAAGACTGTAGTCATGTTTGATGAAAAACTTGATGGATTTTCTCAAAAGACAAGGGTTCCTCCCACCAAAATTTCAAACAATAAATGGGTCCAGAATGTGAAAAATATGCAGAATCAACCTACTGCTTTCTCAAGAGAAAAAAACAAGTGGGTGAGGCCTAGACCTTTTAAGCCCAAGTACTATGAGTTCCAGTTATGGAACATGAATCATGCACAAGATGGAGGTAGTGTATATATTCCCAAAAATATACCTATTCCCTCAAAGCCAATTTATTCTTGTTACAATCCTAACATGCAGCAGGTTCCTAGTTATTCTCCTTAGCCAAATTATCAAAATATTCTAAAGTATTCTCCTTTTATAACTTTTGAACAAAAAGTGAATATACCTGAGTATGTTCCTTTAGATCCATACAAAGGGCATGGTGCAGATTTTTCTCTTTGACAACCATGGCTAAATCTGCAGAAATCGAAAATTCTTCTACTCACCCTAAATGCAATAAAAATGTAAAGAAGAATCTGGATGGAAATAAGGTAATGGTTGAAAACAAGGGAGAAAAAGATGAAGATTTAATTACTGACAATTTTGACATTGGTTTCGATGACAACTTAGAAGCGATATTTTGTGTTAAGAAACCTATAGCTGTGGTGTCAATACTGCCTGAGGAGTATAGTCAAGTCCGGAAAGTGGAATCATTAGAAGATGATTGTTATGATGTCTTTTCTGGAAGTGAATACTTATTGCTAGATGACAATATGTGTGGTGGAGGATTGTTTGATAAACCTACTGAAAATGACAAGAAACATTTGCGTCCACTACATATCAAGGCTCGTGCTGACGGAAGGATAGTCAATAAGATTTTGGTTGACGGGGGAGCTACTGTCAATCTCATGCCTGAAAAAATGATGGGAAGGCTTGGAAAGACTGAAAAGAATTTGATCAAAAGTAGCATTGGGGTGACAGATTTTAATAAAAGGATTTCTTCTGTTAGAGGTGTGCTTCTACTGTCAATTAAGGTTGGTTCTGTCAATAGGCCAATTTTGTTTGTTGCTATTCCATCTAAAGCTGGTTTTAACTTGCTTTTAGGACGTGATTGGATTCATGGAATTGGGGGCTATTCTATCCACTTTGCATGAAAAGTTGATTTTTTGGAATGAAGATGGAGGAATGAAAGAAGTTCTTGCTGACAATAGTACCTGTTACTATGATGAGATGCATGTAGAGTTCAGGATATATAATCCTAGAGTCAAGCCACTGACAGTTGACACCAAGGCATTTAATCCTGAAAATATTGAGATGTGTAAAATAGATATGAATGGTTTTATTTTAGTCCCAAAGGTCGGGGTGGATACGACCTCAAGAGAGACTTAGATGATGAGTTTGACGAGCTAACTGGCTTGGCTGTCAGCCTACATGGCAGACAAAGAAGGGTACATTGATAGTGTACCTTATGATTGTATATATGATGATGGTTCTTTAGGTTTTGAAAAAAATAGTACTGACAATGTGAAAATTATTGAGGTGCAGGATCCTTTGGAGGAGGTAGATATTAGCAACAGTGATCATCCTAGACCAACATATGTGAGCAAGATGTTGTCTGATGATTTCAAAAAAGAAATGGTGGAGATGTTAGAGGAATATTGTGACTATTTTGCATGGGATTATGAAGAGTACCAGGTTTGAATCGTGAATTAGTAGAGCATCAATTGCCACTAAAAGCCAATGCCAAACTTGTCAAGTAGCCACCAAGGAGATTTACTCCTGAAGTCGTGCAGAAGATTAAAGAGGAGATTGAAAGACTTCTTAAAGCTAATTTTATAAGAACAACAATGTATGTCAACTGGATTTCTAATGTTGTTCCTGTCATGAAAAAGAATAGAAAATTAAGGGTTTGCATTAATTTTAGAGATTTAAAGTCTGCAACACCAAAAGATGAATATTCAATGCCTATAGCTAATATGTTGATAGATTCTACTGCTGGTCATGAAATTTTAAGTTTTATAGATGGATATTCAGGTTATAATCAAATATACATCACTGAGGAAGATGTGTCAAAAACTGCATTTAGGTGTCCAAGTGCATTAGGAACTTAGTCTAAATTTGATGCCATTTGGGTTCAAAAATGTTGGTGCAACTTATTAAAGGGCAATGAATAAAATTTTTCATGACTTTATTGAAAATTTTATGGAAATTTATGTTAACGATGTGGTTGTCAAATCAAATACTAAAAAAGAGCATCTAACAAATTTTAAAAAAAAGCATTTGAAAGAATGAGAAAGCATAAATTAAAAATGAATCCCTTAAAATGTGCTTTTGGTGTGACTGCAGGGAATTTTCTTAGTTTCTTAGTGGAGAAAAAAAGGATTGAAATTGACAAAAACAAGACAAAGGCTATCTTACATGCTCTTCCTCCAGCTAACAAAAAATAAATGCAAGTATTTTTAGAGAAGGTCAATTACGTCAGAAGGTTCATTTCCAATCTGTCAGAAAAAACTAAGATTTTTGCACCTCTGATCAAGTTGAAAAAGAGGAAGAGTTCTAGTGGAAAGCAGAGCATCAAGAAGCTTTTGACAACATCAAGTAGTACTTGACTAATCCTCCTATTATGACACCTCCAAGGTACAGAGCACCTTTAAAACTTTACGTGTCAGCTTCTGAAGTAACAATTCGTGGAATGCTGGCTCAAGAAGATGAGGATGGCAACGAAAGAGTAATTTATTACCTAAGTCGTGTGCTAAATGAAGTTGAGAGCCGTTATTCTCTGATTGAGAAACTTTGTTTAGCTTTATATTTTTCTTGTTTAAAACTTAAGTACTATTTAATTCTTAGGAATGTTTATGTAATTTCTAAGTTTGATGTTCTTAAATATATGTTGCCTTCTCCAACATTGCATGGTAGACTAAGAAAATGGATGTTGTCCTTAACAGAATTTTCCTTACATTTTGTTCCTGCAAGAACCGTTAAGAGTCAGGTTCTAGCTGATTTTCTGGTTGACCATCCTTGTATTGACGTTGATGAGAGTTTACTGAGTTTTGTTGGTTTGGTGCCTTGGAAATTATATTTTGACAGTTCATGCCATAAGGGTGGTGTTGGTATAGGAATTTTAATTATTTCTCCAAGTGGCTAGCCAAGTAAGTTCCTCTTTGAATTGAATTATTCATGTTCCAACAATGAGGCAGAGTATGAAGCGTTAATAATAGGACTGGAATTAATATTAGAAAGAGGAGTTAAAAATAGAAAAAATTTTGGAGATTCACAGCTTGTAGTCCGTCAAGTATCACTTGAGTATAGGTGTGTTAGTGAAAATTTAAGAAAGTACTTCAATGTGGCTACAAATTTATTGAGCAAATTTGACAATGTCATTGTAAGGCATGTTCCAAGAGAGTTAAATTAAGATGCAAATGAATTAGCTCAAATTGCTTCAAGATATAAGATCAAGTCCTCAACACTAGAAAAATTGGTAAGGATAAAGGACATATTTATGCCTTTGAGAGAAAGAGAAGTGTTGTCATTAGAATAACTAGACCCAGAAGATTGGAGAGTACCAATTGTGAAATATTTAGAAAACCCAAGTCTTAGTGTGAATGAAAAACTTAAATATAGGATTCAAAGTTATGTCCTAATGAATAATGTGTTGTTTAATAAATCTGTTAATGGAAATCTCTTAACATGTTTGGGAGAAAAACAAGCGTATTTGGCTCTTGCCAAAGTACACGGGGAATTTGTAGTGCTCATCAGTCAGGAAAAAAAATAAAATGGGTGATAAATAGGAGAAGATTATATTGGCCAACTATTCAAAGAGACTGTATAAATTATGCTAGATCTTGTGAGGAATGCCAAAAACATGGAAGTTTTCAACATATTCCATCATCAGAATTACATGTTATAATTAAACCATGGTCGTTTAAAGGTTGGGCTTTAGATCTGATTGAAAAAATTCACTCACCTTTTTTTAAAGGTCATAAGTTCATTATGCCAAGTCTAGGGATATAAAAATACTTTCTTCTACATCGTATTATGCCCAAACAAATGGACAAGTGGAGGCAACGAATAAAATTTTGATTACATTAATTAAAAAACACATTGAAAGGCAGCTAAGAAATTGGCACCAAACTCTCAGTCAAGTTCTTTGGGCTAATTGAAATTCTCCAAGAGGTTCTACTAGAACCACCCAGTATAAGTTAGTTTACGGTCATGATGTAGTGTTGCCAATTGATATCAATTTGAAAAGTATAAGGGTGGCTAGACAAGATGAGATACCAGTAGTAGATTATTGGAATTCTTTGTATGATGAGCTCAGTGAACTAGATGACGAAAGGTTGAGAGCTTTAGAGAGGGTGATTCGACAAAAAGAGATTGTGTCAAAATCATAGCCGTGTTAAAGTAAAGACATTTGCAGTTGGAGATTTAGTATGGAAAACAATTTTGCCTATAGAAAAAAAGTCAAAAACTTATGGTAAGTAGTCTCCAACTTGGGAAAGACCTATGTAGTTGACAAGATTTATTCTGGAAATGCCTATAAGATTATTGAAGTCGGATCAGGAAGAAGAATTCCTTCAATAAATGACAAGTATTTGAAAGTATATAGGTTAGGCATTCATGAGATAAACATTCCACATGTTTAAGGATACAAAAATGTCTAGTTGAAGTGTCAAGGGCTAAAATAAAGAGCTAACTATTATTTGCAATTTAGTTTGTAAAAGATAACATATCCATGTGATTCCTATGAATTAAAAGTTCCATTGACAGTGTAAAACATTAAGTTTATGAGGCAAATATGTGTCCAAGGCATTAATTTAAAATAAGAGTCAATACAGAAAATAACTTATCATTTTTTGAGTGCAGTACAGTACATGACAACATATAGAAATAAAAGGTCTAGTGAATAAACCTGTATAAAGTTAGAAGCATATCAACAAATGCACATTTGATTTACTTTGAGAGCACTTAAGGCGAATGTACACGAGATGGCATGCACCAGTGTAACCTGATATAGACAAATATGGAGGTCATCTTAAGTGAAATACAAAAGAGGTCACTATGATATTAATAATTGGTTTAGTGTGAAGTAATGTAATAACTTCCTAAATATAGCAAGTGTCAACCAGTTTACAAAATAAAATAGGGTGCATACAAAAAATCTCTAAAAAATTGAAAAAAAAATGAGGACTACAGGGACATATTAAAAGGAAAGAAGTTCATATGAGAAAATACAAGATTAAGCCTCAAAGATCTCTTTTAAATAAGTAACTTCAGTTTGGAAAGTGGTTTGAAAGTTCCTGGCTTCTTTTGCAGCTTCATGTGAGGAAAGCATATTCTTTTCAAGAGACTATAAGGATGCATTGCTACTATCAAACATGCTGCTTGCTTTGACAAATTGACCTTCATTTCTTATCAAAGCAACGTCAAGCCTATTTTTTATCTCTTTCTTGATAGTCAGCTGTTGTTCCAAGTCTTGAATCTCCTTAGATAATTCATGAGTCCAATCTTTAGCTTTTACAATATGAGTGGCCAGGGTAGTTTTAGCAATCTTAAAGGACGAGGGTAGTTTTAGCAATCTTAAAGGACGAGGTGTCTTATTTCAACTTGGAAAAAGTTTCAGTTGATTGTTGATATGATAAGATGGCTGCTTGAGAGTCTAAAAATTTGACGTAAAGGTCCTCATAAACTTTCTGCAAGCGAGCCAACAAGGGATCAATAGTCTCAGGATGTGTTGTAATTAAAAAAGTCTGAAGAATGTTAGAAAGCTGAGCTTTAAGATTCGGATCGGTGGCAAGTGTCAAAAGAGGTTTATTGTTGTAATTAAAATTCACTTTTCTGGACTTTACTATGAGTTTGTGTGTTTTTCTGTGATTTCAGGTATTTTCTAGCTGAAATTGAGGGACCTGAGCAAAAATCTGATCCAGAGACTGAAAAGGACTGCAGATGCTGTTGGATTCTGACCTCTCTGCACTCGAAGTGGATTTTCTGGAGCTACAGAAGCCCAATTGGCGCGATCTCAACGGCGTTGGAAAGTAGACATCCTGGGCTTTCCAGCAATATATGATAGTCTATACTTTGCCCAAGATTTGATGGCCCAAACCGGCGTTCAAAGTCACCCTCAGAAATCCCAGCGTTAAACGCCGGAACTGGCACCAAAATGGGAGTTAAACGCCCAAACTGGCATAAAAGCTGGCGTTTAACTCCAGGAAGAGTCTCTACACGAAAATGCTTCATTGCTCAGCCCAAGCACACACCAAGTGAGCCCGGAAGTGGATTTTTATGTCATTTACTCATCTCTGTAAACCTTAGGCTACTAGTTCTCTATAAGTAGGACCTTTTACTATTGTATTTTCATCTTTTGATCATGTTTTGATGATTGAACCCTCTTTGGGAGGCTGGCCATTCGGCCATGCCTAGACCTTGTTCTTATGTATTTTCAACGGTGGAGTTTCTACACACCATAGATTAAGGTGTGGAGCTCTGCTGTACCTCGAGTATTAATGCATTACTATTGTTCTATTCAATTCCGCTTGTTCTTTGTCCAAGATATCACTTGTTCTTCAACTTGATGAATGTGATGATCCGTGACACTCATCATTCTCACCTATGAAGTGTGACTGACAACCACCCTGTTCTACCTTAGATGGGTGAATCTCTTGGATTCCTGATACACGATGCATGGTTGATCGCCTGACAACCGAGTGCTCGCCTGACAAACGAGCCAGCCATTCCGTGAGATCAGAGTCTTCGTGGTATAGGCTAGAACTGATGGCGGCATTCAAGAGAATCCGGAAGGTCTAACCTTGTCTGTGGTATTCTGAGTAGGATTCAATGATTGAATGACTGTGACGTCTTCAAACTCCTAGCAGCGGGGCGTTAGGACAAACGCAAAAGAATCATGGATTCTATTCCGGCCTGACCGAGAACCGACAGATGATTAGCCTATGCTGTGACACGGTGAAACCTTGCATAAGCTTGCCATGGAAAGGAGTAAGAAGGATTGGATGAAGACAGTAGGAAAGCAGAGCGGAAGGGAAGCATCTTCATACGCTTATCTGAAGTTCCTACAATGAATTACTAAGTACCTCTATCCTATCTTTATCTTTATTCGTATATCACTATACCCATTTGAGTCTGCTGACTAAGATTTACAAGGTGACCATAGCTTGCTTCATACCACAATCTCCGTGGATCGACCCTTACGCGTAAGGTTTATACTTGGACGACCCAGTGCACTTGCTGGTTAGTTGTGCAAAGTTGTGTTTATGCCATGGTATTGAGCACCAAGTTCTTGGGCCATTACTAGGGATTATTTGAGTTGTGAAAGTAGTGATCACAATTTCGCACACCAAGTTTTTGGCGCCGTTGTCGGGGATTGTTCGAGTATGGACAACTGACGGTTCATCTTGTTGCTTAGATTAGGTATTTTCTTCAGAGTTCTTAAGAATGAATTCTAGTGTTTCAAGGTGATGTTCTATCATCACCAAAGCTGATTGATTCTCATCAATTTAGCTCTTGAATGCAATGTCCTGCTGAAGCTTGGCTAGCCATGTCTAATTCCTTTAGACTAAAGCTTTAGACTAACATTGCATGATTCCTGGAATTCTCATTAAGAATTTGATACCTTTATTTTCTTTCCATATAATTTTCGAAAAGCACAAAAAAATTACAAAATCATAAAAACCAAAATATTTTATGTTTCTGTTTGAGTCTAGTGTCTCATCTTAAGTTGGTGTCAATTGCATGCATTCATTCATGTGTCTAAGGATCTTCAAGTAATTCTTGATTATTTCTTACTAATCTTTAAATTCTCTGACTTGAGGTTTTGTGTGTCTCATGCATTTCATTAGTGTCAGTAGTATACAACTGCTAAGTTTGGTGTCTTGCATGCATTGTTATTGATTTTAGTTGCATTTTGATTATTAAAATCCAAAAATTTTTAATTTGTGTCTTCTCAAGTTAATAATACAGAGAATTGAAGATTCAGAATACAGCAGAGGAATTGCACAGAAAAAGCTGGGCGTTCAAACGCCCAGTGAAGAAGGACAGACTGGCGTTTAAACGCCAGCCAGGGTGCTTGGTTGGGCGTTTAACGCCCAAAAAGGTAGTGCATTGGGCGTTAAACGCCAGAATGTGCACCATTCTGGGCGTTTAACGCCAGGATGGCAAGGGGAGAATTTTGTTTTCAAATCATTTTTTTTTTCAAGTTTCAAAGTTTTCAAAATCAAATTTTTTCAAATCATATCTTTTCAATCAAATGTTTTCAAAATCAATTTCTTTCCTTTTTCAAAATACTGCTAACAATTAATGATTTGATTGAACATTTCAAGTATTACCTTTCCGTTGAGAAAGGTTTAATGTTTGAATCATATCTTTTCTTGATAGCCAAGTTATAATTTTTAAATCAAATCTTTTAAAAATGTTTCTCAACTCATATCTTCTCAATCACATTTTTTTTAAAAAACCAATCATATCTTTTTAATCACATCTTTTTCAAAATAGTTTCAATCAAATCTTTTTGATTTATTTCAAAATCTTTTAAAATATCACTTGATTTCTTTCCCACTTTTATTTTCAAAAATCAATTAGTGTTTTTCAAATGTTTTCAAAGTCTTTTACTTATTTTCGAAAATTACTTCCTTTTCTAACATCCTATTATGGAGTACCACTCCTTCAATGCACAATTCGAACTCTATCTGATTAAGTTCGAATTCTTCCTCTTCTTCTATTTTTCTGTTCTTCTGACACTCAAGGAATCTCTATACTGTGACATAGAGGATTCCATTTTCTTGTTTTCTCTTTCATGAGCAGGAGCAGAGACAAAGCATTCTTGTTGAAGCTGATCCTGAACCTGAAAGGACCTTGAAGCGAAAGCTAAGAGAAGCTAAGGCACAATTCCCTATAGAGGCCTAACAGAAATCTTCAAAGAAGAGAAGACATGGCAGCCGAAAACAACAACAATGCAAACAATGCAAGGAAGGTGCTGGGTGACTTTACTGCACCTACTCCCGACTTCTATGGGAGAAGCATCTCTATCCTGCCATTGGAGCAAACAACTTTGAGCTTAAGCCTCAATTAGTTTCTCTAATGCAACAGAATTGCAAGTTCCATGGACTTCCACTGGAAGATCCTCATCAGTTCTTAGCTGAATTCTTGCAAATCTGTGACACTGTCAAGACTAATGGGTTGACCCTGAGGTCTACAGACTTATGCTATTCCCTTTTGCTGTAAGAGACATAGCTAGGACATGGTGGATTCACAACCTAAAGAAAGCTGGACTCATGGGAAAAGCTAGTCAATGCCTTCTTGGCAAAGTTCTTTCCACCTCAAAATTGAGTAAGCTTAGAGTGGAAGTCCAAACCTTCAGACAGAAGGATGGAGAATCCCTCTATGAAGCTTGGGAAAGATACAAGCAATTGATCAAAAGTCCTTCTGACATGTTTTCTAAATGGAGCATCATAGGTATTTCTGTAATGGTCTCTCTGAACTATCCAAGATGTCTTGGATAGCTCTGTTGGAGGATCTCTTCATCTGAAGAAGATGCCTACAGAAGCAAGAGCGATGAAATGGTTGCAAATAATCAATTCATGTACACTTCTGAAAGGAATCCTGTGAACAATGGAATCAGAAGAAAGGAGTTCTTGAGATTGATACTCTGAATGCCATATTGGCTCAGAACAAGATATTGACTCAACAAGTCTTTGATTCTCAAAGTCTGTCTGGAATGCAAAATGCACCAAGCAGTACTAAGGATGCTCATCTGAAGAAGAAGCTTGATCCTGAGAACCCTTCAATGGAAGAGGTGAATTACCTAGGAGAACCCTATGGAAACACCTATAATTCTTCATGGAGGAATCATCCAAATTTTCATGGAAGGATCAACAGAGACCTCAACAAGGTTTCAACAACAATAATGTGGAAGAAACAGGTTTAGCAATGGCAAGCCTTTTCCATCATCTTCTCAGCAACAGACAGAGAATTCTAAGCAGAACCTCTCTGACTTAGCAACTATGGTCTCTGATCTAATCAAAACCACTCAAGTTTCATGACTGAAACAAGGTCCTCCATTAGGAATTTGGAGGCACAAGTGGACAGCTGAGCAAGAAAGTTACTGAACTCCCTCCTAGTACTCTCCCAAGCAACACAGAAGAAATCCAAAAGGAGAGTGCAAGGCCATCAACATGGCCAAATTTGGAGAGGAAGGAGAGGAAGTGAACGCCACTGAGGAAGACCTCAGTGGGCGTGCACTGGCCTCCATTGAGTTCCCCAATGAGGAACCATGGGAATCTGAGGCTCAAAATGAGACCATAGAGATTCCATTGGATTTACTTCTGCCTTTCATGAGCTCTGAGAGTATTCTTCCTCTGAAGAGGATGAATATGTCACTGAAGAGCAAGTTGCTAATACCTTGGAGCAATCATGAAGCTAAATGACAGTTATTTGGAAATGAGACTTGGGAGAATGAACCTCCTTTGCTCACCAAAGAACTGGATGACTTGTCTAGGCAGAAATTACCTCAAAAGAGACAAGATCCTGGGAAGTTTTCAATACCTTGTACCATAGGCACCATGACCTTCAAGAAGGCTCTGTGTGACTTAGGGTCAAGTGGCAGACAACTCAAGAAAACAAGCTCATGGACTTGTAGAGGATGTTTTGTTTAAGGCTCAAGGATATCCCTCTGTCACCTTGGAGAGGAAGCATGAAGAGCTTCTCTCAAATCAGAGTCAAACAGAGCCCCCACAGTCAAACTCTAAGTTTGGTGTTGGGAGGCCACAGCCAAATTCTAAGTTTGGTGTTGAACCCCCACATTCAAACTCTAAGTTTGGTGTTGGGAGGTTCCAACATTGCTTGAGAAAATGTGAGGCTCCATGAGAGCCATCTGTCAAGCTACTGACATTAAAGAAACGCTTGTTGGAGGCAACCCAATGTTATATGTTCTCTATTTCTTTGTTATTCTATTTTATTTTGTAGGTGATGATCATGAGAGTCACAAAATCAATTGATAAAGCAAAAATAGAATGAAAAACAGGAAGAAAAACAGCACACCCTGGAGGAAGAACTACTGGCGTTTAAACGCCAGTAAGAGTAGCAGTTGGGCGTTTAACGCCCAGTCTGGCACCATTCTGGGTGTTTAACGCCAGAAAGGGGCACCAGACTGGCGTTTAAATGCCAGAAAAGGGCAAGAACCTGGCGTTAAACGCCAGAAATGGGCACCAGCCCGGCGTTTAACGCCAGAACTGGCTCAAAACGTGATTTTGCTTGCCATTTGGTGCAGGGATGACTTTTCCTTGACACCACAGGATCTGTGGACCCCACAGGATCCCCACCAACCCACCACTCTCTCTCTTCTTCACTCATTCACCAATCACCTCAATACCTCTTCCCAAAAACCCTTCACTATCAAATCCCATCTTCCTCTTCACCACTCACATCCATCCTCATAAAACCCCCACCTACCTCACCATTCAAATTCAAACACTTTCCCACCCAAACCCACCCTCACTTGACCGAACTTTACCCTTCCCCCTCTCCTATATATACCCTTCTCCACCCCTTCATTTTCACACAACCTAAATACCACTTCTCCCCCTCTTTGGCCGAACACAAAAGCCATTCCCTTCTTCCTCATTTCTTCTTCTTCTACTCTCTTCTTTCTTCTTTTGCTCGAGGACGAGCAAACCTTTTAAGTTTGGTGTGGTAAAAGCGTTGCTTTTCGTTTTTCCATAACCATTTATGGCATCCAAGGCCGGAGAAACCTCTAGAAAGAGGAAAGGGAAGGCAAAAGCCTCCTCCTCCGAGTCATGGGAGATGGAGAGATCATCTCAAGGATGCATCAGACCACTTCTATGAGTTGTGGCCATGAAGAAGGGTCAACTTTGATCAAAGGTTGGACCAAGTCCTCATAGACATTTATGAAGAGGGCGCTCAATGAAAGAGAGATTCAAGAGGGAAGCCAGTTCAACTGAGAAGGCATGACCTCAAGCCCATCACTAAGAAAAGGATGGAGCAAACAAGAGACCCCTCTCATCATGAGATCCCTGAGATGCCTCAAGGGATGCACTTTCCTCCACAAAACTATTGGGAGCAACTGAACACCTCCCTAGGAGAATTGAGTTCCAACATGGGACAACTAAGGGTGGAGCACCAAGAACATTCCATCCTCCTCCATGAAATTAGAGAAGATCAAAGAATCATGAGAGAGGAGCAACAAAGACAAGGAAGAGACATTGAGGAGCTCAAGCACTCCATAAGACCTTCAAGAGGAAGAACAAGCCGCCATCACTAAGGTGGACCCGTTCTTTAATCTCCTTGTTCTTTATTTTCCTGTTTTTTGAAATTTTCATGCTTATGTTTGTCTATGTTTGTGTCTTATGATCATGAGTGTCTTAGTGTCTATGCCTTAAAGTTATGAATGTCCTATGAATCCATCACCTTTCTTAAATGAAAACTATTTTTATCACAAAAGAACAAGAAGTACAGGATTTCGAATTCATCTTTAAAACTAGCTCAATTAGTTTGATGTGGTGACAATACTTTTTGTTTTCTGAATGTATGCTTGAACAGTGCATATGTCTTTTGAATTTGTTGTTCATGAATGTTAAAGTTGTTGGCTCTTGAAAGAATGATGAAAAAGGAGAAATGTTACTGAGGATCTGAAAAATCATAAAAATGATTCTTGAAGCAAGAAAAAGCAGTGAATACAAAAAAAAAAAGAGAAAGAGAAAAACGAAAAAGAAAAAAAAAAGAAAAAGAAAGAAATAAAGTTGTGATCCAAGGCAAAAAGAGTGTGCTTAAGAACCCTGGACACCTCTAATTGGGGACTCTAACAAAGCTGAGTCACAATCTAAAAGGTTCACCCAATTATGTGTCTGTGGCATGTATGTATCCGGTGGTAATACTGGAAGACAGAGTGCTTTGGGCCACGGCCAAGACTCAATAAGTAGCTGTGTTCAAGAATCATCATACTTAACTAGGAGAATCAATAACACTATCTGGATTCTGAGTTCCTAAAGAAGCCAATCATTCTGAATTTCAAAGGATAAAGTGAGATGCCAAAACTGTTCGGAGGCAAAAAGCTACTAGTCCCGCTCATCTAATTTGGAGCTAAGTTTCATTGATAATTCGGAGTCTATAGTATATTCTCTTCTTTTTATCTTATTTGATTTTTAGTTGCTTGGGGACAAGCAACAATTTAAGTTTGGTGTTGTGATGAGCGGATAATTTGTACGCTTTTTGGTATTGTTTTTAGTATGTTTTTAGCAATTTTAGTTGAGTTTTTAGTATATTTTTATTAGTTTTTAGTTAAAATTCACTTTTCTGGACTTTACTATGAGTTTGTGTGTTTTTCTGTGATTTCAGGTATTTTCTGGCTGAAATTGAGGGACCTGAGCAAAAATCTGATCCAGAGACTGAAAAGGACTGCAGATGCTGTTGGATTCTGACCTCCCTGCACTCGAAGTGGATTTTCTGGAGCTACAGAAGCCCAATTGGCGCGCTCTCAACGGCGTTGGAAAGTAGGCATCCTGGGCTTTCCAGCAATATATGATAGTCCATACTTTGCTCAAGATTTGATGGCCCAAACCGGCGTTCAAAGTCACCCTCAGAAATCCCAGCGTTAAACGCCGGAACTGGCACCAAAATGGGAGTTAAACGCCCAAACTGGCATAAAAGCTGGCGTTTAACTCCAGGAAGAGTCTCTACACGAAAATGCTTTATTGCTCAGCCTAAGCACACACCAAGTGGGCCCGGAAGTGGATTTTTATGTCATTTACTCATCTCTGTAAACCTTAGGCTACTAGTTCTCTATAAGTAGGACCTTTTACTATTGTATTTTCATCTTTTGATCATGTTTTGATGATTGAACCCTCTTTGGGAGGCTGGCCATTCGGCCATGCCTAGACCTTGTTCTTATGTATTTTCAACGGTGGAGTTTCTACCACCATAGATTAAGGTGTGGAGCTGCTGTATCTCGAGTATTAATGCAATTACTATTGTTCTTCTATTCAATTCCGCTTGTTCTTTGTCCAAGATATCACTTGTTCTTCAACTTGATGAATGTGATGATCCGTGACACTCATCATCATTCTCACCTATGAACGTGTGACTGACAACCACCTCCGTTCTACCTTAGATTGGGTGAATATCTCTTGGATTCCTGATACACGATGCATGGTTGATCGCCTGACAACCGAGTGCTCGCCTGACAAACGAGCCAGCCATTCCGTGAGATCAGAGTCTTCGTGGTATAGGCTAGAACTGATGGCGGCATTCAAGAGAATCCGGAAGGTCTAACCTTGTCTGTGGTATTCTGAGTAGGATTCAATGATTGAATGACTGTGACGTGCTTCAAACTCCTAGCAGGCGGGGCGTTAGTGACAGACGCAAAAGAATCACTGGATTCTATTCCGGCCTGACCGAGAACCGACAGATGATTAGCCTATGCTGTGACAGAGCATAGGAACGTTTTCACTGAGAGGATGGGAGGTAGCCACTGACAACGGTGAAACCCTTGCATAAGCTTGCCATGGAAAGGAGTAAGAAGGATTGGATGAAGACAGTAGGAAAGCAGAGAGACGGAAGGGAAGGCATCTTCATACGCTTATCTGAAGTTCCTACCAATGAATTACATAAGTACCTCTATCCTTATCTTTATGCTTTATTCGTATATCACTATACCCATTTGAGTCTGCCTGACTAAGATTTACAAGGTGACCATAGCTTGCTTCATACCAACAATCTCCGTGGGATCGACCCTTACTCGCGTAAGGTTTATTACCTGGACGACCCAGTGCACTTGCTGGTTAGTTGTGCAAAGTTGTGTTTATGCCATGGTATTGAGCACCAAGTTCTTGGGGCCATTACTAGGGATTATTTGAGTTGTGAAAAGTAGTGATCACAATTTCGCACACCAAAAGAGCATAATTTGTTGAATTCAGATGGACAAAGGATTTAGTTTAAATTACCTTTTTTATAGTTGATGCTCTCCTCACTTCTTGCATCATAAGGGCAGTGGTCATCCTTTGACAACAGACACTAAAAGTAATGAAAGAGTAATATGTTTTCTACCAAAAAAAGAATGAATATGTGATCAACAGGCAAGGCTTAAAAGGGAATAGGTGAAATTTATGCATCTGCAAAGCATTGTCTTTCTAAAAGTTCAACAGATCTTTTAGTGAAGTCACTTTGGTTTGTAAAGATTGAAACTCTTTAAGATGGTAAGGAGACGGAATGGCTTGAGCTAACCCAAATTGCCTAGACACGGTGTTTGGCATATAAACTTCTGTTCTTAGGTCATCTCCACTTGAAAATCCAGCAAAAAGTAGTTGGGGAGTCAAGAATTATGACCACACAGTGATATTTTCTTTTTGTGTAATCTTAGCTGGGGTAAGAGATTGGATCAACCATTCAAGACCAGCTTTACAGTTAACAAAATGAGTCATATTGATGTTGTGGTCTTTCTCTGGCAAGTAACAAAAAGTACGGAAGAAGTGTTTCATCTTATCATGTGAGGCCACTAATTTGTTAGGAAAAATTAAGTTAAACAGATGGTGTCCTGCAATCGCAGAATCTGTAAGACCTCTCTAAGTCGAACGTGGTTGTAGCTCAGACTCAAATATAGCAGAAAGCCATAATTGAAAAAATCAAACGAGACCGTCAACATTGTGATTCTCTTTTTCTCCCTCATAAGGTCTGTGATCCAATCTAAAGTGAGATATAATTGAGCCAGGAATAATTTGGCTAAATACAACTTCCTACCTTCGGCTAATATAATGGCCAATAAAAAATAACTGACTTCGACTTGAACACTTCGGCCACAGAAAACAACACCACTCAACCAATAGAAAAGGAAGGATATATGCTCATCATAAAAAACAAACTCCTTATTTCGACCTCTATTATTGAGAATGAAGCTCTGGTAGGTAGTAGAAGAGATGTCAATGGCATACTCAACTCCTGTGGTTGACTTGGTAGTAGTTAGAATTACCTCTCCCAAGAGAGATAAGCCAGTTATAGCAGCTACATCTAGAAGAGTAAGAGTAATCATGCCATATGGGGTGTGAAAAGTATGAGAAGTCTCATCCCAGAAGTACAACGTACCTCTCATTAGTCCTGGATTAACAGTGTAAGAGTTTTTACTAGGTTGAATTAGATCATATATTTCAATTTCTTTCTACATAGTCATCTTCTCAGTTTTAACCCTATTTAACCAAGTACGGTAATCTTCAATGTCGGTCTTTGGGGGTTTCTAAATAGCTTGTTATTAGAGTCGAAGTATCCAATAGGAATGGAGTCTTGGAAAGCAACGGGTTTTCTTTGAGAGTAACCAGAAAAATAATTTTTTATCTTGTTTGCAACTTTGGAAAAGATGATAGGACCGATGAAAGCTGAGTCTACACTGTCAATGGTGAAAGGGAGTAGCACCTGAGATTCCCATATTTATGATTCTGAGGCCTCTGGTTCAGGAGCAAAATCTTTGCCATTTCTGACAACAGGTTTATCACAAATGGCCACTTTAGAAGAAGAAATAGAACTTGTTAACAGATTGTGGCTTGAAGTTGCCATAAGAGTACAGATTGAATAATCTAAGTATTGGGTCTCGTAGTTGTTAATAATCAACAAACAAGCTGTAAAGGTAGAAAGTAATGTATAAGAAATGAATACAAGGTGAGCTTATATGGGTTTAATTTGGTTTAAACAGTAAGGCAAGGATTTTCTATAAATCTTCAATTCAAAAAATAAAAAATAAAAATCATCTAAAGATAGCAACATAGTAGAATTAAAGGGTAAGGGTTTAGCAGTCCAATCTTAATTTAAGTCAAGGAATCTAAAAGGAAAAAGGAGAATACTTTTTAGAGTAAGATTCTGATACTCATAGATAACACAAGAGGTATTATTTACACTATTTTTGTAGAGTTAGAGTTTCTCTAAATTAACAATAAAAATGAGAAAGATAAAAATAGAACTAACAATTAAATCTTACCTAAAATATTAAAAGAGTTAAGTATAATTGAATTCTTGTGAATAGAAGAAGTCCACCATAGTAGATGAAATTTGACAGAATGAAAAACACAAAGTTAAAGAAAAAGTTTCTGAATGTTTAAACACTAACATTCTCTCTCTCATAAATATTACAAGATAATAAGATATTGGCCTGTTTTATTTTTATTTAATCAAAATAAAAAATAAATAAATAAATAAATAAAAATAACAAAGAAAAGAAGAGAGTACGAATATTCTTCTTCACATTCTAAGTGGCATTTTAAAATATTTATCTTGTGTTTTCATTATATATATTAAAAGGAAAATATATATATATAATTAATGACAACAATAATAGTAATAAATGTGAAAGAACAAATAAATATATGCTTGTATATATTTCTTTTATTATTAGAAATAACAAATTTTTTTCACTTTCAATTTTACGATTTTAATTAGAAAATTTTGGGGATATTATGTCAGACAAAAACATTATTTTTATAAGAAAATAATAAAAAAAGTAATTAGTTATATGGTGATGTTTTTGTATATAATATCTATATTTATTTTTATTAAAATTAAGTCATTTGGCAATTTAGTTATTTATTTGGATTTTTTAAATTAATATCAAGTAAGGAGTGCGAACAGCTACGGATGTAATTTAAATTTTTTCGAAAATGATGTACAAAGGGTAACTGTCAGTTGATATTAGGTTAGTCTATAAATAGCGCTTTAGGAACACATTGTAGGAAGTTCAGTTTTTTTGGAAAACAGTTAGAAACCCAAAACCCTTTCCATCCCTTGACATTACAAAGTAAAATTGAAAATCTTAAGTAATTCCTCTAAACTCAAACACTTGTAATTTGTTTCTTTCCAGTTTTTATTAATAAAATTTTTCTATTTTTATTTGTTCTTCTCTTTTATGTTTGTATTTTTTTCTTTATTTTTTTTATTACTTATTTTAATTTTTACAATTTACTTTGTCTCATATACTTCGCATTTCTTTATTTATTTGATATTTTCAATTTTTTTAGTTTTTATTAACTATATCATTACGATATTAAAATACCTACTAAACATTAATAAAATTTGAGTAAAACACTTATATATATGCATTATTATCGGTTGACTTCCTGTTTGTGGCACACAAGGAATCAACGTAAACAGTGATTTTTCTATTACGTATGTATATGTATCTTAAAAGGTTGTACTTGAATGAATAGCCTAATAATAGTAACGGAGAAAATTTGTTGTATATACTATGGAACAATTTTTTTTTTTTTTTAATGTTTGCATGGCCATTGACCAGAGATCGATCTGCATGATGATCATAAAGAAATTATCGGTGAATAATGGCATTATAGTTCCCATGTTTGTTGCATTTAATTTGGATATATCTGCATGTGCCACACACTATAATAATAATAATAATAATAATAATAATAATAATAATAATAAATTTGTTTTTATCTGCCTTAATCAAGCATAGGTTTAACCAATGACAATACATAGTTCTACAAACAAACCATATTATAAATTAAAGTTTATAACTTAAGCTTTATTTGCACGCTCATTTTAGATTGAAAATAACACAGAACCCTATATGTAGATATATATGTCTTATAATTATTGCAATTTTGGAGTGGATTGGTCCTGAAGCTGAGAGTCAAGAAGAATTATCAAGATGAATTATACATATATATTACATTATATATGATGGAAGTTAATAACTAATTAAAGTGTAGTGGGTTGTATGCAGGAGTGCATATCGATTGATCCAGGTTTAATTAGACTCCAACTTGATCCTAATATTTTATTATATCTATTTTATACCGATTTTAAATTGATCCGAAACAAATTGGATTACTTTAAATTAGTATATATAAATTTATAAATTTTTTATAATAAAATTTTATAAATAAATTATTTTAAATTTAAAATAATATTATATAATATAAAAATTTCAATTAAAGTATAAAAATATAATATTTTTTATTAATTTTACTTTTAAATGTATATATTTTAATTATAAAACACAACTTCAAACTAAATCAAATGATTTAAAGTGTGACTCGAACCAACCTAAAAATAATAATACTGAATAAAAAAAGATAAATTTAAATTCAATAAAATATATCTTGGGTTTACATACACCAGATCAGATTAAATCTTGAACATTCTTGGATATATGTGAATTTCTGATCATTTAAGGTGGTTGACCTGTGCAATATATAAAGGACTTATTAGTTAAACCACTACATAATAAAGATATAGAATGTTCATTGAAAGTTCTTAAGGAATTTGAGAGGTGTAGATTTGTTTTTTTCCTATGATCGAGTTTGACCTTAGTTGAAAAGAGAATTGAATAATAAAATATATTATATATAAAAAAATTTAATTATTCTGTCAGTTCTTAAACTATCGAATTTTTAATTAAATCTCTGTACTTTTTTTTTAATTAGATTCCTGTGCTATATCAAATTTTGTAATTAAGTTTTTACTATGACAAAAATATTAAAATTAATAGAATATTCTATTTAACTATATAGAATATTCAACCAAGTGTTAGGCATATTCGTTTTGTTTAATGGAATATTCTGTTAATTCTAGTATTTTTGTCACAGCAAGAACTTTATTACAAAATTTAATACGGTATGGAAATTCAATCGAAAAGAAAAAAAAAGTATAAGGACTTAATTAAAAAATTTTGTAAAATTATAAAGACCAAATAATTAAACTTTTTATAAAATAATGTAAGATAATTTTATCTAGCAATATATAATTGAGTAACAAAATTTTGTTACATATACGTGACCATACATTATTTAATTTTAAATTTTATATATTCTCTGAAATCTCTGAATTGTATCCATCAATATATCTCTTCATTCCTTTTGTTGGTTGATTTTCTAAAGAATTGAAAGAGACATGAAAGAAGAATAATAATGTAACAAGATATGACATTACAAATAAAGAACCTTTTATGATTTCCCTTTCTTCAATTAATGTTTCTTAACGATTTCTTCATTCCCATTGTTCTCATTCAATCATATTGTGACTAGAAATCAACAATTATCAAAAGGGACACACGATGAGTTGAAGAGTGGTCCAAGCCATTAGGGTTTGCTATGAAGAAGCCATGTGGTGCAATGAAAAATTATGCAGTATAATCCTTACCCTATGCTTATTAATTGACCCCACTAAGATCATTATAACTAGTGTTCTTGTGCGTGGCCCAGAAATTAAAAAAAAAAAAGAAAAAAAAATCATTTGTTCTCAATAATGTAAGAAAAAATTCTTATATATACTTGGTTATTTTTTGTATATATATATGTGGGAGACATTTTATAAAATTTAAAGAATTTAATTTTAATGTATTAATAGTGTAAAGTGTTTTATATAATGTGTAATTATTTCTGTTTTTTGGATGATCATTTATATGGTTAATATAAAATATAATAAATACACGTGTAAAACTATTTTATACTGAAAGTGCATCAAAATTAAATTTAAATTTAAATTTTTCTTTTAATTTTACTCAAATATGAAATTTTTTCTTATTTTTTAAAAATAAAAAAAAGTGAAAAAGTGAATTCTGATTTTAAAAACAAAAGAAAAATAAAAAGTAAAAACAAAGGGGGATTTTTATTCGTAAAAAGAAAAAAAAATCGCATTGCTAGCTTCCATATTTGTAAAACATCAAAACGTATGAGTTATTTATTTTTGTTTATCTTTTTATTATACTTTCTCTCTTTTCTTAAATGTTTGTACCAGTAAATCAATGTGGAGAAAAAATTACACTTCATTTATATATAATGTATTTAAGAGTTTCTCAAAATTAAAACATGTTTGATGCCACGCTTGTTTGTTATATATGAAAGGTATTGGTGATTATGATAGTTAATTTGTATTCAATGACCAAATTATCTTAGACCAATCATAATAAAAAAAGATAGATTTAATAATATATATTTAATCATAAAAATATACAAAACTAAATGTAATTATTGTTTGAACAATAACAAGAATAATTCATGTTAAGTGTTTTAAGAAAAAAAACTGGCACCTTATACTAGATCAACAATGAGATTTGGCATGATTTTCCCCATTATAAGAAATAAATAAGACAATATTGCTTGGGACAAAAATCAGATAACTAACATGATTAAATAATTTTTCATAAGTATTTGAAATTGTGGCAACCTATTAAAAAAAAAAACTGTGGCAGCTTTAGCTTTATGTGTGTGATGCTATATCTTTTTTTTTCTGTCTAGTCTTTATCAAATAATTCTCTTTATCAATCTATAGATTTGGATTATTATATCACCTTATTCAAAATAAATACATTATTTTTCATGCTCAAATACTTAGTATAAAATGATTAAATATCTAACAAGTATAATATATGTTCGATCAGCAATAATTATTATTTAGGTTGACTTTTGAAAGGATAAAATTTTTAATCAATTGCAATTTTCGAATCGAACGAAGGTGGTACTTATAAGAGAATTTCAATAAAATTAGAAAAAAAATTGTGTATACTTTAAAATAGATATTTCACCTAATATTTATAGTATACATGTTATGAATTCGAGAAGAATTTAACCAGATTCTTACCAAATTTAGTGGGATATAATCTGATTTAAGTATTTCGTGATCCAATTATTCTCTAAAAAAATACATTAAGACCGATAAGATACCTTAATCCCAGTTAAAGATACTCAATTGTAATAACATCCAAACTCACATCGTATTTATTTGTACAATTATTATTGGCTCATTTGTATTTAATCCCAGAGAGACAGTAAGACAAGAGAAATGTACTTAGAAGTAGCTAGGTTTATAATATAATTTTAAGGGTTAAGGACGATTTTGATCTTTAATGTAGAGATTGAAAATTTATTTTGTTTTTGATTTTTTTTATATAAAATAGTCCTGAAAATTTCAGTTTGTTTTAAAATTGTCCTTTTTACCCATTTTTTATTTTTATTACTAAATTACCCCTTAATAGAAAATTATAAAATAAAATAAAAAAGAAAAAAAAAGAGTCGAAAGGCCACGAGAGGGAGAAAGAGAATCCGGGGGGAAGGGAAGGTAGAAGGGGGAAGGGACTACCGCACCGCTGCATCGCTGCATTACCGCACCGTCAACTGTGATCGGAAGGGAAAACAGACAGCAAGAGAGGAGAAAGTTAAGGGAGAAGAGTGAAATTGGAAGGGATCGAAAGGGAAAAAACTGCGTTCAGCGCCGCCGCCGTCACTCACGCACTGCTCGCCGTTTCTGCTCCTCCTCCCTCTCCACCACTACTCCGTTGCTACCGTCGGCTTCTGCTTCTACTTCCGATTCTGCTTTTGCATCTGCATTTGGATCTGCTTCTTCTTCTGCATCTGCATTTGCTTCTTCTGCATCTGGATCTGCTTCTTCTTCTTCTGCATCTGTTATTTTTTTTATTTTATTGTTATTGTGTGTTGATTTTGTTGTTAAATTTGATGTTAGTTTTTGCATTTGAATAATCTTAAATCTGATTATTGGTATTTAGTGGGAGTAAGGGAGGTGGTGGTGGTGGTTCTGCTTCTGGTTGATTTTGAAAAAGAAGGGGGAAAGGTATTTTCGTCTAAAGGACGATTTTTAAATAAATTGAGACCTTGGGGGCCATTTTGTAGCGAAAAAAATGCCAAAGACGAAATAAATTTTCAACATCTACATTAGGAACAAAAATTATACTTAACACTAATTTTAATATCTACAGATGGATTAGAAGTGTTATTTTTTCTACTGCTTTCACTTTTTAAAAGGATAGGACATACAAAAATTTATATTACAAGAATGAACTCTTAAGATTAAATTAGACCAGATCATTCAATTTTATTATATGATTTTTGCAAATATTATAATAGGTATCTTCATAATTAAGTATTTTATCACATTATAATTCATTCAATACATTATATATATATATATATATATATATATATATATATATATATATATATATATATATATATATATATATATATATATTTTGTAAATAAAAATATCCACTATTAAGTAGAATCAGAAACCTAAAAATTATGATTACAAAGTAAACCAAAAGTACTATAGATTAGTGGTATTCTTGTCCTTTAAGTTGATGGCTTATATATAATTGTACCATAGACCTAAAGTTGTGGCTTCTGAGCTCTGAAGGATCATGTCCACAATCTAAATTAATAGCTTTCTTTAATTTAATTATTACCTTAATTTTTTCAACAATTGTCTTAGATGAAACTCAACATTGTCTTCATAATTTACATGATAACAAAAATCTCATTTTTGAAAATGTGTATTTTTGAGATTTACTAACGCCACATGTAGTGCCTTCTTAACTGTCTCCTGTAGCATTATTTGTTATGACATGATTATATATTTTTTTTGTTGGTATGATATTATGATTATACTTGATAGCAATTGCATTGGATGATCTCTGTTAGGCGGCGTTTGGTAATTGAGAAAATAGAATATAAATAATTATATAAAGATAACGAAACAAAATAGTATATATATATATATATATATATATATATATATATATATATATATATATATATATATATATATATATAATTTTCTTGCTTTTCATGTTCTAAAAAATAAAGATAAAGAAAACACAAATTTTCTGTCTCTTAACATAAATTATATTTTATAAAGTTATACATACTACCAAAAATAAAGGGTTTAGTCATAAAAAATACGTGGCTAAATTTTAAAAAAATTGTGACAATTATACTTTCGCAATAAATGAACAGCTGTAGCTAAAGAAGGTGACGCGTTTTTAATTAGCCACACTTTTTACTCCGAAAGCCATAATTTTAACACCCGTAGAGACATTTTATTAGTCACAACTTTGACACGTTTAGACACACTCTTTTCTGTGGTAAAATAAAAGGATGCATAACGAAATAATTGTTTCTGCCACGTTTTATCCGTGACAAAATTGGCCAGGCCGAACTTTTTTGCCACACTTTTTTCTGTGGCTAACGATAAAAATTAAATTAAAAAAATATCATAATAAAAATACTCCTTAATATAAAATTACATCATATAATATTAAAAAAAATAATCACATTATTCCTATACGTATTATTCATAGTATAAAAATATGAAATTAACTAATACTTAATATTAAAAAGCAAATATCCTAGATTAAATGGGTTTAATGTTAAAAAAATTACCAAATAAAACTATTACAAAATAAATATCAAATTTTACTAAAATAATACAGAAAACTAAAAGCCTGAAAGTACCAAGACAAAATGAATTTATCAAGCTATATATTTTTTGTTACACAGACAACCCACATGCAAAAATATATTTCCAGGTAAATAGCAAAAAAAGACACATAACTTCAGCGACTGAATTATATACTCCGTCGATATTCTAGTTACTTTGTATGCTCCAATAAAATCTGTTAAGCAAGGCATTAAGTTAAGAAATTAATAGGCCATAATTTGACTCATTCAAAAATTATCAGAAAAATTAAGGTATAACGCTTATTTTTTGGATGTAATTTACAATTGCTTTACAGTCTTCATTTGTCAATTGCATAACATTTTTTAAAATATCAATTGATAGTTTAGAATCTATCTACAGTCAACAACAAAAGAAATAATGCATATTGGGATAACAAAAAAAGTCTAAAATTAATTTATATTGTTGACTAAAAGAAATGTAAAATATAAAATGATGTCATGAAAATTAACCTGAAAAAATGTAACTTTATCCCATTTTAGCAAAATTTAAACAGTAACATCAGGACCTCTAGCACTGTCTTCTATATAGTTTAAATTCGTCCATATTCATACAAGTCTCAATAATTACAAAGCCATAAAACTAAATCAAAAGTTGAGCAGTTTAAAAGAAAGCATAAACTTAAATTTAGCCAATTAAAAAATCAAGTAAAATAGATACATACCAAGTAAATGGATACTATTAAGGTAGCCAGCACTACATGAAGTTACAAGATTATCCATGGGATCCCAACATCGACAAGAGCTAAAGATGCAGCTTTGATACACGTAAATCTAGTTCCTAGACAAGGAATATTGGAAAAAAGAGTTAGTGAATGGTCAAAAAGCAATCTTTTAAATAAAAAAAAGTAACCGCTATTAAAAAATTAATAACTTACATCACTAGTGAGAGCACCTATTTTTTTTACTTTATCCTTGAACTAAATGCTCTTTTAGTTTTAGATAAATAATTCAGTAAACAAATTGTTAATCTCCTTGATTAGAGAGAGATCCAGTAAAAAAAAGTAAACATAAAAAAAGGGATGGTGCTGTGATTTTCAAGGAAGTTTGAGGGCTAGCTTCTTTACTCTTCAAGAAAAATAATCGAACAAAAATAAAAAAATGGAGATTACATTGTAATTATTTGGCTGCCCAAATAATCAACAACAGAGATCATATTAGGATTGCAAAAATTTATTTTTTTATGAAACGTATTTTAAATAAGCACAATATGTGGCTTATTTCAAAAACAGCTAAAATCTTGCTTGAGAAGGGAAGAAAGGGTTGATCTCCAAGACCATAACACCGATGTAATAGATTAAAATCAAATGACACATACAAAATACACATAAATATTTTACTTTCAATTATTAGACTCGCATGAATTTAATTAATAGTAAGTAATTAAATTCATTATTATTTCAATTAATCATACTTAATAAATTCTACTTTTTAGAATTAATTAGACATATTTTGTTAAAGATAAACATATACTCTTATTGTATTCTTTTTATAATTTTAATATTCATTCTCAATTGAATCATTTTATTCCATCACCAAAGTTTTTAAATTAACGCATATTATGAAATTATACACTGAAACTGTATTTAGACAGAAAAGATACGGCCAATAAATGTAATAACTAAAAAATATAAATAGTAAAATTGTATATATATAATTTGATCTCTTTGGTGACATTACAATGTGATTTTTATAAAAGTAATAAACAACACAATTACACTAAAGAAATAACTGTTAAATCATGAAGAAAAAATTAACAAAATCAGTGCATAACCAGTACTAAAGAGTAAAACAAGATTTAAAGATACGACAGAGTTTAAGAATCATACCAAGTGAGAAAATTGCACATCATCAACAACATCTAAAATCAAACAATTAACATACCTTATTAATTTTTCAGTGACAGCACTGAGAATGAGGGAGAAGAAACCAAGGATCGAGTAATTGAAAAAACTTGCACCCTCTCTGATAAATTAAATTTACCTTAGGTTAGGGTTTAAATTTAAGAAAAGTATAAACTGCATAAAAATATTTGAAAAGCGATGGAGGAAAACATCTAATTAAGTACGGAATTTGGAAGTGGAAATCGTTCGATTTCACCATGATGATTATTGTATCTGTGGTAATTGAGAGAACTCATTTCAAGTTGGTCACGAACAAACAAAACCGTCGGAAAACTCCGCAAAATTTATCCACATAGATGCAAAACTTTGCAAGTGATTACCACGATCATTGAAATTTGCCACTGTTTTTATTCGTGGATATCTTTCCGTTGATAACTCCCATGTATTTCTGGTAGTAACAATATAATAAAATAGTATTTTTGTGACAATTATTTTTACTGTTTAGTGATGATTTTAATCGTTGTTTTTTTTTTTTTTTTGCGATGGTTAAAATAGTGTCATTGATTTGAGCGTCGTTAGTAGACTTAATGACAGTTTTCAACAAACAATTAGTAAGGTTGTGGCTAAATTTTTGGTAACGATTTTAGAAGTATAAAACTATTGCTAATTTATAACACATACAAAAAAGTTTTTTTTTGCTATATTTAGCGACGGTTTAAAGTTGTCACTAAATTATTAATTTATATATATATATTGTTAAATTTAGTTGCGCGGTTTCACAATCTCTTCAGCATCAAATTTATCATCTTTGAATACTTGTGGTAGTTTAAATCAGTCATAATCTTTTTAATATCGAATTTTTTCTTAACCCAAAATTACTACTATATGTTATTTTTTCTTTTAATTTTACGCATGAGTTTACTTTTTGTTTTATGCTGAAATTCTATTTTTATTGAGAAGAATAAAACAATAAAAATAAAATTCTAAATTTTTTATCATAAAAAGTTTGATATATATTATATTATTTACCAACTCTCTTAAAAATTTAGTATGTTAATTAGAGAGAGATTACTGTTACCCTTGTTTCTTTTCATGATGAATCCAAAACAATGGCACCACATAATTTAGGAATACAGGTGAAGAGTAAAATATTATAAGGGTTAGGAAGCATGTATAAACAAAAATGTCCATCAATATATAAAGCTATTTGTAAGAATGATCAAAACTACTGCTCATGAATCTCTAATATATATTGTTGTAAGCTTCACTATCTCCTTCAACCACCACTCTTCAAGCACCTAAGGAGATTGTGGATATAAATATGTATATGGAGAAAGGGCTGGAAGTGAGGCGAGTTGAGCCGAGCTAGACCAAGCTCAAGCTTGGCTCACGAAAATTGAGTTTGGCTCACGGCTCGACTCATTAACAATTGAGTCTATTTCTTAAGCTCAAGCTCGACTCACCGAAAACTCACGAACTGGCTTGAGTTCACGAGCTGGCTCAAATAAGAAAAACATAAATAAATAATCTATAATTCTATATCAGTAAATTATAACTTATATATTTTAAAAAATATTTAAAAAGATTAATTTTATATATTGTTTATGTATCAATAAATTACAAATTTTTTATTTATGTCCTATATTAAAACTATATGTAAAAAATAAGTATAAATATTAAATAATTAAGATTGTTATAATATATATATAATCGAGCCAGCTCACGAGCTAATGAGCTGAGCTTATCCAAGATCAAGCTCGACTCATTTAATTTATAAGTTCAATTCCAGGCTCAAGCTTGCCTCACCAGCTCACGAACTTAGCTTATCGAGCTGTTAACGAGTCGAGCTCGAGTTGGCTCATGAGCTGCCTTGACTCACTTCCAGCCCTAAAAAAGTTCAATAGGACTTTTGTCCTTATTTTCTCCAATTCTTCAAAACAAAATTAAGATTGTTGTATTATTAAAAATAACTCAATTAGAAAACTAATTAGCTATTTTTTCGTGAACTTCATCTTTCATATCGTACATCCCACCACTATACCAACTATCACTGCAGATAGTGCTATCGGTTGATCACTCACCGTGGACAATTCATATCTTTAACACTAAATTTTAAATATTAAACCCTAAATCTTAAAATTTTAAATATTAAATATTAAATTTTAAATTATAAACCTTCTAAAAGTTGAGGGTTAAAAAAATTATAATAAAAAAATACTAATATTAATTAATTAAGAGTTTTTTCATTACTTATTAGTTATTATGTTGTAAAACATATATGAGTATAAATCTTCCTTCTCTTTTTTGACAACAGAGTATAAATCTTCTAAAGTGAAAATTATACCTGCATTGTTTGTTTTTTTTTTTTTTTTGGTCATGTACCTGCATTGATCTATCGCATTAATTCTTCATTTTTTTTGGACCTGAATTCTTCAATTTTTTTAAGCACATGATTTTGTTTTGGGTTTTTTTGTGGACCTGGATCAATTCTTTACTACTAAGCATGTCATCGTTGAACCTAATTCAGTTAGAGTGACCCAATTTTCTCATTATATTTATTTTTATTTGCATTTCTTTTCCCAAGTCTGTCCCATGTGAGTATGTGACAACTCTTATTGTTTATTTTAGTCAACTAGATACAACTTTTATTTATTTCTTGGATCAAGTTTACTATTTTAATTCTAGGTTGAGAATTGTTGAGTTGTTGGGGACATATAACGGGCTTAAGCCCACAAAAGGGCACTAACTCTAAGAAAACGCCACCTAGGCTCGTATATCAAGTATCAAGAAATTATTTTTAATATAGAAATAAAGATGGTGCTTTAATTGAATATTGATATTTAAAGCGCATTATAGTATTGTAGATATGTAGAAAATGCTGATATACACGCAAGAAGCATGTGCTGCAGTTTGATACGTATCCGACACGCATTCTATATGTTGATCAAAATATTGATACGTGTTCATATATTCTGTTTATTAACAAAATATTGACACATGTTTAATACGTATTTTGCTTATGACTCTCTACTTACAAAATTTATCTATCTGTAATTATATTAAATAATTTCATTTTAATCAATAACACTAATGATTTTTTATATAAAAAAAGTAGCCTCAAGTATCAATATCTAATAATTAAAAAAAATTACCGTTTATCGAGTGATCAATTTATTTGTTTAAACAAAGTTTAGATCTGTGATAGATTAGTTCTTAATTTATTAAAATAAAAAATATTTAAAAAAAAGAGAGAGAGAGGTGGCAGAGGCATTGTAGTAATGGTCAATGTATTTGCATTTTAATAGCCACATCTCAGGTTTAAATCTCAACTGTAATGGGTTAAAATAAAACTTTTAGGTGTGAGCGTGTATGACTGAAAAAAAAATTAAAAAATAAAGTTTTATTACAAAAAAAGGATTAAAGTTTGGCAAAAAATAAATAAATAACATTGAATTAGAACAAGTGAACAGTAAAAATGTTCTTTTGGTACATATAATTTAGTTCCTAACAAAATTAAATTAATAAATAAGTTTTTGATATTTTAAAATATAAACAAAGTAATATTTTATTTTTTAAAATTTTAAATAATTTTTTAATATCAATTTATTTTTTTTAAAAAAATAGGGACAAATTTGTTATTTTTTTAAATAATATCAAAAACTTATTTACTTTTTTATTTGATTAAAATAATAGTTTGATACTTTAAGAAATTAGAGTCTAATTTATTAGTTTATTTTTTTGAAAATTTAACTACTAATACAAAATTTATCAAAAGTAAATTATATAATAAAGACGTAAGTTTATAGATTTTTTTATGAGTTAAAAGATAAATTAAAAAAATTTGGACTTATATTTTGATTAATAATAAAATAATAAAAAATAATTATAAAAAATTTTATATTTTTTTATATAACTTTAATTTATATAGTAGAATGTTTTTTGTCAAAATAACATTTCAGAAACTATTCTTAAAAAAATCTTAATCCAAAAGAAAAGGTGGTCTTGTTTCCGGGCAGGGGTGGGAGAATCACGTGAAGATTCTTCCCATAAATCCAATGCGACTATTAGAATAGTAATTTCATTTCCCTTTTTTCCACATTGTCATTAATAGCAAATAGTAATTCATGCAGGTTTTGTGGAATATTGTTCTAATTTTTAATGTCCTCTTTCTTCTACATTGATGTCTTAATCAAGTTCGATATAAATCAAAATTCGAAATCTGCCTATTATTTGTGAAAGGACAATCTTTCACTCATTTTAATTTAGAAAAAATTCGATAAAAATACACATAAATTTTTACATAATAAATAAATGTACATTGTAATTTTTAATGAGTTTTATATATATATATATATATATATATATATATATATATTAAATTTTTGTTAATCATTTTTATCCTTTTGTTATCTGAATAATTTTTCCAACAATAATAACTATCAGGTGCTACTTTATTTACTATGATAGTTCTATACATTGTGTGATTAGACTTTTTTTTATGACATAATAAAAATTAAGTATTAGATTATTAAATTTATTAAATTAAAATAAAAAATTACAAAATATAACGTCTTTTTATTCTCTTCCTTCTCAAAAATTATTTCGAATAGAATCCTAACAGAGAATAAACAATAAAAATGAATTGTTGAAGTTTTTATATTTGAGTTTGTTGCAATTCGTAGTCTTCATTCTATTATAAAGACAAACGTAAAAGGCGAGAAGAGTTTCTTCCATACGTAGGGTAGTAGGCAAATGAGGAGAATTGAGTAGCAAACGCGATTAAAGATAATACTTTTTTTCTTGTTAATTGTTGACTTTGGCTTATGTTTTACTGAAAAAGTTGTTCATTAGTGATTGATGTTAATTTAGGTTATGTTTGTTCTATAGTTTGATTGAGAATTTTTACATAAACAGATAACAAATCATATAACATTTATGTATCATTATAAAAGACGATTTGAGATAAATACGAATGGAATTTTGAAATATGTTAAAAGGGAGGTTGTTGCTATTTCAAGAGTGAATGTCGAACTCTCAATACATTTGTTGTAGTGGGTTATTTAAGGATTTGGGATATGTTTCTTTTAATAATTTTTACTAGGTTGAAAATAAAATAGCACCAAACTCATAAGAGAGACGCAAAAAAAGTTTAGAGAGAGGATTTACTTTGCATTCTTTCAAAGATTTACCTTAAGATTTACAAATTCTTATTATGAGAGACACGAAGAAGGTTTAAAGAAAACATTTCATCTTAATCTCACAGAATAAAGACTACGAACTGCAACAAATTCGAATGCTAAAAACTTCAGAAATTCACTTTCATTATTCATTTTTTACTACAGTTCTATTCAAATTAACTTTTAAGAAAGATGAGAATAAAAAACGTTGTAACTTATAAATTTTTTTATTTAACATTTATTTTTTACTGTATCATCAAAAAAATCACATCACATAATGTACATAGCCACTATATGTCAAATAAGGTAGTTAATAATTATTACTGTCAAAAAACTTACTCAAATAATGAAAAAATAAAAATAACCAACAAAATTTAATACTAATATGTACATATAACTCATTAAAAATTTAAAAAATATATATCTCTATTTATCGTATAAAAATTCATATATATTTTAATTTTTTTTTTAATTTATCAACCAAGCTTAGCTCTAGGCTCAACTTCTCAAAAATCCAATTAGATTTATAACCTTTAAAGACTGTTCTATTACTTAGTTTTCAAATATTCTAAACAATTAAAAATATATATCCAACAACTTACGAGTTTTTTTTTTATTACCGACGAGTTTTTTTCTAATCCTAGTGAATTTACATCTTTCTACTTATTAAAATAACACCTGGTGTATCACATAAATTACAAACTTATCGCTTAATATTTTCATCCACCATTCCTATCATTTTTAACATAAGAAAACAAATGATTTATAGTTTTAATTTTAGAATGGCAAAACAGGCATATATTACGTCAACCAGATATAAAATATTTAGTTTATAAAGCTTTTTTTGGTATTCAATATTTAATTATGAACAAATCATCTAATTATATCTGTTTTAAAAAAGACAATTCTTTTAAATAATTTTATTGCTTTTTTAAAAATAGGATTCACTATTTTTAAATTTGTCTTTTTCTGTACCTAAAAAAAACTTAATAAATATATTTTAGGGTAAAGTATACTTTTTGTCCCTGAAGTTTACTGAAAGTTTCAAAATTACCCCTAAGTTTCAATTTGTTTCAATTTTATCCCAGAAGTTTTCGAATTGCATCAATTTTATCCCTGAACGTTAACAGCGTTGAAATCACTAACAGACGTTAATGACGTGGCAACAAGGAGTTCCATGTGGCAACTATGTGTGTGACTCATTTGTAAAACGTTTTTTTAAATAATTTTTAATTTTTGTTTAAAAAATTATATTAAAAAAATAAAATAGGTAAAAATCATGAAATCCTAAAACTAACTTCTTCATTTACGTCTGCGTCTTCGTCTTCTTCATTCTCTGTAAGAATCAGAAACCCTGACGTGCAACTGTGGTGAACCCCCTGTACTGAGATGGTCGAAGACACCAGACAATCCCGGCCGGAGATTTTGGGGCTGTGTATACTTTGATGTAAGTTTGAGTGCTTTCTCATTTTGATGTCTTCCTGAGTATCTTCAATTTCTTTTTTTTTTTTTGTGTTTATGTTGCAGATTGGGAAGGAGTGCACATTTTTTTCCTGGGCGGATGGAGTTGCAGAGATAGAAGAGGCTGAGGTTGCAAGGTTGAAGATGAAGATTTCCACCTTGAAGGCTAAATTAGTTTATGCCAAATGCAAACTGTTGGTGGCTGTAATTTTTGGTGTGTTGGGTTGGTTTATGGTGATTCTAATGGTTTATCTGTGAGTGAAGAATGGAACCCATTTGAGGTTAGGGTACTAGTGCGTTTGTGACAGATGAAAGTAGCAGAGTAAGAATAGGATGGCTGTTTGTAAACAGTTTCAAAACTGTACTAAAGTCGAAAACTTGTTAATGTTGTTGTCCTTGAAGTTTAATTTATGTTTCAAAAGTATCCCTAAAAGGATTAAAATAGTTTGGCACTAAAATTGGCATTAAGAACCTGTTGTGACAAGACAAACTCTAATTAAAATTTGCATGACATAAGTTGTTAATCATAAGCAAAATAACATAAATTGTTAATCAACATAATCTCCAATTGTAATAAGTCATAACCGAAGTAAAAACTGAATTACATAATCTCCAATTAACATAAGTCATAACCAAAGTAAAAACTGAATTACATAATTCGTAAGCAAAATAATTCAGCAACAAAGAAAGAGTTGGAGTCATAGGTCATAAGTCATAATACAAAATGCCAACATTGTTCAAGCTTTCAAAAGAAACACCAATTACAAGATTTGACACAACTAAGACCCTGTGAGAGTACTCTGAGTTTGACTCCCTTGTGATGAGGGTTGTCCATGTGCAGTTGAAGTGGAGTTGCTCCTAAGGATTCTAGTTGGTCTTGGTGGCTGGAATTTTTTTTTGTGCAGTTGGTTGGGTATTAGGCCTTGCTGCAACATTGGCCAACCTGGTCCTCTTATGCGCTGAGCCAGTAGATCCAGCTTTCTTAGCAGTGCTGTGCTGGGATGGTGATGATGTAGCAGTTCCAGCATTATTGTTTTGGGCCGACGATGTAGCAGCAGTAGTTTCCTATGATGGACATGAACAAAAAACAGCCAGTTACAGTTTAGAAAAGGTAAATAGCATTGGAAACAGTCTTATGTATGGAAAAGGGAACAATAGACAAGTACTTACGGTTGGCCTTCTAAGAGGGCAGCCTCGCTTGTTGTGACCCAATTTCAGACAACGAGAGCATTTTTGTTGTAACCCCAGCCTAGATGTGCTTGGGCCCTGTGGTTCTTCACCCTCCCCCCTTGCTCTTTTCTTCTTAGGCCTCCCAATTGGCACTCTATGTGGTGGAGGCATCACATCTGGGTGAGTAGTTCTCTCCCACATTGTATGTCCATTACAAGGGTTAATCATGGGGGTATAACAAGCCACATAAGCAGCTTTAGTGTAACAGCTTGCAACATATTTTCGAATATCATCCTTAGCACAATTAATTGCACTAACTGCATGCGGACAAGGTAAACCTGTCATTTGAAATTTTCTACAAGTACACTCTTTCTTCAGAAGATCCACTACAAATTTGTCCCTGCCTCTTATGACTTCAAATTTTGAAATACCGGCAGCAACCGGAAACCACCACCTAGAAGCATCTATTTCCTTTTGTAACTTAAGCTTAATCCTAGGAAGAATATCATCCTTATACTTCTCAATAAGTACCCTATTTTCAGCCCATCTCTTCATCAAATAAACTCTAATATCTTCTAGCATTGTCAATATTGGTTTTTCCCTTGATTCAACAATTGCAGAGTTAAAGCTTTCACACATATTATTGACAAGAGCGTCACATTTAGGATAGAATTCAAACCTTGATTTAGTCTAATACTTTGGACGAATTCCTATCAAGTGTCGATAGGCACCCTCACTAATGGCTCGGATTTCCATCAACTCCTTTTCCCATGCTGCTAGATATGTACATTTTGCAGCTCTCCACATCCTTTTCTTAAGATTCAGCCCTGGAATTTTTTTTTTGAAGTTGGCATAAAGGTGTCTCACACAGAATCTGTGATCAACACCTGGAAGTAATTCATCAAACGTTGGCACCAGGCCCTGTTGGTGCAAAGTACACAATTTTAATATAATGATCAA
The DNA here is from genome assembly GCF_014773155.1 of Arachis stenosperma. NCBI lineage: Eukaryota > Viridiplantae > Streptophyta > Magnoliopsida > Fabales > Fabaceae > Arachis > Arachis stenosperma. The sequence continues at coordinate 12,573,825 of NC_080378.1, forward strand.
ATAATTAGTTTAATACAGCAGCAAATACCATCGTTTACATATACTGATTCACATGAACTAACTAATTCACAGCAATTTATAACAGCAATATATAACTATATAAAAGAACATTACAAGAACAGCAACATATAGTGCAGAAGCCACATGACTAACTAATTCACAGCAATTTATAACTATATATAAAAGAACATTACAAGAACATTAACATATAGTGCAGCTCTCCACATGACTAACTAATTCACAGCAATTTATAACTAATTATAAAAGAACATAACAATAACATTAACATTACAAGAACATTAACATATAGTGCAGAAGCCATGAATGTGCTAATTATAAAAGAACATTACAAGAACATTAACATTAACTAATTATAACTAGACATAAAAATATAGTGCAAAATCTTAATTACACTAAAATACAAGTTAGTAAATTACCTTTTGTTGGTCAGACATGAACGTGCTACGTAATAATTTATCCGCTCCTATATCATCAATTAGGTTTGAGAGGAACCACGTCCATGAATCTTTTGTCTCAGCCTCCACGACCGCATATGCTATAGGTAGCATCTGGTCATTCGGATCCCACCCCATAGCAACCAATAGCCATCCTCCATATGGTGTCTTCAAAAAGCAACCATCAAGCCCTATCATAGGCCTACACTTCATGAAACTCTCCTTGCAAGCCTTTAAGCAAATATAAATCCTATGAAATCGTGGACTTAGGTCGACCGATGTATCGGGGTGCTCAGTTTGGGCTGCTGGAGGTAATTGAACATGCAGCTTCACAGAAGAACCAGGATTGGTACGCAGCAACTCATGGCAATAGTCGTAAAGTCTTCTATACTGCTCCCTAAAAGTTCCATTAATGTCAACCAGTGCAATCTGCTTGGCCCGAAATGCCTTTGCTCTTGAAATCTGCACATTCCACTTCCTAAGAGTCCTACTTTGTATGGTGCCCAGCTTCAACTTCGGATTCTCTTCTACTTTTCTCCTGAAGACCTTCGCTAGCCACTTCGACTTCATCACTTTTATGTCAAATACAGTGTTACAAGAATGATGATCATTAACTGTTCTTAGCTGCCAACTATCTTCATTGGCCATCTTCACCGCATATGCAAACCATTCACAACCATCTCCACACTTAGCCCTCACCCGGACATTGTCCACCACTGGAAATTTTATGTTTCTCCCAGTATGAACAGCATATGATGTCACAGCTTCCTTGAACTCCTCTCTCGTTGCATAGAGAGTTCCAGCCTCCCACTTATACTTACTCATATCCTTCAACTCCTTGTGAACGGGAAATTTCTTCTTGCTGGCTTCATCATCCTCACTTGATACCTCCTCTAATTCATCACTGTTCAATCCTTCATCATCGCTTAAACGAGAGCTCTTTCTCTTTCCAACAGCCACCTTTTGAGTATTCTTTAACTTCTCTACAACACTCTTACTTTTCTTAGACTTTCTTATATCTTGATGCATCTCACCAAGAGTTATATCAACATCAAACAGCCCATCATCACCACAATAATCATCTTCACTATCACTAAAATGAAGATCAGAATCAGCCTCATAATCTGGGTCATCAGAGTCATCCTCTTCTTCACTATTGTCCCCATCACCAACATTCTGTAGCACTTCTTCAGCATTTAAATGGACATCAACTAATCCCTGCATTTGGGCCTCCATATCCACCCCTTCACATTGGGCTTCTACTTCAATATTTTGGGCCTGTCTATTATCACTTGGCCCACTATCAGCATCCACACACTCTTCCTCAACAACCTTGCTGCCACCCCCAACATCTAAATACCCAATGTCGTAACAAAAATCATCAGGGATTGAAGCCTTATGCACCACATACAAATCAACCACCTTTTTTTCAACTCCTATATTTGCCATTTCCATTGCTTCTTCATCACCTTTCAACAACTTCAACCCTTCTAATCCTAATTCAGTATCTTTATACCACAGTTTTCCAATGTTCTCAGCAATGTACCCAAGTTTTCCAACCACATCATAAGCCTCTATAACACTCCATCTATCTCTGTCACACCAGTCAACCGTTGTCACCTCACCATCAACATACTCTGTTTTACCCTTATCACTACAAAACCTACCCCTGTGATGAACTCTAACACTGAAATCATCCATCCTGCCGTTATAAAAACATTTTCAGACCAAAGAACAGAGTAACTAATAGTTCGAAAATATAGACCACGTAAAAGTTATATTTTTCACAAAAACTCAACAGAAATCTCTCAATCCCTGAATGTAATAAAACCCTAACAGCAATCAAAACTGATAAAGAAAAACCCTAAATCCTAACTGTTCAAACATGCAGTAGCAAGATTGATCAGAATCGTGGCCTACCTCGTCGGAAACGATGATCAGAATGGCGCTACCCCAGACTGAATTGTTGATGACTGAATGCTATCCCAGACTCCTCCCTCAGTCTCGACGGCGTCGCAGCATGCGCCGTCCTGCCCCTCGTCACGGCGGACTCAATAAAACGGTGCGTCGTCTGACCACCCAGCAAGCTTCCTCGAATGATTCTGTTTTCCTGGCTGTGTTCCTTTGTGCCACAGGGAAGATAAAAGGCTTATGTTTGAACAAGGAAGCCAATTCGTTTACTGGGGTTACTCAGCCATGGGTATTTTGGGGGTTTCACCTTTCTTGCCACATCACACGCTTCACTTTGCCATATCACTAACGTCTGTTACTAATTTAAACGGCGTCAACTTAAAGGATAAAATTGATGCAATTCGAAAACTTCTGGGATAAAATTGAAACAAATTGAAACTTAGGGGTAATTTTGAAACTTTTAGTAAACTTCAGGGACAAAAAGTATACTTTACCCTATATTTTAAAATAAATAACTATTTTTAACTATAAAATATTTGAACACTGACAAAATTGATTATAAAAAATTAAAATTAAAATTATATTTATATAAGATAAATTTTGTTCGATAAAATGACCAAATCCTAAAAAAATAATCAAAAAATTCCAAATTACTCCTCTCTCTCTCTCCACCACTCACCCATCACACCATGAGCATCATCATCACATTATTCTCTTTCCAATTCTCACTCCACCTCACCTCCACCTTACGCTATTAGAATGATATATGAAAAATTAATCGATTGGTATGATAATAGAATCGATTGAAGTTTGTACGCGACTAATAGTATTTTTCAATTTAATTGATTGGTATGAGCATTCAATCAATTTAAATGTGACGTGAATAAGATTTTTTCTACATTCAATCGATTGGTATGATAATACAATCAATTGAATTTTGATATGTGTAACACCCTAATATACAAATCCTTATGCTCGAGTCATAAGTCAATGATACTACGGTGGTACGACTCTCAGGTGGACTTTTTTAATATATAGATATAGGTAATTTCAAAAGGAGTATTAATCGAGAAGCCTGAAAAGAGTATAAATAAAATTGCGAAGACGTATCACTCACGTCTCAACAATAAAAAGATAAACCGTGAAATCGAACACGATATACGGACAAGGCATAAAGGAGATTAAGAGATAGATAACAGATAGATATTTATAGCATAAGTAAATAGCCACTAGTCGCGACCCGCGAAGTTTAGGCCGGCTAGGGTACAATATAAAAGTAGTTGACAACAGTATATCTTAATCTCCCCCAAAGGAAACATGAGAGCCTCTATAGGCAAGTTTAAAAGAGTACAATACATAATATAATCTTTTCGAAACAAAGGTGGAAAGATTCTAAGCAAAACACAAAGTAGAGAAAATAAAGATCTTCGCCGTCTCTCGAACGACCCACAACTCACTACTGAGCACCTGGACTCGTATCTGAAAAATAAGAGATATATACGGAATGAGAACCCCGGGCCCATGGGTTCCCAGTACGATAAAAGTGCCAAATAAATACAATGCACTGCAATAAAAACTCATTAAGCATCCTAAACTCCTTTTCACCAAGTATCCAGCCTAGATTTTCGCTAATCCATAAATAGCCAACTGTCGTAAGGGGATACTAAATCTAGTTCATATCTCATATGATTCCCAACTCGCTGACTCTCCCACGAATCAGATTCAGAATCATAAACAAAACCATCATCAGTCGTGCTGTCTCAGCAATTCTATATCAATACATCATACCCTCACCTGGAGCTAGTGAAACCACATCGCTGCATCTACCCAGGGAGCTCAAATCATCTCAACCAATGATCATCATCATCATGCAATCGCATCATCAATTCATCTCATCAAGAACAGCCCTCAACCTCCACCGACACCAACATGAAGGGCCTCTCAGTTGTACAAATACAAGCAATACAGGCAAGTAATACACAATTAAGGTACAAGTAGAACAAGTAGCACATAATCAGGTAACATAGCACATATAATGTAGAAATTCAAAACAAATAGGCAAACCCAAACAATTCAAACATATACAAATGATGAATGCATGCCTTATGGCTGATGATATCATCTGTCGGTTATCAAGCCAACCCGATGTGTCCGGTAGCTAACCCGGGCACAGTCTCTCTGTTGCGTATTAATATTATTAGAGGGAATATGTGCCCTGTCACCATTAGAGGGTATCTGCGCCCTGTCGCCATTAGAGGGTATCTGCGCCCTGTCGCCATTAGAGGGTATCGGTGCCCTGTCACCCTTACAACCAGAGAGAAAACACAAGCATGCTTACATTCAATATTTTCCATCATTATTCATTTATCATATTCGTTCATTTATCATATATGCCTTTATACTCAACCATAATCCATAATGGCTTTGTCGTAACTCAGCAATAACTCAGCCATCCGACTCACAATTCAATCCAGAACTAGCCAATTTATCAATAAATATAGCCCTTCGGCTCATGGCATACACGGTACTTCCACCGCCATCCTCCATATCTCATATAATCATCTTTAATCATCATTGATCATAACTTTTTCCTTTGCTTCATTCGCAAGTTACCACATCCCCTAACTCCTTTCTCATTGCTAGGCATATCATAATGATTTAATACATAAGGGGTGAGATCGGAGGCTTAGAAGTATGAGATTTAGCTTTTAAAACTCACAAATCAACTTTGGGATGAAAACAGGGCCACGCGCACGCGTACTTCACGCGCACGCGTGGATGGCCACAAAGCTCATCGACGCGTATGCGTCATACACGCGGACGCGCGGATTGAAACACAGCCAGACGACGCGTACGCACCAGCCATGCGTACGCGTGGGTGCATTTGCGCCCCAGGCACAAAACTGGCATAACTCTGGCACAACTCTCGGAAAAATGGCTGGGCATTGGATGCAGTGCATCGACGCGCACGCGCACACCATGCGCACGCGTGGATGGTGCCTTCTTGAAGAACGACGCGTACGCGCCAAGTGCGCCTACGCGTGGATGGTCATTCTGCTAAAAATTTTCTAAGTTAAAAGCTGCAGAATTCACAGATTCAACCCCCAATCTTCCGACGGACATAACTTTCTCATTTTAAATCGTTTTTCGCCCGTTCTTCGAACGGCATGGACATCCTAGATCCAATTTCACTTCTAAATAAGTTTGGCACAAAACAAAAATCCGCCGTCCAAGTTATGTCCCGTCAAAGTATGCCCAAAAGCCATATTTTCACTCAAAACCACAAAGTGCCATTTTCAAAACAAGCCATTTCCAACTCTTTTCAAAATTCACCAAAATTTCATCCCTTTTCTTTGAAATCAATCAAAGTATATCAAAATCGACATTAAGCCTCCTCAACTCATACACTAACACATTATCACAATTCACAAAATCGCCATATAACCATTTTTACCCATTTCAAACAAATGGCTAAATTACAAACACATTAACATGTCATTCATCCTTCCTCATCCCAATTTTCAACAATACTATTTCTAATCAATCATCATTATACATAATCAATATCATACTCACTATCACATGGTTTCACCCACAAATCAACCTTAATCATTTCTCAAGCATATATCACAACATACATATCTCTCATGCATCATCATACCATCAAGGCATCAATAATCATGATCACATATATGACCACATAACATACCTCAACCAAAACCAAATATACCTCATCTATACAATTTCACCCAAAATTACCAAATTCCACACTTCAACTCCTCAAACCTTATTATTCAATAACCAACCCAATCATTCATATATTCATTATCTGATATTCATCCAATCACTTGTGTCATCATACAATGCACACATCAACTTACCTTCCTTACCTCTTTCTGGCCTCCGGCCCAAGATTCACGGCCTCCAGCCCAAATTTACAATTTAAATGCATAAACCACAAATCAATACTCATTACCTAATACATCAAATTCTCAATACACCAAGCATAGAAGGCCACACAATTCTCAGCCCAATCATTAATTCACATTACATACCAACTATGCATATTAGCACCAACCATTTACACAATCCAAACTTAATCCTAGGGGCATCTAGCCTAGGAATTCTCATCACACCACACGGTACTTAAATGAAACTTAACCCGTACCTCTTGTAGCCAAACCAATTGAGCATCTTCTATGGAAGTCTTCACCAACCCTTAGCTTCAAGCCGCACTAAAGCTCCACAAGCAACACCAACCTCCCAATTGTGCATCAAAATCACCAAATACACTAACATAACCAATATCACATACATACATCAACCTAGGGCTCATAAAAATGATAATTCACAAGGGTTTGAGGGTTTCTTATCTTAACCCACTGAAGTTTGTGATGAATATCACCCATGGCTCATACTAGAGCACTCTTAAACAACCAAAATCACAAGGTTTCCTCAAAACCCAAACCAAATTCGAATTTGAAGAGCAAAATGAAAACTGGGCAGAGGACAGTAGATTACTCACCACAAAAATTAGATAGAATTGTAGAGGATGAGAAGAGCGACGCGTGATCGCAAACGGCTCGTCAATCAGAGCTCCGTAACTCAAGTTATGGTGATTTGAAGATCAAAGAGAGTTAGGGTTTCTCTCTTCTCTTCTCTCTTCTCAATTCAGCGTGGAACACAATAATAGAGGAAGGAATGCTGCTGAAATGGCTTAATAAAGCTATGTATATGTTGGGTCTTGGGCCCACTTAGGCTCGGTTCACTTATTTTTATCCGTTGACCCAATTTTGGGCCAAAACCTTTAAGATTAGCGCTCCAAATCGCACTTTAAATATTTCTACCTTCCCTAATAATAATTCCTCATTTTTTAATCTTATTTACTCATAATCAATTTTCTCAGCTGCAGTCTATGAAGCAAGGATTCTCTCATGGTGCTAGCGTATCCGTGTCGGACACGAATCCGACACCGACACTCGGTGGATACTTCAAACGAGCGTATCGGCGCGTGTCTTCTTGCAGTGCAAAATTTTGGTGGAGCGGTCACGAATTTGAACGAGTCCGACCCGAATCTTGGTGGAGCGGTCACGAATCCGAACGAGTCCAACCCGATTCAGATGTTCATGAGACGGATCTTTCTGCTAGACTGTAAATCTTCAATTGATTTTGTGATTTTATGGCCCGATTAACCAATTTTTTCTTTATAATTGATTCAGATGGACTTGGAGGAGAAAAATTGATATATTTTCTATTAGCGAGATGGCAAGAGTAGATTAAAATTTTTTATTTTTTTAATAATTACATAATTTTAAGAATTTTTTATGCAATTATATTTACTCTTATATTTACAATATGATATTTTATTAATTTGATATATTATTTAAATTTAATTCACAACGTATCCTAAACGTGTCGTATCCAATTTTTTATAAAAAGAACGTGTCGGCGTATCCGTATCGTGTCGTGTCCGTATTGTGTGTCGTATCGGTGCTTCCTAGGCTGCAGTACCAGAAAGATCTCAGCCGGTACTGCCGTTCAAAATTCCACTGCGCGCTTTTACGCAGAAAACTATGTTTTTCGGCTCAAAAAAATTCACTGAATCCAAATATCATATTTAAATCATCAAATTCCAATCGCCAAATCTTCCAACCATATTCGCTCCTATTTAACTTATTATTTAATTAATTTCGGTTAGACCGGGTATTACAATATGCGCTATATATTAAGCTTGATAACTATCCGTGTTCAACCTCCCTTCCCTTTTTAATTTTTACAACTCCATTTCTGTATAACCTCTCTTCTCTCTCTAAATTCAAAAAATTTCTCTCTTCTTCTTCTCCAATTTCATCCACATCCACTCCAAATTACATACATATTATTAATCCTCATCTAAATCTGTACAAATTTCACTGAACCAATATCTCCAAAATGGCCAGAACAAAAAATGCAAAAAGAGCTAAGGTTGAGGGTGAAAGTTCTGCATTCACTAATTTTTAACCTTAATATGAAAGAAAAAATAAGATTAGACTATCTAAATCAAAATAAAAAATTAAAATTTGAAGATAAAATTTTATAGATAAGATAGATGGATAATAAAATAATAATTTATTAACATGAGTAGGAAAATTGAGAACAACGTAATATATAACGTAGTGCACAATTCAATCGATTGGATAACACAACCAATCAATTGAATTGTGAAAATTCATATTACTTTGAAGACTTAAATCGACTGGGTAACACAACCAATCGATTGAATTGTGAGACCTCATATTGCTTTGAAGCCTTCAATCGATTAGGTAACATGAACAATCGATTGAATTAGAAAAAATCCACATTCTAATCATAATTATCGTTCAATCGATTGTGTCAAAATTACAATCGATTGATTTTTGAGAAAACCATACTAGCATCTAACATTCAATCGATTATTGTATGGAAACCTGAATTCCAGTTGATTGAATTATAGGAAATCTGAAATTCAATCGATTGTTTTATTAATCCAATTGATTGATTTTATAAGAAATACGATTTCACAACTCTATACGGATGTAAGGGATCAAAGATAAAATTTTTAATCAATTAGGATTATCAAAAAATTATTACGATTAATGGAAGATCTAATGTGTTATTGTTTTTGTTTTTTATTATGATAGATGAATGATAAAATAATGATTTATAAAATAAAAAATAAATTTTATAATTAAATAATATATAAGAGATTAATTTGTAATTAAAATTAGATAAAGACTATTTTACAGTTATTAAAAAACTTAAAAGACATGTTTTGTTATGGGACCATTTAATGATCCAAATGTTCTGAACCCTCAAAAAGACGTTATTAAAAACCAATTTAACAGAAGCTTATCATCCTTTAGATAAGACATTAAACTTTAAAAAAGTTTGAAATTATTGAATATTGTACAAAAATAAAATTAAAAAAACTACATTTTACAAAATTTGACAATATAATAGGTAAACATTAAGTCAAGTCTAAATTACTAATAAATATAGGCATAAATTATTTATCTATTTATTTGTTTATATTTATAAATTAGTATATTCTATCACTTTTAGTGAGATAATTTAAATTTTATTTTTCTTAAATATTTCGATTGTGTTTAAAATAGAAATTGAAAGATAAAAAGAGAAGATAGAAACTAAATTAAGTTTATGTATTGTATTTAGTATAAAATGTATAAGACTGAATTATGTCTCAATATTCTATTTGATTTAAAATAAAAATAGAGATTAAAATTATTAAAATTACTAAAATACCCTTATTTATATTTTGATGTTAAAATAAAACCCTAACCCCCTCCTAGTATATGCGCGAACAGCGCCTGAGCAGTGAAGCCAACTTCCCTTCAATCCAGCCGCCGGCAGCATCACTAAGATCGACGTAGAAGACAATACCCTCGAACAAAACGCGTCACTATGTTTCCAACGCTTCTCAATCACACCGATAGAAATTTTCAAAGATCGTATTTTCGATGCCGTTTTTTTCCCCTACATTGGAGGTTGCTACTGTGAGATTAGTGGACCTTGGCTGATGATTTTTTCTCTATGTCTCTTTCTATGTTTTATTATGTGAAACACTCAGATACACAAATACAAACTTTACCCTTATCGTATTGAATTAATAATAATTCTTTCAAAAACAAATTTTTTTTTATCAAATTTTGAAAAATAAAAATTTAAGACAGACGAGCTCCAAAATATGTAAATAAAAATTAATCAAATGTGGGAAGAGCTCATGACAACTAGCCAGAATATTATTCATGAACAAATTTTTTTACTTCAAAAAAATCGATCCAAAAATGATGGATATTCAAAATTCATCCTCAATATCAAATTAGCACAAAATCCAGCAGTAATATCTAGACTTTAAAAGAAAAGAACAATGAGTTAAAATTTGTGACAAATAAAGTGGTAATAAAAAGGAACCACTATTTTCAGAGGAGAAAGAAAATAAGGTTAGAGTTTTACTCTTATTTGTTTGTAGAGGAGTAAAGTTAGAAATTAAAAAATATAACGAAAATAATTTAAAAATAAAATATTATTAAAATTTTAATTTTTAAAAATTTTAATGTTTTGTATCTTTATTTTTCAAATATATTAAAAAAATTAAAATTTTATAGTTCAAAAATAAAATTTTAATTTCAATCTTTAGTTACTAAATATAATATTAAAATTTAATTCCCAATTTCAATCTCAATATTAGTATCGCATACCAAAAGTAGCCGAATATCGCATCCATAAATTAGGAAGTACTTGTATTACAAAGAGATTGCATAATTTTGTAAATTCCGACAATTAATTAAATCATGAAAAACAATTTAAGTTGAAAGTTCAATGAAATGAACAGTGGCAATATTGAGAGAGAGAGAGAGAGAGAGAGAGCGGCAAAAGAAAAGATTGGAATTTTGGAATCAAAGAAAGAAAGAAGCAAAAGTGAGAAGAGGGCAATAATTGAAATTCAAAAATGGTAGGAAGAGGACAAGAATGGAAGTTGGTCAAAGCATGCGTCAATTTTCTTAAAGTGTCATTCAGGAAAAGGACTCAACAAGGACACAAAAATTAAAATAATCCCAAGACTGAAGTTGTTATGTCTTGATGATGATATAATAAATAAATAACTTTGACTAAAATTGTTCAATTCAAATTTCACTTTAATGTATTGTAATATTGTTAGTATAGAATGCTATTAAGATTATTTGACTTTAACTCAAAAAGTTATATAAAAAGAAAATATTTCTCTTTCTTTATTTTTAAGTGTACTTTTTTGCCAAAAATACATATTAAAAATCTAATGCACTTTTAATTAAAGTAAGTATATACGGTATAATTAGAGAAAAAATTAAAAATGAACATTTTTCAATCTAATTAAATGATAAATAATTTTATATAATTGTTTAAAAGTATAACATAAAAAAAATAATACTCACATGCAGTTATTTTTATATGGAAGTAATAGCTGATAATCGTTAAATAATAATTTAATGAAACATGTCAAATTATCTAACAATTTTTAAGTTTTAACTAATAATTTCACATAATAATAACTAATAATTTTTAGCTTGATTCCGGTGAATTGTGAGCAGAATTGGACATAACAGATGTATCATCTATTGGGGTGTAAGAAAATATTATTACTAGTCAGATATCTTGTCATTTTTCTAGAAACGAATTCAAAACTAGTCAAGACATAAAAATCAGTGATTGACAAGGTAAAAAAAAAAAGTTAAATGTGTGAAAAGTAAAGCCTCTAAATAAAATGTGTAAACTAGTTCTCATTAAATCTGTTTTTAATAACTTGCCTATTTACTATCTTAACTTGTACAAAATACTTAAAACAATAGCAAAAAAGTTGATTTCCTTAAAGAAACTATTCTTATAAAGTAAGAAGGATGAGAGGAACTAGATACTTCTAGTGAGATGGAAAATTGTTCAAGTCCCAAAAAGGACAAGTAGGTTAGGAGTTGGTGATGCGGTGATTTGGAATAGAACTCTCATGTTCAAGTGGTAGCGGAGATTTTTGAGAGAGAATTGCTCATTATGAAAAAAAAATTGTATGCTTCTGTAATAACATGAATCTTTTCAAGATGATTTGTGGTCAGTCGATACTTACAAAAGGTGGTCTGTAGAAGGATATTGTCAATTACAAATTAGAGAGTCGCAAGTGAGAGAGACGATGATTCGAGAATTGTCTATGGAACTAGGAGATTGTAGAATGATACGATTTTGGGAGAACAACTAATTATCGAGTGGTGTGCTAAAAGATACGTTTTTAAAACTTTTTTTGTCTCAAATGTAGAGAATCTGTTATAAGAGATTATGTATTCTAAGATGGGTTAGACTTTAGAGTGAATATGAAATTTTTAATTATAGAAAGAGTTATTTCAGTAGAAGTTAAAATTAATAAACCAATTTCATAAAGTTTTACAATCAGTTAAACTAACAATTGACAAAAAAAATATAAAAATTTGATAAAAAATATATTTATTCAACTAACTTTCTTACAAGCTCTTATAAGTGATTTGACGATGAATTTTGTAGGTATTAACAACAATGTCCGAAATAATTAGGAATTATTTTTTTATTATTTTTAGATTTATATGTTATTTTTTATTTTTTATTCCATTTTATTGTGTTAAATTTGTTTTATTTAAAAAAAAAAAAAATTTGTGTACGAGTTTTCACCTCTTAAACTTAGTCTCTATTAAAATATTTTTTTTATATTTTAATTTTTATCCATAACTTAAATGTTAAATTGTTAATTAAAATTTCCTAATAAAATATTAAAGCCACGGGTACTCTGTGTTCTTCATTACTCATGAGCTACTTTGCCACCACCAAAACAAAACAAAGCTCCACTTTCACTTCCTCTTTATCACTTTTATCTTCAGCTATCTCTTCCATTTCTGGGTATTTTCTTTTAATCTTCTTCTTTTATTTCTTTATTTTGTTAAATGTGATCACTTTTTTGTTTTTATTTTCCTTTTTTCAAAGTATGTAATGTAAGTGCATATGTTGTGTTTGTGGAAATGACTGAGCTTAATGTTGTTGTCACTGTTTTTTCAGCAATGAAGTTTGAACCTTTGAAGTGTTGATCTTCTCATTTCACAGAAAAAATGGAGAAGTATGAGATTCTTCAACAGATTGGCAAAGGTTCCTTTGGTTCTGCTCTTCTTGTTAGGCACAGACATGAAAACAGAAAGTAATGTTCATTACTATAACTGTGGTTCAACATATCTTTCTTTTTCTCTATCTTTGAAATAATTTTCAAGCTTCTTCTATAAAATGTGTATGAACTATGAACTAATGTGTAATGTTTGACTATAATGTGATATTTATAAATTAGTTTTAATTTATTTATATTTGTTTCCATTTAAGGTATGTACTCAAGAAGATCAAACTTGCTCGCCAAACTGACAGAACTCGTAGATCTGCTCATCAAGAGGTAACATTCTCATTTTTATTTCTATGGTTTATGGTTGGTTTTGCCACTTTTGTTTGTTTGTTTGTGGATTTTGAATTTGATGAATAGTTCATTTATGTTGTTTAGAATGATACATTTTTTACTTGTTGAGCTTTAAGATGAGTATTATTTATTTAATATCTCATTTGAAATTTTAATGTACCTTATCTGGTTTCCTTTTATATGTCGCTGTCGGTTTCTGGGGTTTAGGGTTTTCCTTTGATATCACATTTGAATTTTAATGTCATGTAGTCCCTTTGTTTTCTTTTATCTGTCATTGTTATTTTTTGGCACATCATTGGTATATTTGGATAAATTGATATAATGATGTTCTCAAAAATGACGCTGACGGTTAAAAGCGAGTAAAGAGTATATTGAGAGTGCAATTCTTTATATTTGTTGGTTTATAGTTGTGTTTTTAAAAGGTGAAAAGATATACTTATGTTGTTCCTCTTTTCGGGGTGTACTAATACTTTTTGTTGTTTCACTAATTATTAAATTGTGCATGCTTTGTTGATTTCTTCTTTTGCAGATGGAACTCATCTCTAAAGTTCGAAATCCATTTATTGTGGAATATAAAGATTCCTGGGTAGAAAAGGTCAGGCTTTTGTTATTATTTCTTTTTTAAAAAATAATTTTTGGAAAAGAAATTCAAATCTTTCTAAATTAGTTGTCTATTGTCTTTTTTGTTTATTTCACTTAAAAGAGTTCCAAGAATGTAAATTTTAACATAAAAAATTCAATGGTGGGGGTACTTATTTCGTTTCAAATGCTGATTTTATATCATACTAATGAGTAATGATGATTTTGTTAATTGAACTAAATTTTATAACACAGAATATAGTTATATAATTCTTGATTGATTTTATGCTTCTGAAATTGGCAAGTTGGCACCTTCACTTCCAGGGTTGCTTTGTATGTATCATCATCGGCTATTGTGAAGGCGGAGATATGTAAGTATTGGTTCATGTCAAATTCCTAAGGAACTATGAACATTTATGCAGACACTACATTTATCTTTCAATTGTTAATAATGCAGTCTTTCTTTGGTTTCTTTGTTGTGACAGGGCTGAAGCTATAAAAAAGTCTAATGGTATTCATTTTTCCGAAGAGGTTGGTCACTCGTTGTGACTTCTTTTACTTACAAGCCTGGTGAACGCTTCCTTCGTATGCAAATGACTTTTTGGAACTTAATTTTAACACATTCTTGTCAACTTTGGCATACAGAAGCTTTGTAAGTGGCTTGTTCAACTGTTGATGGCACTTGATTACTTGCATGCGAATCATATTCTGCACCGTGATGTCAAGGTGAATGATGAATCCTATAATTTCAGTCACGCTGCTAGTTATATGAAATCATTGAGCAACCATGATGATCTTTTTCTCCACATCTGTTGCAGTGTTCAAATATATTCTTGACAAAAGATCAAGATATACGTCTAGGTAATTGATTTCTTCATTCTTTTGACTTCACATGGCATTTAGTCTCGACATCTCTAACTCCGAGCCTTCTTCTGGTATATCTGTTGAGAATATTGATCAGAGAATAATGAGGACTAAGAGAAAAGTATAAACCGAAATTTCCCTAAAAGGCAGAAAATGTTCTGTCATGCATTTGGTGTTAAACCTTATAAAAGTAACAAACTTTTTAACTATCTACTAATCGACTAATATCTCTACTAATGTCCTATCTTATGTTATGTGTGCTGGATGCAGGTGACTTTGGTCTTGCTAAAATGTTGACATGTGATGATCTTGCTTCCTCGGTGAGTGTTACAACCAAGCCATTCTTTTTGTTCACTAGTTTGGTGTATACTTTGATCTTTTTTTTTTCTTTTTTTAAAAAAAGGGGATCTCATTACTGTTCTTGCACTACAATTAGGTTGTCGGGACTCCAAGTTATATGTGTCCGGAGCTTCTTGCTGATATACCTTATGGCTCTAAGTCAGATATCTGGTCTTTAGGTAACATACATTTGTTTTATTCTCATGAGAGATCACATAGACTTATTTACTCTTTTATTCACTTCTTTCTGCATTTCTTTTTCAATTGAAATTGACATTGGTGATAACTTATATTTTTCAGGATGCTGTGTTTATGAAATGGCTGCACATAAGCCAGCTTTCAAAGCTCTTGTAAGTAACTATCTGATCCTGGTAGATATTCACTCTTTTATTCCTCTTCTAACAGAACATTACTCAAATTTGTTTATCCTAAGAAGGGAAATTTGGTGGGGGGTATAGTAACTAATTTGAAGAGTAAACCCTCTATCAGATTCTTGGTAGAAAATATGGAGGACAAAGTCGTCACTCGGGATTTAAAATGACAAGTTTGTCCCCTCACCATTTGAAAATCATGACAAAATGGTGAGAGGCAAATTGATTGTTAAGAAAATGGTGTGGGGGGATTTGTCATTTTTAAAACCTAGGACTATTTTGTCCTCCATGTTTTTTGTTATGGACGAAACTGAGGATTTACTCTAATTTGCAAATCATCAAATATTGTGTTGTTTCATAAATTAATGTCATGTTATGTCTGGGAATTTTCATTTTGGTAATCATCTTGCTCATTCAAGAAGGTAATTTTCATTTATGATATTTGGACCATAAAATAGTTCACTATAATATTTTTTATTTTTTATTTTTGTCTTGTATCTGAGCAGGATATGCAAACATTGATTAATAAAATAAACAAGTCTTTAGTGGCTCCACTACCAACCATGTATTCCAGTCCATTGTGAGATCTCTATTTCCTAAAATATCTAAGCTCTTTATGCACACTATATTTCTTTTACTTGTGTTCTATTTAACTATTATGCTTTTGTATTTTCTTTTGCTGATATCCTATAATCAAACTTCAAGCTGTTGTGGATTTTCTAATTTGTATAAAGCATGTCTACAGCATTCAATTTATTTGATTTTACCTTTCATTAAAAATTAACTGATGATATGGAATTTACTTTGCCATTATACATTTTGGAATGTTATGTTTAGTTTAGTTTCAAGCAATCTTATTTTGTTGAATTCTTGATGAACTTCAAGAGCTAGGTAGATGCATAGAATTGACTTGCATTTTGCTTTTAATCTTGTAATTTACAATCATTATTTGCCACTTGTTTTGTTTACATGATTTGAGTAACTTACAATGACAATTTATATTTCTTCTTCAAGTCGAGGGCTTGTCAAGAGTATGCTGCGGAAAAATCCAGAGCTTAGGCCAAGTGTATGTTTACTGCCTTGACTTCTTAACTGTTACTTTTCATCTTTTAAACTTTGTATTAACTGATGAAAACTGAAAAGTTGAAAATCAAAATATACCCTTGCTTTTGTTTCTCTTATAAGCTGATTGTTTTCCTCCTCATCACCTTTTTTTGACATCAGCTATCAACATCACTTGAATTCTCACATTCGTTTTATAAAGCTTAGAAAAGGATTTTACATGATAATTTGAGGTTTTAATGCTAAATATTCAGGTTTAAAAGATGTCCTACATACATTTCATGAAATGCACTGCTATATTTTGTGATGTTGTTCATTCCTTGTTTATGCACATTCTACTTAGTTGACTACTTAATTTTATTTGATGTAATTCAAGGTTAAATTTCTCTCATCCCTATAGTTTCGTTCAATTTTTTTGTTAGGTCCTATAATTTGGAAGTTTGTAATCAAGTTTCTAAATTGTATAAAAATTTTTATATTGATTTTTGTAATTTTAACATTTCTAGTTGAGTCCCTAAAGTAGTATAATTTACACATTTTTTCTAAATACAAACTGAGTTAAGTTATAGGGACTTTTAGAGTAATTAAACCTATATTTGATACAAATTAACTGTAGTTTATTTTATCAGGCTGCAGAGTTACTAAATCATCCACATCTTCAGCCTTATATTCATAAAATTCACCTGAAACTCAATACCCCAAGAAGAAGTACTTTTCCCTTCCAGTGGCATGATTCGAGTTACTTAAGGAGAAACCGCTTTTTCGAGCCAGAATCTGTTTCTACTATTTCAGACAGACACAAAAGATTATCCTTTAGCAATGACAGAGCTTTGAATCCTAGTATTTCTGGAACTGAAGTAGGTTCTCTCTGTTCTGCTCAAAGAGCACAAGGATCCTTCACTTATTCAAAAGAGAGATTGTATGATCTTTCTATTGGTTGTGTCCGGGAAGAGTTGAATGCTAACAAGTCGAAAGCAGCAAAGTTCTCTGCTTTCGACAGGACACCAAGATCGCAAGCAGGGAAGATTTCCACCCCGAGACGGCCGATAATACCATCAATATCACATACTAGCTCCAAGCGTGATTCAGTAAGTTCAAAAGCATTCTTACAATTTATAGAACCAAATTGAACCTTGACTCTATTTGTTCTCCATGCTTTTTAATTTAATCTGAACACTTATATCCAAGTCATATTATCAGGTGAAAAATTCTATCATCTTTTGATTTAATGTTAATGTCTTGTAGAGCTAATTTGCCGTTTGCTATTGATATCAGCTACCAGCATCTCCGGCCGCAAAGTTCGCCCCACCAACTCGACGAGCATCTCTTCCACTTCTTACACCTTCAACTGGAGTCATGGCAACAGCTACCCCTTACAGAGCCAGCATTGGCCTTCTAAGAAGCCTGGACTCACCAGATATTTCTGTCAATGCACCACGAATCGACAAGATGGCAGAGTTCCCTCTAGCATCCTGCGAGGGCAATCATTTCTTCCCTGTTCGTGGCACCTCATCAACGTCGGCTCATTGCTCATCTAGCTCCCCCGGTAGCGCCGAATGCTCATTCACAAAAGACAAGTGTACAGTCCAAGTTGTGGACAAGGCCAGTGTCCCTACTATTACCACTGGTGTTAATAGCACTCCAGCTCCGGTCTCTCACGGCAGCGAATGCTCTGAGCCTGGGGCAACCATTGTTTCAAGCCATTCCTCGGCTGACTCTCGTCAGCGCAGGTTCGACACCTCGTCGTACCAGCAGCGCGCGGAGGCGTTGGAAGGGTTGCTGGAGTTCAGTGCAAGGCTCCTACAGCAACAGAGGTTTGAAGAGCTTGGTGTGTTGTTGAAACCATTTGGACCTGAGAAGGTTTCACCAAGGGAAACAGCTATTTGGTTGACTAAGAGCTTCAAAGAAACTGCGGCATAAGGTTTCTTTTCTAATGCAAACTCTTATGATAATTAACCAGGGACAGTATATATTAATTAATGTAGTTCTACTTAATGACATTAGAGTTAATGGTAAGATTAGATCCTAGATCCTAATCATATATATAAGTGTAGGCACTTTCTTAGATGTAATCACTTTTATTTGGTTATTTTGCAGTAGTAGTTTGAACTTTGAAGGTGATGATTATCTCAATCTCACCAATAGATCAAGTTAACATGTTCACTTTTTCTACCTGTGAAAGAAAAAAGTCACTATTTTTATGCTTGATCTCCATGCAAATAAAACAATACAACTTTTACGTACACAAAAAATAGGCGTGACGTGTGTGTAACACCCAAAAGCACCTCTAAGAATTTCTTAAAATCTATACCTCTATAATACCTATAATAAAGTGAGTATTTTAATTATGGGAGGTGAAGTAGAGACCCATGATAGAATTAAATGCATTAAATTGTTGAAAATCGTTAGTAGTTATTAAGAAAATGTTTCGCATTAAATTGCATTATAATTTGATAAAGTATAGAGATTCAGAGACAGGATTTGTCATCTAGCACTGTTGAAACAAAGGATACCAGACCAAAGAGGGAAACAGAAACATCAACAACAAAGTTTATGAAATTGATTAAATGAATGACGTTACTACATCCTATCATATATAAAAATCTCACCGTTTTATGAGTCTTTTTAAGTCTTCTTTTTGTCTATAATCACTTGTTCGTCGCATCTGTTTATTATTCTCACCTCTAACTATTTGTCCATCTTTCATTTAATTCATTATTTTCATAGAATATTCTAGTAGCCTTTTTTCTATTTCTACAAACCACTTTTATTATTTTTTAAGAATGGGTGTTATTTTAATTTTCTTTTTCATATCTTCATTTTTTAATCTACTGATACACATACCACTTGTTTCGAAGATTATTTGAAACGATGATTTAGGCTTAAATGTGAGGTCTACACTTTTTGTGAGGTAGCATCCGACTTATTCTTGCGCTGAAATGCCACCATCTAAGTTTCTCGTGAGGTGGGAAGGAGTTATACTTACAAGAAACTATAATATTTAAGTTAGCAAGGATTTTAGGCAAGCTTTTAGTAGTATTAGAACGTGAATATACCTGAGAAATGTCAATATATTTATAGTAGAATTGATAACCACCTTTTTAAATTAGTTTTACCTTTATTGATAGATGACCGTTCCCTTTATCTTAAAAATTTATTTGAATTTATTTTTTAAGTGAGATAGAGATAGTAGTACATAGTAGCATTTTTTTCTATTTCTACAAACCACTTTCATTATTTTTTAACAATGGGTGTCTTTCTAATTTTCTCTCTCATATCCTTATATCTTAATCTATTGATGCACATACTATTCATTTACGAAAATTAAGGTAGAGAAATCGAGATTTTAGTTAAATTGAAAAAGTAAATTAAGTATGTAAAGTATAAAATCACAAAAATTATCATATCTATTATAATTTTTTTTTAGTTAATAGATTGGACAACCCCCAATTCTAGCTTACACACTCACACACACAAAATTCCTCCAATGCTCCTGTTCTATACAATATAAACTTACTCTTAAGATTTAAATGGGCTTTTTTGAAAAAGAACAAAAAGAGCGAGAGACCAGACATAGTGCTTAAATAGGAGACAAAGAATTGAAGGCCCAATCAGAGAAACACAAAATCCACCTTGGAGCCCAGCCCATTACTTAGAGGCCCAAACCTTGGATCACGTGAGAGTGTTCCTCTGGTATCACTCTCTGCAACTGTTTCAAACAGAAACAGGACACGGCAATGGAAGAAGAAGAAGCAGCAGCAGAAATCCTACAACTTCACGAGCTTCACCATTCCGACCTCATTCTCTTATCTTCTTCAAATCCAACTTCAAATAATGCCTCTTCTTCATTCGATGAGGACCTTCTTCGCAAAACGAGCTCAGTAATGGAAGCCCTAGGGCCCATGGGCCCAGGCCTGTTGGCCGTTACGGGCGTCCCCAACGCCTCCGAGCTCCGCTCCGAACTTCTCCGTCTTGCTCCCAAGCTCGCCCTTCTCCACCGCGACACACGTAAACGTGTTCTCAAGGTGCTGAAAATGTTTATTTTTAATTTCAAGTAGAAACAAATCTAAATCAATTTCTATAATAAATAACCTTGCACTGAAGGATGATTCAGAAAAATGCAGTGCCATATGTTGATTGAGTTTGGAAAAATCGAAATGTTCATTAATTAGTGGGCTTTTTTTAGTTTTTGCATGTATAAAATAAATTAAATTGCATATATGGGTCCTTTTTTTGTTACTAAGTAAATCGCGGGAGGTAGACGCGTTTTAATGTGTGTCCAATAAAGTCAGCCACCTGTAACGATTCTAGCTCAAATTTGTTATGCTCATTTACACGTAAATCGAAGCATGTTACCCCGATTTATTGAACAAATGGAAATATCTAAAGGAATGCCACAATTCTCTCACATCATAAAGAGGGACTGCAACATATTTTGAAGGTCACTATCAATTATCAAAACCCTCGGTCAGCCGCTATTGAAGAAGAGAGACCACCATTGTGGAGAAGAAGAGTGGAAATTGGAGGGAGAGAAGAGAAGAATCGCTGCTGTTGAAAGGAAAAGGGTGTTGGTTCTCGCAGAAAAGAAGTCAAAACAGTCAGAAAATGGACGAAGCAGATCAGTTATATCGACTAAACGGCATTGCTCATATTGCAGGATACATTGACAAAGAGGTTTGTTGAAGTTTTTGCTTTAGTTACGTAATTTTAGCATTTTGTTTTCTAATTTCAGCATTAGAATATATTGTACTGAAACAGGATAAATGTAGGTTTTTAGTAGAAGATTTGTTGACTAATTTAGAATCTCTAATTAGGATTTTGTGTGAATGTTAAATTGTTGGATTCTAGCAGTAGAGAAACTGAAACTCTTTTTAGTGGCAGGATGCATTTACGAAGAGGTTGCTCGAATTTGTTGTTCATTTTTAAGTGATTTTTGCAGATTCATTTGTGTAGTTAAATTTATCGTCTATGTTAGTTGATTCTATATATTATATTGAAATAGGATGAAGTAGGTTTTTGGTAAATTATTGTTGGTCAATAATTACTCTTGCTAGTTTAAATAAATTTGTTCAAATAATCATGAGTGTATTACGGTGATTGTCGAGTTCCAATTTGTTTTTGTTTTTTCTCAGCCAACCCGTTGCATTTCAAGTGTTCGTCGGCAGCAAAATATGAAATTGCATGATCGTGTCATCCCCTACCTGAAAGTTGCTGGTCTAGAGCAGGTGGCAAGGCTTAATGCACATTGGTTTAAGCTTGATGAGCCTCTCATTAGTGCATTTGTTGAACGTTGGCGTCCGGAGACGCACACATTTCATATGCCGTTTGGTGAGTGTACGGTCACTTTACAGGACGTTTCATACCAGCTCGGTCTTCCGATTGATGGCGAGGCAGTCAGTGGATGCCTTTCTGATTTTGAGCAGCTTATGGAGGGTGGGAAACCAGCATGGACTTGGTTCCAGGAGCTGTTTGGTGAGCTTCCTCCTGCCAAGTGTATCAATAAGTTTACTGTGACATACAAGTGGTTCCAAACGAGGTTTGAGGTGCTTCCAGATAATGCGTCGGAGGATACGGTTAGGATGTATGCTCGGGCCTATATTATGGTGCTACTGTCATCCCAGCTGTTTGGAGACAAATCTGGGACTCGAGTTCACATCCGGTGGTTGCCTTTCGTTGCTCGCTTAGAGGAGTTGGGCCGATATAGTTGGGGATCATCTACATTAGCTTGGTTGTACCGTTGCTTGTGCCGTGTTGCTAACCGCAATGTGGTTAAGCTCGCTGGTCCATTAACATTGCTCCAATCTTGGATTTTCTGGCGTTTCCCCACATTGCGGCCTCATGGGTTCAACACGTTCACTTGGCCATTGGCGTCAAGGTAATAATGATTAAATACTATTTGTATTTTGTTTTGTTGTTTCCTCTTATGCTTTGTTACAGTATTTTAAATGCCTATTGAGTTGCATTTTTAGGTGGGCGAAGTATATTCCTTCACTTGATCAGAGAGCCCCTCGAGTGTTGCAGTTGAGGCTCAAGCTCGATAAGTTGAGACCCGATGATGTAAGTGGATGTTAGGTTTTAAGTTATTACCTCAGATTTTATTCCCTAAATATTATAGTAAGTTACTTAAGTTGACATGATAAACCTTTTTCCAGTTTCTGTGGATGCCATATGCTGTGCCTGATGTACTTGAGATTGCGGCGGTGGATGCCCTGGACCAGAGACACCAGGTTTTATGGAGGTCGACGACATCTTTGATATACTTTGCCGTTATTGAGTGGCATCAAGTGGATCGGGTCTTGCCACAGCTCGGTGGGGTCCAACATCGGCCACACAAGGCCCTTGACATAGATTCTCTTATGGCAAAGGATGGTAGAGGAGGAGACCGCTGGTTCCCCAATGTCTTTGCCACCTGGCACCAACATTGGAACAATAGGTTTGATAATGTGCTCCGTTTTCAAATTGTTCCTAACCCAGGCCCATCAGTAGATTACCTCAATTGGTGGTTCAGGATAGCTCGGAGGTTCCTTTCACCAGAACACTTACTTGTAGATCCTAGGGTAGCTGGGATTCCTCAGGATGCAAGACCAAGAGACGAGAGGGCTGCCCCCGCGATGGTGGAGGCCCCGGATGTCCCCGATAGGCGTAGCATTGAGCGTCGTGCACGTGTTGGCACTCGTACATCTCAGCGCAACTATGGTGGACGACAACCTCGAAGAGGGAGAGGAGGCGGCAGAGTTGGGAGAGGAGGTGAGCTAGGCAGCGATGAAGGCAGAGGTGATGGAGGAGGAGGGGGAAGTGGTTCTGGAGGTAGCTATATGCTGGGTTCGAGTTGCCGGGATCCCGTGTGTAGTGATTGACTCACAAACTTTTGCTCAGGAATGCCAATTATTCGTAGATGTAGCACATCCGTCAAAGGGATTGATGGTTCCACTAAGACAGCTATTG
Organism: Arachis stenosperma; assembly: GCF_014773155.1. Taxonomy (NCBI): domain Eukaryota; kingdom Viridiplantae; phylum Streptophyta; class Magnoliopsida; order Fabales; family Fabaceae; genus Arachis; species Arachis stenosperma. The sequence continues at coordinate 12,597,338 of NC_080378.1, forward strand.
GACCTTGCTACAAAAAGTTCCCTCTCTAGTTTCCTTAATTTTACTTTTGTGGTGAATCGCAGCAAAAAAGAACTCAAACATTATGATTTAAGTTTACTTCTAAGTGTGTCTAGGTCAATTAAGGTTATTCTGCAATAGTATGCGACTTCTCTTTTTTATATTGAGAGTGAAAAATCGTTTCTGGCAATTGGGGTTAATAGTTCGTTCAGTAATTGCCACATGTTGTTGGGTTTACAGAAAAAAGCTAGGAATCCTTTTACCTGTGTCGATTTATTAAAGCAATTTGTTTATTGTTGGGTCATGTGTTTATCTTAAAATCTATAAACCCTCTTGCCTGTAGCCATTTATGTGTAACAGGATGGTAAGGTTTATTAAGACTCATGGCAGGCCTTCAAGTATCACAGGTTTGTTCAACAATCGCTATTATGGAGTAAAATGGGCATCAAATTTTGAGCTGGAATCTCTACAGGTTATTGGATTTATTGAACAATGCTAAAACTCCACCTGTAGCAATTTTCATAATAATAATAATAAAAGTCATATACGTATGTGTTTTCTGATTAGAAGAATCTATTTAGTGGGTATTTAATTTATTTTATTTATGTAAAAATTACTTGGGGAAAATGAAAGCTACTAAGTTTTTCATTATGCATAAATTTAGATTGAGAATTTTTACTCTGATAATTGCTAAATCGAAGTCTTGATATATTTTGAACTGTGATGATTTGAAGGAAAAAAGAATGCAATTGTTATATAGTTTGATTAATGTCATTATTGCGTCTATGGCTTGTGAAATTTGTTTAGGTAATATCGAAAAATTTTCAATATGCATAAATCTGAATGGAGTTTAGGCTTACAATTAGCTTATTCATATTTTGTGAGTGTGCTCATTGTGATTGCATTGCATGCTTTTTTTAGGAACACAACTTGGGCAGTGATGTTCCTTTGAGAAATCCAGATAGGAGTGTGTCCTCCTTTGCTATGAATCTCAAATATGCCAAAGCTCCGGGAGCATTGACCACGACTGATCAATTACATTCCGAAGCGTATCCTCAAGATGTCGAGGAAGCATCTGCAGAATGTAATGATATGGAGTTTAAGAATCTAGGGAGTACTTTCAAAGAGTTAGGGCTTTGCATGATGGAGGTGGGACTTTGCCTTGCTCGAATATGTGATAAGGCTATCGGGAGCAATGAGTTGGAGCAGAGCCTCTTGGAATCCTGTGCAGCGAAGGGGCGGCTTATACATTACCATTCGCGTTTGGACAGCTTCCTCCTGAAAGAAGTTGAGAAGACCGGCGCGGCAGGTAAAAGAAAAGCTAAAAATAACAAGAGGGACCCGGGTAGCTGCGTTATGAATGTGCAGAAATCATTACAAGGATCATCAGAGTCGAATTCAATTGCTCGCGATGATCATAATTCATGTGGAATTCATTCAAATTTGTGGCAGCAGTGGCATTATGATTATGGTATATTCACTGTTCTGACAGCTCCTTTCTTTCTTTGGGCATCATATTCGGATCCAGCCAAAACAGAACATGTATTTACTGATTCATGTTTTGATGAATGTCCATCGCCAACCGGGCATAGCTGCTTGCAAATTTATGATCCAAATAAGAAGAGGATCTTCATGGTGAAGGCCCCTCCTGACAGTTTCATTATTCAGGTCGGGGAATCTGCCGATATAATCTCTAAGGGGAAGCTTCGCGCAACCTTGCATGCCGTTCATAGGCCTGTGAAGTTTAACAATTTGAGCAGGGAAACTTTTGTTGTGTTTCTGCAGCCTGCATGGACCAAAACATTATCTACTGCAGATTATTCTCATGCAAAGTTGATGAAGGAATATAATGATGATGAACAGGTTGGGGAGGATAGATATAAACAACTGAGCTGCGAATTTCAGAAAATCGTCCCCCCACTTTCATCGAGGTTGAAGGATGGAATGACTTTTGCTGAGTTCTCGCGCGAAACAACAAAGCAGTATTATGGTGGTAGTGGTTTGCAATCAAACAAATGATGGTTTCTGGTTTGTCTTGTTTCAATATTGTATACCATCTGAAAGAAGTTGATAGATTTTGGGGAAGTTAACCTTTTATTCTTCATGAATTTCAGTAATTTTTTTCAAAAGAATTTTCACAAATTTGCAGAGTTAAACAATAGAGGACTGAATATCATTTAAGAGAATGGCATGAAATTGGGGAGTTGCATAGCTTAACACATATAAAACTATATTTCTGTTAATTTTTGTATGGATCTCTAGAAGAATAATTTCTTCTTTTACAGAAATCAGCATAAGAATGACCTTATCCTGCAAGTAAATTAATGGTTTATTTTCTTGAATTTCTAATATATTTGCATTGCAAGGTTCTAGCCCATTCTCTATTTCTCTTGAATTGACTCCAAAGCTTAAGCTTAATAAAAGTCCTACTTATATAAACAAAGCATGCAACAACCCATTAGTGAGCAACAACCCATTAGTGAGCGATAAAATCTTAAATGAAATTTAGTATTGCGGCGGATTAGTCCTTGTCTCCTTGGCATGGTAAGTTGGAAAATACTGTAGGAATTAAAAAAGAATATAAATATAAGAGTATCCTAAATTGGAGCTACATAGCCCATTTAGTCACATTACTATCTCCTAATTGGCTATATTTTATCCTTCTCCTTGGACACAAGTTTGTTTTTGCCATTGGCATAGAAATGAACACTAATAATGCTATCATATGTCATGTATTAGGGTGATTTAATGGCCTAAATAACATAACTTTACATTAATAACTTCTATTAAATTTATACTATTTATCAAAGTTTGGAAGATTAGACTAGTAATTGAATAAGTAAAACTGGAGTTTCAAAATTTAAAAATTCAACTAAAGTTTTATTAGAGTTGAACGGTATAAAATAAAATAATATATTATATATTCTCATAATTTTTTTTAAATTAATTTTTAGCTGTTTTTCCATAATAAAAAATTTCTGTTCAACTAATTCATTAGTTTTTGACCAATTTTTTAATTGGTTTTTTAATCTGAACCAAATCAACCAGATGATTAATCCGGTTCAATTTGATTTTCAGAACAATCCTATTTATTTAATAATTGAAAATAAATGTGCATGTATATGCTGTGTATGCGTGGAGGGGCCATCTTCACCTTTGGTAAATGAAGAAGACAAAGAGAGATACGTTTGAGTTGAAAAGAAAAAGGAAGGGTAAAAATAAACTTAAAAAGAAAAAAAGAGAAGAAAAAGAAAACCTACTTTCACTTTATGAACAACTTAGCTTCTAGGAGTATCTTAGGTTTGATGATGAGAAAGCTCAATCTCTTATTTGAAGAGTGTAAACTACTATATTTTAGTTGCTTAATAATTAATATGTTTATTAGTAGTAAAATTAGATTAACTTTTTCTCACATAATTTTGGTTAGAAAACAAATAAATAACTACAACTTTTTGGTTGCATCAAAGTATGATTTGTACAATCTATGTACGAATGAAACTTTAGCCTTTAGGTATTAGATTTCGCTTTCTCATTGCTAGTGGTCTAAAAGGGTGACCAAAATTGACTTCAAAAAGTGAGGGAAAAAGAAAAAATAACTGAGAGGAGAGATGATAAACCATTCTCACCATAACATCAAGAAAGCACATTTGAATTGCAATTGAAATCCAGGGAGTAATCATCATGGAGGAAATGAGGCAAAAGGAATAAAGTTATTACCTTTTGTCAGTAATAAATGAAGAATCAGAACAAAAAATATACACTAATTATTAGTTAACAAAACCATAAAGTTAAGGCTGGTATATATTGTTTATTTCTCATCACTCACTTTTTGTTTGTTTTTCGATCACGATATTTCTTAATTAGAGATGTCAAAGATTAATTTGTTGTGCATCAAAATTCTATTTAAGAATTTTTCGTTGGTCAATAAATTGTTACATGCACAAATTGAAATTCGAACTTCTAACACTTACTTAAATGAACTATTAACTACTAAGTTTATTTATATAAGTACCTAATTGATACAAAATATCTAGATAGGTTTTTATTTCTTTTTAAACATTAAGTGACTAATATAATTCATTTTTTTTCGTTTGGTATTCAAAATACTAGTAAGGGGAGACATATCAATTAGTAATGGTAAATTTAATAGCTTTTAATTACAAATTTTTATCTATTTAAATTAGTTTAAGAAAAAGTCTAAGGAACTAGTAATTTTATTAAATTTTAATCAGTATGTAACTAGCAAAAGAAGAATAAGTAATCCCATACCATTGGATAAAATCTCACACCATTAAAAATATCATTAATGACTACTTGATGACTACAAATCACAAAAATTACTAACCCCTAGCACTTCTCTTAGTTTAATCTAAGACCCATGAAAAATTTTTGGATAATAAAAAATATCTTTGTGCATATTCAACCAACAAAAAATTTAATGATTTCAGGAGAATTTAAATTCGTCACTATAAAAAGTCATGAATTACATATTAGATACTCTAATTATTTGTGTCAACTTCAATTGGTGACTAATATAAAATATCAATCCAATCAGGGAGTTAGTATATATCAACCAACTTCAACTAAAACACACACATAAATTTATTCATTAACAAATTTTTTAAAATTACACTTTTATCTCTTATCACTTCTTTTTTATCATGTTTAGTTTTTAATGTTCTTTTATGTTTATTTCTTCCAATTATTGGCTAATTTTTAAATTAATAATTTACTAAATTGATGTTAGCTACTTTTTCATAAAATTTTAATCTTTATATTTATATATTAATGTTATAAACCCATAAAAATGAAAGGGTCATATCTTTTTTCTATGATATAAATTTACTTATATATATATATATATATATATATATATATATATATATATATATATATATATATCAATCTAGTTAAGCCAATAATTTAAGTATGATATCAAATCCTAATTCTAGTAATTATTAAATATTGAATATATATTGTGTTTGATTTGAATTTCTGAATCCTTTAAAGTACACCCCATCATTAAAAACTTATCAACTACCTAAGGAGAAATGACATTAACATATGGTATTTTTCAATTTTTATACAAACAATAAGGTAGTGTTTGTTTGCAGAGACTAGAATTGATACTGGGGAACAAGGACTCAGTATTGTGTTTGTTGAGGTAGAGACTAGCACTGAAAATTGTGTCTCTGTCTCAATAATTTGAGTATTTCAGTGCTTCAAAAATTTGGGGACACTAGAAACTGGGACAAAGACAGAACTTCAACCAATTCTTTTATCACTAAAATACCCCTAATGTAATTATGTAATGCCAACATTACCCTTTGCAAATCTCAAATTAGGGCTCGAGTATATTGCCAGCCACTCGAGGACATCTTCTCTTTCTTGCTTGAAGGAGGTGCTGATCGGCGTCCAGAGTGAAAGGAGAAGCCACCGCGCCGGACGAAGAACTTGAAGGTAAGCCGTTGGCATTTCCCACGTCCTCTTCCGAGCCTTCCATTTTGGTGATGTGTTGTTGCTTCCTCACAGATTTGGTGGTCCGACGAAGCTACTGGAGGGAAGCTTCGGTGTCGGTGTGGAGGCCATCTGGGAGTTGTTGCGAGCACAGCTTCGTGTATCCAGGTTAGTTAAGCTCGTTTTCTTTGATCTGGGTTGTGGTGTCTTCAATTGGTGTGTTATCCAGTTCGTATGAAGGGGTTCGGTTGTGAATCATTTTGTGGCTTATGCTCTGTTTGTGGTTTACTGGGTTTGGGAAGTGGGAGAAGAAGGTTGAAGTGGAGTGAATGATTTATTTACTGTTTAGGGGTCCTGAAAAAGGCATAGTAAGAATTGAACATAGAGGATTATTCATTGAAACAAGTTGTGTAGAAGGTTAACCACCACAAATTGCATGGTCAATTCGAATTTATGCATGTGTTCAGTGTTTATCTAATTCATGAATGCAATTGAAAGACAGTGCACGTTGTATATAACAAATAGAATCCATTTTTTATGTTGTAATTAGGTTTTCATAGTTCGTGACAACTGACAATGTATGAAGTTGTGTCCATGGTTGTGATGTGTTTTTTTTTTGTGAATCTGATGCTATGTTTGTAGTTAGGGAAGAAATGAAATGAATGACAGAATCCTAATTGAGAAACTGTCATTGCTTTGTTGTCAACCATGCTTTTCGTAAAAATCCCAATGCCCAAACTGCATACTCCCTGTAAAGTTTTGTCTTTCATATTCTTGAAGTTAATAAAAATGTATGGTAACCATTTGTTAAGAAGAAAGCACGTGATTAATAAATAAATGGTAAGGAAAATTCTGAAGTTGTGTAATTAGTTATGTATAGAGGAACACTACTTTTATTCTTGCAATTGATAATTTTGTATATCCTCTTATACTTTTCCCTCTCTATTTCGTTGTTTTAAGCTGATTGACTGGTTTAAGAGACTATCTACCCTAGGTCAGGTTCTGCATCATGAGTTTAGTTTTGTTTCTATTTTTAAATGATAGTAAATAATCGAAATGTATGCCAATTTCTCTAATATTTTGACCTGAAAGGATTTTTAGTAAGTAGGTTAGCTACCGTTCATGTGTAATAGATAATTTTGAGCATGATTGTATGGTAATATTACTCACAGTTGAATGTGCATGCAAATTACGTGATTAATTGTATTGTTGGTAGTTTATAGTTAGTTTAAGAGTGTAAACAATGTTTTACTTTCTATTTTATTTTCTCTGAGACCTTAAAATTTGCGCATAGAAATATTTTATTATTGAGCAGCCATTCCCTGTTTGGGATTTATTAAGAGTTGTTTGGAAAGTTTATGCCTTTTTTTTATGAAACGATTTTGCTAGGAAGAAATGGATCGGTCGGAAATTATTAAGCGATGCGTGTCTTTTTATGAAGAGACGAGATCCAACCATGAAGAAAGAATGTTGTTCTTTGTGCTTACGCTGTTTGTTTACTTTAGGGGTAGAACTAGTGGCCGACTATCGTTAGGGGGAAGAATGAATAGTAGAATTAGACGTGAGGCCTTAGAGCGTATTGTTGGTGAGGGTGATAGGAATTGTATCTGGGAGTTGAGAATGAACACAAATGCCTTTGCTAACTTGTGTGAGTTGCTGCAAGTTCAGGGAGGACTTATAGAGGATAGTCATGTAAGCCTGCCGGAGCAGGTTGCGACCTTTTTAAATATCTTAGCGCATCACAAGAAAAACCGTAGTCTACAGGTTAGATTTTGTAGGTCCGGCGAGACAGTTAGCAGGTATTTTAATAAAGTTTTGAAGGCTGTAATACGGATTCAAGGGATGTTGTTCGCGAAGGCTACACCAGTTGCCAAGGACTGTGTTGACCCGACATGGCGAAGGTTTAACGTAGACCTTATTCGATGTTCTGTGTGATTGATGTTTATCTGATGGATTCTCTATCTGAATATGATAGCTTTCTATGGATGGTAGGGTTGCTTGGGAGCATTAGATGGCACTTACATAGAGGTGACAGTCCCGGAGTCTGAGAAGGCAAGGTACCGCACAAGAAAGGGTAAAATATGCACCAACATGTTAGGAGTGTGTAACCGGGAGATGGGTTTTGTGTACGTACTCAGTGGATGGGAGGGTTCGGCATCTGATTCACGAGTGCTTCGCGATGCAATAACTCGTCGTAATAGTCTTAAGATACCCCACGGTAATTCTGCCATGTCTAGAGTTAAGTATATACAACTAGATTGAGTTCATGATAGCTATCCTCTTACGTTGTTTGCGTTATTTGTGCATAGGTAATTACTATTTAGTTGATGCTGGCTACACAAATGGTCCGGGGTTTCTTGCACCGTATAGAGGGACTCGATATTATGTAAGAGAGTGGGCCCAGGGAGCACGTGCACCGCGCAACTACCAAGAATATTTTAACCGGGTACACTCGTCTGCAAGGAATATCATTGAGCGATGCTTTGGTTTGCTGAAGAAGCGCTGGTCCATCTTAAGGAGCCCTAGCTTTTATCCCGTAAAGACGCAATTTCAAATAATTATTGCCTGTTGTTTGCTGCAAAATTTCATTCGAAAGAGTATGAAAATGGACCCGGAGGAGGAAGGTAGCATTTTGAAACTTGTAACGGTGCTCGTAACCCACAATCACAAAACCGGTCTCCCGTTATGTTCCCGCTTCCGTACGTACCACTTGTTGATCTACGACTTGAGGAAGCCATTACTAACCACCCTACACATTTAACAGTAACTGAAACAATTTTAATGTACTTCACACAACATATAACAGAAGCAGACGACTCACATATGAAACAACCAACGATGATTCAAATGAAACACATGCAGAATTGTAACACAAATTTTTTGGTTGCAATATCATGTCTCTGTACCAGTTCTTATGATTTTTTAAAAAACAGCAACAACGTTTCTTAGCACAGTTTCAGCATCCACACATACTATATCATCAACACTGCTGTATACTTGTATGCCAGGTTCCACTAATTCAGAAATTGTTAACTGAATCACCATTCAGAAACGGTAGGTTACATTATAACAACATTCAATACGGTCAACCACTTACAATCACCATCATGTAACAAGACAGGAACAAATCCTTTGTAGGAGGGTCTATTATTAGTCACCAAAACATTTCCACTTTGCGCAATTACAATGTCTATACAGTTTCTACAAGATAGTTTGCATAAACACTCCCAACTATATACAACAACAAATTAATACACAGGCACACACAAAAAGGCTCTTGCTAACAACTGCACTACGAACAATTGCTACGAAGCAAAAGGGACAAACTCATTGAAACCACAAATTTTATAATTCTAAAAAACTTAATACATACAAAAATTCAAGGCATGCAGTGTGCCTAGTGCATTATCTAGGTAAATTACTTGCTACTACACTTAGCAGTAAAGTATGGTCACAGAACAGTCCCTACTCTGAATTGCATTAAATTGCAAGACAATTACATGAACCAACAGAACCAAGTACAGGATACATCTTATGAGGATCTTTCAACTACAGCAAAACGGGCTAACAGCTACTTTTGTTGCAAACATGTCACAAAGAATTACAAGCAAAATTCTACAATAACTTGCATTTCAATTGTTAACTGTGTCACCTCTCATTTGGCAAAGTTCAAATAAAAAAATTTGACTACACATCAACACTGTATGATGAGTGATTAAACCAGGAAGATGGTTAAGTGGACAAATAAATCAATAACTCAAATTTAACAGGTTATTTAACTGATAAAAGGTTAATTTTTTCATACTTGCTGGAACATGTACCTGTTTAATTAACCTCACTTCTCCTCTCAGCAGAGATAATATTCGCCAGCAGAAATCCAATTTCACAGTCCAACATACATACACGAAATACCATTGGAAGACATATCTGAGCAAGTTTTCACAGCAACTCCTGAGAAATGCATTCACTCAATAATTCAATTTCTAAATTCTATCCTATTTTTGGCAAATTGTTGACAGGTCTGAACAGAGAAGCCGAAATTAAATATCAAGTAGTTAACGTTTCTGAGAAACGAGCAAAACATAAAAGACAGGAATGCAAGCAAAAGGTACCTCACAAACGGCGACGACCTTGGGCACAGCTACGGCTCCGTCGCGACGCACACCCTCAACTTTCTATTCGGCAGCGGCGGCTCAAAACAATTGGCGCTTCCGGGTCCACCCAGCCGAACCCCGCAACACTCCCCACGGGCCGTCGTCGATCGGACGCAACACCGGTGAAAACCTGAGGTCCAAGCGGCAGGGGCTCCGGATCCAGCCTCAGTTGCCCGCAGAGGAGAGCAGGAACGGTGGCTACCAGGAGAAAGGGGTGAGGGTTGGCCACTATCGAAAACGAAATCGTTTTTGGGGGGAGGTGGAGGGTTAGGGTTCTTTGCTGATATTAAAAGGCATTTTAGTAAGTTTCCAAATTTAGTCTTCAACTTTTACTTCAAACCAAACACGATACTGGGACATAACTCAGTCTTGTACACCATCACACCAAACACAATACTATACTTATTTTTGTCTCTGTCTCTTGGTCTCTGTCTCTCTGTCTCAGTCTTGCAAACAAACGCTACCTAAGAGACAAAGTAATCTCACCCTAATTTTCTAGCTATTTAGATTTTAGACTAAAGAGAAACACAATGATTAAACTCTAGATCACATAACATAACATAATTATAGAGATTCTGGTAACATATTATGAATCAATATAGTCAAAAAGAAAATATTATAAATCGATTTTTTCTAGAGATTTATAATATTATGTAAATAAAAAAAGGTAGTAAATACTGTAAATTAAAGTGTATATAAAAATAAGAAACAAGAGGTGCTGATGAGTGATGACGTATGCATATATGCACGCGAATTTTGGCGCATGTCCCCTTCAGGAAACACAGCTTTTGTGCCCAAATCAGAGTAATTAAGAAAAAATAAACAAAATCATAAATTATGATAATAAATAATAAATAATAATATGATTTTGTTTTGGACTTACTTGCTAACAATATGTCGGGCATGGATGTTGCCAAGACCTACTGTTACAACTTACACCATCATTCAGCTCTCTACTCTCAAACCCTATTATTAGTCTTCTTCACTTCTGACAGATAATAATAATAATAATAATAATAATAATAATAATAATAATAATAATAATAATAATAATAATAATAATAATAATAAAATAACTATTAAAATTTATTATTTTTAATTATTAATCTAATTTTTTTAGTTTATTAATTCAATAATATATTTTAACCCAAATTTTTAAATATTTATAGTTAATTAATAACTAAAAATAATAAATTTTAATATTTTTTAATATTTATTATTATTATTATTATTATTATTATTATTATTATTATTATTATTTTAATTTCTTCTTTAATGTAATGTCAGAGCTTCAGCTTCTTCTTCCTCTTTCAAAGAGGAGCAAGTATCATTATATTTTCTCTTTAATGTAAATTGTTTATTTATTTATTTCCATCAAAGGTAAATTGTTACATCCTCCTTTTTCTTTTTAGCAATCTTATTAATATGTAGTTCAGAAAAACAAATATTTTTAAAATAAATTTTATGAATTTTAAATGTTCACTAAATTTAATTAAATAATCATAATATGGTTGGTATGTATTTTTAATTTGCTGTTTGGTCAGCTCCTTAAATCACATCTAATTTCACGTCATGTATTGTAACTTATTTGTTATTACTATTTTATTTTCAGAGGGGTAAAAAGTCCTATATATATAATATTGTAAATTATTATGTCATATATATAACATGCATGCATGGCAATAAGAAAATAAATTTTCTTAATGGTGACATTGATCCAGAGTCATAGATACGCAGATTGATCAAAGTACATACATGAGAGTCCGGTAAATATGTCTTGTCTCTCAATGACATAAATGTCACCAAATTTCTTGCTATGCCCCTGCACAAAATCCCCCCCTATGCTATACTATACCCACTAGCTACTCCCTAGTAGTGTAAAATAAATTATACATAAATTAAACTACTTCATATGGCGCAAATTATTTTCTATATTGAGTGGAAATAACTCAAATAAGTATATTTTAAATTTATAGACGATAAAAATGTTAATCTCAAATATGATTGTTTGATTTAGAATGTAAGAATTAGATTTTTTTAATTTCTGAAAAATAAAAATCGAAAAGTCCATCCGATTACATATTTTGATAAAAAAAACACATTCGTAATTAATACTGTTGAATTATACACTGTTTTCATTCATAATAAAATATTTGAGTCTTTACGTGATGCTTCTATGTTATTATCTAACTAGTCATTTTAATTCAATTAATTTTCATATTTAAATATTTGAAATGAAATTTTTTATTTATTTAAATAATTTTTTATTTTTAATTTTAAATTATTTTTAAAAAATATGTTGTTTTGCATTTCTCACCATTTCATATTTACTGTGTGTGAAATTGAAATAGAAAAAATCTATTTTTTATTTTTGCAGACAATGAATAAAAAATTGTGAGATAATATACAAAAAATATATTTTTTTTAAAATAAAATAAAATGAAAAATAAAAAATATTTAAATAAATAAAAAACCCTATTTAAATGGCATGGTTAATGTAAATGTTAAAAAATATGTGAAAGAACATATGACAGTACTTTTTTCACCTTTGCAGTAAGTGAAGGGTTCTTGACAAAGTACTTGGATCACATGGTGTATGTTTGACTATTTCTTAGACCCTTTCACAGTTCCACTCACTTTTAATTTTAACATTTGTTGACCATGCATTACCATTGCTTTTTAAACATTATCATTTAGAACTTCTCATTCCGGAAATATCATATATATTTTTATTACAAAGTGTATGTAGAGCAAAAAAGTTGAGATTAAAGTTATTTTATTTGGTTAAGAGTGGTATGATACTTGAATATTTTAAGCACAAAATGTATATTATTAGTACGAAAATATTTAATAATAAAAAAATTAACCAAAAATTAACTCCTAGAATTTATCTTATTTTATATTTATTAATTATTATAATAATTAATAAATACTAAATAAAATAAATTTTGATTAATTTTTTGTTTTCATAGTATTATCGTTATTAGTATATATATTGTTCCTATAATAAGAAGAGGTGCCATAATCAATTGAATTAGCAACATAAAATTTTTTTTTATCAAAAGGTTTCAATCTAAAAATCGAAATAAAGAATAAAATATGGGAACTAATTGAAAAAGATGGAGAAGTCGCTTCTAATTCAGCAAATATAGTGAGGGTGGCTAAATCTTATTTCCAGAAAATTTTTACGGCTACCAACCAAGCTAATCCAGAAATATTTTTTGAAAATTTTAGATCTACGATTACAACAAATATGAATCCTAGGCTAGTGAGACTAATTTCACTTAAAAAGACTAAAAGAACTATGTTTAGTGTTTGCACTCAAAGTGTTTCGGAGATGATGGATTTACAGCCAAATTTTATCAATTTTTTGGGATATCATAAGTAATGATATGCACAGGGCTGTTTGTAGTTTCTTTGGAGGTGGAAGAATTTTAAAAAATTTCAACCACACATAGATCTATTTAATATCCAAGATACCAGAAATATGTCACAGGTCAAATCTATTAGTCTTTCATCAATCTTTTACAAGATTATATCAAAAGTACTTGTTCATACACTACAATCGTTTGTGAATAACATTGTGAGTACTAATCAAAGTGCTTTCTTGAAAAGAAGGTTAATAGCTCATGAGTACATGCATTATTTTAAGTAAAAAAGATCAGGCGAATGAAATGACTTTAAAACTGGATATAAGCAAGGTCTACGATAGAGTGGAGTGGTGTTTTTTGTGGTTCATTATGGAGAGGATGGGCTTTGATACTAGATGGATAACATGGATCAAAGAACTGGTTTCTACTGTTTCTTATTCTGTACTTGTGGAGGGTCAACCTTTTGAATTTTTTAGGCCAACTAGAGGTATCCGTCAAGGGGATCCGCTATCACCATATCTTTTTTATGTGCAAAAGGATTTTCCTTTCTACTACACAGGGCAGAGCAAAACAGGATTATTCAAGAAATTCAGATTCACAAAAGAAGTTCGGCTGTTAACCACATTCTCTTTGTAGATGACTGCATTTTAATCTGTAAATCATCAGAAGAATCATGTGCTAATATCCTGACTCTACTCTATGACTATGAGATAGTTAGCGGATAAAAAGTCAATTTAAACAAGTCAACAATCTTTTTTAGTCATAACACTCCGCTCCACATTAAACATCAACTAGCAGGTCTGAATATTGGCCATATAGGGCCCAAGATAAATACCTATAGGCCTCTCATCAACTGTACAAAGATTCAAAAAAGTCACTTTTGGAGTCATCAAAGACAAAGTACAAAAAAGGTACAATTTTAGAAGAGAAATCTATTGTCAGCAGGTGAAAGACACGCCCTAATTAAGGTTGTTAAAGAAGCAGTCCCTGTGTATATTCTATCTTGTTTTGAGCTACCTAATTTATTTTTAGATGAGATTCACATGATTTTAACACAATTTTGGTGGGAGTAGAGAGGCACTGAAAGGAGAATGTCATAGATTAGTTGGGACAAAATCACAAGACCTAAAAAAGAAAAAGGATTAGATTTTAAAGACCTACATGTACAAAATTTAGCTCTGTTTGAAAAATAATTTTGGAGATTAGCTGTTAATCCTAACACACAACTCAACAAAATATTAAAGAGTAAGTATTTTAGATATAAGTCTTCTTTGATTGCACGCAAAAGGGCTAACCCTTTCTGGGGCTAGCGAAATCTCTTAGAGGGTAGAAAAGTGGTAGAAAAAGGATTGTTATGGAGTATAGGGCCAAGAGATGATGCTAATATTTGGCAAGATGGCTTTGTGGAGTGGTGGATCCAGGTACCTACCTGCAATCATGCAAAACCCAAAAAGTTGGAAGAAAATTTGGGGTTTACAGTTACCAACAAAGATTAAAATCTTTTTGTGGAGAGCTGTACATGAAAGATTACCTGTAACTGAGTCTCATCCACCAGCGTTTTCAGTTGACTCCATCTTTGTGTCCCAGATGTAGATTAATCCCGAAAACCATCATCTACTGTCTTCGATGGTGCGGCCCTACTCAAGAGGTATGTGGAGCAGTTGATTTGAAGACGGTGCCGCCATTGCAAAGTGGTTCCTCTTTTGTGGAGCATGCAGTGGATCTAGGTACTATTAGGTGCTGAAAGTGGAAGAAAAGGTGACGACGCCCTCAACATCTTAGTTGCTCTTTGTTGGGTATTGTGAAAAGCATGTAATAAAGAAGTGTTTAAAAATGAGAAGAATGTCCAACAAATTTCGAACTCAATAAGAAAGATTTGTCAAGAGATGAATAGAAGACAAATTTTCTAATTTTCTACCGTATTTTTCTTTCTTTAGTTTATTGGTTATTACTGTAGCCACTTATAATTTCAATTGGGAGAATACCACTGCTATTTTTTTACTCTAACATTAGATTTTATATCACTTTTTTAAAGTAATACAATTACCTTCACTTAAAAAAAACACCATAAATATTATTTAAAGTTATTTAAAATTAAGATTATGTTATTATTTTTATCTATAAAAGTGTAAAAATTAAAATTGATAAATTTATTTATATAAATAAGATTAATTTTGTATCTATAATAGATAATTTTTATGTAATAAAAATACACAAATGTTAATTTTATTTATTAGTAGATTTGTAATTATTTAAAATTTATGAATAAAAATAATAATTCATTCATCTTTTATAAATATAAAACTATTTTTTTTACATAATTTCGTTTATAAATATATTTACCAATATTTTTATATTTTGTTGAAAAATGAATTAATAGCTTACTCGTGAAGTAAACTCTTGCAAGGAACGTTTTTATGGATTCGTTCATTGATTATTGGTGGATAATATATTAATAAGTATTCTCACCCTAAATTAAGCTCAAAATAACCCTCTTCCTTCTTCCATTAATTCTATACATACGCATATGACTCAATCTAAATTTAGCTACTTCTATATACAAAGAAAAATAGTTGTGCAATTCATTTAATCATTTCTATGTGTATTAAAAATAAATTAAAATAAAAGTCAACTTTCTAAATATATATACAAACGAGGAAGTGAAAAATCATGAAAATAAGTTATATATTATATTAGTTTATATAAAAAGAAATATTGCATTTTCTTAAACCTTTAAGTCGTCATAGTTATCAAATTTGAAATGAATCGACTAGGCCAATTATAAAATTGGTGAATCGGTTGCCTCCTGTTTAGTTCAGGTTAACATCAGAATAAACCAACTTAATTGGTTGAGTGAATAATTCATTTGTCCGTTTAAATAAATGTTAGAATCTGAATTTTATTTTATATGTAATAATTTATTGGCTAATAACAAATTTTAAATAAAATTTAGATCCGCAACAAATTAGTTCTTAACATTTCGAATTGAAAGAATAACACGAGCAAAAAAAATCATTAGAACTCAATTTGCAATCAATTTGATCGAAGACATTTAAATTTGTTGACAATCGGTGCAAACCAGCCAAATTTAAGTTAATTAAAATTATTATTGAACCGAGCCGGTCGATAAACCTTGAACAATGCATTCGATTCTTTTTTTTAAGGAGGGTGGATTACGATAATTTTCAACTTTACACAGTATAACTAATATTTTTGTCCGTGAAATTACGGGTATATTTAGACTAAAATTAACTATAATAAAATATAACAAAAATATCTAAAATGTTTAATTGTAATATAGAGTAAAAATAATAAATAAATAAAAATAACAAATAGTAGTAATAAAAAAAATATGTTATTTTAAATTAAAAAAATTAATACAATATTTGTTGTGCTACTCAAAGCATGCTCTTTTTTGTTGTAAATAAAGATTTTTAACCCCTTCTTACTTCGAATACGAGATATAGCAACATAAAGTTGTCTGCGACTAAACACAGATTTAGGAAGATACACTCCAACATTACTAAAAAATTGTCCTTAATTTTTATTGATGGTCATGGCATATGAGACAACAATAGAAAATTATCTCCTGTCCAATTTGAAAGGCCATGGTGATTAAGAAGAAGACATGCACATGCGTGGGATTAAGACCTTTTTGGAACTATTCTGAATATTGAGTATGAGGGTCTTCACTTAATCTGCTTTAACTACGGCAAGTATGGACATCTATCGAATTTATGTTTGGAGCTATTGGAGATGGTGGAAAGTTTTCAAGGAGGTCTGGTTATTGAAGAAGAAGGACAGAAGCAGGCTAATCTGAATCCCGAAATTGTGGGCCAGTTTAGTGAGACTCAATGGAATCAATCACATCCCGACATTAAAAAATATAATCAGGAAGCTCCACAATTTGGGCCGTGGATGATGGTTCAGTGACCAATGAAGAAAAAATATGAGAAGAAAGTGCTTAACAACAAGGGACCTTATGTTGACGAAGAAGATTTCTCCAAGTGGGAAAAGAAGGATTATGTGCAAGACAACAATAATAGGAAAGGATCCAGGTTTGATGTTCTGGCAGAGGAAATCATGTAGGATATGGTTGTGCAGAAGAATCACATGGAGAGCTTTGCAAAGGAAACCATGCTAGTTGTGCTGGCTATATCTAAATCGGAGGCCCAGAAGAATAATGGGCCACCCCCAATTTCTCCCAAGAAAGTGTTGAAAGTTGGAGCGGGAAAAAACTCGCAGGGTACCAATAAAGGCCATGCTATCAAACTTGGGCCCAATGTCAAAGGAAATTTTTCCAAGGCTAAGAATAAGGCTAATGAAAGCAATCTCCCCTTAGCGGATATCTCTAGAACTAAGGCGCAGAAAACCGTCTCCTCATCTAGGAATACGGAGAGGGCGGCTATGGAAATGGCCATGCTTAAAGACATGAGGCAGCTAAATAAACCGCAAATAGAAGAATTTGAGGCTGCTAGAATGGTGAAAGAGATGTTCGATGCTCACACCGTGAGAAATGGATTCTTAAAGTAGGTTCCAACGGGCATCCATGATCCGTCGTCCTCAAAGGTGAATTTTAGGCGTCATCCTTCTCTTTCGGCCACCACTCCTCATCATTCGAATGGGGATCTAGCTAAACACACGCAAGTTGCTGCTAAATTTGTTGCTGTTAGTTCTGTGACTCTAGCGAGCAGAGTTGGGTGTTCCTAAGTTTGGGTCCCTAAAGATCTCCCCTTTTTCGTTTAGTTTATTTTTATGACTATTATAATCTGGAATTATAGATGTGTTGTAGGAAATACCTTTCCTTCTCTAATTAAAGACTTGAGAAGAGAGTTCCATGCTAGTTTCTTTATTTTACTTGAGACCTATGTGAGTGGGGACAGAGGTGTTGATATCCGTAAAATGATGGTCTTTGATGGAGTCTTTGTCGAAGAGGCAAGAGGTCATGTTGGTGGTATTTGGTGCTTGTAGGACACTAATATTTGGAAAGTAGATGTGATGGACCAATGTTCACAGGTTATTCATATGAAGGCCTCGACAGGTAATCATAATCTCTGGATTCTTTCGGCAGTGTATGGTAGCCCTTAGAGAATTAATTGAAAGGGACTTTGGGACAATATTCGTTTGTTTAGAAGGAGTAATAACCTTCCATGGTGCCTCGTTGAAGATTTCAACACATTCCTTCTTGATTTCAAGCGTAGGGGGGTTTTTTAATCAGAGCAGAGGTGCTTGTCAGGACTTCCAATCGTGTGTTAATGATTGTGAGTTAATTGAGTTGCCTTTTGTTGGGTCCCCTTTTACTTGAAAAAGGAGAAATCTCTTAGAGAGGCTTGATAGAGGTTTATGTAATTTGGATTGGCAAATTGCTTTTCCAAAAGCTTTTATCAAACACCTTCCCTACCTTAAATCCAATCACGCTCCATTATGTCTGTGAGCCCGAGTAACAAGTATAGCTCTTATCTTGAGAATTTACAATGTGTCTTATGAAAAGAATATGAAAAAATTCTACCCCAAAAAAAGATGATCTGGTTCCAGAATTCTAGATGCATTTGGCTGGAATTCAAAGACCGGAATACTAAATACTTTCATGGCACCACTCTCGCTAGAAGAAGAAGAAATAAAGTTCTCTCCCTTCAAGATAGTGGTAATTGGATTTCAGATAAGTCATGCTTAGAGAATATGGCTACTGAGTTTTATATTAAGCTTTATAGTGATGACATTATTGCTGTGAACTATATTTTCAAAAATGCTTTTTCTCCTCTGGATCATGGTTCAATAGCTATGTTGGATGCACCTTTAACAACTAGAGAGATCAAAGATTCCATTTTCAGCATCGGAAGAATGAAAGCGCCGAGAATTAATGGCTTCTAAGCCATTTTTTATCAAAGTAAGTGGGATCTGGTTGGGCCCAATCTTTGTAGGTTGTTGTTTTGTATCTTTGAAGACCCCTTGAAAGTATCTGAGATTAATGAAACCTTGATCACCCTAATTCTGAAAGTTGAGTTGGCGACCAATCTCAAATAGATGCGTCCGATAAGTCTGTGCAATGTCTCTTACAAGGATGCGACTAAAATCTTTTCTACGAGATTAAGAAAAGTTATGGAGCATTTGGTTTCTCCTACACAATTTAATTTTATTTCTGGAAGACATACTTCAAACAATATCATCATGGCTCAAGAGGTGATATATTTTATCAGGAATAAAAAAGGTCGGATGGCAATAAAGATCAATATTGAGAAAGCTTATGATAGACTTAAATAGAGTTTCATCAGAGATACCCTAATTGATATTGATTTTTCTCAGCACTTCGTCGAATTGGTTTGTGCTTGCATCACTACTCCAAGAATGAGACTTCTCTGGAATGGGGAGGTGCTCGAGGAATTTTCCTCCTCTAGAGGTATTCGCTAAAGAGACACAATTTCTCCTTATATATTTGTTCTATGTATGGAGCGTTTGTCTCAACTAATCAATACGGCAGTTGGTCATGGGTTCTGGAAACCTATCCATCTGAAGAAGGATAGTCCCTGCCTCTCCCATGTTTTCTTTGCAGATGATTTTATTATTTTTGTAGAGGTTAATATGCAGTAAGCTGACATTATCAATCAGGTGCTTGAAGCTTTCTGTAGCAGTTCTGGTCAGAAAGTTAATAATGAAAAGACCCAGTTTTTTTCTCTCATAATGTGGGCAATAATGTTAGAGAAGGTATTAGTGAAGCTCTCCAGTATACAAAAATGGATGACTTAGAGAAATATCTTGGCATTCCTATCCTTTACAATAGAAGAACAAAAGACATCTTTAATGGGATAATCAGCAGGATCAATCTTCGACTTAGTAGCTGGAAAGTCTCTTCTCTGTCTCTAGCAAGATGAACTACCCTGGTGAAATCTGTCATTTCTTCTATTACTAGTTGTAATATGCAAACTACTAGTTTACCTATTGCTACTTGTAATGAGATTGATCGTAAATGCAGGAACTTTTTTCTAGGGAGAGACGGTTAACACGAAAAAGGTGCACCTGCTCAACTGGAGGGAGATCAACAAGCTTAAAAATTCAGGAGGGTTAGGTATTCGTCATGCTAAAGACCTCAATTGCCTTTATGATAAAGGCTGGGTGGGGACTTATTGAAAGGCCCGATGCTCTTCGAACTAAAATCCTCCGCTTGAAGTATAAGTGCAGTAGTAGTATTATACCAAGAGTGGAAAGAAGAAGTTGTGAATTTAATATGTGGAAGGGCATTTGCAAAGCATGGAGTGATATGAAATGTAATACAATATGACACATTGGATATGGGTCTTAGAATCAAATTCTGGAAACATTGATAGCTGCCAACCTTGGATAGCTTGCAAAATCATACAACTTAGGTAATGACTAGTTTGAACTTGGATGCCTCCCTGATGGACTTTTTGAATGTTTCAGGTGAATGGGACGGTGAGAAAC
Source organism: Arachis stenosperma (assembly GCF_014773155.1). Lineage (NCBI taxonomy): Eukaryota > Viridiplantae > Streptophyta > Magnoliopsida > Fabales > Fabaceae > Arachis > Arachis stenosperma. The sequence goes on from NC_080378.1 coordinate 12,617,754, forward strand.
TGAAGGATACTCTTCCTTTGGGTATAGTTCAGAAAATTATGGCTATGTCACTGCCTTCACCTTGGAAGGATGTTGATCATGTAGCTTGGGATCAAACTTCGGATGGAGCTTTTAGTCTTCGAACAACGTACCAAAGCATTATTGAGGATCCAAAAACGCCAAATCGTACCTTCAATCTGATTTAGAATTGGAATGGGCCTGAGTGTATCCGCACCCTTCTCTGGCTAATGGCGCAGGAGGGTATTCTCACTAATTCAGAACGAAGACAAAGACATATAACAAATTCAGCCTTGTGCACCAGATGTAACTGTAATGAGGGAAGTGTTCTTCATGTCATTTGTGATTGCTATGTAGCCAAAGGAACTTGGCAGTTGTTGAACCCTCACATTTATAAAGACGACTTCTTGACTACTAATACGAAAGAGTGAATCAATACTAATCTATCTAAAGATCGGAGGTGGCCCTGCTTATTTGGGATTGCAAACTCTTCCTTGTGGTATTTCTGGAATAAGTGGGTTTTTGAAGGCAAAGCCAATGCTCTGAAAACTATGTATGACTCTGTTCAAGCTCGTTGGGTGGAAATTGATAGAATTTGGAGAAACAACATCTACCCCAAAAAAGACCCCAATCTAACTGATGTCTTGATTCGGTGGCTTCTTCCGCCAGAAACAATGATTAAAATGAATGTGGATGGCTCCTACTTTAGCCATAACAATAATGCTACCTGTGGAAGAGTGTTTCAAGATCACCTGGACAGATTCGTTAAAGCTTTTGCTTGTAATTTGGGGAGATGCTCTATTATGCAAGCAGAACTTTGGGCTATCACTACAACAATTCCTTAAGATAGCGACGGTTATTTTGCGGCGGTTTTGTGAAATCACCGCGAAAAGACAAACTGCGGCACATATAGCGGCGGTTAGAGATTGGGGCTGCAATTAGGTCGACATTTAGCGGCGGTTTGTTGCCGGTTCGGTTTGCATTTCATGGCATCTTTTCGAAAACCGCCGCGATATGTCTGCCGGTGACTTCTTGTTAGGCATTTTGCGACGGTTACGTTTAAACTGCCACAAAATACGTGTTACCACAGATTGCACTGTTCTCTTTAGAAATAACTATTTGGGTATAATCTAGTTAAGTGAAGACTACTATCTGAAGCTATATATGTTTAAATCATTGTTACTTAAACTCGTAACACTTTTTCTACATTCGTTTTACGATAAAAAATTCACAAGTTACTTGTAACCTTTATATGTTAACTCATGTGAACAAATTTACCACTAAGATTTTCTTGATTATGTTATTGGCATTTAAAAATTGTATTCAATCATGGATGTAAAAGAAGAAAATAAAAACAAACTCTGATATTTATAAAGTTAAAATAAAGTTCTAGAGAGCATAAATCAAAGTTACTCCTCTTTGAAGTTATGCCTTACTAAACCTAAACCAAGAATAAACCTGTACAACTGCGACCAAAATAATTAAACTAAGGAAATCAGCGTAACTGTTATAATGAAAGATCAAAATTTCTCTCCAACATCGTATTGACCTGGCAAAAAATACTCTGTTATGAATCTATGGGCTTCACGTTTCAGAGGATCTGATATTTCATCTCCATACCATGGCATCTTATTCAGATCAAAGCACCTTTTCTTAACATGTACATCATCTTGTTTATCTTGTTGGTCTTCTAAAGTTTCATCCTCTTCATCCGGAACCTTATTCAGATCAAACTGCATGGATCTATTGATTGTGACAGAGGATACATCATCTTAAATGTCTTCTGAATCAGACTCTTCTCTGTCTAGACTGTCAGGAACTATCTCTCCGAAATATTCAGGTACGATTGAAAATATCAACATGCACATAACAGAATGAGTATACATAGAAGGAATTGAGAACTCTGGAGTCATTAAATATTGACTTAGAAAAACAACCAAACTACAAGATGCTAAGACAATTTTAAAACTAAACACAACTTTTCGACAATTACCATCACCCTTGTTTGTAGTTTGGGCAATTTTCTTAAACAGAAACTCTGTAGCAATTGTTGTGCTTGTAGAGGATGACGAAAAGTCCTCATTTTTCATTGATCCTGTTCCACTGTCATATTATGTTCACTATTATTTTCAAAACGTATCACTAGTGAAATTATATTGCGTAATACATAGCAAGATTATAAAAAATGCAACCCTAAGAAAAACAATAACTGTAGAAGGAATAAAGATTTAACATAAACTAACTTTTTCGTATTAAAATCGTTGAAAGAACCAAAAAGTCTGCTTTTACTCATGGGAATTCACAATAACACAAATATTTAACTGAAAAAAAAAACTACACAAGTATAAAGTAACCAAAGAAAATAACGTACAACGCTGAGTTTATTTAACTTAGTTTATAATAGAAAGATCATTTTTAAATTACATTAAAATGCTTCATACAAAGCATTACGCGACATCATCAAAATTCTCTGAGGGATTTTCTCTGAGGTCTTCCATATCTTCCTCCCTTGTCAATAGTAAATCTCCAAGTCACCTTCCGCTGACATGTTCAACCCTGGCTGTGGAGAAAAACCAACTTCAGCTTCTTCATTCTCTTCTCCCATGTCATACAAATCCCTTGGTTTCACATGAACTACAACACTCCATTCCTTAGCTACTTCATCCTCCACATAGTATACAAGCTGAGCTTCTGATGCCAATATGTACGATTCATCTTCTTCATGATTACCAGTGTGTATTGGACGAGAGAAATTAATGCTGGTAAGCCCCAAATGGTCTTGTTTGATGCCTCTACTGGTAGTGGTATTAGCCCAAACACATTTGAACAACAACACTGTGAAGGAACAGCTGTAATTCAATTCAATTATGTCTACAATTTTTTCGTAATACGGAACACCACCAACAACCACTCTATTGTCACGCATGCTTGCATAACTTCTTGTATTAGATGATACATATACTCCACTATTTTGTGTTTTCATCCCGTTTTCCTTTGTTAAAGTTCTAAACTTGTATCCATTAACATTGTACGCCCCAAAATGTCTGGCCTGAATCATGGGACCACACGCAAGCAACTGCAGGTCTTTCGATTGAAGCGTACTTTCCATAAGAACCTGGAACCACATAACATTCATGCTTTATTTTAAAATCAGTTTTCATATAGTACTAATTCCAGACTAAAAAAACAGTGGTCAAGTTAATATTCTGTCAACCTGATGATTGAACCACCGAGAAAATTTTGCATGGACGACACTATTTACCTTAGCTTGCGACCTTGTCTGATGACGCAAGCTTCGCTTTGTCTTTTCCCTAAATGTACTTTATTGGAGAGAAGAAAATTAGTCCAACTAGTCACTGGGAGAAAAGAGTTATATTGGTGTTTTAGAAATACATGCGTATACTTACTCAAGGAACGGAACTACGGCATCGCAGTTGACTAGCACATGACAATGAGCTTGATGTTTTTCCATTGGAGTGAGTTCGAAATGCGAAACAGCCCCTAATGCTTTTCCAATAGCTGGGAACATACTTTCCCCTGAATTATGAAGAACGTCGACAGGCTCATCATCAACTCGCCCTGGTCGGTTGATTCTAGTCTCAATATTATCCAAATACCTAGAACAGAAAGTCAGGATTTTCTCAGATAAATAGCCTTCTGCAATTGAGCCTTCCGGTTGTGCCCGATTACGAACATATTGCTTCAAATGTCCTAAATACCTTTTCTATAAATACAATAAAACGCTCAGTATATACACAATTAATTGATGTGAATGTACTAAAGGGGTTTATCCCACAAAGTTCTCAGAAAAATGATGACAAATTTGCAATTACATTGGACATCGGACTCGGAAGTGCATTCTTCACCAAAATTGGGAGTAATTGTTCCATCAGAATATGACAGTCATGACTTTTCAACCCAAATAACTTGCGCTATCGTAAATCAACACAACGAGCAACATTGCTAGAGTAACCATCTAGAAAGACCACATTCTGCAAAGTCTTCAGGAGTACATCCCTCTGTGAATTCGACATCACAAATATTGCAGAAGGATATTTACCACCTTCCCCCGGCCATAATTCAGGCCTTATACCCATGCATTATAAATCTCTGCGAGCTTTAATATTATCTTTTGATTTGCCGCTATCATTTAAGATAGTGAAGACCACTTGTTTCATAGGTGTTATAAACAAATAAGGACTTATGAGGAAAATCTTCAGCATCACCCGCAAGGAATAGATAAAAATGCTTGGAAAAAGTTCGTTGACTATCGCCTGAATGAAGAAACACAGTTAAGCCTTGGTATATTTTATTATTTCCACATAAAAAAAACATGTGTATACATAGTAATTCCTTTCCATTTTATATTCATCATAACTTTCTTATTTGCATTTGTTTTGTTATTTGTTCATAGAAAAAGTGTAAACAGAACAATTTAAATCGGAGCAAACAACTTTACACACATACTGGGGGCTCCAAAACTTTGGCAAGAAAAAAAGACGAAGTGGTAATAAGTCATCATTTGCATTAAGATTTTGATTAAGCTTCTTGAAAAATGTTGTTGTTGTTTACTAAATTGTGTCAATATCAACGATATAGGAGAGAGAGCAAGGAAGGCCCGTTAGTAGGGAGAGTTGTTTATCATGACTCATAAGAAAAAAGATAGCTCGTATATCCACCCCGATGCACGTGTTGTTAGTGTAAGTCATGTTTGAAAATTTGAAGCAATATATAGCTTACTGTATATATCGTGCTACTGTTAACTTCTTCCTTTCCAATGTTGTATATTTGTAAGAAGCAATTCCGAATGTTGAGAGGTAGGATGGATCCTCTAAGCACTTTTCACAGAATGACTCGCTAGCACAAGTTCTCGGAAAGGAGCACCCAGGACGAGTTCGTGCCTTAGGTGCTGGACCATGTCCCACCCAAGTCTTTGGTAACACTGCTGGACAACCGTCGGGTTCTGCAGAGGATAAGAGGATGATTGCAGAATTGACGGCTAAGCTAGAAGAAGAGCGGGCGAAGAGACAGTCAATACATAAGGTCTTGGGATATGTAGTCCAACAGTTAGGAGACAATTTGTCAATTGAGATTGTTGAAGAGCTGGCTTTTGTGGGCGGTACACCAGACTCGTCATGCGCAGGGCCATCTTCATCTGGAAATCACGACCCGCAACAAAAATTTTGAATTTCAATTAATGGTCTTGGATATCTTTTACATTTAAGTTGGTTTAGTACGTTAGGCTTATTTTATCCAACTTGAGCATTCTTACTTTATTTTGGATGATATTATGGCAATTTCGTTATATATGTTATGTTTGCATATATTTAATTTGGTTTGTTATGTTAATTGAGCTGTTTTACTTGGTTTAAATATGTTTAAATTAGTTAAAAAGTAAAAAAATTAAGTTTAATAAACGTTCTTTGTCAAAATAGGCAAAATAATAGAAAATCTAAAATTTTAATGGAAAATTTGAATTTGGCGGCGGTTTTGAAACCGCCGCAAAACTATAAATTTTTTTCTTACTATGGCGGTTAATAACAGTCGCCAAACCCAAATTGCATTTTGCGGTGGTTATTCCAGTGGTTGACTAAAATCGCCGCAATCCGTTTTGCCGCGCCCTATCTTCCGGCGTTTTCAGGAACCACCGTGAAATGTTTTACGGCGGTTCAAAACCGCCGCCGCTAAACAGCTCCAGGAACCGCCGCTAAATGGCGTTTTTGTTGTAGTGTATTGTCAAAAAGGCTACAACTTGCTATAACTAATAGTTTGCATAATATTTTGGTTGAATCTGATTTTCTGATGGCTTTGAGTTTTGTAAGAGAAGGGTACCCCAACTCCCACCCTTGTGCCCCTTATAAAAGATATTTGGATCCAAGTGAGTCGTGTTCAACATATCGACTGGAGACATGCTCTGCGTGAAGCCAACTCAGGGGCTGACATTCTTACATTGAAAGGCCAGGAGCTTATTCATGGCCTTCATGTGTTTGACTATCCCACTTCTGAAATAAAAATCACCGTTGTGTCTGGATGGAATAGGAAGCTTTAGACTAAGAGGATCAGGCTAGTCTTGGTTTTCCTTTATTAGGTGTCTCTGTTGTTTTGCTTGCTTTTGTTCTGTTTTCTTTTGCTTCTTGGAGTCCTTAACCCTTCTTTCTCACAAAAAAAATAAAAAAATTAATATTCGAACTAATTAAGGATAAATACAATCAAGTTTTATTCTATCAGATCAAATTACCTATTGAAAACAAGAACTAATATAATCAGTTCATATTGATTTTAATCGAATAATTGAGTTATCTATACTCGCTTATGCCCCTGGTATAAGAAGTAATAATAATCGCTTGGCTAACTCATACCTTGTGATATTATGTCTATTTTATTTAAGGTTTAATTACTCTGCAGGTCCCTATAATTTTTCTAAATTTTTAATTAGGTCCCTATAATTTTTTCTTTTCAACTGAGTCCCTATACTATTTATTTTTTTCAATTAAGTCCCCACCGTTACAAAAAATCTAAAATAATAGAATATTCTGTTAAAAAATTGAATATTCTAAACTAAGTGTATTAAACTTAATTAGGACATTTGCATATTTTCTAAATTTCAAAATCATCCTTTTTTTCTCGTCTTCAATGTTTCTTCAGTACCAATTCATTCTATAATATAATCCTTTACCATTGTCCTGTTTCCACCACCAATCCCTGCCGAAATCACCGCCATTAATGCCACTCTTCCTCTTTTGATTCCCACTCTCCACACTCACCCCATCCGACAAGATGCTACCTTTCTCCAACCCCACCTCCGGTGAAGTCTCTGCTGCTGCCGGAGATGCATCTGAATCCAAAACCCTCATTGCCACAAAACTTTTCATCTTTTGATTTCCACTCGCCACACTCTCCACCATCGAACTATGATTACACTCTTCATCACCACTGCCCGCCACTACCATAACTACCACAGTGAACTTCCTCCTCCTTCACCCTGGCAATCCCAAAATCTCCAATTTTAACCCTAAATTCAGAATCTAACAAAATATTTTTCGGTTTAATGTCATCGTGAATCACTGGAGGGACACAACAATGGTGCAAGTACACTAACCCTTTGGCCACCAAAATGACAACGTCGAAGCGCATTTTCAAGATCATAATATAAGCTCGGGACACTTGATGTGCCATTTTTGGCCGTGCATCGTGCACTATCGTCGCGTTGGGTGGTTCTGCCGCTACAGACATCACCTTCTTCCTTAGTTGATTCTGTTCCTCACCACGTACAATCGCTGGGATTTAGAGCTTGTGTTCCACGTTCAGGTAGGTTGGTTCCTGAATTAGAAGCTCCAATTGCAAATATGAAATTATTGTTGTGATTTGAATTTGTCATGGTTTTGCTGTCGAAAAGTTACTCTCTTTCTGTCTGTTGTCGGTGTTAGTTTCTAAATATTTTGATGTGGTATGAATTCAGTTGGATGAATTGGAGAAGAGTTTCTATTGAAATTTCCTGTAAAAGTACATATAAGATTTAGAATTCTGTGAATTTAGTAGTCAAAATATAAATTATAATTAGAGGCCACTTCTGGTAATAGAATTGAAGGCTATCTGTATTCTGATTGAATGCCTGTTGCAGGTTCTTATGCATATTAATTTCTTTTGTGTTGATGCTAATTTTTTACTTTGTTATTACTGGGTGGAACTGTGTTGCACATGTTGTACTCTCCCATAAACTCTTTAAGCTTCTCCTTCACACGCTCCTTCAGCTTTGTCACACTATCAGCGGTGAAATTCGCTTGAAAGTACAATCCCCATCCCTTCTACTATGTAGAAAGGGAGCTTGTTGGTAGAGAGAGGGTGGTGACGGAAGAAGAGGATGAGGAGATAATGAATGAGGTGGGGGGAGTGGTGGAGAACAACAAGGGTGAAAATTATAAATGTAAGGTATGGGTAAATAAGTAAATTCACACTTTATCACCATTTTTTAGACATTTAACGTCAATAGAGACTTAATTAAAAAAAAATAAATAATATAGAGATTCAATTAAAAAGAAAAAAATATAGAGACTTAATTAAAAATTTAATAAAACTATAAAAACTGGTAGAGTAATTAAATATTTATTTAATTATTATATATATAATAAAATTTATTTTAGACAGACTAAATAACTTATCGGCTGAACCACAAAATTAATAATCGAATATCTTGATTGGAGTTAATAGTTAAATAAATGTAACAACCATAATTTTAAAAATTGGACTGGATAAATTTGTTCAACCAATTGAATAGAAAATCGATTATTTGATCGATCAAATTAAAAAATATTAATTATAAAAAAATATCGAATAAGTTAAATCAGTTTTATCTTTTATTAAAAAATTATATTTATTTATATAAAATATATTATTTTAATAAATATTTACATCAAAATTAAATTTTTAAATAATTGAACCTCTAAATTTTTGGGTTTAATAACATGTTAATAACTATGCTCTTAATCCCTCAAAAAAAAAAAAAATCCCACCATATATATATAGATGTATGTAAACAACACAGCCCATAAGAAGTGAGTTAGATTTGAAAAGGCCAAAAAAGTGTGATACTACTATCCTTCCATGGAATCCAAGTCAAGAATAATGAAAAATAATGAGTTGCATGGAAATGGCACTAGTTCTTCCATGCCTGAGAGTCCAAGATTACCACCTCCTCCTCTTCTTCTTCCTCCTCCTCCTCCTCAAGAACATGATGCTTCATCATCAACCATGTCTCCAGAGAATAATAATAATAATAATGAGTTCTCTTTTTCTTACTCTGCCACTTCACAACAGCTTCTCCTTGACTGCATTTTCTCACAGTCCACTAGACAGGTTCTTTTTTTTTTCATTAACTTTAATTTCTTCCCTATTAGAATATTCTCTGAAAAAAAATCATGAAATTTATATGTAACATACTAGCATTCACATCGTAGAGGGTTATTTACTTTTATGTTCTTTAAGATTGTTTTAGAATTCTGTTTTTCACAAAGATATCTAGAGACAGAATCAGATATGAATATCTTCTGTTTCTAATTTAGGAAGTATATATAAAAATATAAAAAAATTATTTATGGGATACAAAAAATTTGTATTTATTTCTATCTTTACTACTACTAAATTTTTATCATAAATTATATTTAGATAAAACTTAAATTTATCTAATTATCCAACATTCTCAACCATCAACTTTAGATAAAGACAACTGCATTTAACATGAGATTTTTTTCTAGAAAGAAAAAAATGGCTGCATTAACTTTGATATGCATATTAGCTACTCCTTTTTCAGTTATTTTATGTTTCAAGTTCATATATATTTGAATATATGTAACAGGAATTAGTGTCACCACCATTAACATCAGGAAGAGTCTCACTTGATCATGAAGCAGTGAATAATAATAATAATAATAACAATAATGGTGGTGGCTCCCAAACAGGAACAGATGATAGTCCACCAATTTCTCCTTCTCAGGATGAGTATGATGATGATCTTCTTAAGGTACTCTCTCTCTCTTTCTCTCTCTCTCTAGTGCATGGTGGGGCCCATGATGAGGAACAAGCAGGTTGGTTAGGCACTGATGAGGTGAAAGTGAAAGTGAAAGTGACTATATTTTTGCAGTGAAAAGTGGTTTTCTTTCACAGCTGCAATAGTGTTCTATCAATCTATGTTCTAACTTTGTCAAAATACGTTGGATTTCTTCTATATCAACCTACCAAATTAACATGCTAGTGTATCATGTATTAGAGTAATTTAATGCCATGGATTTGAATTATAAAAAGGCAACATCTATCATAATTTGAATTTGATTACAAGTTTCATTAATATGAATCATCGTAACGTTAGCCATGATTCTACGAGCATCTCTAAAATTAGTTCTAATTTTAATTTCATTTTGAATCCTATAAATAATATATAAATATTTGTAAGATTATATATTAAATAATAAATTATAATTAAAAATAAAATTTATCTTTTTAATATTTAGTCTTAATTCAGTTAAAATTTTATATTATTTTTAATTATTTAATCAATATAATTATACGAATGATAAAATTTTATTAATTTTTTATTAATATAATACTATTGTATTTCTAAAGTGATATTAATTTTATTTTATCAATCAATTTCAATGTAATTTTTAATTTTAAATCAATTCACTTTTTGAAAATATAAAAAATAATACTCTAAAAATACTATTAGAAATGCTCTACTTATTATTATTATTATTATTATTATTATTATTATTATTATAACAAGAGTCTTCATAGATTTATAGTATGTAATATAAATAAATTAGAGGCTTTATTTGCTCTTGGATGAAGCATAACAGTAAACATTATGGGTTAAGAGGGTAACAAGTTAGAGGTATTACAAAGAAAAATGCATAAAAATATATAAAAAGTTTTATAAATTAAATATTATTTTTTTAGAAGTTATTCGAAGAAAGAGAAATGATATCTATATTATTCTTTGTGCATACTTCTTTTTATATTTTTTATGGTATAAAAGATAAACTCTTATTTTCTTTCACTTTTTATTAATTATTTTTAATTTAAAAAATAAAAAATATACAGAAAAATAATATAACGTAAAAAGAATAATAAAAATATAAAAAAATATACAAGAAAGAAACTTGAAAGACCCAAATGATTCACTATTCTAAGTGCTACACATGCACATACTTCATTAATTATATTGTATATCTATATAAAGTGAGATATCAAACATTCAAAACATAATTATTTAAAGGGTTTGTGATAACAAGGTTCGTTAAGGTTACTTTTATTAAACCAATTTAATTAAAATTTATTTTTTTAGTAAATTAATAACATATATATTAAAAACTTAAATTTTTTAATTTTATATTAACATTGGACACAATCAATAAATTAAATGAGAAATTATAAAAATAGGTCAAATGTCATATTTTAATCTAAAAAATACAATAAATATATGAATTTTTTTAGATATATAAATTTTATTTATTTAATTATTTTGTTGGTTCTTGTAGTTTTATTAAATTTGTAATTAGATCTCTATATTTTTTAATTAAATTTTTATACTGTTTTTTTTATAATTAGATTTTTATTAGTGTAAAAAATGTTAGAGTTAATAAAATATTTTTTCACAAATTAAAAATATTCATACTTAAGAGCTTAATTAGTTTGTTAACTATATTTTTTAAAAAAATATTCTGTTAATTTTAATATTTTTTATACTTATAAACTTAAAAATAATGTAGGAATTTAATTAAAAAATATAAAAATTTAATTATAAATTTAATAAATTTGTAAAAATTAATAAAATAATTAAACTTTTTATTTATTAATGACTATGAAACTTCAAAACTTACATTAACTTCCAATTAGTCTAGTCCTATTGAAATAGGGCAATGATACACATTGGTTTTCAAAGTCAGCATGCTTCATAACAGGACAAAGAGATTGAATATCTAATGTACCTTAGTTTCCACATTCTCCTTTTGACATTTCTTTCTTTGTAAGGCATTAAAAGTCAAATATGGCCTTTCACTAGAAAGAACAGAGCTAAGAAACAATGAAATTATGAGACATTGAAACTAATAAAAATTTAACACCGACATAGAAACAATGAAGAAAAGACATTGCTACTGACTTATTTGTCACAACCATCAATTTCGTTGTCAGTAGTTTTATTTTTAAACATAATGTTAAAAAAGGATATGTTTGGTTTCATTGGGATATCTTGATTTTATCACAAAAGAGGGTAAATTATTTTAACTCAAACATGATTTTACCAGAATATGTTAAGTTATGTGATAAACCAAACTATGGTTTAAGCTATGACTCAAGTTTAACTTGATGCAAAATGCACTAAGATAACTAAGAATCTAAGATAATTCAGTGCTGTGTATTCAATAGAAATAGTGAACAATGAAGCACACTTACAATTTAGACTTTCAAAAGTTTTATATTCACAATTTTTTTTAAGATTTCAAACCGGCTATGTAATATAAGCAAAATTTTTGTATAGTATTTAGATAATCAATGTAATAACAATTTAGTCTTTATAAAAGGTTAATATTTCAATATTTTTAATAGTACTACAAATGTTTGAAAAATAACTAATAAAAATAGAATTTATTATTGAAATACTGTTTATTTTTAGTGATTAGAATTGAGACTAGAAAACAAAAACTTAATATTGTATTTGATAATAAAAACTGAAACTAAAATTTTAGTTTTGCAAATATTTCAATCTCTTTATTATCTTCAAAAGTTGAAGACATATGCGACTAAAATTTTTAGAAACTGAAACTGAAATTTTAATAATATTTCTTCTAAAAAATACTTTTATTTAACTTTTTAAATTCTAAATTTATTTTTTAATTTTTATATTTATTTTAAATTAAACATAATACTAAAATATAATTTAATTTAATATATTTTACATTAAATATAATATAAAAACATAATTTAATGTTAGTTTTCTAATCCCAATTTCTCAATTTCAATCTCCCTTCTAAATACAATCTTAGAGTTTTATTTATTGATATTTTAGTCTTTTTTAAAATACGTAGTTTAGTCGATTAAATGTAAGAAGTTATACTAACATTAAATTATGTCAGTGCATGATAACTTTTTCCAAACTATATGTTAGCACAAAAACAAGCACACAATCAATGCAATAATAATGATGAATAATCCAAAGACCAATGACGCTAACAGCTTCCATCTATTTATTTATATCATTGCAGTTCTTTAGAGCCAACAATTCAATTCACCCTCTATTCAATGGTGGAAGTGGCATCATGAATTCTTCTACTACCTGCATTAATGGCAATACAACTCCACCAAGCTCATCATCATCATCAGGGCCTAAAACAGTTGGAAAATGGTTAAAGGAAAGAAGAGAGAAAAAGAAAGAAGAGAACAGAACTCACAATGCTCAACTCCATGCATCCATCTCTGTTGCCGCGGTAGCGGCCGCAGTTGCGGCTGTTACGGCCGCAACTGCAACCTTATCGGCGAACAACAGAGAGGATGAGAAGATGGGAAAGATAGACATGGCTGTGGCCTCAGCAGCAACATTGGTTGCTGCTCAGTGTGTTGAGGCTGCAGAATCAATGGGGGCTGAAAGGGAACATCTTGCTTCAGTGATTGGTTCTGCTGTTAATGTCAAATCTGATGATGATATCAATACTCTCACAGCTGCTGCTGCCACAGGTAGAATTCTAGAAACTTCTTTTCTATTATTTTGAAAATTTTGAAAAAAATAAAAAATGAATTTTATTATTTTTCTTTATAAAATTTAAAAATAGACAAAACATTGAAAAGTTTAAACAAGTAACCAAACATGTCCATTAAGTCATGTTTGCTTAGTTTTGATTTCAGAAGAAAAAATATGCTTACATACAATTGTTTTGATATAAAGTTAATAGCTAAAAACCATTAGATAATAATTTAGTTAAACACGTTAAATTATTTAATAATTTTCAACTATTAACTTTATATAAAAACAACTACATGTAAGTCTCCGTTAAAAAAATAAAAGAAATATTTTGAAACATAAAATGAGTTACAATATTCATATAAGTAGATACTCCAAAGAAAATTCTATAATTCATATATCTTTAAACAAAGATTGTGAAACACACCCTGATAATAGTACTTTGTCTCCTTGTATTGGCAATGTGGTAATATTAATGGCCATATTGATATGCAGCTCTAAGAGGAGCAGCAACCTTGAAAGCAAGAGCATTGAAGGAGGTTTGGAATATCACCTCAGTGGCACCATTAGAGAGAGGCTTTGGGATTGGAATTTGTGGTGGTAAAGCAAGTTATAGTACTTCAAGCACAAGTGATAGTGGTGAGTTCATTAATGGAGAAAATTTTCTTGGTGTTTGCACCTTAGAGCTCCTTGCTAAGGGCACTGAATTGCTCAAACGAACCCGAAAAGGTACCAACGAACTATCATCAAACTAAGCCTTAATCGCGAGCTTTTATTTTAGAAAAAAAAAAAGAAAACGAGGAGTTTAAAGTGTAAAATGTACTAGAATACACTTTAAACTCTTCGTTTTCTTTTCTTCTAAAATAAGAATTTTAAAACTTGGTTTCCAAGTTTTGATTTTGGAGGGAAGAAAAGAGTTAGAAGTGTAGAGTGGACTAATATTTAAACTTCAAATCCTTATTTTCTTCCGAAAATCGAAACTCGCAAACACAGCCCCAAGGATTAATTAAGCACTAGCTCTTGAGTTTTTTTTTTTTTTATAGGTGATCTTCACTGGAAAATAGTTTCTGTTTACATGCATAGAACAGGCCAGGTAACTTATTAAACCTTTTTCTTTTAAATAAATCAAAGAAAATGAGGTTGGATATCTACATGTTCTTTTCAGTTTTAATTCATCACTTTGCTTGTAACCATTTTAGGTTATGTTGAAGATGAAGAGCAAACATGTTGCTGGAACCATTACTAAGAAGAAAAAGCGTAAGCAAAATTTATTTACATTATAGAGACTTTTAGTATGAATTTAAACTACAGAGATCTAACTAAAAATTTGAATAATGGTAACTAGAGTAAGTAAATAAACCTAATATATTTTTTCCTCTTAAAATTTGTAGATGTTGTGTTGGATGTGTGCACAAATTTAGCAGCATGGCCAGGAAGACATCTATTTGATGATGAAGAGAAAAGAAAGTACTTTGGATTGAAGACAGAATCAAGAGGGATTGTGGAGTTTGAATGCAGAAACCAAAGAGAATATGATATGTGGACTCAAGGTGTTTCTAGACTTCTGTCAATTGTTGCAGAGAGACAAAACAAAAATGGGATTTGATTTGATTTCATCATCTATCTAAGATATTCTATAGACTATACTACCTCTAATTCAAGCCATGTGTATTTAACTTGAATATCTAGGGAATCATATGAACACATATATATATAAATAGTAGGTTTGTCTTTGACCCTTTTAGCTTAACTCTTGTTTTGTTATGGTAACTACTAGCTTAAGTTTTCTAGTTCTAAGCACAACACAAGTGAGTTGTATTGGTGAATTGGAGAATATTCAATCCTTTGCAAATTTAACTGGAGACTTGAAGCATGGCACCAATTCATACAAGTTAACTAACATGATTTTTTTCCTTCTAAGAAATCAATAGATTCAATATAGCTTGTGCTCCTCTGTGCCTCTAATGTCTCTGCTGGTATGTTATGAAGAATAGATTAGAATAGTAGTAAGTTGGTAAATGGTTTCATTCATAAAGGAAGAAAAAGAGGAAGGAGAAGAATAAGAAAAAGAAGAAGAGATGATGTTGTCTTCGCAAGGAGTTATTAGTCTCAATTGAACATTTTGATGAGGGAATTATTTGTCTGTCTAAATTCAATAGTTGAGTGACACGTCTCTAATAGTAACTCTAATAGTAAATTTAAGGTTAAATTAGATAGTTGGTCTCTACACTTTCAGTGAAATTGCAAATTAGTCCCTATACTTTAAAAGTTTATAATTGGATTCCTAAAAAAAAAATTAAAATTTACAATTTATTCTCCGCCGTTCAAAAAGTGTTTGATTTAACAGGATATTCTCAGAATATTCTCTATTTTGAACATGTGACCTGCACATGTTTGACAACAGGAACCAATTTGCAATTTTAGTGAAAGTATGGGGACCAAATGTGTAATTTAATCATTTGGAGTGACCAAAAACTCCCTAGGCTATCTGAACCTATCCTATCCCTCCCCAACTCTCTCACTTTCTAAAATGATACTCGAACCCCACCGCTCTCTATCTCTCAACTCGGTTCACCGTCGCTACGCCGGATCTACCGCATTTGTGCTCACGAGTCGGGTCTCGCCTCCTTTCTCCATCTCGCCCCTCTTATCCGACAATTTTTCTTCTCTTCCAATTTCAATACTAAACACCGACGATAAATGAAAGAGAACAATTCCAATCCCAAGCATGCTCAAAACGAACAATTTAATGTCTAAGAAAAAAATAGCAACAAATCAACACAAAAATAGCAACTCAATTTATTAGTGAATTCGGCGTGGTGACGGAGGCGAGAGGCACGACGATGGTGAGCCGAGGTGAGAGACAGAGAGCTTTGGGGTTGGGATACCATTTTGGAAAGTGAGAAAGTGAGAGTGAGGGAGCTGGGGAGGGGTAGGGTGGATTCAGATAGTTTAGTAAAATTTTTGTCATTTTCAAATGATTAAATTACACAGTTGATCCCCATACTTTCACTAAAATTACAAATTAGTCCTTATTGCAAATATGTGCAGGTCACATGTTCAAAATAGAGAATATTCTAAGAATATTCTGTTAAATCAAACACTTTTTGAACAGCGGGGACTAAATTACAAATTTTAATTATCTTTAGGGACTCAATTACAAATTTTTATAATTAAGTTCAATCATTTTTTTTCTTTTTATGCCTCTTTTTCTTTTTTTTCTAAACTAAAATTTCAATCCCTTAATTTGACTAAACTAACTTAGATGAACTTAATTACTGAAATAATTTGATCATATAACATTGCCATTTATGAAATACAAAAATAAGATATATATATATATATATATATATATATATATATATATATGACTTTTATTTAATAATAATTGAATATATCATAAAAAAGTAATTTATTTTTTATTTTAAAAAAAATTGGATAGAATATATATATATATATAATTTTTCTACTCACTTTTTTAAATCTATAATAATTAATAATTAAAATTAGAGGAATACTGGATAAATAATGACTATCTTAAACAACATGAATAACTATCAATCAAATAAAAATACACTACACTTTTAAATTATTCACTTAAATCTTAATATTAAAATAATCATTTGTATAAAATGAATATTTAATATATCTATTATTCATATTGTTTAATATTTTTATTATGTATGTGTAGTACTTTTCCTTAAAACAAAGACTCCATGATGTACTATAGCACCGTCTTAAAATGACATAGTAAAAGCTAATAAACAATGGATGTACAAGATTCATAATTATTAATTAAAGCTTAAACAACATTATTATCCACAGCTTGTTGGTCCCCCTCAGCCTCACCAGACATTTCTTCTAGAGATTTTCCTTTGGATTCAGGAACCAAGAATGTGAAGAAGAAGCCACAGACGTTAACGACAGCCATGATGATAAGGGTGTTCCTGATGCCAATTCCGTTCTCAGCGTAAACAAATCCAAAAGCACCAACCATAGCTCCAGCTTTGCCTGCAGCTGCTGAGATGCCATGACATGTTGATCTGAGCCTAGCAGGGAAGATCTCGGCAGGGACCACAAAAGTGGTGGCATTGGGTCCAAAGTTGGCGAAGAAGAACGTCAATGAATACATGACAACAAAGCCAATTTGGTTTCCCTCCAAAGTCCAATGATGATAAGGTATTGCCAATGCAAACATGAAAACTGTCATGAAGAAGAACCCCATCAACTGAATGGAAAACCTCCCCACCCTATCAATGAGTGCCACCGTGAACCAGTAACCGGGAACAGTGCTGCACAATGCAATCAAAGTCTGTGCTCTGGCAATCTTGTAAACCTCTTCAATTGCGTTCATTGTCTTCGCGGGTGGGATCCAACCGATGGCAGTGAAGATATCTTTCTGGAACAGATTCTGGCTGTAGTAAGCAATATCCAAAAGGAACCAAGTTATGGCGGTTCCAACAAGGTGAAGCCCATGCCGCTTAACAAACTCTCTCGAGAACAATCCAAAATCGTTGCCTCCTCCTGTTTCTTGCTGCTCAATCTTCTCTTCCTCTGCTTCAATCACAACCTCAAGAACCTTGGACATGTCCGAAGCTGCTTGCTTTGCGTTCTTCGCCACCAAGGCCGTGTACCTTGCTGTCTCCGGCATCTTCATCCTCCAATAGTACGTCGCAAGAGCGGGAAGCGCGCCAAACATCAAGATTATCCTCCAAACGTAATCGGCTTCTGGCACGGTGGACCCCACGTGGTCGAACTGAAACGCCAGAGCAGGGTACAGTCCCTTGAAAATGGACGAAACTATGATCGCAACCATGCCACCTGCAAGGATTCCAAATCCCTGCATGGCAAAGACCGCCGCGATGAATGCTCCACGTGTCTTCTTGTTGGCGTACTCAGACATAATGGTTGCAGAGAGAGGATAGTCGCCGCCGATCCCAAACCCAAGCCAGAACCTAAAGAAGCAAAGAGTGACTATAACAGATTTAGGGTCTTTTCCAAAGGAGAGTCCGGAGGCAAGGGAACAAATAACCATGAGCATGAGTGTCATTCCGTAGACACGCTTCCTTCCCATCTTGTCGCCCAGCCAACCGAAGAATAGTTGGCCGGCCAGGGTGCCGCAGAATGCAACGCCATTGATGGCAGAGGAGACGTTGGACGGAAGAGAACCCGGGTTATCGGAGCCATCGTAGTAGTACAAGCGGCCAAGGAGCTTGGTAACAAGAGAGATGCAGAAGAGGTCATAGGCATCGGTAAAGAAACCCATCCCAGCAATCACAATGGCCGTGAAGTGGTACCATTGTGTCTTTGCAACATCCAATGCGTTCAGCACCTGCAATTGTTCCTTGGCCATCTTCTTCTGATCAGTAAGAAGTGAATGAGGGAAACAAACACAAGTGATGAAGAAAGATATATATAGTGGTGTTGTGTTTTTATTTTATTTTTATTTATTATCTTATCTTTTTTTAAAGTAAAATTTATTTTGTTTATCTTTTTTTAATAGTTATACTTATCTTTTTTAAAAGAATTATTTAAAGATTTTAATTATTTTATTTTATTTTAAAATTTAAAATTAATTTAATAATTAATATAAATAGATAGTATTATTTTTCATAAAACAACAACAATAATTTTTTTTATTCTTTCATAATTTTATTAAGAAAAAGTCTAGGGGTAGTAACTTTTGTATTTTTTGGCCAGCACTTAACCATAAAAATAAAAGTGAATGATCTCCCACCATTAGATATCATCTCACACCATTAAAAACACTATTGATAGCCGATTGATGGTTATAAAACACCAAAATTGTTGACTCCTAATATTCCTCTCTTATTAATATATACAAAAAAAAGTCTAGGTGTCACACTGCCTTCCAGCAACAACAATAGCAATCAAAGATCAACCTCAAGACACAGGACAAAATTTTTTTCTGATGTGGAAGGTCAGACTAGGCTGCAACCACAGAGCATACTAAGAATAAATCCCACCGAACCGAAGCTCTGGAACCAGCAATTCTATTGAATTTTAGCCAACATGTAACTAATAGAAAAATGTGAGCCATTGAATAAAATCTCACACCAATCTTACACTATCAAATCATTATTGATGGCTAATTAATGACTAACAATCACAAAAGTTCCTGACCCTAGCATTACTCTATACAAAATGTGCACAAAATATTTTATCGAATTGGATCTTCCTAACCAGAGCTCTTAACAAGGGATCATATATAATATAATTTTTAAACTTAAAAAAAAATTACTACAAAAGCATTAAAAGTTAAAGTTATGGATTTTCGATAAAAGTTTTCTAGTAAATTTAGAAATGAAAGAGATTTAACTTAATCTATATTTCTATTCACTAAAATTTGTTGTAATTAAATATTATGCCTCTTTTCAATTTTTAGATCAACATATAGAATAAAAACTCTTCTTTTATTAAAAAAACGAATAAAGTATTAAAATTGACAAAAAAAATTATAACGCTGATAAATTTAATTATAGAAGAATTAAAATTAATTTATAATTAGGGACAAATTTGTAATATTTTTTTATATTCAATCTGCAATTTACAAATATAATTTGATCTGCAAGATGATCGGATTTAATCCGCATTCTAATAGAATTAGATCACAGATATTACATCTATATTTGCACAAAATAATAAATAAATAAATAATATATGTTGTTAATAATTATAATTCATATATGTTGTATTATTTTATTTTTATTATTTAAAAAAATTAATTTAATAATATTTTAGAAATAAACATGTTTAAAAGAGTTGAAAAAAAGACTTTATTAGAGTGAAAAACGAGCTTTTTTAACTTTTCTTTTATAGAAATAACTTTTTTTATTATTTTTTATTTTGTAGTTATATCCGATATCTGAATATAAAAAGTGTAAATATTGGATTTGGTCCAATCCGATAAGTTTAGTGCAGATCACATTAAGATTTTAGTCATAAGATTTTAGTCATATTCGATTCCATTCACAAGTTACCTCTCTAAGATTAAGGATGAGATAGGATTTGAGTTGTGAGTGATTAGGTTAGGTTAGAGGAGTAATTTAGGAAATTTTTTATAGTTTGAATAATTTTATTTATCAAGTCAAGAACTAATGCGTCGCAGATCGGACCGGACCGGCCGGTTCGACCGAAAAACCGGTGAACCGGTAATCTGGCCGGTTCGGTTAGTCATTTGGACCGGATCCGCAATTAAACCGGTCAACGGTGGTCAAACCCGTTGAAAACCGGCCGGTTCGCACCCATCTTCCAATAGACCCGCGCGGGTCCACGGTACACCCGCGCGTCGCCGTACCATGGTAGAAGCTCCTGTCCAAATTACCTCAAAAATGAGGGATGCAGGATTCGAACCCAGGGAAGCCAGCAAACACGCCCCTCATCCTACCACTGCGCCAGAGTGTATCTCAGTATAATGAATGACAAAAATTAAATATATAATAAACTATAACTGAATTTTCATGTTTTTTTATCCTTTTAAATATGGATTCACATAGTAACAACACATAGTATATAAATATATTAATATATTAATATTGATTGTGTTATATTTTTTTTTGTTCATTAAATTGAGAAAGTATTTTGTATTAGTGACTAATTTATTATCTCATTTTGCACCATAAATTATATATAAGAATTGATATTTGATTGTTATTAATATATTTTTGAAAATATGTATTTAATTTTTAATTTTATTTCTATAATAGTATAATAAATATAAATTAATTAATAAATTATTGAAAATTAAAAATAATAGTTATTTTTATATAAAAACAAAATAAAAATATCTATAATAGAGTAAAAATAATAAAATATTTATTGTTCTTATTCCATATTATTTTAAAATAGCTTGAAATTCTTAAAATGTTAGTAAAAATATGTATTTTAAATTTTAATTTTACATTTTTAACTATTTTTTATTTTTATTTATATAGGACCGAGTCAACCGGTTCAACCAATGACCCACCGGTTGAACCAATGACCCAGTGATCCAGTAACCTGACCGGTTCGATCACCGGTTCGATTCTAACAACTATGATTTATAGAATTCTTATTATTTCTCTCTATATGAATTTTTTTTATTGTTTATTATTTATACTTTTTATTAATTTTTTATTTGACATTATATATTTTTATAGTTGTGATTTTTGTGTATTATATTTATTATTATTATTTTTTTATAATAGAATTTATTAATCCCATTAGATAAAATAAATTAAACAAAAAAAATTAACCATAAATAATAATAATAATAGTTAAAAATTATGACGTACTAAAAAAAGTACTAAGAGTACTAAAAATATACTATATAAAAAATATATAAAAAAAGTATAAAAAAATTAAATATGTATAAAAAAATAACATTATAATTTAATATCATGTCCTTATCTAAGAGTGATTTTAACTAAGTTTATCCAAACAATATTTATTTTAGAGAAAGTATGGGGACTAGCAGATTTTGTGGTTTTTAGTCATCAATTAGCCATCAATGATATTTTTAAAGGTGTGAGATTGCATCTAATGATGTAAAATCATTCAATTTTCTTTTGATGATTAAGTGTTGACCAGAATTTAACAAAAAGTGCTGCCCCCTAGCACTCTTTTTTATTTTATCAAAATCAATTTTGGTATAAAATTGACAAACATAAATCATGTTGACACAAACTTATTTCTACCCAAAATCAATTTTATAAAATCACTTTTATTCAAACTCCAGTTTGACAAACCACAATCCAAACACACACTAAACAATCCAACTTAATTTACAAGTTAGTTTTTATTAGTGTTAAAAGGTTTGTTTGGGCGCCATTCTAAAAAAAGATCTTTTTTTAAATGACATTTTTTTAAAAGATCTTTTACAAAAATAAGAGTAATTTTATGTTTGTAATCTCATGTACGTAAAAAGATTTTTTTTATTTATTAATTGTATTTGGGTAAAATAAGATAAAAATACTTTTTTGTTAATTTATTATGTGAAAAATATCTTTTTTAAGAAAAAATTTAAAAAAAAATATGTAAATTATAACTTCTCAAAAAAGATATTTTTTAATTTTTTTAGTACTTTTATTTTTATTATTAAAAATTTGCCAAACATATTAAAAAATAAAAAAATATTTTTTTAATCTATTTTTTTATCAATTTAATAGCACTCAAAATAAGCACGTAATCTTTGATGGTCAATTTTAATAGTTTACTAATAAAACACCATTTTTATTTTGCTAGCAAAACTTTATGTTATTAACTTTGAATTTAATTTTGATGCATAGTGTAAAGTAATTTTATACATGTATTTAATTATATAAAAGATTTAATTTTTAAATTTTGATATCAAAAAATAAATTTTTAATTTAAAAATATGTAATTAAGACGAGATTAATGAATGATTTAAAGTTAAAAATAAATACATATCAATATAGTTAAAAATAAATAAATAAACGTCGATTTATTCTTAATCCTCCAAGTATATAGTTACCATACTAAATATGTGCATATAATTCGGCTAAATTTAAACCTTCTTTTGAACTAACTAATATTCACATGAATTACATATCAATATATTTTTAATATTTTAAAATAAATTAATTTTTTTCAAAAAAAAATTTATTTTGATAGCATAATATTTAATCAAATTTATTCAAAAACTAAACTTTATAAAATACATAGATATGATAAGTTAAATTATTACTAATTTTCTTACGTAACAAAATAAAAAAAATTACATAATTCTTGAAAGGAATAAAATCTTAAATATGCCTTTTCAAAACTAGAGAACCATTGTAACACCCTACCACGATAAGCTTTACGCTTAAGTCGTAAAATAGAGGTGGTGTGGTATTATGACCTCTAAAATAAAATGAGTACATATAATAGCAGAAGAATTATAATATGCTAGGAGCCTTGAAGAATAGAGGAAATAAAAATCGCGAAATGAAAGCGCAACGCTCAAGGAACGAGTTAACTTGCGTGCTAAGAAAACCATAACTATTGAACATAAGATAACAGAAGTAGGAATAGAGTACCAAAGGTACAAAATAACAAGCTCCTAACTTAGCCTACGAAGTCAAGACTGGCTGGAGAATATTTACATATATATACATACATATCCAAAACCCAAAAGTACATATACACAATTATGTCTCTCCATAAACCTCTAAGAGGATAAAAAAAAACAAGTTATGCGGAGAGAAAGCCAACACACACACACACACACATCATAGAATAACAAAATAACCTAATAACCACTCCGCCTCAAGAGTCCAGACGCCAAACGAGACGCCTCTCGACCTGCATCTGAAAAACAACAACATAGTCCGGTTCTCAATATGGTAAAGGTGCCACACACATAATATATAAAGTCCTGGAAATGCCAGAAGCAATCCTAGAACACCGACACTCAGATTATAGAGCTTAAAGTATTAAATAGGAGCCATAAAAGGTGGTTTTCTAAAAGTATCTAAACCTAACTTAACTTAACCTTAAATATAAGTCACACACTGCCATTCCTCCATACCTCTAACTCCGTCATGCATTTCACAGACATATAAATAAATAAAGACAAGCACAAGAAGGTTACAAGTACTGTAGGTAACAAATATACATTTAACATGGCAAGTACATTTAGGCACACCCAGTTAAAGCACAAACAAGTAATTCAAGTAATATGCATATGATGCATGCCTATCCTATGGCTGATGAGGCTCATCTGTCAGTTATCCAGCCAATCCAACAAGTCTGAATTGAACTTAGATTGTCCCCCGACGTGCATCCCCAAGAGTCTATGCATAGCTTTATCTCAAATAATCAATATTGCTCAATGGGGGTAACATTCCCGGGAATTTATATAATGCCTGGTCACACTTACGTCGTAGGGTCAACAGAGTATCGAGTTTTCTACCTGGTACACGTGGTGGCAAGCCACGACACTTTATCCAGAGAATCTCATATCTCAGGTCATTCAAATTCATAAGCCATGTAAATAGTTCAATTATAATTCATCAACATCCACATCATTCTCAATCGCATCTCATTCATCATCATCATACATCAATCATATTCAATCCTTATCCTTCAATATCACACCTCCCATTCCGTCCATCAATTGTTCCAATTCAAAACATAATTCATTCTTTTCTAAAACATGCTCATTTTCTTAATAACTCTAAATCAAACCATATAACCTTTGAATTTAAATCTTTTTAAATAATCATATAAACAAAATCTCTAATTTTTATAAAATTTCGGCAGCATCTCCTCTAAAACTCAGACTTTGTCACCCTTTTCGGGTCCAAACCTGCATTCTTTTCAATTCAACATACCCTTCCTCATCATCATAACAGTCACCACAATACATCTACCTCAAATCAACAATTATACTCATACAATATTCAAATCCAACAACCAAAATTCAACTAAGGATCATAGTTCACAAATCCTAGGCTTTTAACACAAAATACCTCATTATCATAACAACCTCCACAATAGTTATACCTCAAATCAATAATTCACCAAATCACCAGTTAATCAACAAGCACCAAAC
Source organism: Arachis stenosperma (assembly GCF_014773155.1). NCBI lineage: Eukaryota > Viridiplantae > Streptophyta > Magnoliopsida > Fabales > Fabaceae > Arachis > Arachis stenosperma. The sequence continues at coordinate 12,642,536 of NC_080378.1, forward strand.
CAACCATATTCATCAACAGGATACTAAGTATTAAATATACATATGCAATCCAACTTATCCTATGGTCATCTAGCATAAGTTTTCACAGAACGTTATATATTAAATGCAAGAAACCTAAACCATACCTTAGCCGATTCCCAAGTATTATTCCAAGACAATTTTCCTAAAAGAACGCAGCCCTCAAAACCTCAACTAATCCGCTTCCTCTAAGTTCCAGTATTCACAATTTCGAGCTCCAATTATTTATTCACAACCTAATAAATATTTATAACACATATATATCCAATTTAATACTCAAAGTTCAAATTCAACGAAATTAAAATATAATTATGGTATCCTTACCTTACCCAAGCTTCACATAAGCAAGAGTAAATATTTTTCTCAAGCTAATTGGATCCTAAAATATCAAAGAGTAAAGAAATTCAATATCTCCACCAAATTCTCCAAAAATTGGGGATGAAGAGGTTGAGATGAAATAGTACATTACCTATGAAATTGTTTCGGTAGAAACGTAGAGTTCGACGCGGTGAACGCGTGGCCGCAAACGGTGTGGCGATCAAAGCTCGGACGGAGGAGTTACGTCAGTTGGAATTTCACCATAAGGTTACGGGATTCCTTTCTCTCCTTTCCCCTGTAACTTCAACGTTGCTGAAATGGGGAAGAGGAGGACGTGGGTCCTTTTAAAAAGCTGGGCCGGTTCGGCCCACTCGGTCTAATCTTGACCAATTTCTTCGAAATTAGTGTCAAAATTCTCGTTTTGATGAGCTCTATCCTAATTTGATATAATATTCGCGTTTCTAATTTTCTTTATTAAAAACTAATTTATTGACTAATTATCTACTAATTTAACCGGGGTTTACATCCTACCCACATAATAAAGAATTTTGCCCTCAAAATTCAAATTCAGTTACCTGAAAAGAGATGTGGGTAGTCCTTCTGCATATCCGATTCGAGTTTCCAAGTATGTTCCTCAATACCAGCTCGACTCCAGGCTACTTTTACTAATGATATTTCCTTCCCGCGTAATCGTTTAATACTAGTATCATCAATCCTCACTGGAATTACTGAAAGTGTTAGATCTTCTCTTATTTGGATTGGTTCCAGTTCTAGAACATGACTTACGTCAGGAGTATACTTCCAAAGCTGTGACACATGAAACACATCGTGCAAATTCGAAAGATACGGCGGTAAACCAATTCTATAAGCAACTGGCCCAATTATCTTCAGGATCTCAAATGGTCTAATATAAAGGGGATTTAGTTTCTTAGTCTTAATAGCTCTTCCCACTCCAGTGGTTGGTGTTACCTTTAGAAAGACATGTTTTCCTTCTTCAAGCTCCAAAGGCTTCCGCCTTTGGTCTGCATAACTCTTCTGATGGCTTTGGGCTATAAGCATTCAACTACGAATCTTCTTTATCTATTTAGTGGTTTCAGCTATCATCTCAGGTCCTAACAAACTTCTTTCTCCAGTTTCATACCAACACAGCGGAGATTGACATTTCTTGCCATACAAAGCCTTATATGGAGTCATTTCGATGCTCGCATGATAGCTATTATTATAAGCAAATTCCACTAATGGCATACACTGATCCCAGCTCGCCGGCTGGTCCAAAACACAAGCCATTAGCATATCCTCTAAGGTCTGAATAGTTCTCTCTGACTGACCATCTGTCTGAGGGTGATATGCAGTACTCAAACTTAACTGAGTCCCAAATGCACACTGAAAAGCTTTCCAGAACCTTGATGTAAAACGAGGATCCCTACCAGATATAATGATAGAAGGTACGCCATGTAACCTGACAATCTCTTTAATATACATTCGAGCTAATTCTTCCATTATACAACTTATTCGAATAGGAAGAAAGTGAGCTGATTTCGTCATTCGATCCACAACCACCCAAATAGCATCATAACCAGACCGGGTTATAGGCAAACCTATCACAAAATCCATTGCGATATTCTTCCATTTCTATTATGGAATCTCTAAAGGCTGAAGGGTCCCTGATGGTCTCTAATGCTCAATCTTAACCTTCTGACACGTTAAACATTTAGATACATGCAATGCCACATCATTATTCTTCATACCTGGCCACCAAAACATCGCTTTCAGATCTTGATACATTTTGGTACTCCCTGGATGAATTGAGAATCCGCTCTTATGAGCTTCCTTTAAGATACTCTGTCGCAGGTCTCCAACATCTGGCACAATAATCCGGTTCTTGAACCTCCATAAACCATCCTGACCTTCAAACACTCTTCAGTGTTTTCCTTGTTCAACTGTTTGCAGTACCTTACGTAACGCTTCACTATCTCGATGAGCCTTCAGAAGTTTTGATTTAAAATCACTTGAAATCTACAATTGACTCAGACACAAAATTCCAGATTCTTCTCTAATTTCCAAATTCAAACCTTGAAATGCCTTCAATAACTCTTCCTCCCGTAGCATCATACAAGCTTCATATAAAGATTTCCGACTCAAGGCGTCCGCCACAACGTTCGCTTTTCCTGGATGATAATTCAATTCAAAATCATAATCTTTCAGAAGCTCCATCCACCTCCTCTGACGCATATTCAACTATCTCAGCTCAAAAAGATACTTCAAACTCTTATTGTCTGAGAAAACATGAAACTTAATGCCATAAAGATAATGCCTCCAAATCTTTAAAGCAAACACAATAGCAGCAAGTTCCAAATCATGTGTCGGGTAGTTCATCTCATGTGGCCTTAACTGCAGTGAGGCGTATGCTACAACATTCTGGTGCTGCATCAGAACGCACCCTAAACCTTCAACGATGCATCACAGTACACTTTAAACGGTTCACTTGGCTTAGGCAACACCAACACGGGTGTAGTAGTCAACCTATACTTCAATGCTTGAAAACTCTCCTCACACTCCAGAGTCCAGATAAAAGGCGTATCCTTCCTAGTCAACTCAGTTAAAGATAAAGCGAGCTGTGAAAATTCCTTAATGAATCTGCGATAATACCCCGCCAAACCTAAGAAACTCTTGATCTCTATCACTGAAGTTGGTCGCTCCCAATTCATCACTACTTCAACCTAAGCAGGATCCACAGCTATTCCCTGCTTACTCACCACGTGACCGAGAAACTTCACTTCATTCTTCTAGAACTCGCATTTAGATAACATAGCATATAACTTTCTGTCTCTCAGAATTTGCAGCACAGTTTACAAATGATCAGCATGCTCATCTTCAGTCTTAGAGTAAACAAGAATATCATCAATAAACAAATTTGTCCAGATACGGTCGAAAAATTCTGTTCATATAATCCATAAATACTGCCGGGATATTAGTTAACCCGAAAGGCATCACTGTATACTCGTAATGGCCATAACGCGTCTTGAAAGCAATTTTCAGAATATCCTCATCTCTGACCCTTATCTAATGATACCCGGATCGTAAATCAATCTTAGAAAACACACCAGCACCCTGTAACTGATCCATTAGATCATCGATTCTAGGCAACGGATATTTATTCTTCACAGTGATCTTATTCAATTGTCGATAATCGATACACAACTGCATACTCCCATCCTTCTTCTTTACCAGTAACACTGGCGCTCCCCACAGAGAAACACTTAGTTGGATAAAATGCTTACCCAACAGATCTTCCAGCTGAGCCTTCAGTTCAGCTATTTCTAAAGGTGACATCCTATAAGGAGTAATCGAAATCGGACCGACTCCAGGCACCAACTCAATTGCGAATTCCACTTCCCAGTTAGGTGGAAATTCATTATTATCATCCGGAAACACATCTGGAAATTCACATACAACTGGAATCTGCTCTAAACTCTGATCCTTACCTGATACTCCCACAGTTATTAACATAATACCCTGACATTCAGTTCTAGAATAGTTTACTATCATAGAATTCAAATAGTAACTACTCACCACAACCGGTGCTTCTGACCCTTTTGGCATAAACTGTACTGACTTCTCAGAACAATCAAGCAAAATATGATTCTTAGATAACCAATCTAATCCCAAGAAGAGATCAAGACCAGTCATAAGCAAACAAATCAAATCATAACCTAAAACCACCATTCTCAATCCTAACTCATTGGCCTTTTCAAATGCAATAAATGAATGAGTTGTTCTTGAATCAAATAAAGCATTTAAGATTTTACCAGCCATTTCACAATTACCTCTAATCAGTGTCTCAGATCTCTCAGCACCTACTGTAGAAGTAGTGTATACTCTCCCCGACTGCTGCACCCTACCAGTCTCATACTTCTTCTTCTCCGAGCAATTAGTGGCCATATGCCCGGGCTGTCCACAGGAATAGCGTACTCTAATTCCCAATCTGCACGGAACTTCAGGGTGATACTTTACGTACCTCAGACAATTCAGATCCTGCTATGGCTGCTTCCCAAACCTTTTTCCTTGACTAACATTAATAGTCGGCCTTCTGTAATTACATTGACCCTGAGTCTGCTGCAGAACAAAATATCCACGCTTGAAATTCCTACCTCTTGGAGCAAAGTTCCTCTCTGAAGGCCTCTGAAAAGGCACCCTCAAACTTCCTTTCTCTGCTGCCGCCTTTCTCACACAATCTTCAGCCACCCTACTCTTATTCACCAATTCAGAAAATACTATGATCTCCTTTGGGGCAACGAAGCTCGGAATATCACTTCGAAGACCTCTCCCTTGATTTAATACACTTCCATTCAGCAAAATCTTCTGGTGCACTTTGACAGATACAATAAAAATGACATAACTCCTCAAACCTGCTAGTATACTCAGCAACAGTCATCTGTCCCTGTTTTAACTACATTAATTCAAGTTTCTTGGCGTTTCTGGCTGAATTAGGAAAGTACTTCTTATAGAATTCTGTCCAGAAAACCTCCCAAGGAATCGCAACACCATCAGGCTGCAGGATACGTCGGGTTTCTTGCCACCAATACTGAACTTCACCTTGCAACTGATAAGTTCCGAATTCAACCCATTACTCCTCAGGAACCTGTTGGGCCTGCAATGCTCGTTCCAGAGTCTGAATCCAATTATCTGTATCAGTGGGATTTGAGGTTCTCCTAAAAGTCAGAGGGTAAACTTTCAGAAATGTAGCAAGTGTCATAGGGCCGTCCTCATCATTATTGTTCCCATGATTACCCTGATTTATCTGATTACTCAGTGCCTCAGTTGTTGCCTGCATAGCTGCAGCCATATTTTCCAGGGCAGCCATAAAGTCTACTGTATCAGTCCCTGTGGGGGCAACAGTAACGGTGCCTATCCTACCTCTACCTCGCCCGCGACCGTGTCTGCGAGTCGACATCTGGTCCTTATACACACTAAACAAGTGATATTAAGTTTATCAGTCTTAATATCGCAGGTCTAATGCTTTAAGTTCCAAATGCATGCTAACAAACGTTTATGCTATATATATCAGTCAGATATCCTAATAGCATATATATATATATATATATATATATATATATATATATATATATATATACAGAGAATGCACAGAAGCACAATCAGTCTGTTTTTCAGGCTCTATAGGAACGAACTACTCTGATACCATAATGTAACTCCTTACCACACTAAGCTTTACGCTTAAGTCGTAAAACAGAGGTGGTGTGGTATTACGACCTATAAAATAAAATGAGTACATATAATAGCAGAAGAATTATAATATGCTAGGAGCCTTGAAGAATAGAGGAAATAAAAATTGCGAAATGAAAGCACAACGCTCAAGGAACGAGTTAACTTATGTGCTAAGAAAACTATAACTATTGAACATAAGATAACAGAAGTAGGAATAGAGTGCCAAAGATACAAAATAACAAGCTCCTAACTCATCCTGCGAAGTCAAGACTGGTCGAAGAATATTTACATATATATACATACATATCCAAAACCCAAAAGTATATATACACATTCATGTCTCTCCATAAACCTCTAAGAGGATCAAAAAGAACAAGTTATGTATATATATATATATATATATACATCATAGCATAACAAAATAACCTAGTAACCACTCCGCCTCAAGAGTCCAGACGCCTAACGAGATGCCTCTCGACCTGCATCTGAAAAATGACAACATAGTATGGAATAAGAATCGGAAGTTCTCAGTATGGTAAAGGTACCACACACCTAATATATAAAGTCTTGGGAATGCCAGAGGATATCCTAGAACGCCGACACTCAGATTACAGAGCTTAAAGTATTAAACAGGAGCCATAAAAGGTGATTTTCTAAAAGTATCTAAACCTAACTTAACTTAACCTTAAATTTAAGTCCCATACTGCCATTCCTCCATACCTCCAACCCCGTCATGCATTTCACAGACATATAAACAGATAAAGACAAGCACAAGAAGGTTACAAGTACTGCAGGTAACAAATATACATTTAACATGGCAAGTACATTTAGGCACACCCAGTTAAAGCACAAACAAGTAATTCAAGTAATATGCATATGATGCATGTCTGTCTTGTGGCTGATGAGGCTCATCTGTCGGTTATCCAGCCAACCCGACAAGTCTGAATTGAACTTAGACTATCCCCCGACGTGCATCCCTAAGAGTCTATGCATACCTTTATCTCAAATAATCAATATTGCTCAATGGGGATAACATTCCCGGGAATTTATATAGTGCCCGATCACACTTACGTCGTAGGGTCAACAGAGTATCGAGTTTTCTACCTGGTACACGTGGTGGCAAGCCACGACACTTTATCCAGGGAATCTCGTATATCAGATCATTCAAATTCATAAGCCATATGAATAATTCAATTATAATTCATCAACATCCACATCATTCTCAATCGCATCTCATTCATCATCATCATACATCAATCATATTCAATCATTATCCTTCATTATCACACCTCTCATTCCGTCCATCAATAGTTCCAATTCAAAACATAATTCATTCTTTTCTAAAACATGCTCATTTTCTTAATAACTCTAAATCAAACCATTGAATCTAAATTTTTTTAAATAATCATATAAACAAAATCTCTAATTTTTATAAAATTTCGGCAGCATCTCCTCTAAAACTCAGACTTTGCCACCCTTTCCGGGTCCAAACTTGCATTCTTTTCAATTCAACATACCCTTCCTCATCATCATAACAGTCACCACAATATATCTACCTCAGATCAATAATTATACTCATACAATATTCAAATCCAACAACCAAAATTCAACTAAGGATCATAATTCACAAATCCTAGGCTTTTAACACAAAATACCTCATTATCACAACAACATCCACAATAGTTATACCACAAATTAATAATTCACCAAATCACTAATTAATCAATAAGCACCAAACCAACCATGTTCATCAACAGGATACTAAGTATTAAATATACACATGCGATCCAACTTATCCTATGGTCATCTAGCCTAAGTTTTCACAGAACATTATATATTAAATGCAAGAAACCTAAACCATACCTTAACCGATTCCCAAGTATTATTCCAAGACAATTTTTCTAAAAGAACACAGCCCTCAAAACCTCAACTAATCCGCTTCCTCCAAGTTCCAATATTCACAATTTCGAGCTCCAATTATTTATTCACAACCTAATAAACATTTATAACACATATATATCTAATTTAATATTCAAAATTCAAATTCAACAAAATTAAAATATAATTACGGTATTCCCACTTTACCCAAGCTTCACACAAGTAAGAGTAAATATTTTTCTCAAGCTAATTGGATCCTAAAATATCAAAGAGTAAAGAAATTCAATATGTCCACCAAAATCTTCAAAAATTGGGGATAAAGAGGCTGAGCTAAAATAGTAAATTACCTATGAAATTGTTCCGGTAGATACGTAGAGCTTGACGCGGTGAACGCGTGGCCGTAAATAGTGCGGCGATCGGAGCTCGGACGAAGGAGTTACGTCAGTTGGAATTTCACCGTAAGGTTACGGGATTTCTTTCTCTCCTTTCCCCTGTAACTTCAACGCTGCTGAAATGGGGAAGAGGAGGATGTGGGTCATTTTAAAAAATTGGTCCGGTTCAATCGATTCGGCCCATTCGGTCCAATTTTGTATTGATTTTTTTGAAATTAGTGTCAAAATTCTCGTTTTAATGAGCTCTATCCTAATTTGATATAATATTCGCGTTTCTAATATTTCTTATTAAAAATTAATTTATTAACTAATTATCTACTAATTTAACTGAGTTTACAACCATGATTTCAATTTTGCAATAGATTCAGGTGCCAAAGAGTTTTTTTATCTATTTTGGTTCAAAACTAAACATAATAACTCAATCAATATAAATCATGAGAGCATGCCAAAAAATAAAAGGTCACAGCTCACAAATATATATATATACAATTAATATCATTTTAGTATGTCTATTATGATAATTATGGTAATTATAATATTTTAAAAAATATTAAAATTAAAGTAATATATTTTTATTATTTAATAATATTTTTTAAAAAGTCTTGTTAAAAAGAGGTATTATCAAAATAAAAAAATGTGACTTTAATTTTTAAACCACTTGCATAATTACCATAACTACCATAAACATAGACATATTAAAATTCACTATATATATATATATATATATATATAACGTTGATTTAGTAATTCTGATCTCTATTTATAAAAAAAAGTAAGATCATGAAGACGAATAAATTTTTTTTTTTTCAAACCATAAGAACAAATAAATCCTTATGCCATTGTACAAAATACAATTTATGCCTTTTGCAATCATACATATAACGAATTGAATCCATACAAATCTAAAACAAAGAACTCATAATTACTAAATCATGTATATATGTTGAGTTGTTTCGATTAGACCTAAGTACAAAAAAAATGAACCTTTTAATCAAAACATATAACAATAGAATGAAATTGATGAGTCTTTTGTTAATGAATGAAGGTATATATACTCAGGTTTTCATACCTTACAATTCAGTACGTGTGGCATATGTTAATAGACAAAATAAAGAGAGCAAAGAGAAAAAAAAAAATAGATGACCATACATCTACAATAACCGATTTTGGATTTTATCATTAACAATTACAAAAAAAATCCAATCTTAACAATTGAATTGAATTAAATCAGTTTTTTTTTTTTTTTTTTAACGAAATATGAATAGAAAAAACATATCTTATCGTTTTAATTACAAAAGAACGACCAAAATAATAAAAATTGATCTCTTTTAATGATTCAATCATGGAAGATTATGATATCACATATCGGAATTTTTAATTTATATTCTTTAATTCTAGAATCATCCATATTAAATCATTAAAAAAAATATTTGAGAGCAAAAACGTACCTAAATTTATGAATATGATTAAAATAATTTAGCTTTTTTATATTTCTCAATCAAAATTTTTTGTATCTTTAATAGAATTGAATCTGAATCGTAATTCTTATGATGGAGAAAAGAGCATAGAAACGATTTTAATGTATTGAAAATAAAAATTCTAAAGCCACTATTTATATTTGAATATAAAATTTATTAAATTCTAAAACTTAAATAAATAGTATTTTTTAGTTTTATTTTTATTTGATTATAAAAAATAATAATAATTTATTTAATTTAATATTTAGAAAAATAAATAAAATTATCGTGATATAAATTATTTATATAAAATAATTTAATATGATTAGAATTAATATATATTTTATAAATAAATTAAAAAATTAATAATTTTTTAATAAGCATATCTTTATTTTAGCGGAAGAAGGGGGAAAAGAATAGAAAATATAGATATTTAAAAAGTACGAACTAGATAGAGTTTATGTAAAATGGAAAAAGTCATCAACAAATTATTATATATCTCACAATAATTTATAAGGTTAAAATCTAACATACTAGCAATTGACAAATAAATATTAGAAACTAAAGTAGTTACTAAAACAAATTGGAGTTTTACTCTTATGTTTTCTTAACATGAAAATTAGAGCCTTACTATGCGACTAACAGTTTTTGGGGATTTATAGTATACAGATGTGAGGATATAGATATTTCTCTTGGGGCTATTTGGTGCTGACAGGTGTTCATGGGGAGCCACTTGTGATTGATTCATGAACGGTGTAACGTGAAGCCATCATGTAGCCGAGTTGCTGATGCACGGAAAGGGAATTGGCTCCGTTTGGACAGAGGTAGCTGCGGGAGGATGTGGAGGATTGGGCCGTGGTTGGATGGGCTCCATGTGTGGTCTTGGATATGGGTGGGCCGTGGGGGCATCATGTTTGAAAGGGTGGCATGCGTTACAAGCATATTGGAACATAAATCAATTATGTGTTGTTTGACGGTTGACCAAAAAAAAGTTCTATGACCCAAATAAATTCGAACAAAATTAAGGAAGTGAAAGAAGAAATGCGCCCGGGCTAAATTTTTGTTGAACATTGAAGATTTAGTGTGTGTTTGGATTCACGTTGGGCAAACTGGAATTTGAATGGAAGTGATTTTGTAGAATTGATTTTGAGTAGAAGTGAATTTGTGCCAACATGATATATGTTTGACAAATTTTATTAAAATGAATTTTGATAAAATAAATATTAGTTGAATAATATTAGTTAAAATCACTTCTAAATAAATAATTAATTAATTACAAAAAAATATAATATTAAATTATAATATTATTTTTTTAAGTATATTTAATTTTTTCATATTTTTTTAGTATTTTTTATATAGTATTTTTTATAGCACTCTATTTTAGTATATTATAATTATTTATTATTATAATAAAAATTAATATTTATTTATGAAATTAAAAAATATATATAAATTGACAAATTTGTTAAGTATTTTTTTATAGTAAAAATTAATATTTATTTATTAAATAAAAAATAATATATAAAATAACATATTTTAGTACTCGTTTTAAGTACTCTTAATAATCTTATTTTTATTATTATTTTAGGTTATAATTTTTTATAAGTTATATTTTATTATTATTATTATTTATAATTAATGTTTTATTTAATTTATTATTTTTAATAGAAACACATATTATAAAAAATTAAAATAGCAAACAGTACAAAAAAAAAGAATAATTGTTTTAATATTCTCGGTATTTATTTAGAGAAAATTATGGAAAAAAAATAACTAGCAACTAACCTAAACGTACGGTGAGTAAACACAGAAACTATAATTTCTTGCTTCTAGTGAACAAACTTTTGGGATGTAAAATTATGTTGGCATATAGAGAAGAAAGTGGGTGGGGCTTTGGTTAGGAAACTAGTGCTGCAGACTGTTTCCTTTTCCCACAATAACTCATATTTTTTTTTCTTTCGAAGTTGACCCAAAAATATTTTTTTCCCAAAGCCCACAGCCACAATGAACCACCCATCAATGCAGTCCTGATTCCATATCCTTCGTTATTGAATAGTATCGGCTAGGCTCACCCCTTGTAAGCCTTCTAAGGCAACATCGAATCCCGCACCATCGACGTCTTTTCCATTATAAACCCAATGTCACACGTGTCCTCTCTCGAGGCACAAAAAACAAATTCTCTGTATGCCTTTCTCAACTTGCATCTGTACACTAGACCGCCCCTTGTGAATTTTGTGGTTAGGGCAGCAAATGGGCTGAAATTTATTGAGCTGGCCTGAGTAACCCGCCCAAAAAGACGGTATGATTCAGTTACATCCTGATTCAGCTACTAAATGCAATGTAGCCTACATCCAGTTTCCATCATAATCTTGATAGAATTTGACTAGCTTTTTCGCTGAATTACATACACCAATATTTTGAATAGGATCTATCGAATCCTATTTGGGACTAATCCAGATTCTGACCAAATCTGAATTTGACTAAGACTCAACGTAGCTTTCAACAGCCAAGTGTTAACCCAACTTGCAAGAGAATTCCCACAGTATCATGAAGCAAAACAGAAAGATGTACAAAAAAAATCTGAAACATCTTACGCCTTTTTCTCCAACTGTAACTCATTGTCCGTTACCTCTCATTGGCAGTTTCTCACAAATATCACCATATTTGTCTTTTTCGATGAGACTCAAATTGACCAGAATTAGACAAAGAAATACTAAATGAGAACCATCTAGGAGAAGAACTCAAACAGGTAAGGCATCAATGAGAACTGAATTATGTGTTTTGTTCTTACTCTCTTGCGTTCAACCGTTGCCCGTTCACCGTTATTATAGAAGAGTCGAGTTTCGAAGGTTGAATGAATCGACATAGTTGTAAGAATCGGTCCGGACCGATAGAGTTTGACTGCAAAAACTGGTGAACCGGACTCGCAACTGGTTTGGTGCATTCTTGGAACAACTTAAGGAACAAAACCAGTCAAAGTCGGTTAGAACCGGTCAAAGCCGGTGAAAGCAGGTGAAAACTTCTTAGAAATGGTAAAATTCAGGTCAACCGAAACATTCGGGAGGGCAACTTTTTGCTGTTAATCAATCACCTGTCGTAAACCTCGGTGCGATGTTGCTGTGCTCTGACCTTAGTCTGACTAGGTTCTTGGTATTAGCCCTTTGTTGTTGCATGGCTACGGGAAGAAGCCCTTTGTTCTACAAGCCATCGTAGCTTTGTCGCCTTCTGTTTCCTTCTTTCTTCGTTGTTGGATGATGTGACCGAAGAGTACGAGTGTCGGGAGAAAAGAGACGACGTGGCGTCTGCTGGATGTTAAGAAAGGTTAAATGAATCGCCATAGTTGTGAGAATCGATTTGGACCGGGCTGTTACACGGCAAAAACCGGTGGACCGGATTCGCAGCTGGTCTGGTACAAACTTGGAACAACTAAAGAAACAGAATCGGTCAAAGTCGGTTACCGGTCAAAGTCGGTCGAATCATGTGAAAACTTCATAGAATCGGTAGAGGTTGGTTGAATCGAATCCTTTGGGAGAACACTCCAAAAGTAATGAATTTGGGGGTTATCCGTCAGTATAACTGGATTTGAGGTTTGCTCATTGAAAAAGAAAGATATTAGTTGTATGGGTGTCATCCGGTCGGTTTGTCATTGTGATGGACCGCAAAACAACTGAACCGGCCCGTACGGTCCTGAATTGATGGCAACGGATTGGGTTGCTGCGTTATGGACAACGAATCAAAGAAAAGCGACAGCGGATCGGTTCGGTTAATCACTTCAGGTTTTTAATTATTTTAATTATAGCAATTTTCAATTTTTTACGGAGGTGACCGTTTAAAAATTACGCAGAATAAGAAATTCCTAAGAAACTTTGCTAATGTTAATTGAAATACGTTGATAAAAAATAAATTTAAACTGACTGCTAATATATTAAGAGCCATTTTCATAAGCAAGAATCATCATGCATAACACGCAACTTAACTCTCTACTTGTATATCTCCTAATTGCAGTACTTGTTCCTTCATTTCTTTGCCTCCTCGAACATATATTTTTTTAATCTTAGAAATGGAGTGCAGATTCAGTTACCACAACATCAACAAATTACTTATCTTGTCCACTACATCTTCACACATATACAATCACAGAACAACAAGCAAGACAACATTTATGTTCCAGATAATCTTAAACATGAGCCCATTATTTAATTAAAACAACGGAGGATGAATGAGGAAAGGGCCAAGCAACTCCTTACTTACCAGATGAGACGAATCGCTGGTCCCCCACTCCGCAACTCGAGGGAAAAACTGGGGCTCCGTGCAGTGGCCAAGCACCTTCACCGCCTCCTACGACTTCGACCACAGGCTTTTCCGGCGCGCCACCAACATGACCGGCAGGAATAACCCCAACGATGGGGTCCTCCGCACTGAACTTAGGGATTTCCTTCCCTGTTTAGCATAGTATCGAAGTGAAGAACCAAGTGATAAGTTCGATCTTTTTTTTTTCCGGCCCAAACAAGGTCCATCACGTGAGCCCCAAACCAACGGAATACCTAACCTTTGTAACCCCGTTCAAGTTTACCCCACCAAGCCGGCTTCGTCTCACGTCCCATCACCTCCCAACAGCCCCTCTGAGCCGGCTGCAAACTGTGACATGGGCCCAACACGTGTCATTACGTAAAATACAGTGATACACATCTGTATATCTGTACGAACTTCAATCTGTACACTAGTGCGACCCACAGTTTTTTGGTTAATATATGGACAATGTTCATATTCTGTTAAACATATGTGTACATACGCTTGAACAAAATCTAATAGAAAGTTAAAAGTTTGATATGTTAATAAGCTGAGAAAAGAAGTATTGGCCTATTGGCAAACAAACTCTTTTGCTTTATTTTCTAGTTATCGATTAGCCTAACATCAAATCATAAAATCAGATTATCAAATAATTGTTAAAAGAAAACTATCATTGTTAACCATATATTTGAGCATTAATAATATTAATAATAAAAAATATAAATTTATTGTTGAATATTTTGTCAAATAATTTAATTTTCTATAAATAACAAATTATTAATTTACATCTGTCTAAGATTTCCAAAATCAAACCAATAAATTTAAATTTTAAATATTTAATCAGAAATAAATTAAATATAATAAAATAATATATTTAACAAAATGTTTAATTTTTTATAAATAAATTTTATTTTTTTATTTATTATTTTAAATAGATTAACTACCAAAAATTAAATCGGTTGTTTTGATAATTGATTTTTTTACCCTTTTTTTTGTTTTTAATCAATTTACTATCAAATGACTTTCACCTTAAATCGGATCTATTTGTAGCCAGTTCTCGATTAACTAAGTCATAAGTCAAAATTATATGTTTTTTGTTTTTTTTTTTGAACAAGTAATCTCAACACAATTCAGTAGAGTGACAGAGTTTCAACCAGATTCTAAAAAGTCAAAACAAACGAAATATATGAAAACAATCCCAAGTATTATCTCTGGCATTGTCATCAACAAAAAAGGATCCAAACTACCCCATTCTCTGCAGCTGGTCAATGATTTGTGAAACACCTCTTCCACTCCAGCCTCCTTGTTATTAAAGATCCGCCCATTTCTCTCTGACCAAACATTCCAGATAACTGCAAAGAAACATATGAGCCACTTATTCCGCTCATCTTTCCTGTTGACAACCCCTGTCCAACCCTTAAAATGTTCTTTCAGCGAACCTGGAATAGACCACAGCCTCCCAAAGTCGGATATCCATTTACGCCACACCTGCCAAGTAAACTTACAACCAAGAAACAAGTGGAAGATATGTTCAGTTTCTTTTTTACACAAAACACACATGTTATCACCGTGGCTAATAATTCCTAGCCTATACAATCTTGATTTGTTATTCACTCTTCCTATCAAAACAAACTAGCCAAATAATTCCACCCATGGCAGAACCAAACCTTTCCATAATGTTTTGGTGAAGTTATAGCTAGTAATATTCTCCGGAAGAGTTTCTGACTACATCACCTGCACAAAAGAATTAGTTGAAAAAATATCTTCCTTATCAAACTTTCATATCACTCTATCTTGCGTATCACATGCTATCTTAACAGGCCTTAAAGTTTCATGTAGTTGATTGACTAATTCCAACTCCCATTGGAATAAGTCTCGCTTCCACTAAAAGTTCCAAATATACTCTAACCCGTCCCAAAACTCATAATCCCCTATGACAGATCCCCTTTGGTTTGAAATAGAGAAGAGCCTCGGAAAACTAATCTTTGGCGAACCACTCTATAGTCAAATATCTTCCCAGAACCTGGTCCCCCTTCCGTCACCCACCTCCATAGACAATCCAGCAATCATCTTATCTCTCATATTATGATCTTTGAACTGTAATTGGCATATTTCTTTCCATGGACCCCTTCTACTAGACAATGTATGAGATGATAGCATCACATTGGGGTTCAAGTTACGGCAAGAGCATACTACTTTCTTCTATAATGGACACTTCTCTTTTGAGAAACACCACCACCACTTGAATAGGAGGGCTGTGTTCCTAACCACGGCATCACCCACCCCCAATCCACCTAACTTTTTAGGAGCCTGAACTACTTCCCACTTAACTAATGCCAAACCATTCCTATCGTCCTCCTTACTCGATAGAAATTTTCTCTGCAATGAAATCAACTTTTCTACCACTGCCCTTAGTCATCTTATATAGGCTCAAATAGTATATCGGTAAGCTATTCAATATAGATTTGATAAGGACTAGCTTACCTACTTCATTGAGCACTTTTGCCTTCCACAAGCTAAGCTTCTCCTCCACTTTATCAATTATCGGTCTCCAAGTGTTGACCCGCCTTGGGTTTGCTCCTAAAGGAATGCCAAGATATCTGACTAGTAGGTTAGCCTCCTTGCATCCCAATAAGCTGAACATACTGACGGTCCATGACTGTTCACAATTGATTGGGATCAAACTAGATTTATCGAAGTTGATACTTAATCCTAACATCATTTCAAATCACCTTAGCAACCTGGCATAGTTTCTGATGGTCTCCTCCTCCGGTGGGCAGAATAATATACTGTCATATGCAAACCGTCTGTTTCTGACTGCCTCCCTTATCATCCTATGCAGAACATCAATAACAAGAACAAACAAAAATGGAGACAATAGATCACCTTGTCTCAGACCCCTTTCCATCTTAAAAGGTTTTGTTGGCGAGTCATTTATCAGAATTGACATAGAAGTTGTACCAATACATTCCTTCACCCATTCCCTCCACCTCCAACCAAAGCCCATCTTTTGTAGCATAATATTCACGAAGCTCCACTCGATCATACGCCTTCTGGAAGTCTAATTTAATGATTGCCGCTTTCTTTTTTCTCAACTTTAACCATTGTACTGTTTCGCATGTAATAAGCGCCCCATCATGTATTTTCCGATCCTTTACAAAGGCATTCTGAGTCTCACCTACTAGACCTGGCATCACTGATCGCATCCTTCGTACCATCACTTTAGAGATAACTTTGTATACAAAACCTACCATGCTAATTGGCTAGAGGTCCTTAGTCTCCTTGGCTCCAGTGAACTTAGGTGCTAGGGCCACCCACGTAATATTCGAATCAACAGGTAGCCTTCATGACTGAAAAAATTCCAGTACAGCTGACGTGAACTCTGCACCGATATCATCCCAGCACCCTTTAATGAAGTTCATGTTGTACCCATCACTTCTTGGAGCTTTAGATGATTCACAGTCCCATACCGCCTCTCTAACCTCCTCCATTGTCGGCATTCTCTCCAAAGCTACAAACTCTTCTTCATCAATCCGATTTACCAATCCATCCCTAAACCCCACAACCGGCGCTCTCTCCTGACGATACAAATTCTTATAGAATTCTCTGATAGCAATCTTGATCCGAGCTTGATTTCTTATCAACCTACCATTAATTACCAATGCATCAATTCTATTGTTCCTCCTTCTTGCCGACGCCAAGTTATGGAAGTATATAGTGTTTTTATCCATATCCTTCGCATGCCTGAACCACAACATTTGCTTCCAATGTATTTATTTTCTCTCATACCACCACTTGCAGCAGCTTACCAGGGCCTTTCTTCTAGCCTCCACTGTACTATCATAAACTCCATTGCCAGCATTTCGCCTTATGCCATCTCCCCGAAGACAATGTGAGAGCCTTCAGTTTCTCTGTGAATTGTAACTCGCCAAGATTTCTCCATTCCTCTCTAATCATTCTTAAGAAATTCTCATGTGTAAACCAAGAATCTAAGCTCCGAAAAGGTCGTGGACCAACTTTGAATTTGGAGCTCTCAACTATAATCGGGCAGTGATCTGACAAGCCTCTCGATCCACCTTTTAATCGAATTTCTGGAAACTCCTCAAGCCATTCTACACTCAAAAGTATTATATCAATACGACTGCAGGAGCGGCCTCTAAACTATGTAAATTTTCAATCATTCAGCGGTAAGTCTATTAACTGCATGTCTTGAATCCACTCCTTGAACTCTTCTGCCGACGCTGTTAACCTGTCCTGACTTTTTCTGTCTTCCACCTGAACAACCTCATTAAAGTCTCCCATGTAGCATATCAGACCTTGATATAACCCAGATATAAAGCTCAGTTCCTCCCACATAGCCAGTTTTTCTATTCTAGTATGAGCACCATATGCTAAACAAAACGCGCAATCGAACTCATTTTTTAAGAGCACTCCTTGAACACATAACCATCTCTCCCCTTTGTAACAATTATTCATTTTAAACAGCAAGTCATCCCACATTAACAACAGTCCCTCGGATGCGCCTTCCGACCTAACAAACTCCCACCCCACAACATTGCTCCCCCAAATTCGTATTACAACAAACTTAGTCACAACTTGCATTTTAGTTTCAACCAAGCCTATCATATTCACTTTTTGCTTCTTTTTTAGTTCTTTCACCATACTCAATTTTTTAACACCCCGTAACCCCCTAATATTTCAAGAGCTAAAAATCATTTAAAAATTGTTTTAAACACCTTTTTTAGATTTTTGGGTCTGCATCTCTGTGCCTTTTCTTTCTATTCCGCTAATATCCTCTTTTGTGCTGGTGCTTCATTCTGTTCTTGAAGAATTGCCATTATATCATCTTCATCGTTGTACTGCACGGCTCCTGATTCAACCGCTAACTCCCACGCCCTCCTATTTTCCAACTTCTGCTCCTCACGTTCCAAATCCTCTTCATCACTATTTTCCAAAATTCTGATGCTAATGTCCATGCCATACCCCGTCCTGACACTGCCTCTATCAAGTGTCGTATCGTCCAAGATTAGACCGTCTTCAATAGCGTATTCTCCATCTCTAGCCGGACTAACTTGCAGGGTCGCAGCTTATTCTTCAGGCACTAAACAGCTTACCACCACATCCTCTTCACACACACAATCCATGGAGGAACGTGGCCCAGCCATCGCCCGCCTGGAGTGGCACCCGGTCGATGACACAATCTCTATAGCAGGGCGCCCCATCAGTCGCAGCTCATGCCCAGCGACCACCGCTGCACGCCCGACAGCTCCCTCACCTACCCCAACCCGTCTCTGCTTGCCGACTTGGAGCTCTCCGAAGCTGCGTCGAACCGTAGCGCCATCCAAGAGAGAGATCTCCCCTTCAATCTGCTGTTGGACCGCGGCGCATAACTCTGGACGAGGAGCAACTTCAACCCGGTCAACCATTGCCCGACCCGGTCTCACCAGCTCGCCTCCTCCATCAGCATCAGCATGCACTAGGCTTCCAAGAAAAGGAATGAGGCCCAAACGCCCTCCCTTGGCACAAGTGCAACAAAAATAAGTAGTGGGCTTACTCAGGAGCCTGTTTTTGGTTCCCTTTTTTCTCCAAGAAAGTCGTTTGTTCAGCCCATCGTTATCAAAGTCACAGCTGGTTGTTTTTTCTGATTCAGCATCATTAATACATAAATCATTATATCCCATAAGATCATCACTTGCCTCTAAATCAGGATCAACCGTTTCCTTTGCTGTATGAATATGAATTGAATTGCAATTACTTCATTCATTCAAAATATATTCTAGAATTACTTTTCTACCCTTATTCATTTCTTCCTCTCTTGTCTCCGCCATTATCAACTCAACCACCGGATCTCTGCTTTCCGTCGGTGCTATGGCGCTCGAACTGCTTGCAGCCCTCTCGCATTCCTTCGGGATACAAGAATAACATACCTCTTCAATTTTACGCTCCGCTCCATAACTCTCACAACCAATCTCTTTAACCAGGACATCAAATCCGCTAGTACCAACTGTGATGTGAACCCACTCGTTAATGATGTCCATGAAACAAGTATCAATTTGCACCCGTCCCACACTGAGCGAGAGACATGATTTCGTGGCTTTGTCACACCCGATAACTTCTCCCCATTGGCTTCCTATAATCTTAAAAGTCTCTGCTGACCACGTATGCAAAGGAACCCCAAAGCACTCTAACCATACCCTTCGAGTTTCACTACGCTCCTCCACATCCCATCTCTAGACGCTATGAAAAAATTGCAATAGGTTGTTCATTTTGAACATGTAAGCTTCCTCTGCACCCAAGACACTGTCAAAAGTCAGGAGTGCTTTGTATGCTCCTAGTTCTCATATTTGCACAACTTAAGGAAAATTCTTCCCAATCATGGACTTCAAAGAAATGAAGTCAATAGCCTTTGTCGTCCCGCCTACTAGACTCCTCTGTAACCAGTCCAGATTTTCTTCTACCACTGAAATTTTCATATTCTTCGTCTAACCATTGCCATGTGGATCTTCTTTTTTTTTCTTTCTCCATTTTGTCTCATCTCTTTCACATTCTTCTTTGGAAACCTGCGGCTTTCCTCCTATTGAGATTGAAGCTTAACAAATTTCTGGACGTCACCCGCCTCATTATGTCGGTTCCTATTATCCACTTCATTCATACGTCGATACCTAGCTTCTCTTACTGAAACAACCTTCCCTTGTAACCTCATTCTATTCATCTCCGCAACAGCCTTCATAGCCCCACCTCTTGTTGTATATCGAATGAACGTAAAAACGTAAAAATTACTATTTTTTTGTTTTCGTGAGAGATAAATATCATTTATACGTCCAGTCCAGTTGAAGAGGTGGTACAACTCCCTCTTTGATATATCTTCAGGAAGATAATCTACAAAAATGGAGAACGATTCATTTTCCAAATGACAGTACTCTTCTCGATTCCAAACCCTCGGATCTCTACTAACATGCCTAGTTCTACCATTCCCAGTGTTTCCCACCCCCTCTCACTCTCTCATCTCTCTCTCCCATATGTTCTTTGTTTTTCTTTGACGGGTATGATCTTTCTATTAAAATTAGAATTTAATTTTGATGCACTGTGAATGTAAAATAATTTTATAGATGTATCTAATTACATAATGTCATATTATTAAAAATAATTATTTTTTACATTAATCATATGAATAGTCATTTAAAAGAACAAATATAATTGTATAACTGTAAAAAATACTTTACACCGTGAGTCATCACAATTAAATTTTTAATATTATTTATACTCAAATAAAAATGACATTATGGATTATACTTTAATTTAAATTTAAATCTTTTTAATCTTAGATTTTACTTTAGAAATAAAATATAAGTTTTTACTATTTATTATATTTATACAAATTATACTTTATTCTTTTGAAGTGAAAATTTAAAGGATCTAGATTTTTCAAAGTCCAAAGAAGGAACTGCAACTTGTTTTTAAACTAGTATAATTGTATGCGTTAAACTCCTAAATAGTCACTGAGATTGACATTGAGCACTAAAAAGTCCCTAAAATTTCAATTGCACTAGTTACGTCATTAAGATTGACAAAAGTTTGCACTATGTTAGTCACCCTTGATCCATTTTTTATTAACGATGTGATGACATAGCTTGATGACGTGGGTTGTTAGTGACACATGTCACTCTATTGTTTGGCCACGTGTAATGGTATGATGATGTGGTGACAAGTGACACGTGGCATGCTGATGTGGATGGTTATGCCACGTGTCCGTTTGTGCCATGTGTCGCAACAGTATTCATCCACTTGTCGTCTATTATGTCATCATTGTAGATGCACTAAACTAATCCCTTACTTTACATTAAGTGATTCATTCTAATCCCTGAAATTGAATGCCGTGTACCAAACTAGTCCATCCATTAGTTTTTTCTGTTTTTTTTTTAATTTAAAATTTCAAAATCTTGAATATACTAATTTCAATTCTATTTTTTCATATGTCGTTTAAATACAAGTGTTTTCATACAAATTTTTTAGATTTTAATTTTAATTATATAATTTTTTATAATAATTTAACATTAGTAAATTTTGTAATATATAAGTATGTTATTATAAAAAAAAAATTATATGATTGATTAGACACATTTTTCATCAAAAAACATGTATTTTTAATAAGAAATCAATAATTAAAATAAACATTTTTGTGGTTCTTATGAAATGCACGTTTTCATTGTGTGTAAATGGACTAGACTGAAGACACTTCAAGCACCCTCACTACCATCTTTGACCTTTTCAGTCTAGACGAAAGAGGTCGGAGATAATAGTGAGGGCGCTTGAAATGCTTTCACGTCAACTCCAAGACAGCAGTTAGGGGTATCTGCAAGAAAAAAAATATTTTATAAAAACACTTAAAGAGGTTGGGAATGGTAGTTAGGATGCTTGAAATGTCTTCACGTTAATTTCAATAATGTGGTTAGGGGTATCGCAAGAGAAAAAGTATTTTATAAAGGCACTTGTATAATAATATGTGAAACAATAGAATTGAAATTAATGTATTTAAAGATA
The DNA here is from genome assembly GCF_014773155.1 of Arachis stenosperma. Classification (NCBI taxonomy): domain Eukaryota; kingdom Viridiplantae; phylum Streptophyta; class Magnoliopsida; order Fabales; family Fabaceae; genus Arachis; species Arachis stenosperma. The sequence continues at coordinate 12,664,656 of NC_080378.1, forward strand.
TTAAAAATTTTGAATTTATAAAAAAAAGAGAAAAAACTAATAAAATGACTAATTTAGACACAATATTCAATTTCAAGGACTAAAATAAGTTACTTAATACAAAGTAAGAGACTGATTTAGTGCATCTACAATGATGATGGCATAATAAATGACACGTAGACAAATACTGTTGTAGCACATGGTACAAACAGATACGTGGTCAAATAGCATTGTAACACGTGGTACAACCATCTACATCAGCATGCTACGTGTCACTGGTCATCACATCATTGTATTATTATACGTGGCCAAATTATAGAGTGACATGTGTTACTAACAATCCATGTCATCAAACTATATCATTACGTGGTTAATAAAAAATGAATATGGGACTAATATGATATATTTTTGTCAATATCAAATACTTAATTGATATAATAAGTAAAATGTCATAACATTTTAGTGCACAATGTCAAATACTCATAGTTGTATTTAGTATCTGAGGGAAGATATTTGGCGCGTAGAACCAACAAACATTAGGGTATCGGAAGCAACAAGCAATGAAACTTGCAGAAACTAACTTAGCAACACTTCAATGGCAGTAAACTACACTTCAATTTTTCATTACACTTAAAACATGCTTCACGCTCCACTACAATCATCGCTTCTCTTCGTTTCCTTCTTAGGGTTTCTTATTCTTCTTTCCATAATCAAAATCCCTTGCGTTCGCGGAGAGTCTTCCACCTGCTTGACGGTTTACAGAAACGGCGGTGCTCCCGCGGTCTTTAAATCCCCGAAATGTCCCCGATGGAAGCTTCCCGAAGGCCAAGGTGAAGACGACGATTCCGATTACCACCGTAGTCGCCGCTCTCCGCCTCATGCGACGCCGCGTTGCCAGTCCGCCATGCTCCAGGGCAGCCGTTCCTCCCAGGAGGACCGCACTCTCTGCGTCCTCGATCTCCGGATTCCGTTTCCCGGTAACGCCGATTCCTAACGGCTTCTTCACAGTTGTTATTTTAATTTGCAATTGCGATTGTTTGTTGAGATTGAAATTTCGGGAAGAAAAAGCTGCACCTGAGTTGCAAGCCGCAATTGCAACTGCAGTTGCAATGATTGAAATTAAAGGAAATGCCGCAGCAAATGCAGCCGCGATCGATTGTGGAGTCCACAATAGTAGCAAATTACATTTGCATGTAATAACAGTAGCATTGATGTTGTCATTAGCAATTCAAAACTACTAAGAAGTAACAATTCAAGGCAATAATTGTGTTTCTAGAAAAAATCTTCAATTGGAATTGCAGTTACTGTTGCATTGGGATTATTGTAATTCCAGAAAAACTGCAGCTGATGCTGCCACAATTGCTGCTGCTAAGTGACTGCGGAGATCACAACATGCAATTGTGTTTGTGATTGCACAAAAAAAAAAAAAATCCCGCGTTAACGCAGGGTTCGGGGAAGAGCCGCACCCAAAGGATGTAATGTATGGTTTAAAACCACGGATTAAAATTTTCCAGCATTGTCTCCAGGAACAAGTAAGAACTTATGGCAATGAATGTGGGACGCTATTTTATTTAATTCGATGGTTGAAAGTTTGTTGTGTTTCCAGAGAAGCTTTAATTCGAAGTGTTGGCTGCGATTTTTTCTTTCTTTTGATTTGGTTTGTAATGGTATTGATTGAACTATTGTAATTTCGAGAATTAGGGTGAATGTAGAATCATAATTGGGAATTTGGGATAGAGAAGAGAGATAATTCAGAGAGAAAAGATTTCCAAATCCTAAATACATTTCACATTTCACTTATTGGCTTATTATTATTACAATTCGTATGTCATATTTATACTATTTTAATATTATCTAATATCTAATGCTATTTACAGTAATTGAGCTAAGTATAATTATACTCATTACATGGTGGTGGTTGAACCAGATGCGGATGGGATCAGGGAGGTTGCGGTGGGAATCGTGGCAGTTTTTGACGGGCACAATGGTGCTGAAGCTAGTGAAATGGCGTCAAAGCTTCTGATGGAGTATTTTGTATTGCACACCTATTTTTTACTTGATGCAGCTTTTTCTGTTATATCAAAAACAAGGGGAGCAGTGCATCACCAGAGAGAGCACAATCGTTTGAACATGATGCGTAGGTGGAAGGAGATTCTAGGTTGGCATGAGCTGCATTTTGAAAGGTACCTACTTCCTATAGTACCTTTAATTTATCTTTATTTATTTGTTTATTTGTGAAAATCAATAATAATTTATTAACATTATTTGTCTATTAAAGCTGATTTTTATTATTAATCAAATAATATTTCATATTTGTCTTGAAAGCTAATGTCTGCTAAGTGCATGCTTCTGTGTTTAGATGTTCTCTTAGCATTATTTGGATTATAAGTTATTTGGAATGCTAAATCAGCTAATCCAGATGCACACTAATAGTATAGTTAGTCCTATTGATTTGAGAATCAAGTTTGTAGTTTGTTATGCTTTGCTCATCATCGTTTTGGAGAAGGGTTGGTTTCTACAATGAAATGAATGTCAAAGTTACATGAATGATGATGTTTCCTTTCAAGGACTTACAACAAGCATCTGTCTGTTATAAATGAGTTTTAGAGTGTTCATTCTGCTGCTTACTTTGGTTTGGCTTTACAATTGGTTTGTTTTCTCTAGTGGAAGGCCATATTGTGGTTTGTTCAGAAAATGTCTTATGTTGGTTTTGTTCAAACCATGGTTTTGGAGTTTTAAATGCTAAACCAAGCATGCTATAAGGGCTTCAGATATTATTTACAAATTTGTTTTATTCCTCGCATTTGTATGATTATGTTTATCTCAATTAGATTATTTTTCCAGGTTCCAAAATACATTTTCTGCAAATTTTGATGATTCTTTTCACTTGGAAATTTTGAAGGAAGCATTATTGAGAGCTATCCATGATATTGATGCAAAATTTTCTGAGGTAAAATTTACTTCATGTTCAGTTGTAAAAGTTTTATATGATCTTTGTTCTCATATTGACATCTTTCAATTGAACTATGAAGGAAGCCTTCAGAAATAGTCTTCATTCAGGGTCTACGGCAATCATTATATTGATGGCAGATGATAACATTTTAGTTGCCAATATTGGAGATTCTAAGGCTTTCTTGTGCTCTGAAAATTTTCAGTCTCCTAGAGAGGCCAAAGGTGAGAAAGATTAGGGAAATGTAGCCAAACTTGCAAGTCCAAGATGGAAGTTTTTAAAAGCATAAATAGAAATATAGGATATTCTTTGTTATTCTATTGTTCTTTTATAGAGTTGAAAAATGATGGGTGCACTTATTATGATAAAGCAACAAGCTTAACTTTTTTGTTTTATGGAAATATGAATAGAATTAATTTTGCTTTCTTATGATTTGTAGACTTATTACTGAAGCAATATAGGCAGAAAGAGCTTGATGGTTCTGTTGCTGTGTGGAATCGTGAAAAGTATAAGTTAGCTTCCTCCCATGGACTGACTCATTTTGCTGTAAAAGAATTGACCAGTGATCATCACCCAGACAGAGATGATGAAAGGATTCGGGTGGAAGCAGCTGGTGGTCAAGTTATAAATTGGGGGGGAGTGCCTCGTGTAAATGGCCAGCTGGCTATTACACGGGCAATTGGTGATGTATTCTTTAAAAGGTAGGTTTAGTGGAAATCCTTTTTACATGAACCCCAATCTTGCATAGAAATAACTTTGGTTGCTCGTTCATAATTAAATTGTTAATCTTTTATCCCAAAAATTTAAAATCAGAATGTGTCCCGACTTCTCAGTAAGGGTAGACTTGCCCGTTGTGTTAAAACTTTCAACAAAAATAGTAAGGGTAAACTTGGCCTCAGTACATGCTAATTCCAATCTGTAGAGATAAAGTACTAAACTAAAATCACAAATGGGTCGTCGTTAGATCTTAAAGTAATTGGCATCTGTACTGTCTAGAGATATATTTTGAAATTCTGATGCATTTCTTGATGAAATTGCCAACAGGTACGGTGTTATATCTGTGCCAGAAGTGACTGATTGGCAGCCTCTGACTGCCAATGATAGCTATTTAGTGGCTGCATCCGATGGTGTTTTTGAGAAAATGAGCATGCAGGAAGTCTGTGATTTGTTATGGGAAGTACACTCTTTCTCTAATAATATAGAATCAGAGTGTGCCCCTTCACCTTCACTTTCACCTTCATATTCGTTAGCAGATCTCATTGTCAACACTGCCTTGGGAAAGGGCAGTACGGATAATGTGGCCGCCATTGTTGTTCCTCTGGAATCTGCCAAAGTTTCTGCAAACTCGCTTAGGAGAAGCTATATTGAGAAGAGGGATGCTGATTATCCTCTGCTTGCATTGCAGGAACTTGCTTCAAGAAGTTTAGGTATATATTTTGAATTCAAATAATGATACTTCGTGCCACAACTCATTCCTTCTGTTTGTTCAAATTATCTTCATGTTATGTGATATACAAATGTAAAAGAAATCTGTGGCTTGTTGTAGCATATACTAACACATATTCATTGGCTAGACGTGGTTGTTCTACTTAGATTAAGTTGTAAATAATTTTGGTGTGCATTGTGAGTATCCCTTGTTTAATAAAAATCAAAGTTGCCATGGTATATACTCAGAAACTTATAGAACAAATTTGATTGGTTATGACATCGGTTGATTTGGTTATGCCTTTAGGTAGGCAACTTGTACTCCTGGAACTGATGTGTATCAGCTAATTTTATTTTGGATCTTGTTCAGCTAATGACGTCATATCTGATGTAATGCACTTGAGGCATCCTCATGCGGTGGATACCAAGTTTAAGCGTATATTGGTATGGCTGACACCATGGAAATTTACTATTTTTATTTTCTTCCATATTTAATTTGTCTTTCTCGTATAAGTTGCCGGATGGAATAATGAATGAATTGATTCTTGTGAGCAGATTGATATTGTTTAAACATCTTACAGGATGATTGTTTGTGGGTGCTAATTAGTGGACTCTCATGCCGTAATTCTTGAAAAATGTACTTCAAAAATGTGTTTTGAGTCAGTTGTGGATCTGTTAACTTTTTTGCATTGGAGGAGAAATCTTGGCATACAAAATTTACTGTCATTGGACTGATTTATATGTTTAAAATTTTCTGAAGAGGACCAACCTGCTTTACTGGAAAACTTGAAATCATGATGCAAGAATTGCGAACTGATTTTTCCAAGAAAACAGGAAATTGAGAAATTGAAGCTTAGACTGGGCTGTAATTTTATGTTAGGGACTTGGGTATTATGGGGTGCCCAAAGCCCCACATCGGGTAGTATGGGATACTTGTATTTAAGGAGAGTGGGTTCTTCTCCTTTAACAGCTAGTTTTTAAGGTGTGGTTTCCCACTTTCTTTAGGTACTTAACATTTTAGCAGCAAAGAAAGATAGAGGTGTATTCTCATGTTAATTGATATCATTTTTATTATATTCTTGGGATGAAGTGAGTGGGAAGGTTTGCACCTTCCTACTTAGACAAGAAAATTACATTTCTTTACCTTAGCCTAATTAAGGTTTTATTTTTCAATCGAAAAAAAGGAGGAGAAAATTAGGTATTGTTTATGTAGAGTTTGATTACCAATTTCTTGCTCTTTTGTGTTCGACTTTTTTTTTTTTTCTTATTTTTTGTTTTCGTAATATTATGTATACAAGGCTAATCTATAAGTAATGTTGGTTGAAAGTTGCTTCAATTTGAAATAGAATTCACTACGATCTATAAGTAATCATTCATTCAATTTGAAATAAAATTCCATATGATCAAAGTTAATCTAAATGACTACGTATGTCTTCATTTTTTTTTATGATAGGTTGAAGTGAAACATGGAGATTTTGGATGTTTTTATTTGTCTGAAAATCTTGATGAACTTGTGGACTCTAAGCAGCCTACCAAAAGTACTGACTGGGAAGATTATTTATATGAACTACCTCAGCCCGTACCAGATACACATCAACATTCTGGTAAGCAACCATGTCATATTCCTTAATCATATCATAGTGGTGCACTTTTTTGTCGGCCTATTATGATTGCTATCAAGTTTCAGTTTATCTATAGACACTCAAATACTGTTTGGTTCTTTCCTTTTTTTTCTGCAGTAAATGGTCCAGTATATTTGTATGATAACCAAAACTTCTGCTTACAACTTGGTCCGACTGTTAATGAATCTAAGGAACAATGCATAAATCCTGAAGCATTTGCAAATTTTATTGGTCTTCTTGAATCAATTCCTTTACATGATACTGGTTCACATAATGGATCCTCTGGTTATTCAATGCCTGAATCAAGGTAAATCTGCTTTGGATCCCAGTGTATTGAGACATGTAGAAGCCAAAATAGTTCCTAGTAAAAGATTAGGGGGATTCATTTCTAATGGAAGAGTTACTTTATATATTCATACAGATTTGAGAATCCCCTTTGTTTTAATTTTATAAGAAAGGTCTGTATTATCATATGATTACCATTGTGTTCTTATGGTGGAAAGTTAGAGCATTTGTTTTTGTGCAAATTTGGTTCTTTGAGCTATGAAGTGTTTTTTTAGTCTGACAATTTAGCCAATTTGCATATTGTGCTTAGGTACAAACTAAAGAAGAGTTTCGGTCGTGGATCATATGGTGAAGTATGGTTAGCTTTTCATTGGAATTGTAATGAAGGGATTAATGCTGCAGAAATGAGCAACAATGACAATAATAGAAACGACAGCTCAAACACCAATGATTTCCAGGATGCTTCCACTAACTATACTCTGTACATTTTGAAGCGTATAATGGTAATAACTTGAAGCAAAAAATCACCGGTTTTGATGGTTTGAATGCATTATGATCTCTTTAGTTGTCAATATGCTGATAGGTAGCTGGTAGTGATTGGTGGTCCTCTGTATTCAGCAATTTGAAATGCACGTGCCTTTGTATTTAGAAATATGAAATGTGTAGAACACAATTTTAGGGAGGAAGAGGGTATCTACTGATTAGATAGAAATTTCAGATCTCCAAAGAGTAAGGAATCTTCTAAGCATGTATGGGCTGAGTTCAGACATGATACACAATAGGGTGCAATTACGTTGTTTGATCCATGTAGCTAACCCCACTTATTGGGATAAGGCTTTGCTGGTGGTGATGTTGTTGTGGGATCTCTTGAGAATTCCGTTGTCACTGCTTATGGATTAGTAATAACAAGATATACTTTCATTTTCTGCTCAATTAAGTCCAGTTCTATCATATCATAGGCATTCTTTATTGCTCTGTTGATTATTTAGCCTGTGAGGCAGATGCTTACTTAACTCTTGTAGTTGATGATTTTTGTTCCTCTTCAACTTATATTTTATGCTTTGGATCGTGTTATAGGTCAATTCATTTCTCTCTGCAATTATATCTAAATAAAACTGAAAAAGAAATATTATATTATTATCTCCTAATTGTGATTTCTGTACAGTCAGTTATTGTGTGTGTTCAATACCTTGTGACTTCTCTCACTTAGTCTTTATTTTATTTTTGTTTTCCCATTGAATCCCACCTAATGCCCCATCCTTCTTTGCTTTCCTCCTTTTCTACTTATTTTAAGTGAAACTCTCTCATGGCACATCAATTGAACTTTGTCCTTTCTTATCTGTAGCCTACATTTATCTCCTTCCAGCCCCCATGCTCTAATTTGTACCCATCATAAGTCAAAAAGACCTTGGGATAAAATAAATATTTCCACTCGAAGTAAAGTTGGTTTCTTCTAGTCTTAATGAAGTCTGCACTGTCCAATGAGTAATCAGTTTCTGAAATTAGAAGTTGTTTCCACACTAGTTTTTGTTTATAAGGAGACTTGTTTATTTGTATGTCAGATTGGATATCCACTGTGAAGCTTTTTATCTTTCCAGCTTTGACCTGTGCAATATTTTATTTTAAGGAGGCATTTTTGTATAATTACACGTTGTAAGCATGTAACACAAATAACATGTAGATGTACTAAACAGGTAGAGAGAGGGTCTGCTGTTTACTTAAGTGGCCTGAGGGAGAAATATTTTGGAGAAACTTTTTTAAATGCCTCCTCAAGCTTTGAAGATCTGCTATCAGCTGAAAAACCAAACTGTCTCTTGGAAACATCACAATTTGGGTTTGAGAATACATTTTCAAACAGGTCAAAAAGATCTGTATATGAAGAAGGCTTGAACCATATTGTAAGATATGTGGAGTCTTTTGAATCTCGGTCCAATGAAATTTGGCTTGTATTCAATTTTGAAGGCGTATCGTTGTCTAAACTTTTGCATACTGTGGAAGATCCATATGATACTGCTGAGAAAGAAAAGACTGAGCAAGTAAAACATGTCCAAATACTGCGTCCATCGAAGTGGTGGCATTGGTTGAAAACAACAGAAGAAGGGCAAGAGGAAATGCGCAACCTTATCTGGCAGCTGGTATGTCATTAATGTGGGTTCCAAGGGGGTTTTGTTTTATTAGCAGCCTTTATGGTTTATACTGGCATTTAAAATACACTACAAAATCTTAATAGATACTACACAACTCTTTTACCCTGACAAGGACAAAACAAAGATGTTTATTCTATGCTATTACTATTTTTGTTAATTTGCTATTTTGTTCTTTTGGCAAAAGTGATTTGTATAAACACAGAATGTGGACAAATAAATTGTTTTTGGGAGAGAACAAAAGAATAAACAAAAGAAGAAAAGAATGCAAAAGTAATACAAGAGCAAGATCAGTCTTGTTAGTATGCTTTTCATTTTTTTGCAGAAATATTTTAGCATATTATATATCTTTGTTGAACTATTAAATTTTCCTTATTCTGACACATGCATTTTTCTTTTTCTTGTGGTTATATTATAATAAACCCCTGCACTATATGTTTTCAGGTGTGAAATTTGTGGTTAATATGAAAAATCGGTTTTTTATTCAGAAGTATACAGTTCTCAATTTCAAAAATATTTAAGGTGCTCCTACTTTGGTCATATGGTCACCATTTATTGCTCAATTGTGGAAAGCTTTGGAGGCTACATATTTGAATATCTCCATATCTTCTTCTTCCTCTTTCTTTTTCTTTTTTAATGTTTTGGTGGTGTGTGTTGCTTTTTTTTTTTTTTATAAATTTTCTTTTTGTTGTCAACACAAAAAAGGTGGGCATGTTCTGTTTCTCTGGCTATGTTGAAATCTCGTCAGATTTTCTTATTTTGTTATTTGTTTCCTCAGTTTCTGGCACTGAAATCTTGTCACGATCGCAATATTACACACAGGGACATTAAACCTGGTAAGTATGGGGTTAATTTGTTGTCCTGAAGTATTTTTTGTGTTAATTTAGATATGAATCTAAATAATACCAATTAGTTTTTCACTGTTAAATTGTAAGTCGATACTTTTTAAGCAGCATGTATGATTGTTTTAAGTGGGTTCTTTTGTTCAGCTTTTATCCTTTTACGGTAAACTAAGCTCTTACTGTACAATAGATCTACTCTTTGTAATTCGTGTATCTGCATTTTGTTTCATTCCTTTTTTCCCTAAAAAATTAAGCTCAAATCATATCTGGGAAAATTGGAACAAATTTCATCTCAAACTTGGAGGATCTCTTTAGTGTCTGATTGGTAATTAATCGTAATCACAATGCCTATGTTTGCCCAACTTTCATAGTCCATACAAGCATGCCATCTTTTATGTATATATTTGAATTTTGTTTTTATTGTTATGCAGTGTTAAATTGAAAATTTTGTTTCTCTGTAAAATCTGAATTGGGTCATTTGATTTTTGGAAGAAAATATGGTGATATGCTTTGAAGATCAGGAGACTGGAAGATGTTTGAAAGATATACCGACTAAACTAAATAGTTTCTCCACCAAAATGTACAGTAAAGTATCTTTCTTCAATTTTAGTACTCTGCTTTTATTTTGACCGCTTTCTTTCTTAAATGATGGGAAACATTTTTACTCTATATGCTATAATGCATGAACTTCAGATTTGTCTAGTTAATTAAGTTTATAATATGATTGGATCAATTAATGTTTAAGCAATATTGTGCACTTTAACCGTAGTTTTTAGTGTCCAACAGAATGATAAAGTCTTGCCTGATCTTTACTTCTGTCATAGTTTTGGTATATCTCAAACACTTCTTGGCTATTGAAGTTCACTTTGTAATGTATGATATTTAAATTTATATGTCAGCCCTTCTTTCTCTTTCCACCACAATTTATAGTTGGTTGGACAGCAATGGTAAATCACATATTTATCATAAATTTCAAGAAGCTTAAGTTCTACAGCTCTGCTATTTGCGAACAATGCACTAATTCATTGTGATAATTCTCTTTAAGTGGCTGAGAACTGGAAGACTGATCTTCTAGCTTCTCTAACTCTGTTACCAACCTGATGCAAGTTAAGCTTATGTCTTCTTGATTCTCTTTGGCTTTGGAAGAATTAGATCTTTTTCCATTGCATTACTAATGTTGTGATCATTTCAATTCTATACATTTTTAGATGCATATTTACCGTTCACCTGATCCCAGAATAAGGTATGTTTGGTGGCTGACTGGCTGTCTGACCGACATTTCAGCAAATGTAAATATAAGTATTTAAGGCCACTTGGAGATGGTTTGATATGCTCAAATGTCTGTTCTCTCACTAACAATTTTGCTAACCAATAATTATTAGGGTCGTTTGATTAGCTGCAGTGGCAAGAAGACTTGCTTAGTGCTTATCTCTAAATTTGATTTTGATATCCAACTATTTGGGTGCTTGTCTATGTCTCCTTGATTTATTGGTTTTGCGTAATGATTTTGATTCCCTTTTTCTGATTCAGGCGTGTTATAGACTTTGGCAGTGGAATTGATGAATTCACATTGAAGCATTTATATGGTTCAACTGGGCCTTCTAGGTATCTCACTTCTCTCTCTGCATACTGATTATTGCTTATATAATTTTGTGATTGTGCTAAATATAGCCTGTGTTTCTTCAGGGCTGAACAAACTTATGAGTATACACCTCCTGAAGCTTTGTTAAATGCTACGTGGTATCAAGGCCCAACAAGCTCAACTTTGAAGTATGTCATGTTTTGCATGAAGGCAACATCTTTTATTCAAAGCTTTCTTCTTTAAGAGGAACGTCCACATGCATCTTCATTTCATTTGATCATTTTTCAAAGGATGGATGCTTCTTAATTTGACAAATTTATGCACTACTTCCTTCGGCTATTGATTCAACCTTTCTTCTATCACAGATATGACATGTGGAGTGTTGGTGTTGTAATGTTAGAGTTGGTCTTAGGGACACCAAATGTTTTCCAGATCGATGCTTTAACACAAACTCTTTTGGACCAGCATCTTGACGGCTGGAATGAGGGTGTGAAGGAGCTGGCTTACAAGTAAGTGATTGTTAAGACTGTAGTCCTATGTCTTATGTCCTAACCTTTTGTAGTAACCATGATTTCAAATGACCCTCTTTGATAGGCTACCTGTCGCTTTTTTTTTCTTTTCTTTCCTGTTATGCACAAAAGATGCAAATTTATATTAATGGGAAGTGGCAAATTCAAAATGAATGATCTCCCTTTAGATGGTTGTCTGTTTGTAGAGTTGCCTTCTGCTTTGGTTTGAGCTAAACAACTTTTCATTTTTCTTTGAAATGTTTTTAGCCATTTGGGAAACTCGCTCTATGCATTTTTTTGTATATTGGGAAACTCGCTTTTTTCATTGACTTTGTTGTAACATTGAATTTCATTAGTTCTTCGATGTTAGGTCTTAGGTATTTATTGTTAAAACCTCTCAGGAATTTGCTCCAAAAAAGTCTTCACAAGTTTTTAATAGGCCTAGTTTTGTCTGACAACTAAAAGGTTCGTACAGTTTCCTCAAATCATTTGTCATACCTATATCTTTGAAGTTTTTTCATGCATTGGGGGTGGGTTCCAAAATATAATTAATGGCTTAAACATAGGACTTTAGTATTTGTTCTTATGTAATAGGTTGCTCCTGAAGGAGTTAAATATTCATTAATTCTTTTGAATCTCTCGACTCTATATTGTAACTCTTTCTTTTATTAATGCGTTTACAGACTCAGATCATTCATGGAATTGTGTATCTTAATCCCTGAGATATCCAGAAGTTCCTCAAAAAAGTATCACACAGCTAACCAGGTTAGATTACTATCCAACATAGGCTAACATTTCTGTATTTCATTCATATAACAAGAAAAGTATCCATCTTTTGGTTTCCCCATAAGTTAAGGAAAAAAATAAGTGGAGATTAAACCTGCATCTCGGCTTAGTACCTAGGCTTTGATAGCATGTACTTGGACTCAGATAACATATATACGAAATCTTATACTACCTTGGAGACTTTTGATTTCATGTTCATTTTTCAGTGTTAAGAATTTGAATATGTATCTTGTGCTAGTTTATTCCAAAGAGCTTACTAACTAACTACAGCTGGAGAGTCTCTATAGAATCTCAACCTCTGATTTTCACTTAAGGAATAAACACACGATTTAATTTCCGGTCATATTAGGCCATGTTTCTTCTACCAAGATCTTACTTCTTATATATATAAATAAGAAAAGCACATAGAAAAATGCACAAACTATCCACTAACAGAAATGGTCTGCTTAAAACCCAGGGGGTGTGGTTGAGTGAAAAAGGCTCATCTGGTTATCCTCCCTTAACCAAGTGTGGAGGATACGATTCTAACCTTGGGCATGGAAAACCTTAAAATTCCAGGCCAGCTATCCCACCCATGGGGAATATCTTTGTTGTGGACCAAAAGAAAAACAAAAGAAAACAATTGAACAGAGAACTTGGTTTGCTTATAAATCCATGGACCATGAAGACGACAATGATAAATGATAATCACAATTAAGTCTTGTTTTATTAGGTGGCGGATAGTTACATGGATGAAATTAGAATTTCATTTCCCTAGGGAAGATGGACCTTTAAATGAAGTTCTCTATATGATTCTTTCCAATTATATTATTGTTGGAAAGACGATGTCTTCCAACTCTCCGACATAATCAACGATACTAAGGGTACACAAAAAAATAGCTACCAAATTAGTCATCCATATAGAATATATGTTAGAATACAAAATACACGTTCAAAATGTGAGAAATAGTACATATATTTATAATATTTATACAAGAATGGAAGCTGATTTTAGTCTACACATAACATTTTTGTTGCACTGATCAAATTATTGGATTGTTCACGTAGGCTGGTGTTTCACCTGCATCTTGGAAATGCTCGGAAGAATTCTTTTCTCATCAAATAAAGAGCCGAGATCCTCTTAAAATAGGGTTAGCTTGATTTCTTTTGAGGCTTATATTTTATCATTTTATTTTATAATGGTCTCGTTGAGATAAGTGTTTCAGAAATAGCAGAAAAATATTTTGTATTTTGATATAAATATAAAGCATTTTTAATTAATATCAGAAGCAGGTAAGCTATTTGGATTTGAGAAATGTATAATAAGTAACTTTTTGTATAAAATTACAATTATGGTCATGACTAAATATATATTTTACATAACAATTTTTTTAAAAAATGAAATGTATAATATTTTAATTATATATTTAGTTATTGATCGATTTTTAGAACCTTGAGAAAAACTGCTTATTTTCCTGCTTCTGTTCTTTTATTTAAGAACAAACAAAGAACTCAAAAAAGAAAATAAATACTTATTTTTGTAAATGTAACAATATTTCTTTTATCCCCGAAGCAGTCTTCTCTCATGATGAAATTGTTTTCTTCTCGTCATAATGTTTTCTAATCCTTTCAGTTTTTCAAATATCTGGGCTTTGCGGTTAGTGCGCCATCTGTTACAGTGGGACCCAGTGAGTATTTTGATTAAGTTTGCTTTTTTTACTTTTGTGATCTTTTTTAAGGCCAATTCTATAGTGTCTATGAGTTAGTGTTTAAATTTTGCTTAACTTATCTATTGTAGTAAGTTTTAAATTTTTAAAAATTATTTATTTTGATACTTTTTAAATTAAATATTAATTTTTAACTTTTTTTAGTAAGTTAGACACCATAGCAATCACTTCTTTTTAATTACTGTCAAAAGAAAACAGATCCTCTCAATTTTGTTTTCAATTGATAAAGTTAAGGGTGATGTTTCACTATATGATGGAAAGGATTGTATCACATCTCACCCCGATCTATCAAAAGTGTTTAAATTGTCGTTACCTTATTCTCAACATTTAAGTCCAGGTGCCTGTTTCGAGTGGTACTAAGCTCTTCTATGAACTCTTTATGATAGGAGTAGAAGCCTATCATGCTATTATTGCTAATAAGATGAGCATGAAGCATTCTTTTCTTTATTATGATTATTTACTACCCTGAGAATGTTTTAACCTTTTTTTTGGGTTCTACTGTATCTAATGGTGTTAAAATTGTAGGAGGACCGGATAAGCGTTGATGAGGCATTGCAGCATCCCTATTTCCAACCTCCCCCGAGAGGATGATTTGTTGGGTAAAACTACCTTATGTCCTACCCATGATATTATTTCATTCTTGAGCTATTTAAACTTACTAATCTGAAAGTTGCCAATGGATGAGGCCATACAGGAAACAACTTCAAAATATTCAATCTAGAGGATGAAACATCCTTTGTTTCCTATCAGTGACCCATCCAACGGAAATAGATGATGGTGCAAGAAGAAGAATTGTGCAAATACATGAACGATGTTCATGTATCAACCCTGACAAAAGGACGACTAAAAGCCAGAATGACTACTACCAGGTTCGAAAATCATTTTGTGCTTATCATACTTCTGTATTGTACATTGAGACATAGACAAGATTGTTTTCTTGAGATATCTAGTTTTGGATGAAGCAAAATTATGGATAAAAGGAAATTTACAATAGAGGTATGGTGAAAAAGTTATGGTGGCTGCATACAAAGTGTTGTATAATATGAATATTACGGTAAGAGATGAGAAGAGTAGGAAAGTAAAAAGAGAAAGTTTCAATCAGAAAGCGTAACCACCAATGTCACCCGTATCCTTTATTTATAGGCTATTGAGTTCAATAGAATACTAATGGTATTGACAGTGAGAGGAATTACGATCATTTACCTTAATAGGATATCCACCAAATCGTTTTATTTATAGCATTGTATATTTTGTTGTTTTTAACAGTTGCGCGCATAATGAATCCATAGAAAGAATCCAGATATAATGAAATTCAACTCCAAAGATTAAATGAAAAACCACGACCTCGCCTTTTTAAAAAAAAGGAAAAAAAAGAAAAAGAAAAAAGCGACAATCTATTTATCTATTCTTAATATATAAAAGTAGATACATAAGTTTACCCACATTACTTTTAAAACATCTTTTACTTTCTACTAATGACATGTCAGCAATATCAGCAAAATATTAGAATCAATCACTCTATTTTTGCCAAATCAACTATTATTTTCAAATTAGCAAAAAAATAAAAACAAAAATTTATAATCAAATTTGTAAGTTGTAACCTACAAAAGCATTGAATCCATATCCGTATATTTATTATATTACACCATTATAAATAATACAATAAATTTATAATTCTAATAATTAATTTATTAATTTCTATAAATAACTCATTAAATATAATAAACATTCATATTACAAATGTAATAATAATATTATTAATCATAATAAATTTTATGTTACAAATATTCAAATTTCATACTATTTGAATTACTTATATAAAGTTTCTTATCACTATTCTTTCAAATGACATCAAATTTAGTACAAAAAGTTTATTTTCAAATTATACAACATCTCAAACTTATTCAATGGAGCATCATTCTTTGGACAATATCACCAAACAAAAAGGCAATTGATTTATCAAAGTTCGCGTGGTTCATCTATAGAAAACATTAACACCCATAAATGAAGAAGAGTTTCTTTGTGTAGAAATTATTATATTAGATAAAAAGGTACAAAACAAACATATTTATTATATTTTTAAATTGAATTTACGAAAAAATACTTTAATTATTTTTGCTTTTTATACATTTTATATTATTTTATAATACTTTATATATAATTGTATTTTAATATCGTTAAAATTATATTTTTTTAATATGCTATTCATTGTTCTTTTTTAACTAATTATTAACTATGATTTACTAACACGGCAGGGAACACATCTTCATATAATTGTGAAGAGAAATATGATGAACAAATTCAAACATTTGTTGAAAGAAGGAAAAGTCTATACTACAAAAAATTTAAAAATAGAAGATGCAAATAATTTGTATAGGCCAATTAAAGGTACGATGAAAGGAAATTTTTTACTCACAACTGTTGTGAAAGAAATTAAATATCCAATTTTGAACATTTTTCAATACTATTTTGAATTTGCATCACTTGAGACATTGTCTGACAGAGTGGGTCAAAGAAAAATACTAAAAAACTACATCAAGAGATTAAGAAAAAAGAAAACCATACAAATTTAAGACACATCTTCGAAAGAAAAATATACATGCAAAGATGGAACAAACAACATAATAGAAAGTGTATACAACTTAACAATTTATGAAAAACATGCTTTCACAAGAACCTACGATAGAAAGAAGAAAGCAACAATTCTAACAATAGACTAAGTCTATCAACTAAAACAAATACAAAAATCAAATTATCAAATAAAAATGTCACTTTATATAACTCCAATATTCAAATCTTTTGTACTACAAATTATTTTAAACAAAATACTTTTTAAGTTTAACTTTAGTTTACACATATTTAATTTAATTTTACAAAATATAGTCATTTTTTATATTTATTATATACTATTATTAATTTACCGTTCGCTCATTGCGCTGGTCTCATTCTAGTGTTTGTAGATGTGGAACTTACAAAGTCACACTTAGACTACAACACACGTGTTAAGACACTGCGTAATTACTAATTAGATACAATAGAAGATGTACCAATTTTTTTATTTTTTGGTCATGGAAGAGGTAACAATTATATTTCTTCTTGCCTTGGAACCTTGCGAGGAATGGCTAAAACGAGATCCCGAGATAATGAGAACTGTGTATGATGGCAAAAAAAACGCAGGCACACAGGTTGCGGCATAGGTGACAAACATCACATCATGTATCCGATCTTGGAGAACAAAGATAAAAGGCACAGAAAGATGAGCATGAAAAGTATGGACAAGAAGCGGGAGCACAACCCGCAAAGGAGCTTCAGTGGCAAACCAAATCTCGAATAATCTTTTTGGTTGTTGCCTTGATGTGAGGATGGAAAGGAACACGATCAGCGCCGAGATGGAGAAGCAAAGCGCAACCAATGACGACATGGCAAATGTGTCGAATGACAGTTGTCCTTCTAGGTTTGGCATATCGTTATTGTTGTTGCTGCCGGATATATTGCTTGATGTGGTGAAGGAAACGCCTGCTATGAGTGACGCCATCACAGAGCAAGACTCCGCCGTGTTTCTTAGCCATTCACTGCCTTGACGCACAAGTTCCTTGTGGCTTTCGATGAAGTTCTCACCTGAGATCTCACCTTTGTTGTTGTCTTTGAAAATTACGTTTGTCGGTACAATTTCTCTATCACATACTGCTTTTTCAAATTAAAAATGCATGGAATAGGAAGAAAGCAATTAAAAATAGTAGCGTTTGGTGGATAGACAGAGACAAAAAGATTGAGACTGAGAGACAGAGACTAAAAGATCGGGATTGAAACAAATCTTAGTATTTTGTTTGGTACAAAATGGGAGACAGGAATTGAAACAAGAATGAAACTCTAATTTAATTTGTACAAAGGGTAAAATTGGAATTAATTAATTGAAATGAAAGTATTTTAGGTATAAAATGTTATTAAAGTTTCAGTCTCCATCTCTAAAAATTTTAGTCCCCTGCGTCCCTATTTTTTGGAGGTATTGAAATACTGAAATTTTAGAGACAGAGACAGAAATTTTAGTACCAGTTTCTGAATTAACAAACACGATACTGAGTCTCAGTCTCTCAGTCTTTGTCTTAGTACCTGAAAACAAACGCTACCGCATGAATACGATAATTGTGTTTGGAAGGGAGACAGAGATTCAAATTAAATTAAGGAGTAAAGTATCGTTTTTATTCGATTTTTTTTAATCACATCTAAGTAAATTATACTTAATTATATTTCTTTCATTTTAAATAAATTAATGTTTTTTATAATTTTACTCTTAAAAATTTTTAGTTATCGTGAAATATTTGTAGAATGGTTAGTATATAAACTTGTAGAAAAAAAATAATATATACACAATAAAATATAAATTATATCGTTTGTCTCTAATGTATTAAAATTCTTTAAAATTATAAAAAAAATTTATTTAAAATGAAAGTAATGTGATTAAGTATAATTTATTTAGATGTAATTAAAAAATAATTGAATATTATGTACAGTAAAAAATTAATATTATTGAAAGATAAAATTAAATTAAAATTTATTTTTATGTATCTTATTTGTCTCTAATGTTTTCGTTTTATTTTAGTCCTTAACGTTTCAAAATCGTCTCAATCTTGTCTCGTTGTCAATTCTGTTAATGGATCCTTAACGGCAAGATAACATTGAGTCAATTTTGAAACGTTAGGGACTTAAATAGGACGATTGAAACGTTAGAGACAACTTTGTGACTTATCCCAAACATTGAGGACAAAAATGATACTTTACTCTTAAAATTAAGTCTTTATATTAAGTTTGGCATAAAGTGCATAGATTGGGTTGTGTCGTAATATCATATTTGGTTCAAGATAAATATGAAAATAAAATAAGAATATTTACTAAAATATCCTTAATTATTAAAAAAATATTGTTAAAATTTCAATTTTTGTTCTAAAAAATTTTAATATCTCTATTTTTTGGATGTACTAAAGGGATTAAAATTATGTTGAAACTCTAATCCTGATAGCCAAACACAATGCTGAATCCAAATTCTCAGTTCCAATATTTGATACCAAACACTACCTACAGGAGTGGTTTCACAATAATTAAGCCTAGATAAAGTAATAGGATTTAGATCCTCTAAATTTTGAATTTTATTTTAGAAGATAAAATGTTATTTCTCACAATTTATTTTATAGGTGAGATCAAGAATAAATATGAGAGATAAATTATTCAAGGATAGAAGATCACACTTTAGTTTTTAAAGTACAAATTTAAAATTGGTTAAATTACATCGTTGGTCCCTATACTTTTGGTGAAATTGCAAATTGGTCCTTACATTTTAAAAGTTTGTAATTGGGTCCCTAAAGATAATTAAAATTTGTAATTTAGTCCCCACTGTTCAAAAAGTATTTGATTTAACAGAATATTTTCAGAATATTCTCTATTTTGAACATGTGACCTGCACATATTTGCAATAGGGACCAATTTGCAACTTTAGTGAAAGTATGGGACCAACCGTGTAATTTAACCATTTGAAAATGACCAAAAACTCTCTAGACTATCTGAATCCACCCTACCCCTCCCCAGCTCTCTCACTCTCACTTTTTCACTTTCCAAAATGGCACCCCAACCCCAACGCTCTCTGTCTCTCACCTCGACTCACCAACGTCGTGCCTCTCGCCTCCGTCACCACACCGAATTCACTAATAAATTGAGTTGCTATTTTTGTGTTGATTTGTTGCTATTTTTTTCTTAGACATTAAATTGTTCGCTTTGAGCATGCTTGGGATTGGAATTGTTCTCTTTCATTTATCGTAGGTGTTTAGTATTGGGATTGGAAGAGAAGAAAAAGTTGTCGGATGAGAGAGGCAAGATGGAGAAAGGAGGCGAGACCCGACTCGTGAGCACAAATGCGGTGGATCTGGCGTAGCGACGGTGAACCGAGGTGAGAGATAGAGAGCGGTGGGGTTCGGGTGTCGTTTTAGAAAGTGAGAAAGTGAGAGTGAGAGAGTTGGGGAGGGATGGGGTAGGTTCAGATAGCCTAGGGAGTTTTTTATCACTTTAAATGATTAAATTACACAGTTAGTCCCCATACTTTTACTAAAATTGTAAATTGGTCCCTGTTGTCAAACATGTGCAGGTCACATGTTTAAAATAGATAATATTCTAAGAATATTCTGTTAAATCAAATATTTTTTGAATGGCAGGGATTAAATTGCAAATTTTAATTCTCTTTAGAGACCCAATTATAAACTTTTAAAGTGTAGGGACTAATTTGTAATTTCACTGAAAGTGTAGAGATTAACTATGTAATTTAACCTTTAAAATTTAGAGGATCAAAATTCAAAGTAATAAAGGTGTGTCTACAATTCCTAAAGGTAAGTTGTCAAAATTGCAGAGGAAGACATGGCAAACTCCGCAAATTACAACTAGAATCGGGTTTATTGACAACTTTTTCTCTAAATTCATATATCTGACAAATTTTCACAATTTTAATATGTAAGTGCAAGAATCCAGAGACATACCAGTGCTTTTGCATGGCAGCACTAGAGACATACCAAGGTATAGCTGTGAGTCCGTACTCCGTACATGGCTGCCAAATGCAGTGCATTATTACCTTCATCAATTACTGATTGTATCATGTTATCCCATGCACTGAATTTCTTCAACTCCTAAACTATGCTAGTTTGCCTGTTCTCTAATGCCACTAGCACTATGTTCTTCCCCTTTGAGCTTTTTTCGTGGATTGCCCTCATTGATAATGGGTTACCACTATTCAGCAATTTCACCACCATTTCTTTCACACCATTTTTCGCGCAGTTAATGTGTTACACTACTTTGAATAATATATAGTTATCCCAAAAAAAGAAAAAAAATGTAAAATTTTTATAGAAATGCTAGGTAAAAAGTTATTTTTGTAAACAAGCTCAACTAATGATAGTGATAATGTGTCTCTTTTTTTTTCAACTGATTTTTATTGTGCAAATAAACTATTGGACCTATTTGAAACTAAAATGGCTTGGTCATGTAGCATCACCTAAAATTTTAACCAAACTAGAAGCAATTAGCAGCCACTTGCCCACTTCTATATCGAATAATTTTTTTGTATTTCAGTTAAATTTAAAAAGGAACATCAAAATCAGAGTGTTGGTAACGAACATCTTAAAATTCCACTTTAAGAATATGAAAGATAAAACTTTTTATTGAAAAAAAAAGAGATTTAAATTTCAATAACATTAAATACCTTAACTCTTTTCTCTTTTCTCTTCTCATAAAGTGGTGCCAAAAATACTTTTCATGCATGTAGTCATATTTTCTAGTTCCCAAAAATGATCCTTTTGCGCATTATATATATATAATTTTATATTTGCTCCTCACATTTGAAATTTCATCATCATTATCAATATCATAAAATACATTACCTTGTCAAATTTTTGGTGACCTTTTTTGTCTTCTTTGTCAGCAGAAGATTCAACATTAGTTCGACGCCATTGCTCCTCAATCTCATCAATGGACTGAAAAGTATCATCTTTGAATTTATAGGGTTTGTCACCCTCATCCGTTAAATCAGGCTTATTATACTGTAAATGTTATAAGTTCATCCATGACACTGCTCATGTTTAATTTTGCTTTCTTCGATATAATGGAAAAATCTTGCAAGTATACCCCTAAAAACAAAAAAAGAAGGAAATATTAGAAGACTATGATTTGTACATTGATTTCTAATTGCGTATCCAATTTGAAGAGAGAGTGATAAACTACAAATAAATTTGTTATGTTGTTAGAATTTGAAATACTGTGTAATTTAAAAAGCTGATAAATAAATTAGATTTGATATTTAGGTTTACCCTATAATTACTTTTTTCTGGTAAAATCAAAATATTTATTATTGTGAATTTCTTAATAGTGTTTGCTTAATTCTGATTATGACAGAAACTTTATTACTGTATTATTACAAGAACCATACAAGTATAATTACCCGTGCAATGTATGTGAGAAGATTGAAATTAAAATTTTAAATTATTTTTTTTAAATTAATTTAAATTATAATAATTTAATTAATAAAAAAGCAACATGTTATGCATTGTTTGTTTTTTTTTTAATCTAGTGTTAATTGGATTAATTCTAAAATAGTTATTAATCGGTTTTAATAATCTACTTTTTTCAATAAATCACAAATATATACTGAATGCGATAATAAATAATATAATAATAGTTAAATCCACCAATAAATATATTAGCTATTATCATACTATAAAATAAATTAAATATGAAGGCTATAAGCACTTATAAATCTTTAAAATCGCACTGTCTTTGATTCGTGCAAGGGTTTACTTATCAAATAAACTTCAAATATAAACAAAAAATATTTATAAAATGGACCTAACATCACTTAAAAGAATCATGAAAAATAATTAATTTACCTTATAATTCATGAGAACCATTTTTATGTAAGTTATCTTGTTCTTGTCAAATTTGGATGGGATTTTCTATAAACTTATAATTCTTGCCTTTATTTTTCAAACATTTTCATTACATAATCTACCATAAGTAACACTGTTGATAGAATCGTAGTTAGTAGCCCTTAGATATGAAAAATAATAAACAGAAGAAGATTTATGTCTGAGGTACAAATTTTCTAGATGATAAATAATTGTAACAATTCACTATTACTTACGATAATTATACTTACTACAATTAGGTGAAATTCATGTCATTATATTTTATTAATCTTTATGATTAATTCAATAGAGATACTTACTCAATATATATGTTATTTACATTAATTATATGACAATATTTTTAGAAAAAAGCTAAAAGAGGAGATATATAAATATATATAATATTATTGCTATATAGGAAGCATACATAAATTGTTACATTTTTTTATTATATTATACAACTTAAAATTATAGTATCATGTTATTATTAATTCTAGATACTTGCTATAATTATATTAAATTTAATTATGACCCTAAATAAATAAAATAGATAACATTCAATATTATTTTTTTCTTTTTTACATTTAATATTTACTCTAAATATAAAAAGTAAAATAATTAATAAAAAAATATGAGCAAAAAATAAAATATATTAATTAAAATTTAATTTTTTATCTAATTAATCTTGTGTCTATACGATATAATTTTACGAAAATTTTATGAATCACAATCTTTTTTATTTTACAAAAAAAAACGCTATATATAACTTTTAGTTTTACAAAAATAATTATAAGAATTAATTATTGATATTGATATTAATCACAATTAATTACTGATACCCTAATTTTTTTAAAAATATATTTTGCCTAATTGATATTATTATTATTATTATTACTGATACCCTAGTTTTATTATTATTATTATTATTATTATTATTATTATTATTATTATTATTATTATTATTATTATTATTATTATTCACTAATTGATATCGAATTAAATGGGTCACTATTAATGTGTGCATTAACTATCTTCTAATAAAATCATTACACTTGAATGAGAATTATTAGAACTATATCAATTGATATAATTAGAATGATTAAAAATATCGATGATTGATAAGTAGTTTAATAACGCATTGAATATTGAGTTGATATAATTATAATGAAGATATTTTCTTAAATTAATATAATCATGAATTATTCATGAGCTAATTATAATATAATTAGAATAAATTTATTTGAGAAAAAAAAGAGTTCATGTGTAATTTTCAAAAATTATAATAATTTTTTTATTTATGTATACATATATATTAATTTTGTTAATAATTCTATATATATATATATATATATATATATATATATATATATATATATTATATTATGGTAGGTTTTTTTAATATATATATAAATATACATAAATAATTCTATACATATACATAAATAAAAAAATATATGAATTATATTTTGTTAAACTCCATATTATCAGTTATTAAAAATATTTAAATCACATATATTAATTATTTTTTTGTTATAATTATTTCATTTTATATATATGATTATTTTTTATTCTAGTGCAATAATTTTTTATTTTTTATATTCATATATATTACTCAATTCCGGCCCATTCATACGCATATTAACAATTTTTTTAATAGTGATGTTTTAATATTTTTTAAATATATTTTTTTAATAATTACATTACTAATCTGAAATATAAAATGAGAAAAAATGTGATACATATATCCAAGAAAGAAAATAAACTTAAAAATTAGAAAAAAAAAGAAATTTTATATTAGAAAATGTAAAAATAATATATTCAAAAAGAATAGTCGTAATATATAAATTGATTCAACAATTTAAATTTCTCGAAAACTAATTTAATCCAATACCAATATTATAAATAAATTACTTAAATAATATTTAATCTATTCTAGTCCTTAGACATGTATAGATTAGAGTCATTCTCGTAACGACAACCAACTGAAACAACATCGTAAGTTCGAACATTTAGAATTCATGTAAATTCAGACCATTCTCTTGTTCTTTGAAAACCTTCTGAATCCCTGATAGAGTTGAATCGCAATTTCTTTTGTGGAAAAAGAGTTACGGAGGTGGATTTGATGTGTGAGAGACCAAAATCTGGAAGTCACTATTTATATTTGAGTGTGACACCCAAATAAATCCTAAAGGCCAAACAAAATAGTACCTCTGGTTTTATTCTCATTTAATTCTAAATTAAAAGTAATAATGACTTATTTAATTCATCATTTATGATAATAAATGAGATGACCATTATATAAGTCATTTAATATAAAATAGCTTAATTTGCGATTAAAATTATTATATGTATTGCCTATAAATAGATTAGAAAATAATAATTTTATTACAAAATAATCATTCAATTTGAATTACAATTAATTGTTTGATAGAAATTATAATAAATGGTATGATATTTAAATAATTAACCAAATCAATTAGTTAATGTAATTAATTTATTATAATAAATTAAATTTAATGAGTTAAAAGAAATAAATTGAAAAACTCCATCAGAAACATGTCACGACAGTTTTATCATTAAGTGCAAAAATTTAATTTTTACATAATTGAATAGATATTTACAGATTATTATATTAAATACAGACTAAAAAAAACATACTAAACAAAATAAAAGTATCAATGATAAAATATAACCTGAAAAATTACTTAAATTCAAAAAGAACCTGTGATGAATTATAATAAATCTATATATGAGAAGTAAAAGTAAAATAAATAATTAAAAATAAAGTAAAGAAACAATTAGAAAAAGTAAAAGAAGATAAAAAAGATAATGTGTGGAGTAGATAAAAAATATATTACAATAGAAGATTAATATAACTAGTATAAAGGACGAAAAAAATCAAAATACGATCTTATTAAAAAATTTCAAAAAATTTTTTTAAAAAAGAACCTATTAATTAACTTTTATAAAAATATTATAAAAAATTTAAATTATCTTTAAATAAAATAATAATAACCTTAAGAATTATTAATCAAAATAAATAAAAAAGAATTAATATAAAACAAAATCATAGAAAAATATTAGCAAAATTAAGATAAAAAAATAAAAATAAAAAATTACAAATATTTTATCTGAAGTACAAAATAAAGAGAAAAAAGAGATATATAAACTGATAGGATAATAAATTGAATTAATTAAGTTTATTTATTTCATTACTTTATATATTATCTATTAAATAATTTAATATTTACCTTGACCAAATTAAATAATAAATTAGTTATAATTAATTTGATTTAATGAATCAAACAAAATTTAAAATAATTTGATATTTACTATAATTTAATTAAATATTTGAAGTTATGATTAATGTAATTTAATGAATCAAATAAAATATTAAATGATGAATTATTTATCCTAATCAAATCAAATTATATAATTAATTAGTTATAATTAATACAATTGAATGAATCAAACACATTAAATTAAAAAATAATTTAATTACTTTGTGTCTTAAGAACAAATTTTAAAAATATTGATTTTTCAACAACTTTTATAAAATTTTTTATAATATGTTTAACCTATGACCTAAAGGCACAGTTATAATAATCCATTAAAAAGTACTTAATTAGTTAATATAAATAATTAGTATAATTGATTTAGTTCAATAAATTAAAAGAAATAAATGTGAAAAGAAGAAATGAAGGGAAAGTGAGATTATAAAAACATGTAGCCATTAAAAAACAATAAAAAAAGTCCCTTTTAATTTTTTATTTATTAATTATTAATTTATTATAATTAATTTCACAATATTTATTATATGTAACAGCCCAGACTACCCACTAACACGATATTATCCGCTTTAGCACATAAGGCCTCACGGTTTTGCCTTTGACGATAGGGATGATAGCCGAAGCCCCCCACACTCACTCGTCAAAACGCGTCATGCTAAGGAGAGGTATCCACACCCTTATAAGGTATGCTTCATTTCTCTCCCCAACCGATGTGGGACCTTACATTATACGTTATTCTTCTTACAAATTAATACAATCAATTAATTGATACCAATTATCGATAATTAATTATAATTGATATAACTCATTTCGCTGTACTTTTTAAATAAATAATTAAAAATGTACGTCTCAATTTTTTACTAGAGTAGAATAAAATAAAATACATAAATTGAGTAGTTATAAATCTGAAAATTATAAAATTTTATTAACCCTAATATTTTAGCATACTATAAATCATATTATCAATTTATATATCATATTATAATTTTAAGTCAACTCCTTTAACACAGTATAATATAAACCATCTAAAAAGATACACCAAATTAACAAATATCACATGAGTCACAACATATACTCTATATTGTCACAATATTTCAAATAAAAAGAGCATCAATACAGAGAAATCAATGAATATAACTAAAATAAAGAGCAACAAAGAGACACACAAAAAAATAAAGAAAATCAATAAAAATATTAACATATAAACCACATACATGAATAATGTATATATTAATTGTGAATAACAAAAAAAAGACTATATATATATATATATATATATATATATATATATATATATATGAATTGAACTATACATGACAAAATAGAATATTATAAAACAAAATTATAGTTACATTATTTAAAAACAACATAAAGATGACACATCTTTTCTATTAATGAGAAGCTAAAAGAAAAAAAAGTATGCGCCTAATAATAAGCAATTAAAATACATAAAAATTAAAAAATATAAAAAAGTGAAATATATAAATAAAGATAAAAGAAAAAAATTAAATAAATTACAAAAATTGTACCCTAAATATGAGAAAGAGAGAGAGAGAGAGGGAAGGAGTGTAACACCCTAATATTCAAATCCTTATACTCGAGTCATAAGTCAATGATACTACGGTGGTACGACTCTTAGGTGGATTTTTAATATATAAATATAGGTAATTTCGGAAAGAGTATTCGAGAAGCCTGAAAAGAGTATAAATAAAATCGCGAAGATATATCACTCACGTTTCAACAACAAAAAGATAAACCGTGAAGCCGAAAGCGATATACGGACAAGGCATAAAGGAGATTAAGAGATAGATAACAGATAGATATATATAACATAAGTAAATAGCCACTAGTCGCGACCCGCGAAGTTTAGGCCGGCTAGGGTACAGTATGAAAGTAGTTGACAACAGTATATCATAATCTCTCCCAAAGGAAACATGAGAGCCTCTATAGGCAAGTTCAAAAGAGTTGAATACATAATATAATCTTTTCAAAACAAATGTGGAGAGATTCTAAACAAAACACAAGGTAGAGAAACTAAGGATCTTCGCCGTCTCTCAGACGACCCACAACTCACTTCTGAACACCTGGACCTGTATCTGAAAAACAAGAGATATATATGGAATGAGAACCCCGGGCCCATGGGTTCCCAGTACGGTAAAAGTGCCAAATAAATACAATGCACTGCAATAAAAATTCACTAAGCATCCTAAACTTCTTTACCAATTATCCATCCTAGGTTTTCGCTAATCCATGAATAGGCAACTGTCATAAGGGAGTGCTAAATCTAATTCATGTTTCACATGTTTTCCAACTCGCTGACTCTTCCACGAATCAGACTCAGAATCATAAGCAAAATCATCACCAGTTGTTCTACCTCAGTAATTCTATATCAATACATCATACCCTCACCTGGAGATAGTGAAACCACATCACTGCGTCTATCCAGGGAGCTCAAATTATCTCATTCAATGATCATCATCATCATGCAATCGCATCATCAATTCATCTCATCAAGAACAGCCCTCAACATCCACCGACACCAGCATGAGGGGCCTCTCAGTTGTACAAACACAAGCAATACAGGCAAGTAATACACAAATAAGGTACAAGTAGAACAAGTAGCACATAATCAGGTAACATAGCATATATGATGTAGAAATCCAAAAAAAATAGGCAAACACAAACAATTCAAACATATGCAAATGATGTATGCCTGCCCTATGGCTGATGATATCATCTGTCGGTTATATAGCCAACCCGACATGTCCTGGTAACTAACCATTGGGCAGAAACACCCCTTGCAGAGCAAGTATGTTTGAGCTACAACCCCCTTGCTACTACCCGCTCAACCCAGAGCCAGTGGATTAACCACTACTGCGGCTACTACCTAGGCGGGTGTTTAAAAGCTCAACCTGGAGCGAGTGGATTCACCACTACTGCCGCTACTACCCAGGCGTCACAATTTCTGACCTGGAGCAAGTGGGACGAACCATAACCCTTGCTACTACCCAGGATCTCAAAACATACATTCGTTCAGTTTAAAAGCAATCATCATTATTATCAAATCTCAAACATTAACCTGGAGCAAGCGGGATGAACCACCACCCTTACTACTACCCAGGTATCACAAATACATTCATTCAAAACTCCATAATTAAACTCATTTATCATAAACATTCTCATGCCCAGAGCAAGTGGACAACGCCACTGCCTATTACCCGGGGTCACACATCACATTTCAACATTTTTCATTATTATCCATTTAACACATTCATTCATTAATCATATATACATTTATACTCAGCCATAATCAATAATGACTTTGCCGTAACCCGGCAATAACTCAGTCATCCGGCTCATGGTTGAATCAAGAACCAGCCACTTATCAATAATTATAGCCCTTCGGCTCATGGCATACACGGTACTTCCACCGTCATCCTCCATATCTCAAATAATCATCTTTGATCATCATTAATCATAACTTTTCCCCTTGCTTCATTCGCAAGTTACCACATCCCCTAGCTCCTTTCTCATTGCTAGGCATATCATAATGATTTAATACATAAGGGGGGAGATCGGAGGCTTAGAAGTATGAGATTTGGCTTTTAAAACTCAAAAATCAACTTTGGCATGAAAACAGGGCCACGCATACGCGGGGATGGCCATAATGTTCATCGACGCGTATGTGTGGGTGGAAAAACAGCAAAGGGACGCACCCGCATCAGCCACGCGTACGCGTGGGTGCATTTATGCCCCACGCACAAAACTGGCACAACTCCGGCACAACTCTCGAAAAAAATGGCTCGGCATTGGGTGCAGTGCATTGACACGCACGCATACACCACGCGCACGCGTGGATGGTGCCTTTTTGAAAAACGACGCGTACGCATCAAGCACGCCTACGCGTGGGTGGGTATTCTGCTTAAAATTTTTCTAAGTTAAAAGCTGCAGAATCCACATATAGAACCCTCAATCTTCCAACGGACATAACTTCTTCGTTTCAAAACATTTTTTGCCCGTTCTTCGAACGGCATGAACATCCCGGATCCAATTTTATTTCTAAATAAATTTGACTTAAAACGGGGATCCAGAGTCCAAGTTATGTTCCATTAAAGTATACCCAAAAACTATATTTTTATACAAAACTACAAAGTGCCATTTTCAAAACAAGCCATTTTCAACCCTTTTCAAAATCAACCAAAACATGCCAATTTCATCCCTTTTTGAAATCAATCAAAATATACCAAAAGCAACATCAAGCTTCCTCAACTTATGCATTAACACCTTACCACAATTCACAAAACCGCCATATAACCATTTTTACCCATTTCAAACAAATGGCTAAATTACAAACACATTAACATGTCATACATCCTTCCTCATCCCAATTTCTAACAATACTATTTCCAATCAATCATCATTATACATAAGTAATATCATACTCACTATCACATGATTTCACCCACAAATCAACCTTAATCATTCCTCAAGCATATATCACAACATACATATCTCTCATGCATCATCATACCATCAAGGCATCAATAATCATAATCACATATATGACCACATAATATATCTCAACCAAAACCAAACATACCTCATCTATATAATTTCACCCAAAATTACCAAATTCCACACTTCAACTCCTCAAACCTTATTATTCAATAACCAACCCAATCATTCATATATTCATTATCTGAAATTCATCCAATCACTTGTGTCATCATACAATACACACATCAACTTACCTTCCTTACCTCTTTTCGGCCTCCGGCCCAAGATTCACGGCCTCCGGCCCAATTTCACAATTTAAATGCATAAACCACAAACCAATACTCATTACCTAATACATCAAATTCTCAATACACCAAGCATACAAGGCCACACAATTCTCAACCCAATCATTAATTCACATTACATACCAACTATACATATTAGCACCAACCATTTACACAATCCAAACTTAATCCTAGGGGCATCTAGCCTAGGAATTCTCATCACACCACACGGTACTTAAATGAAACTTAAATCGTACCTCTTGTAGCCAAATCAATTGAGCCTCTTCTATGGAAGTCTCCACCAATCCTTAGCTCCAAACTTCACCAAAGCTCCACAAGCAACACCAACCTTCCAATTGTGCATCAAAATTACCAAATACACTAACATCACCAATTTCACATACATACATCAACCTAGGACTCATAAAAATGACAAATCACAAGAGTTTGAGCACTTCTTACCTCAGCCCATATGAAGTAGGGATAGAACCCACTTAGAATCCATGTTGGAGTATCCCTAAACACTCAAAATCACAAGATTTCAACACTAACTATCCAAAAACGTGTAACAGTGGGGAATTTCGAAAATTGAGCAGAGATGAATGAAATACTCATCATAAAACTTAGATAGAATTGTAGAGGATGAGAAGAGTGACACGTGGTCGCAAACGGCTCATCAATCGGAGCTCCGTAGCTCAAGTTATGGTGGTCTAAAGATCAAAGAGAGTTAGGTTTTATCTCTTCTCTTCTCTCTTCTCAATTCAGCGCCCAACACCCCTTCTTTAGGACAAAATGAGCTGAAATGCTCATAACTAATGTTTATATATGTTGGGTCTTGGGCCCACTTAGACCCGATTCACTTATTTTTATCCGTTGGCCCAATTTTGGGCCAAAACCTTTAAGATTAGCGCTCTAAATTGCACTTTAAATGTTTCTACCTCCCCTAATTATGATTCCTTATTTCTTAATCTTATTTACTCATAATCAATTTTGTCAACTGCAGTACCAGATAGGTCTCAGCCGGTACTACCGGTCAAAATTTCACTGCGCACTTTTACGCAGAAAACTATATTTTCTGACTCGAAAAAATTCACTAAATCCAAATATCATATTTAAATCATCAAATTCTAATTGCCAAATCTTCCAACCATATTCACTCCTATTTCAAATTATAGTTACATTATTTAAAAACAACATAAAGATGACACATCTTTTTGGTTAATGAGAAGCTAAAAGAAAAAAAGTATGCGCCTAATAATAAGCAATTAAAATACACAAAAATTTAAAAGATATAAAAAAGTGAAATATATAAATAAAGATAAAAAATTAAATAAATTACAAAAATTGTACCCTAAACATGAGAGAGAGAGAGGGAGGAAGAGAGGAAGATAAATAAAGATAAAAGAAACAAAAATTAAATAAATTACAAAAATTGTACCCTAAACATGAGAGAGAAGGAGGGAGGGAGGAAGAAGGGAGAGAGAAAAGAGAACGAATGAGTAAAAAACATTTGATCTTGTATAAATAGATTGTATTGAGAAAAATAAACTAATTAAATTAATTCATATATTTTGTTAACATATTTATTATTTATTAAATAATTTGATATTTACTCCAATCAAATTAAATAATTAATATAATTAACCAAATTAATTAATTAATATAATTAATTATAATTAATCAATTCATATAAATTATAATAAATGATGAAATTTGAATGTTTAATCAAATTAATTAATTATAATTGATTTGCTTTAACGAATTAAACGAAATAGATCAAGAAATATTTCAAGAGCGTGCCACATCAATTCCATCATTAAGTGCAAAAATTTAATTTTTATATAATAGAATAGATAGATAGATAATAAAGATATTTTCTTAAATTAGTATAATTATATATTATTCATTAAATATTAAAAATTTAACTAAATCCAGGCCTAGCGCGTACAGAAAAAAGCTGAAAAGGAACCCTAGGATGGAATAAAGTTACAACAAGGGCGTTTTTCAAACCAAAACCAGAGAAAAGCAGAGGCATCACATACAGGGTGACTGGCGCTGTCTTCCTCCTCTACGGAGGAGGGCTAATCGGGAGCTTGAATGGAAAAGAGAGGAAGGCAAAAGAAAATGCAACACCAACATCTCCTTCATGCGGCAGTTTCGTGGTGTCTCTTCATGGAAACTAAGTGACCCAAAACCTAGGAGGGGAGTGCAGAGAAGATATTCCAGAGGAATTTTATTGACAATATGCTTAACACGCCAAAGAAGATGGATTTGCCATTAGAAGGAGCTTCGTAAGCATGTTCATGGAGTATTTGGGTTGCAGTGAGTGTTGAGGATCTAGGTTGGGGGAACTAGGTTGGAAAAGGGTGTCTGATGGTAATGGGAAAGGGTGTCTGATTGGGATGGGTAACCTATGTCCAAAAAAAAAAAAAGTAGGATCCTAGTAAATCTGCTTGTTTTGAAATATTTAAATTAGTGAATTTGCTAATGTGTGGTTTGAGTGTGCAAATACTTTCTTTTATGAATATATACTCTATTATAATATTTTGAATCTGATTACATTTTTTAAATGGTTAAATAAATATCTTCTTTGAATTATTTAATAAAGGTTCTTTAATTAATGTTATATTCAATTATGTGTAATTTTGTTATATTTCTTATATTTTTTTTCAGATTTTATGATTTACGACTTAGATTTACATTTCGTCTAACGATTTTACGAATTACGATTTTGCATTAGCTTTTCGAGTCGAAGTAAAAACTACAATTTTACTATCTTGTGCAAAATAAACAAGATCTGAAAAAATAAGTTGGTGTTATTAATATTATGTAATTTATACAGATAAATTGAATGAGGATCAAAATTACATAAATATCCTAAATTGAATTTAGTTACATGCATGTCTCTTTTAACTCTATGTAAATTGAATCAAATAAATTTTATTTATATTTTTTCAATGTAAATCAAATCAATTGGATTCAATTTATAATATGTTGGAAGCACATGGTAAATTGAAACCATTAAATTCGATTTATATAATATTGGTACCACATGGTAAACCATAGATAGATAGCCTATAGTAAATCGAATCCATTAAACTCGGTTTACAAGACAGATCCTCAAGGTAAATCAAATCAAATAGAATCGAATTACTAACATCACCAATATAAATTGAAACCAATTGATTCGATTTCGTGTTGGTATACTGTATATAAGGATTCAAGTTATCTTGATACGATTTACAACCACATTTTACTCCTCCCACCTTACTCCACACAAGAGAGAATTCTCAAACCACAAAACAACAAGGTTCAAAACTGCAGACATGGAGGACAACCCGAATCATATCTATCGATTGGATGGAGTTACCCATATTGTGTTAGGATTTAGTTGAATTAGTCCCACATTGCTTAGGATAGCAAATGGAGTGAGTGGCATAGGCTATAAATATAAGGCTAAGTTTTCCATAATTTTTTGCACCAGTCGGAAACACTTAAAGCTTGTATCTGACTTTTCTTTTCCTCTATACTCTTTGATTAGAGAGTGTTGTGAGGTGTAGTTAAATATTTGCTTTGAGAGAGTGTAGGTGTACTGGGGTACCGGTGTTAGAGAGAAAGAAGTCTATGTGTTGTAACAATTTTTACATAGTGATATTCTCTGGTTGTCGTTTGACAACGGCCGTGGTTTTTTCTCCAGTTTCTTGGAGTTTTCACGTTAAATTCTTGTGTTGTGATTGTGTCTATTTTATTTCTCTATGAAAGATATTTTCTCAAGGGGGAATGGTGTATTATTTCCAACAAAGTGGTATCAGAGCCGATGGTTAATCGGTCTGGTAGTTTTAAGGAGTATTCAAGGTGAAGCATCGAAAGTCTTTCCGGCAAAGGTGGTTCGGGCGGCGTGTCCCGCGGTGTTTTGCGGCAGTGCGATGGACGAATACTCATGGTGGTGGAGGAGCTAGAGGGGAGTTGATGCTTGATGTGGAGGTTCACACTTGAGGGGGAAATTGTTAGTGTTGCAAGTGTGAGGAGTGTTGAAGTTAGTTCCACATCAAAGAAAGCAAGGAAGAGTGAGAAGTTTATAAGATGAGAGACCCATTAACTTGACACCTTAAGGTTTTGAGTTGAATGTGGTGTCTTCTCATCTTATGTTCTCTCGCTTGATTCCTCCTCGAAGTCTCTCCGGTGGTCGAAAGCTCTCCACGGTTGGCCCAACAAGTCGTATCAGAGCTTCGGTTCGGTGGGATTTATTCTTAGTATGCTCTATGGTTGTAGCCTAGTCTGACCTTCCACATCAGAAAAAAATTTTGTCCTGTGACTTGAGGTTGATCTTTGGTTGCTATTGTTGTTGCTGGAAGTCAGTGTGACACTGTGAGAGTGCAGTTTGGAAAGGTTCTGGCTAAGGAAAGACTTGGTATTTAAGTGTGTCCATTGTGACCCACCTCTCTTTCCTGGGGACCCTTCCTAGTGCATGGTCTACAGTATTTCAGTATACGGTTGCAACAATGTCAGGATATTCAAGTGCTGTGAAGCTTGAAATAGAGAAATTTGATGGAAGAATCAATTTTGGCTTGTGGCAAATACAAGTCAAGGATATGTTGATACAATCAGGTTTGCACAAGGCGTTGAAGGAGAAGATCTCTGGTATGAAAGATGATATTCTCTAGAAGACAAGAAGTATCCTCATGGTATTACCGCACTGCCATGGATAAGGATAAGTTGTGGCAATCGGGTCCACAATTGCAAACGGGCTTTGGTTGGCGTTGAAATGCAAGGTGTGTGGCAGAGTTATGTCGATGGCTGAAGAACTTCTAGGAAAAGCCAATTTGGAAGTTGCACCATGAATTTTCAGCAAGGTTTCGACCTGTACCAAGGCGAAATGCTTGGAGTGGTCTAATTCCAAGTGAGTATACTTTCATGGTGGAGTATAATAGTTCTCTGAACTATGATTGTCAGTATAGACAATGACAGCAAAGAATTGTCGGTGTTGACTATGAAAGCTGAAGATGTGTGACTATTTCAATCAAGGTGGAGATTGTTAGGATTTGGTTGAATTAGTCCCACATTGCTTAGGATAGCAAATGGAGTGGGTGGCCTAGGCTATAAATATAAGGCTAAGTTCTCCATATTTTTTGCACCAGTCAGAAACACTTAAAGCTTGTATCTGACTTTTCTTTTCCTCTATACTCTTTGATTAGAGAGTGTTGTGAGGTGTAGTTAAATATTTGCTTTGAGAGAGTGTGGGTGTACTGGGTTGCCGGTGTTAGAGAGAAAGAAGTCTATGCGTTGTAACAATTTTCACATAGTGATATTCTCTGGTTGTCATTTGACAACGGCCGTGGTTTTTTCTCTAATTTCTTGGAGTTTTCACGTTAAATTCTTGTGTTGTGATTGTGTTTATTTTATTTCTCTGTGAAAGGTATTTTCTCATGGAGGAATGGTGTATTATTCCCAACATATTGTTGGTAGCATCAATGAAGAGGTTAGTAAATAATTTTTTTTCCTTCAAGTTAGATTAGAAATGTTGGCAATACTTAGTGACATAGAGTATTTGATTAAAAATGTTAGTTAGAGTAGTGATTACAAGTTTTGTTAGAATCAGTGCAAATTAGACTACTATCCTCCAATTGAGCATGGTCTTGAGACATCGTTGGTGCTAAACAAGTATATGGCTCCGCAAACCTTTGCACCTTCCTACAAAAGAACTCAAATATCATCATCTAAGATATACTTTAATGAACATTACTTTAATTATATAAAGTATAAAATACGACATTTACTAGTAGTTTAGATTTTATCGAAGTGCTACAAGAAGACTACATGGACACCTAGGAAAGAATTACTTGCATCAAGGTTGCAAGAACCAGACCGGTTATTGAACCGGTCGAGTGACTGGTTCAATAGTTCAATGGTTCAATCGAAGTTGAACCGTAGTTGAACCGATTTAATTAAATAGAGTAAAATTATAAAAAAAATTACTATATAATTTTAAATATTTAAATTTAGTAATTTCTAAACTAATAAAATTCAAAATTTGACAATTTCACATAATAAATTATCCATAATTTATCACTAAAAGTTCATAAACAACTTCAAATATCAAAATTTATAACTAAAAGATACATTATAAGTATTCGAACAAAATATATACAAATTACAAATCAGTGAAATACATACAACAACCATTACAATAATTAGTCAGTTACAGCAAAATTCAGGAATCAAAATTGAATTTACATACAGTAGGCCAGCCATTACAAATTACTGAAATTAGTGAATTACATATAGTAAAATTCAGAGAATTACATAATATATACAACATCTATTACAACAATTCCAGCAAAATTCAAAATCCAACATTGAATTAGATACATTAACCATTACATATAATTAACCAAATAATCCATAATTGAATTACATACAGCAGCTATTACATATAGAAGCAGACCTCTGCATCAATCCATATAATTAACCAGATAAAGAACTATGCATCAATCCCTATAATGAACCAGATAAAGAACTCTGCATCAATTCATATAATTCCTTAATAAAATAAAAAAAAATTAGTTGAAAAACCAGTACAACTCACCGCGGCAGAGAGCAGAAAAGGCGTCTAGGTCACGGCGGCAAAACAGAGTAGCTTCCGACGATGTTGACAGAGCAACTTCTGCCGACCAGACAAGCAGAATACGCTGACCAGACAACCAGACCAGCTTCGGAGTTCAAACGACGACGCCGCTGCAGCAGCTTCAATCCGCGACGGTGACTTCTTTCCGCCCGTTGGAGGTCCTTCTGTCCAGTGAAAGCGTCGATTGTGGTAGACTGGGAGAAACGGTACAACAAATAAGGCTTTTCGCAACGGTCAAAAACTATTACCGTAGATTGAAAAACCGTTCCCAAAACTTTAGGCAACGCTTTGGCAACGGTTTTTGACCTGTGGTATATGCAGCCGTTACCAATGTTCAAAGGCAACGGTTTTTTACCTAAGGCAATGGTAACAAAAAAACCGTTGCCACAGTTAGTGGCATAGACAATTATTTTGACGGAAAAGTTTAAACAACAGTTTTGATCTGTTACTCAATAAACAATGGTTTAGAACCGTTCCTATTAATATGACAATGGTTTAATACCGTAACTGAATAGGCAACGATTTTAAACTATTGTGGTTTTATTGTTCACATAGCCAACGATTTTAAACCGTTACCGTTGGTGCCAGGTTTCGGCAACGGTTTTAAAACCATTACCAGTTTATAGTCATCTAGGACAACGGTTTTAAAGTGTTACCATTGATGTTATTTTTCGGCAACGGTTTTAATACCATTGCCATTTTATAGTCATCTAAAACAACAATTTTAAAGTGTTACCATTAGGGTTGTGTTTTGGCAATGGTTTTAACTATTGACAACGATTTTTTTGTAATATATAATTTTTTATTTACAATAATTTTTTCGTGAATAAAATTAATTTCAATTTTTTTAATTATTTAGTGTCAATAAATAATCTAAACTATTTGAATCAAGTCACTAAAGAAAAATAATTGAACATTTTCCATCAAATTTAACTTATAAAAATGATTGTAAGATCCACAATATCATCTAAGTTTGCAAAAAAATATAATAACAAAAGAGAGTTGAAATACATGTGTACATTTCCAGTTACTTTCTAAAAGAAACAAGACTAAAGTTCTCACTTGAACATATTCCCAAATGACTTCTTTATCTTTAATCCCCTTCCAATTTGTGTAAATTAATGGACAAAAATCTAAATTTCTTACCACTGTACCAAAAAATTTGTTCAAGTTGTTTACAGCTTCATCAGTAGGACCAATTGCCTCTCCTTCAATATCTAGAGTAATTTCTTCTCTATCTTCCAACTGTCTTGCATGAATCTTCAAGTATTGTGTAGGTTCTCGTGTTTTTTTCACTGTTGTCTCTATACAAATAAACTAATTATATACCATCCCTCTTATTGATTTAATTTATAAGATATTTAATTAAAAAAAAGAACAAATTAAAGTAACCTATTGAGTTGAATTTGGTCACGAAACAAAACTAAAGTAACAAATTACCAAATTCAATTCACTAATTGGAATTCAATTAACACAAATTTTTAGAAATTTTGCCAGCATTCTGGCAGTGTGATGCCAGGGCATCTAGACCAGTTTCACTGACCTTTTCTTTACTATTTTAAGGTAGTTTCATGCATTTTCTTAGTGAATAAGGCAAGTTTTGGATGAAAATACACTTACACCTTGATTCAAATAACTATTGTGAATTTCACATGATTTCATGAGAATTTCGCTAGAATTAAATGATAAAATGATGATGCATAATCTCATGACTTTGGCTGGAGCTTTGATGCACTTTATTTGCTTAATTTCAGGACAAAGGAAGCAAGGAAGAACCACGTTAGTACTCACGTTAATCTAGTTAACGTGACCACTAACGTGGAATGGAAATAGCTTGCAACGTTAAGGAGAAAAGTGATCACCAATAACGCCCACGAAGCCATCATAAGCCCACGTTAATTGCCACGTTAACTAAGTTAACGTGGTAGTTAACGTGGAGACAAAAGAAAGCTCCAACGTTAGTGGTAAACGTGAACACCACTAACGTTCCAAGATTTGGCAATGAGCCACGTTAAGAGTCACGTTAACTTAGTTAACGTGAACTCTAACGTGGAAGAGAGGAACAATGCCAACGTTAGTGACACTCACCTTTGTCACTAACGTTGGATCAACTAGCATTGCCCACGTTAGTGGTCACGTTAAGACCACTAACGTGAAATTTAACGTAGAGATGAGATTGATGAGCCAACGTTAGTGACACTCACCTTTGTCACTAACGTTGGAAGATGGCATAACTACCACGTTAGTGTCCACGTTAACTTAGTTAACGTGAGCTCTAACGTGGAAAGTAGGGGCACTTTGAGCGTTAGTGACAAAGGTAAGTGTCACTAACGCTCTCGAAGGTGAGGCATAACCACATTAAGAGCCACGTTAGTTACACTAACGTGGACTCTAACGTAGGGACAAAGGGCATAAGGCAACGTTAATGGGAAAAGTGAGTCCCAATAACGCTTGCGAAGGGTTATAAGCCAACGTTATTGGGAAAGGTGAGTCCCAATAACGCTAACGAAGATTTACAAGGCAACGTTAGTGGTCACGTTAGTGCCACTAATGTTGGAGTTAACGTAGGCTATATGGGGTTGGAACATTAGTGAAAATTGTGATCGCCACTAACGTTCTCAAACCCACAATATCACTTAACGTTAACTTCACTAACGCCAATGCCTAATTCATACTTTTCTGTAAGCTGGGCCCACTAAAGATTGGAACTGCTTCAACTCAAGATCCAAAACCCACATCCAAGACTTGAAGAACTCACTAGAAGATCAAGAGGAGTAGTATATATAGGAGTAGTTTTGAACTATAGAGAAGCTTGGCACTTTGAAGAACTACTCTCTGTATATTTACTTTTCTGCACTTTTAGCTGGGATGTATCATTTTCTGCCATTTTCCATTTCTAGAGCTATGAACAACTAAACCCCTTTCATTGGGTTAGGGAGCTCTGTTGTAATTTGATGGATCAATTATAGTTTTTATTCTCTTCTTCTTTCTTCTCTTTTGATTTACTAGAAAGCTTTCGATCTTAATTCAATTGGTTAGTTGTCTTGGGAAAGAAACTCTCCATAATTGGATCTCCTCTGAGCCTTGAAAAAGGGATGAGGAGATCATGCTAGAAATGCTTTCTCATGTTGGACCAAATTGGGGTCTGGGCAGATATAGTGACATGTAATCCTCCCAACACTTTGATTTGGAAATACATGTGGTATAATCAGTGACCATACTTCATCTCTTTCCATGAGCAATTAAATCAAGGAATTGGGCAATTGTTCAAGCTTAGAGAGATTGGAGTACCAAGGAATTGGAATCTAATCACCTAAGATTGCCAAGGAGATCAATAGATGCATTGATTGAGGAAGAGATGAAAATGAACTTGATCCGGAGAATACAACATCTCCTGAGCCCAATGAATCCCCATTTCTGATCTTACCCATTCTCTTTATTTCCTGTCATTTATTTTCATGCTCATTACCCTAAATCCCCATTTAAGATTCTGCACTTTAGTTTCTGCTATTTACTTTTCTGCCATTTAATTTTTTGCAATTCTCAAACTACACTCTGTTTAGCTCAACTAGCATACTCTTCCAACTAAAGTTGCTTGACCAATCAATCCATGTGGGATTCGACCTCATTCTATTGTGAGTTTTTACTTTATGACAAATTCAGTATACTTGCCGAAGAGAAATTTGTTGAGAGACAAGTTTTCATGCATCAAGTTTATGGCGCCGTTGCCGGGGATTGATTTTGTATCAACAATGATTAAGTTGGAAGCTCACTAGATTGGGCAATTTTTTTCCCTTGTTTGTTTACTTTATTCAGTCATTTATTTTCAGTTTGTTTAATTCTTCCCCATCCTCTATACCCTCTCTGTTTTTCTTTCTTTCTTTGTTATTATCTACAATTCTACTCACTAACCCACTAACTGTTTGATAATTTGCATCACTCACATTAACAAGCACTCTAACAAGAATAACCTCTTCATTTTATCTCTTGCTGTGTGTTTTGTTAGTTGTATGACAGGGAGAAGAGGGGGAACCTCAACTTCCTTCGATTCAGAACCTGAAAGAACCCTCTGGAGATTAAGGAGGGAAGCAAGAGGGAAAGGAGTTGTTGGTGCTGAGGAAGAGGAAGAGTAATTTGAACCCAACATGGAAGAGAACTTGGAAAATAATCATGAAGGAGAATCTCACAACCATGCTAGAGAAGACCCTGCAAATCATGCTGGGTAAGAAAGGAGAGTTATAGGCTCCTACATCAATCCAAATCCAGGAAACTGTGGAAGTAGCATCCAGAAGCCCACCATACATGCCAACAACTTTGATCTAAAACCCCAGCTCATCACCCTTGTTCAGAACAACTGCTCATTTGGAGGAAGTGCTCAAGAAGACCACAATCAACATCTAACCACCTTCCTAAGAATTTGTGACACTGTGAAGTCTAATGGAGTCCACCCGGATGTCTATAGGCTGCTGTTGTTCCCTTTTTCACTCAGGGACAAGGCATCCAAGTGGCTCGAATCATTTCCAAAAAAGAGCTTAACAAATTGGGAAGATGTGGTGAACAAATTTTTGGCAAGATTCTATCCTCCTCAAAGAATTAACAGGCTGAGAGCTGAGGTGCAGACTTTCAGGCAACAAGATGGTGAGACTCTCTATGAGGCATGGGAGAGGTTCAAGGACTTAACAAGAAGATGCCCACCAGATATGTTCAATGAATGGGTTTAACTTCACATTTTCTATGAAGGTCTTTCCTATGAGTCAAAGAAGGCTGTAGATCATTCATCAGGGGGCTCTCTAAAAAAGAAGAAAACCATTGAAGAAGCCATATATGTCATTGAAATAGTAGCTGAGAATGACTACTTCTATGCCTCTGAAAGAAGTAATACTTGAGGAGTAATGGAGCTGAACCACATCGATGCATTGCTAGCTCAAAATAAAATGATCACCAAGCAGTTAGCAGATCTCACCAAGAAGGTGGAGGAAAACCAAGTTGCAGCAGTCATCACTTCATCACCAACTCAAGAAGAAGCGAATATAGGAGAAGAAGGTGACTGGGAACAAGCCAACTATGTTGAAAACTCACCTAGACAAATCCATGATCCATACTCTAAAACCTACAACTCTGGATGGAGAAATTACCCCAACTTTGGTTGGGGAAATCAACAAGACCAAGGTCAAGACCAGAGACGCCACAACCTCAACTCCAACAACAATGCAACTCACCAACATACCTCACAGAGATCCTATCAACACCTACCTAACCCCAATCCACCATCACTAACGGACGATAGACTTTCAAAAATTGAGACTCTACTTGAAGATCTATGTAGAGAAGTCCAAGACAACAAGGTGTTTAAGGAAGAAGTGCGAGCCAATATCAAAAACCAAGGAGAAAACATCAAGAGACTGGAGTCCCAAGTAGGGTATCTATCTCAACAAATTTCCAAACCCACTGATGAATTTTTCAGTGACACGGAGAAGAGCCCAAGAGGAGAAACAAAGAAAGTAAGGTGGGAAGAATGTAAGATGATCACCACAAGTGATGAGAGGAGTATGAATGAAGTAGGACACCTCCAAGACAATCAAAAGGGAAACCAGGAAGAAAGGATCCATGCACCTCAACCTACACTCAAGGAAGAGCTGAAGAAGAAGGAGACACTTAACCCATATGCACCCTTTCCCCAAAGGCTTAGAGGTGGTGTAGCAGGAAGAATGTATTCAAGATTCCTCGACATGTTTGCATCTCTTGATGTAAATATACCATTTATTAAAGCCCTCCAGCAAATGCCTTCCTACATAAAGTATATAAAGGAGCTATTAGCCAGAAAGAGTTCATTGAAAGGTGGACAAACAATAAGGATGAATAGGGATTGCAGTGCTCTTATTCAACCAGCGCCACCCACAAAGAGGAAGGATCCAAGGAGTTTCCATATTCCCTGTGCCATAGGAGAAATAATGATTGATAAAGGACTCTGTGACCTGGGAGCGAGCATCAACTTAATGCCTCTATCCCTCATGAAAAAGCTTCAAATCAATGAGCTAACACCCACAGATGTAATCATTAAGTTGGCTAACAAAACTCAAAAACAGGCAATAGGAGTGGTTGAGAATGTGCTAATGAAGGTTGGGAACTACTTCCTCCTCACAGACTTTGTTGTCCTGGAAATGGATGAGAACTCTATTTACCCCATCATTTTGGGAAGGTCATTCTTAGCCACAGCCAGAGCACTCATAGATGTGAAACGAGGAGAGCTAGTGTTGAGAATACACGATGATCAGCTCACTTTCAATGTTTTCAACCTCTCACAAGAAGCAGATCGTGATAACAAAGAGCTGATGGAGGAGCCAAACAAGGAAGCACAAGCACCACACATAAGGACTCCTAGGTTAACAACCAATGTGATCAGAAGGAGCAACAGCCAAGTGTAATCCAAAAGAAACCAGACCCACCAAAATCACATGAAACAGACAACAAAACCATTCTCAAAAAAGAAACCACAAGGAACAAGTTGGCATCAACAGACACAAGAAAAAAGGTCCCAAGAGGATGGAAAAAGAAGAAAATCCTTACAGAAGATTTCTTGCCAGGAGATGAAGTGGTCTCTACATACTTCCCATCTATACCACCTCACCTCCCCATTATTCCATCCCAGCTGCCTCCAGTGTACACCATCAACAAAATCTTGTCCCTAGAGCATATGGAGCTTATCAACAAGGCCAATGGACATAGGTTCACTGCAAGGGGGGAAGATTTCAAGCACTATCAGCCACCTTGACAAGGACCAAACGTCAAGCTAATGACGCTAAAGAAGTGCTTCATGGGAGGCAGCTGATGAGCGGATAATTTGTATACTTTTTGGCATTGCTTTTAGTATGTTTTTGATATGATATAGTTAGTTTTTAGTATATTTTTATTAGTTTTTAGTGAAAATTCACTTTTCTGGACTTTACTATGAGTTTGTGTGTTTTTCTGTGATTTCAGGTATTTTCTGGCTGAAATTGAGGGACCTGAGCAAAAATCTGATCCAGAGACTCAAAAGGACTGCAGATGCTGTTGGATTCTGACCTCCCTGCACTCGAAGCGGATTTTCTGGAGCTACAGAAGCCCAATTGGCGCGCTCTCAACGGCGTTGGAAAGTAGACATCCTGGGCTTTCCAGCAATATATAATAGTCCATACTTTGCCCAAGATTTGATGGCCCAAACCGGCGTTCAAAGTCACCTCAAGAAATCCCAGCGTTAAACGCTGGAACTGGCACCCAAATGGGAGTTAAACGCCCAAACTGGCACTAAAGCTGGCGTTTAACTCCAAGAAGAGTCTCTACACGAAATTGCTTCATTGCTCAGCCCAAGCACACACCAAGTGGGCCCGGAAGAGGATTTTTATGTCATTTACTCATTTCTGTACACCCTAGGCTACTAGTTTCTTATAAGTAGGACCTTTTA
This sequence comes from Arachis stenosperma, assembly GCF_014773155.1. Lineage (NCBI taxonomy): Eukaryota > Viridiplantae > Streptophyta > Magnoliopsida > Fabales > Fabaceae > Arachis > Arachis stenosperma. Next base: position 12,709,058 of record NC_080378.1, read on the forward strand.
CTATTGTATAGAAATCTTTTGATCATGTTTTGATGATTAAACCCTCTTTGGGAGGCTGGCCATTCGGCCATGCCTAGACCTTGTTCTTATGTATTTTCAACGGTGGAGTTTCTACACACCATAGATTAAGGTGTGGAGCTCTGCTGTACCTCGAGTATTAATGCAATTACTATTGTTCTTCCATTCAATTCCACTTGTTCTTTTACCAAGATATTACTTGTTCTTCAACATGATGAAGGTGATGATTGACGCCCATCACCATTCTCACCCATGAACAAGGTGACTGACAACCATTCTTGTTCTACAAGCATCTGAGGCTTAGTGAATATCTCTTGGATTTCTGATTGCACGATGCATGGTTGATCGCCTGACAAACGAGTGCTCGCCTGACAAACGAGCCAGCCATTCCGTGAGATCAGAGTCTTCGTGGTATAGGCAAGAACTGATGGCAGCATTCAAGAGAATCCGGAAGGTCTAACCTTGTCTGTGGTATTCTGAGTAGGATCCAATGATTGAATGACTGTGACGTGCTTCAAACCTGTAACCTACTGGGCGTTAGTGACAGACGCAAAAGAGTTATTCTATTCCGGTAGGGGAGGGAACCAAACCGGTGATTGGCAGCACTGTGACAGAGTGTGTGCATTAGCTTTCACTGCGCGGATGGGAGGTAGCTGCTGACAACAGTGAGACCCTATACGAGCTTGCCATGGAAAGGAGTAAGAAGGGTTGGATGAAGACAGTAGGAAAGCAGAGAGACGGAAGGGAAGGCATCTTCATGCGCTTATCTGAAGTTCCTACCAATGAATTACATAAGTATCACTATCTTTATCTTTTATGTTATTTTCGTTCATCACCATATATATCTGAGTTTACCTGACTAAGATTTACAAGATGACCATAGCTTGCTTCAATACTAACAATCTCCGTGGGATCGACCCTTACTCACGTAAGGTTTATTACTTGGACGACCCAGTGCACTTGCTGGTTAGTTGTGCGAAGTTGTGTAATGCCATGGTATTGAGCGCACCAAGTTTTTGGAGACATTACCAGGGATTATGAGAGTTGTGAAAAAGTATAGTTCACAATTTCGCATGTCAGCAGCCCATGTTCTATGCCCTCTTTCTTTACTTTTTAATAGTAGTAATAAGGAAAATTTCATGGAGTTTTAAATCAATTTTGACGACCAATATAAGATCCCTTTACATGCAGCGTATAGTACATGATAAGTTTGGTGTTCAAGGTACACCAAGTGGGCTTGAACACACTTTATGAGGAGAAATTATTCCCCAAACTTGTTGCACCATATGATCACAAACAAGTTTGGTGTACCAACGTTGCATGCATTGGAAATTTAGTGGTTGATTAATTTGCAATCATGGAAAGCAATTAGTCATTTAAAAAAAACAAAAGAAAAAGAAATTTTTTTTTAGCTAGCTTACACCTTAAGTTTTCCCACCAAAAATTTCAATTAACCATTTGCATTTTTTTCGTGTATAGGGAATCCAAAAGGACATTGATGGTACTTGATAAGACAATTAAGGAAGGGAGATTCGGCCACTATACCAAGAAAATCTCACACTTGTCTTCAAGGGGAATATCTTTTGGAAGTGTTGCCATGCAACATTGGGAGTTGGATAGCTTTGGAGACCGAACCAAGACCCTCATAAAAGAGGTGATCCTTGTGCTCATTCAACACCAAACTCCAACCGTCCACTATCAAACAACACCATCAATCCACACCCTTCAATCATTTACCATCTTTCTATATAAACCCCTTCACACAACCTCTCCGTACACACTTCTTACTCTCATTCCTCTCCCTTCCTTTTCTCGGATACACACACTTCATCCTCCTCCAAAAAGTTTCACACACACTCTCCTAGCCACGTCTAGTGAACCGCAACCACACATCAACCATCTTGCATGGCATCATCAAGCTCAAAGAGACAAAAGGAGAAGGAACCCATAGATCAGCTTTCTTTTGATGAAAAGCGATTTAGAACCTTCTACCATGCACTACAATTTGGTTGGATGGTTGACAAAGAAATCATATATGAATTAGGCTTTCAAGTCACACGAACTGAGTGCCCATAAATCATAGAAAAGGTAGAAAAACGTCGATGGGAGCTCCTTACCGATTCGATTACAAGGGTGAACGCAACTCTGGTGAGAGAGTTTTATGCAAATGCAGTTAGACATGATAAGGCGGATGAATCCTATACAAGTTTCGTGAGAGGGATCATGGTGGATTTTAGTCCCATGAGCATCATGAGAGTGCTGAAGTTGCGAAGCATACCTTTTGCAGAGGAGAGCTATCACTCAAGAATGGACAACAAACCCAACCATGACCAGATTATACAGGATATCTGTGTGCAAGGGGCAGATTGGGACAGAGACCCCAATAGGAAACCCAGATTTATAAAAAGAGGAGACCTCCTCCCTGAAGCCAAAGGGTGGTTTGAAATCATAAGGAGATCCATCCTCCCAGCAGGGAACAACTCAGAGGTAAACCTTAAGAGAGCAACAATGGTGCAATGCCTAATGAAGGGAGGAGAAATCAAGGTTCATGAACTCATAGCCCAAGGCATTCGGAAGCTTGCTGAGAAGAGCGATTCTGGAGGAAAGTTGGGTTATCCCAGCACTATTCTCCGTCTTTGCAACCACGCTAGGGTGATATTCGAGGATGAAAACCCCGAGTGGATCAAGGTTGGTCTTTCAATCACTTATCGTCAGATGCATGCTGCTGTAACTCCACTACCTCAGCGAAGGGTAAGAAAGAGGCCAGTCCATCAAGCTGAAGAAGGACAACATCCACAGGAGCAAGCCCCAGCCACCTTAAGCATGCACCAATTACAAGAGGCTATTGATACCTTATCTAGGCAATGCATAGAAAATCAGGGAGCACAGAAGAAGTTTCAAATGCAATTAATGGACTGCCAAGAAGAACCACTCTCTAGATGGATGAATTAGCAAGGGGAATGGCAAAAACAATTGATGGACCAGCAATTAGAACAAGGGAGACAATAGAGTGAATCCTTCCATAACCTGAACCAGAAGCAAGATCAACAACAAGAAGCCATCCAAAGGCTAATCAACATCCAAGCACATCAAGGTGCACACATTCATGAGATTCATAGGAAACAAAGAGAGCAAGCAGATCTTTTCGATGAATACAGAGCATTCTCGGAAGGAGTCTACATGAGTAAGACTGGATATCATGTGAATACCCAAGCCAGGCTTGGGTACCTAGTCGGACAACTACCTATATTGCATCCTGGGATCACAAAATATGAGAATGTAAAGGATGAATTAGCACGAGTGGAGCACGAAAGGGCCGAACAGAGTCATGAGTCAGTAAGGAAGGTACTAGAAGATTGGAAAATTGCTAGAATGAATCGGATGAGAGGAAGCACAAGCGGACAAAGTGAACATAAAAAGGACAAGGAAGCAGAAGAACATGAGCATTCCAATAAGTGAAAGGTGGTGAAGTTCCTTCTTAGTTCTACCTTTTTCAAAGCTTTAAATAAGGAAAATCATGTATGAAATAGAACATGCTTCCATGGTAGCTTAGGATTTTTAATTCTGCATTTAAGTTTTTCATTGCTTAGGTTTATGTTTATTAAGCTTAATGTCTCTAGTGTTCAATTTCACCTTTCTTACTTGTATGCTTGTCTTTTAAGTTAATCAAAAAAGGAAAATGCTATGAAAAGAACAAAAGTAGAGTTATTTCGTGGAGTAGGTTCTGAATGTTTGTGGTAGGATGATTAGTAAGCTAAGTTGGTTCACCTAAACAAGGAAAGAAAGCAACTATCTACCCTGAATCCTAAGCTTGAAACACATCCTATGAGACTAACCAAATAATAAGATCCCAATAAGAAAAGAGAAAGAGCAATAAAAGTGAAAAGGAAAGAAACACAATAAGAAACAATGCTAGGCACCAAGGATTTTAAGAGGCATGTGTCTGTAGTGTTCATGTGCAAGGGATATGCTTGGATGAATAAGCTCTTAGGGGTGCCTCATCACTTGGTAACATGGATTAACTGATCCGGGATTATCAGCTGAAAGTCCACTATCAAGAGTGACCTTTGCTACAGAACACTTAGTAACCCAAAGAGGTGCTGGACACCAAGGTCTCAAGAAAGAAAAATAACAAACCATGTGCCTGTGGTGTGTATGTATGAGGGAAAGAGACTTGGGGGAGTAAGTCCGTAGGGGTGTCTTAACACCTAGCACCTTGAACCAACTGGTTCGGGAGTGTTGACTGAAAGCTTATCATAAAGAGTCGCCCTCTTACATAGCACTTAGCCAAAAGAACAATGTAATAAACCTTGGAAAAGAAGGAAGGATCAACAATTAAGAAGTCTCAAATGATGTAATCAAGAGAGTGACCAAGGACTTGATAAAGGCCTGAAACCTAGTAAAGGAAAGAACCTAAGTTGCTATGCATGAAACCCCATACACCAGGAATTCTACTTCTATATTATCTTCTTACTCTTTCATTCATTCTTCCTATGTTTCAGTATTTGCTTAGGGACAAGCAAGCTTTAAGTTTGGTGTTGTGATGCCAGGGCATCTAGGCCAGTTTCACTGACCTTTTCTTTACTGTTTTAAGGTATTTTCATGCATTTTCTTAGTGAATAAGGCAAGTTTTGGATGAAAATACACTTACACCTTGATTCAAACAACTATTGTGAATTTCACATGATTTCATGAGGATTCTGCTAGAATTGAATGATAAATTGATGATGCATAATTGACGTTAGGATTTTTGTTAGTAAAGAATTTTATAAAAATAGTTGCGTTGTAGATATAGTTTCTAAACCAACAAAAATCTCTTCGTATAAACGTTTTGATTGTCACAAGTAACAAACCCCTTAAAATTGATAACCGAGTATTAAACCTCGGGTCGTCTTCTCAAGGAATTGCAGGGAGGTATGTTCTTATTATTGGTTATGGAAAAATAGTGGTTGGGGTTGAAAAAGGTTTTAAGCAAGAGAAATAGATTACAGAATTGATAAATTGATAACTAATAAAACTTTTGGCAAGGTATTAGAACTGGAAGTCCTATCCTTATCAATTGCGATGAGAATTGAATTTTAATCCCACTTAGTTAACCTTTACTAAAGCAAAGGAAAGTCAAGTGAAATAATCAGTTTGATCCTCAAGTCCTAGTCAATCCCTATGGGAAGACTAGCTTTAGAGCGATCTGCCCATTTCAACCACTACTTTATTTGATAATTCAAGAGTTACCAATTATTTAACCCAAGCCAAAAGGGAAAATTCTAAATTAAATTGAAGACATCATAAATAGAATAAAGCAATCATAAATCTGAAAATACCTCAAATTATATTAAATAGAAATATCAAATGTAACATGGAAAAGCTCATAGACAAATAAAAGAGAAAATAAATAAATAAGAACGTTGAACCTGTGATGAAGAAGATGAAATCCCTAATTTCTAAAAATCCTACCTAAATCCTAAGAGAGAGGAGAGAACCTCTCTCTCTAAAAACTACATCTAAAACTAAAATTATGAATTATGAGAGCATGATCTGAATGGATGCAATTTCTCTAATTTATAGCCTCTAATATGAGTTTTCTGGGCCGAAAACTGGGTCGAAAACAGCCCAGAAATCGCTGGAGAAGAAATCTGCCACGCTGGTTTTTGTCACTGCGACGCGGCCGCATGGAGCACGTGGTCGCGTCGCCTAGCGTCAGGGCAACTATGGTATATTATATATCAAATCGAAGCCCCGGACGTTAGCTTTCCAACGCAACTGGAACTGCGTCATTTGGACCTCTGTAGCAAAAGTTATAACCGTTTGAGTGCGAAGAGGTCAGGCTGGACAGCTTTGCAGTTCCTTCAACTTCTTGTATTCCTTCCACTTTTGCATGTTTCCTTTCCATCCTCTAAACCATTCCTGCCCTGTAATCCCTGAAATCACTTAACACACATATCAAGGCATCTAATGGTAATAAGAGAGGATTAAACATAGGGAACTTAAGGCCAAAGAAGCATGTTTTCAATCAAAGCACATAATTAGGAAGGCAAATGTAAAACCGTACAAATAGTATGAATAAGTGGGTAAAGAGTTGATAAAATCTACTCAATTGAGCACAAGATAAACCATGAAATAGTGGTTTATCAATAATCTCATGACTTTGGCTAGAGCTTTGATGCACTTTATTTGCTTGATTTCAGGACAAAGGAAGCAAGGAAGAACCACGTTAGTACTCATGTTAATCTAGTTAACGTGACCACTAACGTGGAATGGAAATAGCTTGCAACGTTAAGGAGAAAATTGATCACCAATAACGCCCACGAAGCCATCATAAGCCCACGTTAATCGCCACGTTAACTAAGTTAACGTGGTAGTTAACGTGGAGACAAAAGAAAGCTCCAACGTTAGTGGTAAACGTGAACACCACTAACATTCCAAGATTTTGCAATGAGCCACATTAAGAGTCACGTTAACTTAGTTAACGTGAACTCTAACGTGGAAGAGAGGAACAATGCCAACGTTAGTGACACTCACCTTTGTCACTAACGTTGGATCAACTAGCATTGCCCACGTTAGTGGTCACGTTAAGACCACTAACGTGAAAGTTAATGTAGAGCTGAGATTGATGAGCCAACATTAGTGACACTCACCTTTGTAACTAACGTTGGAAGATGGCATAACTACCACGTTAGTGGCCACATTAACTTAGTTAACGTGAGCTCTAACGTGGAAAGTAGGGGCACTTTGAGCGTTAGTGACAAAGGTAAGTGTCACTAACGCTCTCGAAGGTGAGGCATAACCACGTTAAGAGCCACGTTAGTTACACTAACATGGACTCTAACGTAGGGACAAAGGGCATAAGGCAACGTTAATGGGAAAGGTGAGTCACAATAACGCTTGCGAAGGGTTATAAGCCAACGTTATTGGGAAAGGTGAGTCCCAATAACGCTAGCAAAGATTTACAAGGCAACGTTAGTGCCACTAACGTTGGAGTTAACATAGGCTATATGGGGTTGGAACGTTAGTGAAAATTGTGATTGCCACTAACGTTCTCAAACCCACAATATCACTTAACGTTAACTTCACTAACGCCAATGCCTAACTCATACTTTTCTGCAAGCTGGACCCACTAAAGATTGGAACTGCTTCAACTCAAGATCCAAAGCCCACATCCAATACTTGAAGAACTCACAAGAAGATCAAGAGGAGTAGTATATATAGGAGTAATTTTGAACTATAGAGAAGCTTGGCACTTTGGAGAACTACTCTCTGTATATTTACTTTTCTACACTTTTAGCTGGGATGTATCATTTTCTGCCATTTTCTATTTCTAGAGCTATGAACAACTAAACCCCTTTCATTGGGTTAGGGAGCTCTGTTGTAATTTGATGGATCAATTATAGTTTTCATTCTCTTCTTCTTTCTTATCTTTTGATTTACTAGAAAGCTTTCGATCTTAATTCAATTGGTTAGTTGTCTTGGAAAAGAAACTCTCCATAATTGGATCTCCTCTGAGCCTTGAAAAAGGGATGAGGAGATCATGCTAGAAATACTTTTCTCATGTTAGACCAAATTGGGGTCTGGGCGGATATAGTGACATGTAATCCTCCCAACACTTTGATTTGAAAATACATGTGGTATAATCAGTGACCATATTTCATCTCTTCCCATGAGCAATTAAATCAAGGAATTGGGCAATTGTTCAAGCTTAGAGAGATTGGATTACCAAGGAATTGGAATCTAATCACCTAAGATTGCCAAGGATATCAATAGATGCATTGATTGAGGAAGAGATGAAAATGAACTTGATCCGGAGAATACAACATCTCCTGAGCCCACTGAATCCCCATTTCTAATCTTACCCATTCTCTTTATTTCCTGTCATTTATCTTCATGCTCATTACCCTAAATTCCCATTTAAGATTCTGCACTTTAGTTTCTGCTATTTACTTTTCTGCCATTTAATTTTCTGCAATTCTCAAACTACACTCTGTTTAGCTCAACTAGCATACTCTTCCAACTAAAGTTGCTTGACCAATCAATCCCTGTGGAATTCGACCTCACTCTATTGTGAGTTTTTACTTGACGACAAATTCGGTATACTTACCGAAGGGAAATTTGTTGAGAGACAAGTTTTCATGCATCACAGTGATGAAGATTGGAGCTTGGAAGTGAAATTAGGGTTGAGGTGCGGTGGCTAGGGAGTGAGGGGTCAGGGGACTGAGGTCTCCAGTTTACATAAGGAGTTGGATTGGGTTATCAGATCAGGCGGTTAGGTATGCAGGTTTCTTTTTCTTTTCGTCTCAAAATGATGCCGTTTAGGACCCGGGTAAAAAATGGCACCTTTAAAAAATCGGCCGGTTTGGCCAGTTCACCGATTAACCACTGGTTTGATCAATTTTTTTATTGATTTTTTGTAGAACAGTTCTAGGTCAACCGAATTGGCCAGGTGATCGGTTATTGGTTAACCCAGTTGGACCAATCAATCCGGTCCGGTTTTCAAAACCAGTCAATCCGGTCCGATTTTTAAAACCTTGACTTGCATTGACAATGGTATTTCAGTCTATCTGACTCCAAAATCCTGTATTCAACATTTCTTTGAAAGTTGTAATTCTTCACTGCCATCAAAACAGCATCTCTATTCCTAAATCTATGGCCTACTCAAAATTTCACACCACCATCCGTGTTGTAATCTTTCCTGTCGCCAAGATTGAAAAGGTCCTCTAATTACATCGCATCCAAATTAAGAATGTGATAATAGCTTGGATTTTCTTATAATTGTGGAATAGCCAATGGAGAAGGAAGAAGAAATTGAGCAACCCTACAAGGTGGAGTATCCGTCACATACTTTCTAAACCACTCACTCTTGTTGGACGACTGGGCTTCCGCAACATAATCTGAATCAAACTCACTCAACTCTATGTCAACACTATCTCGAGGATCAATGAAGTGAATTGGCCTCGTTCGCTATTAGGACTGCATGGGTATTGTAGAAGATGGCCCAAAACCACCACCTACGTCACGAGCCTTAACATACCACTCCATAACATGTTGCGGCATTAGCCTAATATGTACATCGAATATTACACTGACGTGCTTATTGGCTTCAATCCAAAATGTCCTGTTAATAAAACATCCACTAGGCAACGCTGATAGGAATCTATATGCTACTCTGCCAACTTTCTTCAAACCAATTTTCCCATGTTGCTCAAGATGACATTTTTAAATGCATCTAAAGAATCAACACGGCAAGTGCGTAGCATCACAGAGTGAATTGCACTTAAATATCACTTCTTTGTATGAGAAACAAGGAGAGGAAGAATACATAGAATCATAGTTATCAAACAAGGACCGGTTCACCAGATCCTAAACCGGTCCGAGTTAAACTTCCAACTACTTCTACTATCGGTCCAAACAAAACCGATTTGACTCGGTGGGACACGCGCCGAGTTAAGCTTCCAACCGCTTCTACTATCGATCCGGACAAAACTAATTTGACTCGGTGGGACACGCGCCTCCATAATGGACCTTTACCATGATTTGAACAATATTATTAGTCCAAAAAATATTATTTATGGACAAAAGAATGATTTGATAACGTTTTATAATGTTGAGGATGATTTTAATAAAAAAAAAATGTCGGAGACAATTTTAATTTTGACCCAAAACCTTAAAAACGAAAAAAGTACTTAACCATATTCTTTACTATATGCTAGGCTAATAATTACATATATAACTAAAGAAATACCCTTTGTTACCAACAACTTACTCATCATACTAAAGACTAAAAATTAATCAATTATGTATATTATATTAAAGCAATGAAATTTTATAATATAAAACATTATTTTTATTCTTCATTAATAATATTATATAATATTTTATACAATTGTCCAATTATATTTATTGTTTTAAATGATAATTTATGCAGTCAATATATAAGATACATAATTAGTATAGTGCATCAAAGTTAAATTTATATTTTTATTATTTAAATTTTAATTTTATTATAATTTTATATATTATTTAATTATTACTGAATCAACCGGTTTAATCAATAACCCATCAATTGAACCATTAATCTAGTAATTCAGTGGCTTAGCCGGATTAATTATCGATTCAATTTTGATAACTATGCATAAATTGAAATAAATATAGTGTGATAAATGGTTGAGCCAAGAAACTACTTATAGAAAAGTTTTTTTAAGTACTTATCAAGGATTAATAGTGTGATAAATAGTTGAGCCAAAAAACTACTTATGAAAAAATTCTTTTTTATGTATTTATTTAGGGTGTAGAGACTCCTATATATTCATACACGTATCTCAGATACAATGTCTTATAATTATTTATGGCTCTATCCCAATACTATACATCTGATTTATGCCATAGTTATATTATATTTCAGGTGCACCCGATTTTTTTTCGTGTATTCTGGATATAGAGTATTCGGTTTGTGATATTAAATTTTATGCCTCTATATCCGAAATGTGTAATATGTAAATTTATAATTCTTCTACATATTATACATGTTTGTAAATATTATATTTATTTAATTTAAATAAAAAAATTATGTGAAATGTCAATTATATCTACAATCCTAAGAGCAATCTCATTGCCACCAAACATTGAATATTTGATTCGCGACCCTTTCATTTAAAAAATTAAACTAAGTCATTTAGTAAAACTCAAGGGCTAATACGCTAATTTGAGTTGTTTTCATCGATGAATTGTTAGTAACATATGAACAAACAACGTTATCACATGCAATACTTAAATAAGACCAATTTTTCGGTATAGATGCAAGGATAAATCTACACATGTAAATTTGTGTTGGAAGAACATCTGATTGACAAGTGTCCATTTAAAGAGACAAGTTTTGAGGATCATTCAGTGGCAGCCGTACCAATGTCAGTAGAAGTCAGTGGATGGGGCGTGACTTTTGAGATTAAAGAGAGGTTGATTAAATTAATTAGAAACTGTACCATTAGCTATCAGTTGAGCAATTTATGTTTTATTGGGCTGGACATTCTATGAGTATTAACACCTTAGAACAATGTAAAACTTTTTTGTAAATGGGATTACATTTTTTTGTAACAACTATAAAAATGATAATCCAGTTATAATTACTAGAACTACTAAGGGCGCGTTTGATTTGCATTTTCATTTTCTATTTTTATTTTTAGTATTTTTTGTTTTTTGAATTTTGTGAAAAAAAAAATAAAAATAATAAAAATAATAAAATTTTTTTTCTATTTTTACCTCATATTTTCACTTTTTCTTTCATAAAATTTAGAAAATAAAAAACATTAAAAATGAAAACGCAAACCAAATACACCCTAATTATTTTTTGTATCACCTTAGAATAAAAAAATGATTCAATTATAACTGCTAGAACTACTAATTATATTCACAGCAATAATAATACTTAGGTACACTTTTTTTCCAAAGAAAAGAGTACTTCATTAGTTAATAAAGAAAATATAGTTGTGCAACAATAGACCAAGCAAGCAAAGAAAACGGGTGTCTTCCCAAATACATCACTACAGCGAAAAAAAATAATAAACTTAAGAAGAAGAACAATTCTTTAATCAAGGGAAAGAAAGACTTGATGGAGCGTGTAGCATTTGGAGCTCGACCAGCAGTTTGGTGGAGGCAGAAATCACTTCTGATGGGGTCTTCTTATTTTCTCAAAAATCCAGGAGTTACGTTCTTTCCAGCTATATTAGAGAAGGATCACCAAGAGAGCAGAATCTTCACCATTTGGGTTAAATTTGAGTTTTCTAACCATCGCTTATCACCATTAATGAAAGCAAGTTGGGGACATAGCTGGGAGAAACCCATTCAGGGGAGAACACACCCAAATCCCCTTGAAAAAATTACAATATATTAAGTAGTGAAGTACTGTCTCTGGATTTTCATAGAAAGAAGGGCAAGTATCCCTAGTTGATTAGAATCTCTAGTGGAGCAATTGAAGGACTAGGAGTTGTTCGTGGAGATCTTTTCACAAAAAAATCTTGATCTTATGGGGAATTAAGAGTTTCCAAAAGCAATTTCACAATTTCTTCTGTTGCAACAGTAGGGGGCACAATTCAATTGGCTCATGCATAAAGTGATATGCTACTTGATAACTAGAAAACATCATAACATTATGACTTATTCTTTATCCATTACAATTTATCAGTACCATCACTGATTGTAGTGGATAAAATTCTGTTACTAATATCTTGGAGAAAATGTTCTAACACCAAAGACTGATTCCATTTTTTGCATTCATTGAGCAGGTCTTTTACCCAAAACAACTTATGCTGGGTAGCTTGGGACAGTGAAATTGGAGGGACCATGAATAGGTGGGGAGGTAGAAGTCAAGGATTCTCAAAAGTTCTAACATCAGTGCCCATGCCAACAGTCCAGAATAATCCTTTTTCAACAACTATTTGACTTTCCAATAAGCTATGCTAGCCCCAAGAAGGTAAGCTCCCAACTTCAACTTTTAGAGCATTAGTATCTGAAATATTTGCCTTTAAGAATCCTTGCTAGAAGAGAATTGGGTTGTGTTGCCAGTCTCCAAAATTGTTTGTCTAATAGAGCCAGATTTTGAGCCATGAGATCTTTAATCCCCAAACTCCTTTCTTCTTAGGTTGAGTCATAGTGTTCCAACCAATCCAAGCCATTCTTCTCTCTAACCCTTTTTGGTCCCACCAGAATTGGAACAAAATACTGTGAATGTCAGACAATGAGCCATCAAAGAGTTTAAAACAGGAGAGAGTATGAATTGGAACAACTTCTCCTACTGCCTTAAGATGGACTTGTCTTCCTCATGTTGATAAGAGATTTCTTTTTCATCCATTTACTTTCTTACGCACCTTCTCTTTTATTTCTCCAAATGTAGCTTTTCTAGATTTAAAAACAGTTGAAGATAAGCCAAGATATTTATCCAGCATGCCAATATGACCAATCGTTAGAGATGCTGCCAATTGTAAACGAACTAGCTCGGGAGTATTATTACTGAAAAATATAGCCGATTTATTTAAATTTACCTGCTACCCACTAAAGCTCTCATAAGAATCCAACAACTCTATAATTCTCTAGCAAGATTCGGAAGAGGCTTTGCAAAAAAGAATGGAGTCATCTGCAAATAATAAATGGTTCACTTTAGGACATTTCTTTGTTACTTGAATGCTCTGAATTAGTCTATTTTGTTCTGCCTTATATAGCAAGAAGGATAGACTTTCTACACAAAAAAGAAATGGATATGGGAAAAGAGCTATGTGGTTTGAAAAAATCATAGGGTTGTCCTTTCACAACAACAGAATAAAAAATAATAGTGGCCAATTCTCGAATCCAACCAACAAAAGCATCATCGAATCCCAACTTATTTAGGATAAACCATAAAAATTGACATTCTACTCTGTCATAAACCTTACTCATGTCTAACTTCACAGCCATTTTCAGTTTCATAACCTTGTCTTTTAGTCTTGAGGTAGTGCATATATTCGTGAGCTATAAGAATATTATCTGAGATCAGTCTTCCCTTAACAAATGCACTCTGATTAAGACTCATTAGTTTATTCATTATACCTTGAAGTCTATGGACAAGAACTTCATATATATTTTTGTAAATGACAGAAGATAAACTAATGGGTCTCACCTAAGTCATATTAGACGCATTTAAGATCTTCAAAATCAAACATATATGTGTATGGTTGAAACTTTTCAGTATTCTTCCACCTGCATAGAAACTACGTACTTCTCGAAATACATTCTCACCAACCAAATTCCAAAAATGCTGAAAGAATTTTGTAGTCATGCTGTCATCCTCTGGAGCACTTTGAGGATATACACTAAAAGTAGCCCTCTTCACTTGCTCAAAAGAGATAGGCCTCGTAACCAACAGTTCATGAAAGTTGCAACCTTAGATTTGAAGTTTGTAAAAAATAAATCTGGATCAGTTTAAAAAATTGAGGTGAAAATTTCTTGGAAGTAGTTTTTAGCCACTACTGCATTCAAAATAGCTACCTTGCCTTCAGGACTCACAAGCCTCCAAATCTTATTACCCTTCGTTCTGGTTTTAAATTTTTGATGAAAAATTTTGTGTTTTGATCCCCCTCTTTAAGCCACTTGACTCTGGATTTGGCTTTCCAATACATTTCTTCATCATGATAAGATACCTCAAGTTTTCTCTCTAATTTGGTCAGTTCGGTGTCACAAAAAATTTCAGTTGATCTCAGTTCCTCTATGCGATTAGTGAGTTGCTCAATTGCCTTTCTTGAGTTCTGGTTGCCAAATTGCTGCCATTGTACTAATTTATGTCTGTATTCTTTTAATCTTCTACGCCAGAATAAACATAGCCGATTCTTCTATTCTCTCCCTCCAAACATCACAAACAATCTCTTAACCTCTGGCATAAAGCACCATATCTTTTGGAATTTAAATCTTCTTTTAGATCTTTCAACACTCGGTTTGAAATTCATAAAAAGAGGCGCATGATCTGAACCCGTTTCTGATAATCTAAGCGTCACTGAAGAGGGATAGAGATTCATCCAATCAGCATTTGCAATAACCCGATCTAATATTTCTTGGATAAGATTGGCTCCTCTACATTTATTAGACCATGTAAACGGCCTCCCCAACATGCCTAAATCCAAGAGAGATGTATCATTAATGAAATCCTGAAAATTAGTGATAGAAGATTCAGATTTATCATTACCACCCTATTTTTCAGCTTGGGAAAGGATGGCATTGACGTCACCCACAACCACAACTTTAAAATTGAATTGTTGAATTATAGTTTGTAAATGCGTGAATTGAGATAGCGAATCTGCTCATTTGTGCTCAAATAAACTCCTATTAGTTCTCAGCTCTTTGCTAGAATCGGATCCTCTATTCTAGCCGCAATATAAAATTGGTCAGGTTTGGATCTTGACGTCTTCCTTCCATGCCAATACCATGCCAACAGCCTATCTGGGTCCACCAAGAACCAGTTTTTAAAACCTGCAAACCGCATTTTAGTTTCCACCTTGCAAGCTTAGTTTTTTGTCTCGCAGAAAAAACCAAGCTGGGGGGAGTGGGATCGCATAATCCCTTTAAGATTATGGACTGTTAGGGATCTCCCTAAACCCCGACAATTCCATATCAATAGCTTCATGTCTCCTTGGGTGCCATTTGATGACTGACACCCTCCACCTTAGAGTTAGTAACACGTTTGTCATCCAGACAGAATCTTTTTTGAATACCTTCATTCTTCTTATTTGTCAACTTTTTTTGTCTCCCACATACTTCTTGATTGAACTTTCCTGTCGTACTAAATGTTTCATGTTTATATCTCTAGTCTGTTTTATAGTGATAGAAGCAATGATATTTTTCGGGGCGATCTCCTTTAATGGCAGTCTAAGCTCATCCATGAGAGATGGAATAGAAGCTTCTGAAGTAGCTGAATTAGTTTCGGCAGCGTCATCCTTATTATCCCCTATGTTGGAATGTATTTTTCTCATTGCGTTTGCTCTGAAATTTTTCTCATATTCCATACTTAGTTTCAAAAAGCCCTCCAAAAGCTAAGAAGGTGTGAGTTTTTTTTTTTTGCTGAGTAACATTCTCATGTGCTCACTTGAATTTGGAGGAATTCACATCCTGTTTTCCTTCAATCCTCTTCTCTACTTGATCTGCCTTTATCCAACCTCAGATTTTGTTTTGTTTTATCTGATTATTTGCTGAATCCACGATTCAAATTGGGCATGTCTTAGCTTCATGTCCCAACCTGACACAATAGGTGTAATAATTACCTAATTGTTCATACTGCAACCCCACTTCAATTAGTTTCTTATCCGGGTCAGCAACTTTAACACTATTTTGGATCTTCTTCTCTTCATCAATAAAAATTTTTGCTTTAAGAATCCTTATTTTCTTGTCCTGAACCTCAAAACATTCCATGTCGTAAACTCTCTCCAATCGTTCACCAATTTTTCTCCTTGTTTCTAAAGTTTTGAACTTTTTTGGCAAATCCCATAATTATGTCCAAACTGAAAATTCTATGATAATCACTCCCTTTATTTTTTCTAAATCACTCCACATTTTAACGTGTAAAATATAGTTCTTAAATGACCATGGAGAGTCTTTCTCAATCCTCATCAATTTGGCTTCCAAATAAAAAAAATTGAAATTAATTGTGGCCAATTCTAATCACGCGAATCCCAACCAATTTTCTCCATATGGTCTTTAGAGCATTCTCTACAGTGCCTACAGAAAAGGATCTATTTGCAAACACTCTTCCTCTTAAGCTATTGGCATAAGATTGCACTCCCTCAAATAAATCCTCTTCTCTTAAGATAGATAACCACCTCATCATACTCCTTTAGTTGTTGTTCAAACACGTGGTGATATTTCCGTCTTTCATCCATGCTAAATTTGTCAATGTTTACTAGTCACAATGTAGGGATTAGAGATACTCAAAATTTAAAAAAAAAAAGTGAAAGAAATTCTAGTGAACACTACAAATAATCCTAATGGGCTATTCATATATAAAATTATTTTACACTACTTTAAAACATCTTCTAACTCTAACACTTAGAGACACTTATTACTAATAGTTATAATATTAATATAAATCATAGATATTAATAACGGTACAAATAACAAAATTCATAATAATAATAATAATAATAATTATTATTATTATTATTATTATTAAAGATAAATAATATTATTTATATTATTAACGATATGATTTAATACATTTTTTATCCTAATAATTAATCCTAAAAAAAGAAATTATGACAAATTTAGAGATTTAAATTTATAAATTAATTTAGTGATTAAAATTTGTTTAATATTAAATTGTTTGATTAATTATTTTTAAGAATTAAATTGAGATAAAAAAATATAAAATAGAAAATTTATATGTAAATAGTATTAAAGAAGGTGAATTCTATAATGTAGAAAAAAAAAATTCTTCTACATGTGTATGTTTGTATTGTCAAAAGGATAGTGTGACAAGTGTTTAAAAAGAGAGTAATTGAAGAGACAAGATTTGACATGTTGCAAGTAAAATATAGTGTATTTTGTCTTATGTAACATGTAAATGATGTATTAATTAAATAGGATAATTATATTTATGTTAATTAATTATTAAAGATAATATTGGACCTTGAATGATTTTTTTATTTTTGGACTTTTTGAATATACGCTCTTTTTCCAAAAATATTAACTTTACACACAAAAATTTATTAATATTTATTTATTTTAATATATTCCTTTTTTTCGATGAGTTAGATATATTCAGTTTCACAAATATAAAAATGTATTTACATATTTTAACCAACAAAAAAACATATAACTTTACGTATTTACATACATTTAAATTAACGGTAATATTTATATATATTTAATTTAAATATTATATCAATATATCTGTCAATATTACTCTGGGTACATATAGATATTTATAAAAAGATATTATTCAAACACCACATATCCTTGACATCTTATAAAAATAGTTTGTTATTAATTATTTTTATATTTAAATTTTTATAATTAATAAAACAAAAAAAATTATATTTAATTATTTAAAAAATATTGATATCAAAATAGCATTTGTAATACTGCCATTTTTATAATGCAGAACGAGAGATCAGAATATATATTCTGGGAGAATTGATTTTTTTTAAAATGAAAATTGTAATAAGAAATTTTGCTTTTGTTATAAAGAGAAATTAAAAATAAATTTAATTTTAATGTAGTGTTAGTATAAAATAATTTTATATTTATATCTAATGACGTAACACTACATTAACAAAAATAATTACTTTTTGAATTGTCATCCAAAAGATCAAATATAATTACACGACTGTGTAAAACATATTTTACATTGTCAATACATCAAAATTAAACTCACTAAAGATATGTGCACCCAAAATTTGTATAACACCAGACATATAGAAAAACATGATAGACACAAAAAAATATATAAAAAAAATATAGTTATTTTTTGGTATTATGTAGACGATATCTTGTTATTTTGTTTGCATTAAAATATCTATTTTCAGTTGTTTATAAAAAATAATTAAAAAAATTTCAAATACTTAAAAAAGAAAAATCTTTTAATAATTAATATTTCAAAAAAAATTATCTAAAAAAAATTAAATACTTCAAATTATTGTTGGAATATTTTAGATGCAACTTATTATTTATAATTAAATTATTAATTTTTTACAATAAATAAACTATGTTATTGAATGAATATTTAATATTTATTATTCATTAAACAAAAAAAATATATCTAAACAGATTTAATAAAATTATATGATTAGTTTCTTTTTGAGGACATAGAAGTGTGAAAAAAGATGATAATTTTTTTAAATATATATTATACATTCATTAATTTAATTTAAAATAAATATTAATAAATTTTTATGTGTAAAAATTAATTTTTTAGATGATATTTATTATATAAATAAAAATAATTAATTAAATTTTTTTTAAATAACATGAGTTGAAAGAAAAATTATTAACTTAGATAAAAAATTAATAAAAAAAAATTTTGTTACAAAAAAATAATCTCAGGACCCATTTAACCATTTGGTCCCAAAAATGGACATCAATAAGAAGAAATCGAATAAAAAAAAAACAAAAATTAACAACCTGCTAATTAATCATCGTAATGGTAATTAACAATCCTTACATAGAAAGCACCTGACCTCTTTCGCAGTGAATCCTGTTGCACTTGCTGCACATTCTGCATTCACGGCAGTCTTTGTCTTCTTCAAGAGACACTCATCAGTTATCATTCATATACTCATTCATCTCTTACACTTTGTTTGGATGTAAAATGGAAAATGAGTAGAAAAAAAATGAGTAAAAAGAAAATGAGAGGAAAGAAAATAAAAGGAAAAGTTAATTTTTTTTTTGTGTTGTTTGGATGAAGAGAAAATGAAAGGAAAAAAAGTAGAAGGAAATTTTTCTTTTGTTTGGATGGAAGAAAAAATAAGAAGAGAAAAAATCATACCTAAATGAAATTACATTAATACTCTTTATAAATTATAATATACTAATGTTATAAAGACAAAATTGTAATTTTATCCATTTTTCCACTCTAATCTAAGTTTTCTTCTCAATTTTGGAGAGAAAACTTTAATGTGGGTCCCACATATACTTTTATATTTTTCATTCATTTTCCTTCTTGATCCAAACAATGGAAAACTAATTTTTCCATCCATTTTCTTCTCCTTCATTTTCTTTCCTTCCAAATTCTTGCAAACCAAACAAAGTGTTAATCTACATATATAGATGTTTTTTCTCAATCTACATGAAAAAGACTTGTCCTTTCGATAAATTATGATATAATACAACATGATACTATACTTTTCCTTTACATTAATATGTCACATGTTATTAATACACATTATTATTGTGGGTTTTGCTACCGTGTAGAACGAAAATTTTTTCAACACATATAAAAATTATGTGTCGATCAATGACATAAGTAATAGAAATAGTATATCAATACATGAGAGAATAACAACATCAGTATGAGACCCATAAAATTAGAATTCTGCCATCAATAGACCCTACATATTTTTTACTTTATGTTTAATAATATTTGTTAAATACTGACTACAATTAAAAAGAGAATTTATATATGAATAAAAATACAAAAAAACTTTTAAAAAAGTTATAAAGTTTTAAATAAATTTTACTATTTTATTTATTGATAATAAAGAGCTATAAATAGAAATTAATAATTTTTTATCCTGCTAATGATAACGAAATGTAAGTTCTTTAAAATAATTATATTCTACATTTATTATCAAATTTTTAAATATATATATATATATATATATACTAAGAAATTTATTTTGGATAAATAAAAATATACAAAAAATAAAAATATATTTATTATCATATTTTATAAATAAAAATATATAACTTTTTAATTAAAGCTGATAATATATACTTTATTTGCAGATATATAACTCTATCCAATTTGATCGAATAGAGTTGTTTATCTAATTTTATTATTTTTAATTTTAATTTAAATTTAATTTTTTATTTTCTATTTTATTAATATGGATGAAATATGGAATGATTGAATTTTATATTTGTCTAAAAAAAATTTATTTTTCTGCAAGTAGGATTAGATAAGGTTGGATTAATAACTTTAGGATGCGAATAAGGTTAAAGTTGAGTTTTTAAAAAGTTTTCAACTTGTAGATAGGATTATGGTAGAGTCCAAATCCTATAAAACTGGCAAAAGATAAGATAGAGTAGAGTTTAGATTCTACCCTAATCCTATCCAAACTCTACTTGTAGGAAAATAAAATTTTTTTAAGTAAATATAAAATTCAATCATTCTATATTTCATACATATAAATAAAATAAAAAATAAAAAATTAAGTTTAAATTAAAATTAAAAATAATAAAATTTAAAAAAATCTAAAATAAAATTACAAATAACATGATTATCAAATTCTTAATAAAATTAAAATAAAATAAATAAAAATAAATATCTAATCACTCTTCTTCTAATTCTAAATTCTTACAACATTACTCTTTAATAACAAATATATTAAATTAATAATTTAAATTATTAACTTAGTGATTATCTTGAGTTTTTACAAGAAAAAAATTGTGGCTTTAATATTTATTTACTACATATATAATTTATAAATTTTAAATATATGTTATATAATATATTAAGAATGCTGATAGACTAAGATAGAATGTACTCTAAATTTGCATTCGATCATATCCACAAGCAAATTCTATTCGAACTCTATTCTATTCGCAACAAATTGGATAGACAATTCTATCCGATCGAATTGGATAGAGTTATATACCCGCAAATAGAATCATATTATTAGTCTTAATTAAAAAATTATATATTTTTATTTCTCCAAAATAAAATGTTTAGTATATATATATATATATAGAATTTGATAATAAGTATATCGTTTATATAGAATATAATTGTTTTAAAAAAAATTATATTTCGTTATCATTAGCAGGGATAGAAAAATGATTAATTTTTATTTGTAACTTTTTATTAGCAATAAATAAAATAGTAGAATTTATTTAAAATTTTATAACTTTTTAAAAATTTTTTTGTATTTTTATGCATATATAAATTTTTTTTTAATTGTAGTTACTGGTATTAACATTATTAGACATAAAGTAAAAAATATGTGAGTCCCATACTGATGTTGCTGCTCTATCATATATTGGTATGTTATTTTCATTATCTATGTTATTGATTGACATGTGGTTTCTACATATGTTGAAAGAATCTATTTTCTACATAGTAACAAAATCCTATTATCCTACTATATATGGTCGAATTATGTTTTGACACATAATATCTTTATGTTAATAGATGTAATCTTTAGTGGCCATTCTCTTTCTGTGCCTATAATGGCTAGAGTCATTGGACTGTCTCAACTTGATACTTAGAATAGTGAAATATTTTTTTACCAAACTTTATGACTTGTTAACGATGATCCCGTGGAAGCTAATCCAGCTCCAAGAGGCATTCTAGGTACCAACCCAGAAATGTCACCACCCCCTCCCCATATTTTGGATGGAGTCAAAGACCCGACCCAACCCGCATAACAACCAGAACTCCAACCTTAGGACGCGCATCCCTAACTGTCATGGCGATTTGGTATCCCGCGACGGTGGTATGGCTGGAGTTTCATCACTCGCCGCCTTTATTATCTGATTTCTGTTCTTCTGATTTTGCTTTATTCGGTGTCACCAAAATTACACTCTCAAAGTTGCACTCTCTATTGCTTTGGTTTCACATAGCTTGCAATATTCATTCTCTTCTCCTTTTCGTTCTTTATTAGTTTCGGCGATTGGCAGAATACGATCACATGTCCTGGTTCCCAAGAGAGCGTCCCTTCCTGACCCAATTTATCTTAGGTTCGAGGTCTCCACAATGCTGCTCCATGGCCACTACTCTCAGAAATGCGATCTCCATCATTTTCAGCCTTTGACCACTTCACCTTGTTCATCGCTATGTCCATTTGTCGTTTGTCATTGTCCATCTATGTTCGAGACACTTCTTTTCTCCATCGCATTAGCTAGGTTCTCATTCAATTTGGGCCTAACCCAATTTTTCATGCTAAACTCTTCAGATTACTGATGAAAAATAGAAATACTTACATCCAATGATGCCACGTGTTACTCTTTCATTCGCTAGTCAAATTGTGGCTACCTGTAATCACCGCATGCAAAGCCGCCAGAGTTATAACCATGTTAATATATCACATTAGTATATACACCATTAATTAAAAACATTTTAAAAATTAATGTGAGCTAATGAATAAAAATTCAAAATTCAAAATTCAAATGGAGACAATTAGAAATCTAAAAGCTAATTTGAAGTTCAAATAAAAATTCAATGACCATTTTAATTTTAAGCTCCGATCATTTATTCTAAGAAAAAATACTAATGTAATTTACTTGCCATAAAATAGATACAACCACGTTGACCAAAAAGTTGGGGAGAAGACTAGAAGGTACCCACCAGTCACCATAGGAATATTCTCATACATTCTCTCATGTGCTAATGCGTTAAGAATATAGTTTCACATTGAGAGCCAAATCATTTTAAATTTTGAACAGAATACACATATTACACCATTTATATAACGAGTTTAATTTATTTTCATCTATAACTAGCCTGATTTTTTATACGGTATTATCAAATCAAATTTACCTTTTATAATTATTTAAATGATATATTTAACAAAGAATTCCTTTTGAATAAAAAATATTATATAAATATAAAAAAATTAATTACCAATTAATTATATATTTATTATTAAAAAATTATATATTTTTTAATTTATTTATAAATATTGATTATAATTATATTATCTATTTCATATTATTATATGACTTATATATAGGTAATTTTATTTATTGTTATAAATATTAAATAGAATAAATTATTATTATTTTTTATTTAAATTTAAATAAAAATAAAACTAAATAATTTATTTTACTTGGGCCTAGAGTTTAATAGGAATTAATAACCAAATATAAATAGAATTTTAGGATTTTAGTTCTTAATATCCAAAACTACTTTATAACCCTTATTTAACCTAAAATAAAAATTCAAAAAATTTTGGTTAAAGAAGATCGAATTAAAAAATTACAAAAATCAAACTCTTTTAATCATGGATTCAAATATACTTTTGCACTCTTATTTTTTAGTTTTCTTTCTTAATCATCGAGAAACATGCAATATATGTGTATATTTATTTTTAATAGTTACATAACCATCTATAAATATAAATATATATGATTAAAATATATGTGTTATATTTATTTTTAGGGTAAAGGATATTTTTTGTTCTTAATATTTGTGATTTTTTTTTAAAAGAATTTTATTAAGGTACCAGCTTGGAATATAGCCAATTATAGTCAACTAGTTAAAAATTGTTCGTGAGTTCATCAAGTCGGTTGAGGAGAAGTCGTTGGAAGTGAGGATCAAAACTTGAATGCGTGAACTAAGATGAGGAATCGAGCATGTAAGGCGTCGGATGGTCGGCGGGTAAAGCCACATGCAAGAACACTCCGATACCAAAGTAAGAGTCCATATGATGAGACGGTTAATTAGGGTTGTAGTGACGTACTTTGGAAAAGGGGTAGGCTCCTCCCTTTTATTCCCATCTTCTTGGGTGGGCCTTTCTCGTGCCAAGGCCCAACCCTTTAAAAATTTTTGCCAAATAACAAGATCCGTTGAGGAGACTAGAGCATATGCAGGGCATCACGCCGTACAAATGAAGAGCGAGTTCGTTTGATGGACCTTCAACGGTTGGGCTGGGCAGAATAAATAACATGCTAGTTAGATAAAAAAATAAAATAACTCTCCATTACTTCTATTTTCTGAAATTTTAAAATTAAAAATAAAGAAGAGTTAATTGAGTTGGCTTATGCTATAATTAGTTTCTTAGAGTTTTTGTTTTAAAAAATATTCCTAATGTTTAGTTGCATTTAATTTTGTCTCTAATATTTTTTATTTGTGCAAAATTATTCTTAGATGTTAATTTTATGTAAAAGTTAAGGACAAAATTAAAAACTTTTAAAGATAATTTTAACACAAATAAAAAATATTAGGGATAAAATTGAATAAATTAAAAATGTCAAAATTAAAATTAAATGAATTAAAAATATTATGATCAAAATTGAATGAAATTAAATATTATGAGTATTTTTAAAATATCATAAATTTTAAAGACAAAGTATATTTTATCTTAATATATATTTTATATTTTATTATTTATTTTATATAAATAATTAATTTTGATGTGCATCGTTATTTTAAAAATATAAAAAAATATTTGCTATAGTGTCTATAATCATTACTTAATTACTAAAAAAATAAATAATTATCTTTTAATTTAAAATTATAAAAATAAAAAATATTTAAATATTTAAAATTTATTAAAAATAAACTAAATAAAACGTACAAACTGCATCATAATCCTGACGATCAATATTTAAAAAAAATCAACAAAAACACTCAAAAAATATAATTTTATTTAAATAATAAATAACTTTTGTATTTGATAACTTTTTTATACATTTAATCCAAAAATTTATAAAAATATTTAGGTAAATATTTAAAAATATTCAAAAAACAGATAAAAAAATTATAAAAAATATATATTTAACAAAAAATCACTAAATTTTAAAAATAAAAATATCTTATGTTTTTTTAATTATATTTACAAAAAATATATTAAAATTTAATTTTTAAAATATTTGTTTATAATAAAAATATTTAATTAATGTTAAATATTTTTATCACATATTAAATTATTTAGGCGCATCTGGTGTGATCTACTCTCTTTTTTTTTTCCGCTCCATAACTAGAATCTGACCGTTGGAAAAGTCTAGAAATGTTATCTTTTTACACGTGTCAAAGCTTAAAGCACCCACGTGTTCATGTCGCTTATGGCGGCGATCCTTCATCCTCCAATGGGAAGCGATCTCTCGGGAACTTTCTCAATATTTTCCCTTTCCTAGTTTCCCTACCTATTTAATTAAAATTAATTAATTACTAATTTTTGGAAAATTTACTGTTTAAAATAAAAATAAATTTAATATTATAGAAGTAAACTATTATCTATATATATATTGTCATTTTTTTATAATTTACATCTATAGCTATATTTTTATACCATATATATATAATATAAATATGAGAAGAATTAATACATTTATTATTTTCAAAATTTAAATTAAAAACTTTTTTAGTTAAATTATAAAAAATTATTATATTAACTAATTCTATCTTTATTATTTTTATATATATATTTAACAAATTAAAAAAATCAATAGGCACTAATAATTTGTGATAATATTGTAGTGTACTTTTTAATCTATTTGTCTAATTTATATTTTTTATAATTCGTTTTCTTTTTTCCCAATAAATATTATCGGAGGGAATAAAATGAAAAAGGATTAATCATCATTAATCTCTTAAATTATTGTCTAAGTATAACTAATTAATTAATTAATCAATTCAACGAGGCCCATGTGCGGTTTATTTATAATATTTATAGAGAAACATTTTTATCGATTTGCGTTGGCACAAACACAATCTCCATAGATTCAATTATCTTTCTTCTTCGTTTTCCCTCACTTTCCCAGTCAACAAATTTTTCCGGAAAATAAAACAAACAAACAAAGAAGAAAAATCTCCCGGAATCGAAAAACCTTCCTTCCGTGTTCGAACGATTTCAGCGAAGATGTGGAACCAACCGTTCGGAAAAACCGATTTAGAAAGTGGTGGTGGAGCGAGACCACTGTACCCTATGATGCTCGAGAGTCCCGAACTTCGGTGGTCCTTCATTAGGAAGGTCTACATTATAATCGCCTTTCAGCTGCTCGCTACGATCGCTGTTGGCGCCGTCGTCGTCTCCGTCCATCCCATCGCACTCTTCTTCGCCGGCACCGGTGCTGGTTTGGCACTCTACATCGTTCTCATCTTTGTCCCCTTCATCAGTGAGTAGTAGTTCCTAATTAATTAACTAACTTCATTTCTAATTTTAGGGTTCCAATTTTAGGGTTTATGGGGTTTCTTATTTATTGGGTTGTTTGATTTGTTCTAACATTTTTTTTACTTATTGCAGCGTTGTGCCCTCTTTACTATTATTACCAGAAGCATCCGGTGAATTATTTGCTGTTAGGGATTTTCACTGTTTCGCTTGCTTTCGTTGTTGGATTGACTTGTGCCTTTACTAGCGGTAAAGATTGGATCTTCTTGTCTTCTATTCCTTTCTTTTCATATAATTGTACTAGGAATTAGGATTATTGAACATGTCCATTTTCAAAATGAACATAATCATGTCATGTTGTTATCTTTCCCATTGATTTAATTGCTCTAGAAAAATAAAGCTAAAATTATAAACAATCAATGGTGGAAATATATATACCAGAGTATCCAGTTCGAATGGTGAGAGTTTAAGACATGAGGAATGGTAGAGGACCATCATCAGAATTTATTGTTTTTATTGTTTTTGGCCATGAGCTAGGCATCAATATTTAAAAGTATGGGATAAAGTATGTTATTGGATTCCTAGACTAATGGAACTAGATTAAAAGAATTGGCTAAGTGATGGCCAAAAAGTACAATAAATTCTAATGGTCTTCTAGCAAATTTAGTTTACGGTTGTGGCCAAGATTTTTGTTTGTTTTGCTTGGTTCTTTTCATTGTAGGTGGGCGATGACTGATGAAATTTGGTTCTTTTCATTGTTCAAGTTGAATTATATTTTCTGGTTAGAATTTGCTTATTATGACCTTAATTTCTTCTGACGAGATTAGCTTTTTGGATACAGGGAAAGTGATTCTGGAGTCTGTCATATTGACTACTGTGGTGGTGGTTGCCTTGACTCTCTACACATTCTGGGCTGCAAGGAGAGGCCATGATTTCAACTTCCTTGGTCCCTTCTTGTTCGGCGCCGTGCTCGTTCTTATGGTCTTTGCATTCATTCAGGTAAAACTATGGGAGACTAATTTTGATAATCAAATGCTTCTGTTTTTATAAGACGTTCAAGATACAGGGTCATTAATGGTTTTGATGATGTATCAATCTACTACGAATGGATGTAGAAATTAAATTCATATTATGGTTCTCAAAAATTTGGTTTCTTTTGCATTTTGGAGCTGAGTTCTTATGCGGTGTTCTTTTTCTTTGCAGATTCTCTTCCCACTGGGTAAGCTCTCTGTTATGATCTATGGATGCTTGGCATCAATTATATTTTGTGGCTACATCATATATGACACAGACAACCTTATCAAGAGATACTCGTACGATGAATACATTTGGGCTTCGGTTTCATTATATTTGGATGTCATCAATCTTTTCCTTTCTTTGCTAAGCATTTTCAGAGCTGCTGAGAGCTAAACTTGAGGACTTGTTTCATCTATGCTGCTATTTTGTTTACCCATTTCCTTGGCACATGTTTCTTGTGTATGGGAAAGGGTATTTTTTGGGGACAAATAGGATTCTTATTTTGGATAATAAATGTGTGGCTTTGGCAAGTTCATTGTATCAAACACATTTATCAAGACTGAATACTGTTTATAAAATTATGTATTTTACTGAATTGTAAATAAATTCATGATTTGTATTTTGCAATATTTGTGCTCGTTCTCTGCAACTATTTAATTTTTATAAAATAATTAATACTTACTATAAACTGATAGCAATTCAAGTAAATAGTAATTCTAATGCTAAATATAAATGGTCATTATTCACTATAATTTGTTTATTACTTTATGACATCTATGTATATCCAATATTGAAAATTTTCAAAAATAGGGCTCAATGGACAGTGGCGGTATTAATGTCTAATGAGAGCAAACAAGAGATATTCCTTTGATGCCAAGCGGTATAGTATGTCTCCTTTTGGCATGTTATTGTCTATTAAAATAACAAGCTTCCTTGGTTGTGTCTATGGATTTCGTATAAGGAAAGAAATCGTGTTCCTTAACGTGTGTGGATTTTCTTTCGGCTAAGAAACCCACTCATTATTCCTTAGTGGCCAAGAATCTAAGTACATATTGCATTTTAATTTTATGCTGACAAATGCTATCTAAAGTCCAAAAAAAGAAGAGAAAAGGAACGGAATAGCTTGTAACGGTAAATTTTAAAAAGTTAGATTTAATCGTGTTTGTATAATTTTTTAGAGTGTTTGAGAATGTTTTAGATGATTTTGGAACATTTTAGAATATTCCAGAAGATCTCGAAATACCTTAAAAGGTTCTAGAAGATTTTGAAAAGTTATAGAATATTCTTAGAGAGTGTAGACGTATATAGAAATGTGAAGAATAATATGAAATAATCTAGAAGTATTTAGAAAAATATGGTATGATAGATATTTGTAGTGAAAGTTCTAGATGATCAATCTGAATTATTCATTAGATTTAATCCTAACCATCCATTGAGGAGGTGGATGACTATAAATAGAGAGTGAGAGTTAGAATTTGGGTGTGAGTCATGTGTGAGTCATTTGTAATAAATACTTGAGTAATAAAGTGTTCTTTTCACCAAAGTTTTCTTTCTCTTGTGTTCTTAGCTTTTTTTGCTAAATATTGAGGGTTAGGCTGACTTGGTCTTAACTCAAGAGGTTGAGTAAGTCCGAGTGCCGGTATGGTAGCGTTGGAGTATGTCTAAGACCGTGATAATTTGGCATCAGAGCAAGGTTCGAGAGGGAGCATAAGTAGTTTGTCGGTATGGCTTCTAGTGTAACTATGGAGCATGTTGAGTCTCAAAGGAAAAGGGATACTATTCCTTCTCAATGGGAAAGCAAGAGAGTGCGCTCTTCAAGTGAGTTTAGAGGTAAGAACTCTAACTTCTTAGAAGAGAGAGTTTCTATGTTGGAGAATGTTCTATCTTCTATGGATGAACGCTTCCAAATGATAGAACATGATAAGGAGACCTTCAAGGCTCACGTGTTAGGAGAACTAGATGCTTTCAAAGAAAGCATGCTCCAAATCGAAGAGACGCTTGAGAATTTCTTGAAGCTATTTGAGGAAGTTCGAGTTTGGTTCGAAGAGGAAAAATCTCGACCAACCATTATAAGGGAGACGACAAAGATTGATATCCCCAAGCTAAAGGAGTTCAAGGGCGTGAGGGACGCTCGAGACATGGAGAACTTTCCATGGCAAATGAGGAGGTACTTTGAAGGCCAAAGGGTGGTCGAAGAAGCAATAAAGGTACACACTGCAGCTCTACCTTTCTGATAATGCTACTTTGTGGTGGAGGAGAAAGTGCGTAGATATGGAAAATGGTACTTGCAATATAGCCACATGAAAAGATTTCAAAAGGGAGTTGAAAAGACAATTCTTTCCTGAGAATGCGATTTATGAAGCAAGGAAGAAGTTGAGGGAGTTGAAGCACAAGAGTAAGATTAGCGACTACGTAAAGGAGTTCGCTACTCTCACGCTTCAAATTCCCAACTTAGCATCGGATGATGCATTGTTCTTCTTCGTTGATGGACTCAAACCTTGGGCAAAACAAGAACTACAAAGAAGAAATATTAAGGATGTTGATGAGGTCATCGTGGTGGCCGAATCACTTACTGAGTATCATAAGGGAGACTCTAAACCCAAGTCTTCCTCCAAGCCTAGTTCTATTAAAGGAAGGGGAGACAAGGAGAGGAGTTTTTCAACAAAGAAGGAAGGAAAATATTCTTCAAAGAAAAAGTACGAAGAAAAGAAGAAGGCTTTCATGCCCAAAGGAGGATGCTTCGTGTGCAAGGGACTACACTAAATGAAGGATTGTCCCAACCTAGGGACTCTGGCATCTATCGCCGAGGAACGAGAGGCTCAATCTCAAGTAACTGAGTGTGTTGGATCTATCCAACTCATGAATGCTGCGAAAGGTAAAGAGGCAAGCACTGTAGAAAAGAAAGGCTTGATGTATGTAAAAGCGTTTATCAATGAAAAATCCATTATGGCTATGATCGACACTGGTGCTACACACAACTTCATCACGCTTGATGAAGCAAAGAGGCTTGGGTTGAAGATCACCGAAAAGAATGGCTGGTTCAAACCTGTGAATACCAAGGGTGAACCTCTTAAGGGAGTAGCAAAAGGGGTTGAGATGACTCTTGGTTCTTGGAAGGGCCTTGTGGATTTCTCAATAGCACCCATGGACGATTTCAAAATAGTCATCGGGTTCGATTTGCAAAGGAAGGCAAATATAATACCTATACCATACTACGATATAGTATGCGTCATGGAGAAATGGTCTCCATGTATGGTCCATACAGTCTCTAAAGTTGGAGGACCTCCGATGCTCTCTGCTATGCAACTAAAGAAAGGGTTCAAGAAGAGAGAGATTACATATTTGGCGCTATTACAAGAGGAGTCAACATTTGGAAAAGAAGATGTTCCTCCTAAACCCAAGGAAGTCCTTGAAGAAAATAAGGATGTGATGCCTCCCAAGTTGCCAAAACAACTACCACCTAGGAAGAAGGTGGACCATAATATTGAATTGGAGTCAGGAGCAAAGCCGCTTGCCTCAACACCTTATAGGATGGCACCGCCAAAACTTGAGGAGTTGAAGGACTTGCTAGATGCTGGGTTTATCCGTCCATCAAAAGCACCTTATGGCACCAATCTTGTTCCAAAAGAAGCATGATGGTTCGTTGAGACTATGCATCGACTATCGAGCACTTAACAAGGTAGCCATCAAGAACAAATATCATATTCCTTTGATAGCCGATTTGTTTGATCAACTTGGTAGAGCCAAGTGGTTCTCAAAACTGGATTTGAGGTTAGGATATCACCAAGTTAGGATTGCCGATGGTGATGAGCTTAAGGACTACGTGTGTCATGAGGTATGGATCGTATGAGTGGTTGGTGATGCCTTTTGACTTGACCAATGCTCCTGTGACCTTATGTACCTTGATGAACGAGATCTTTCGACCTTATCTTGATCGGTTTGTAGTGGTCTACTTGGATGATATTGTTGTCTATAGCAATACCTTGAAGGAGCATGTAGAATACTTACGAACTGTGTTCAAGATCTTGCGAGAGAATAACCTATATGTGAAGAAGAAAAAATGTTCTTTTGTAAGGGTTTAGGGTCCACTTCTTAGGACACATCATTAAAGATGGAACTCTCTGCATGGGTCAAGGAAAGGTGAATGCTATCAAAGAATGGGAGCCACCAAACAAGGTATCTGAATTGAGGTCATTTCTTGGGTTGGCTAATTACTATCGGAGATTTATCAAAGGATACTCCACCAAGGCTGCACCATTAACTAATCTTCTCAAGAAAAATCACTCTTGGAAATGGTCAAAGAAGTTTCAAAAGGCCTTTGATGAGTTGAAGGCTGCTATCACAGAAGGACCAGTACTAGCACTGGTCGACTATTCAAAGGTATTTGAAGTCCACACTGATGCTTCTGACTATGCTATTGGAGGAGTTCTCATGCCAGAAGGACATCCTATTGTCTTTGAGAGTCACAAGTTGAATGATATAAAGAGGTGATACACTGTTCAAGAGAAGGAGATGACGGCGGTGGTGCATTGTTTGAGAACTTGGCGTCACTACTTGCTTGGTTCACACTTCATCGTCAAGATAGATAA
Source organism: Arachis stenosperma (assembly GCF_014773155.1). Classification (NCBI taxonomy): domain Eukaryota; kingdom Viridiplantae; phylum Streptophyta; class Magnoliopsida; order Fabales; family Fabaceae; genus Arachis; species Arachis stenosperma. Next base: position 12,740,670 of record NC_080378.1, read on the forward strand.
TATCGCTACAAGCTACTTCCAAACTCAGAAGAAGTTAAATCCCAAAAAAACTAGGTGGCAAGATTTCTTAGCTGAGTTTGATTTTGAATTTGAATACAAGTCAGACAAGACTAATGTGGTGGCAGATGCGCTTAGTCGAAAAGGCTGAGTTGGTAGCCATTTCTATAGTCAAAGGAGATGTTATGCATATCATCAAGGAAGGATTCCATCATGATCCATTAGCCAAAAAGTTAGTGGAGTTGGTTAGAGAATGTAAGACCAAAAGATTTTGTCTAGAAGTCGACCTTCTCTACACAAAAGGAAGAAGACTATACGTCCCTAAATGGGAAAATATAAGAAAAAAGTTAATGAGAGAATGCCACGACACCAAGTGGGCTGTGATCAAGGTCAACAAATGACCTTGGCACTCACACTTTGTTTGGATGTTAGAAAGAAAATGGAAGGAAAGAAAATAAGAGGAAAGAGAATGGAAGGAAAAGTTGAGTTATTTGTATGTTGTTTGGATGACTAGAAAATAGATGGAAAGAAAATAGAGAGAAAATTTTCCTTTGTTTGGATGGAAAGAAAAGTGAGAAGAAAGAAAATCATAATAGTATAAAATTACATTAATACCATTATCATAAAATAAAGTATAAATATTTTTATTTATTCGTATTTTATTATATTTTATAAATATTATTAAATATTATAATTTTATATATTTAATTTAAATTATTTATTTAATACATATAATGTTTAAATATAAATTTCTATTATAATAATATATTAAAACTAAATTTATATTAATATCTGTCAATAATAATATAACTAAGAATAGTATTGGAAATACAAAATTATAATACTTTTCTTCTTGTTTTTTTGCTTGTGATGGAAAAAAAATTTTTAGTGGGACCCACACAAAAATTTTCTTTCCTTCCTATTTTCTTTGATAACCAAACAAAAGAAAATATTATTTTCCATTCATTTTCTTTCCATTCATTTTCCATCAAACCAAAAATAGTGTCATTGAATCTTCTTATCATTGGCCTCAAATGAGAGATGAAGTGGAGAGCTATGTTAAGACTTGTCTTATGTGCCAACAAGATAAAATTGAAAACAAGACACCAAGTGGGTTGTTGGAACCTCTACCTCCATCAGAGCGACCGTGAGAAAGTGTCTCTCTAGATTTTGTCTCTGCATTACCGAAGTCCGAGGGGTTTGGATATATTCTTGTGTTAGTGGATCGATTTTCGAAGTATGCTACTTTTATACCAGCCCCTACTGACTGCACTGCAGAACAAGTAGCATGACTATTCTTCAAGAATGTGGTGAAGTACTGAGGATTGTCTAAGAGCATCATTAGTGATCGAGATCCACACTTCACAGGATGACTATGGATAGAGTTATTCAAACTCCTTGGGTCGGAGCTTTATTTTTCAACAAGCCTCCATCCTCAAACCGATGGGCAGACTGAGAGAGTGAGTGCCTTACTCGACTGTTACTTGAGGCATTTCATAAGCGCTAATCAGAAGGATTGGACAAAACTTCTAGACATTGCTCAGTTCACATACAATCTGCAAAAGAGTGAGTCTACAGGGAAGAGTCTGTTCGAGATTGTGACTGGTCAACAACCGCTTACACCTCACTCTCTTTCTTTCTCTTACTTAGGGAAGAGTCCTGGAGCTTATCATATGATTAAGTTATGGGAAGAACAAGTAGATGTCACTCGTTCTTACCTCGACAAAGCTGTAAAGAGGATGAAAAAATGAGCAGATAAGAAAAGGAGGCATGCAAGCTATCAAGTGGGAGACAAGATAATGATTAAACTTCTTCCACAACAATTCAAGCCTTTCGCAAGGTTCATAAAGGCTTAATTCGCAAATACAAAGGGCCATTTGAGATCATTAGACGTGTTGGGGAGGTTGCTTACAAAGCACAACTTCCTCCCTCTATGAAGATCCACCCAGTCTTCCATGTGGGTATGCTTAAACCATATCATAGAAACCAAGACGAACCAAGCGGAGGTGATTCGAGTTGTGTTCCGCCTGTGGTGATCAGATCCTTTGATAAAGAAATCAAAGAGATCTTAGCTAATCGCGTCGTGCGACGAAGAAGAGTACCACCAAGTATGCAATACTTGATCAAGTGGAAATGACTCCCAATAACCGAAACTAGTTGGGAAGCTCGTAAAGATCTTTGGCAATTCCAAGAACACCTAGAGTGCTATCATGAACAAAATGCGACGAGGAGGTCTGCGTATTAGGTGGGGGAGAATGTGACGGGTAAATTTTTGAAAGTTAGATTTAACAGTGTTTGTATAGTTTTCTAGAGTGTTTGAGAATGCTCTAGATGGTTTCGGAACGTTCTAGAATGTCATAGAATGTTCTGGAATACCTTAGAAAGTTTTAAAAGACTATGAAAGGTTGTAGAATATTCTAGAAGAGTATGAATGTATATAGGAGTATAAAGAATAGTATAAAACAATCTAGAAGTATTTAGAAAAATATAGTAGAATAGATATTTGTAGTGAAGGTTCTAGATGATCAATTTGGATTGTTCATTAGATTTAATCATAACCATCCATTGATGAGGTGGATGGCTATAAATAGAGAGTAAGAGTTAGAGTTTGGGTATGAGTCATGTGTGAGTCATTTATAATAAACACTTGAGTAATAAAGTATTCTTTCCACCAAAGCTTTCTTTTTCTTGTGTTCTCTTGTGTTCTTAGCTTTCTTGCTAAATACGGAGAGTTAGATTGACATGGTCTTAACTCAAGAGATTGAGTAAGTTCGAGTGCCGACATGGTAGCGTTGGAGTGTGTCCAAGGCCGTGATAAGCTGCATTAAAACGTACATTCAACACTTTTTTTTATAACTAAGCTGTTTCTAATTTTGACTTTGAGTAAATAATCAAATTAATAAAGATTAACATGACTAATTTAAAATCTTTAAAGGATAAATTTAATTAAAAAATATTTTAAAGATTAATATAGATAACGAGTAATCTTTTAAAGATTAATTTGAACACCTACTCTTTTAACTTTTCTATAGTTGATTTTGAAGTAAAATAAGTTTTTTTTTTGTGTGAAAAATAAAAAAAAAAAAAAAGAACACAGCTCAGAGAGCTAAGAGGTCACGCCTAAGAGCTTCGAGGATAGTATTCCCAGGCTCCAAGCACTCAACATACATGGAATTTCCATTAGCACCTTTCCCTTTCTTCTCTCTTAAAACAAAGCTGAAATTGATCTCCCAATCGTGAATAATAGACTCTAATCTTCAGGATCAAATCTGCTTAATCTCCATGCTTGGTAAACAAAATCCTGCATAGCTAGGTAAGCTTCTATGTTATCCATCTGGCAGCAAACTGATTTAAATCCACACTCCCAAGCAAGAACCAAACCTCTCCAATCTATAAACACTCCAAATAGGCATAGATCCATAACATCCTTTTCTTTAAGATCCTTTACAGTCCCAAATGGCACATCTCGAATTTGAATGCCGGAATAGCAGAGCTGAATTTCTTGAACACCTATCCGAATGATGAAAAACCCTCGGAGTTCCAATGTCACCAAATCCACCAAAATATTTCCCCACTTTAACATAGCTGCCAGAAGCCACCTTAGGGATCTGAATATCGTTATGAAGGGAAAGGATTAAGATCCTCCAGACATTCCCACACACAATGAGCTGCAGTTTTGGGTTTCCCAAGACAGCAGCTAGGCCTCTCTTAAAGCGCAAAGAAGAAGTAGGAAGAGCATCATACATACAAGGACAAAGGAAGAATTTTATTTTTTCCGGTAAGTGGCCACGCCAAATCCAATTCCAATTAGCTTGCTGCTTCCAGTTGATCCGCCTCTTTAAAAGCCAAATATATCAATCTTTGGTCGTATAACTACCTGACACTGCACTCCTCCAAAACCAGCCAGTGGCATGATCAGGGGACTGATCCGTGAGAATTAGCTTGAAAGTTTCCAAGGTCCTCTGAAAGAGGAGTAAAGCAACTGAAGTCGACAGCAGAATACTAAATTTTCGCTTCTTTAAAAATCAACTTTAAAGGCAAATTGACTTATCCAGTTATCCGTTACATCAGAAACCAAAGTACATTAAACAAAAAGGAAGAGAGACGAGAAGCGGCTCTGTAAACTGAAATCCAAACTTCGCTGGTCTTAAATCTTAATCAATATCATAAAGTGAATAAATTATACTTCGTTTCATCAAAAGTAGTACTAGTTTGTATGTACCCGCATGTTCTGCCAACTAGGAAATGTTTGAATATTCTCCAAACGACTGCTTCGAGTTAGTTTTAGAATAGCTAGCAACTAGCAAGTAGTAATGATATCAAAACGAGCTCTCCCACCAAACAACATACACAATAATATAGAAGCTAAAAGGGTCGAACAAACCCATAGTTCTAGCGATTTAGATATTCGACAATACATCTGTTCATTTGATTTCCTAGAGATGCAAGCTAAATACAAATCTTTTAATTAGAAGCAGCAAGAAAACATCTTGGATGCTGAAATCAAATCCAATTTCTGTTTTGTCTCTCACCACCAATGGATAGAAGTCTAAAAATTCTGTCCACAAAAGCTCCTATCCACCCATCTAACATAGAATGTTCTACTAAAACCTAATAATCTTGAACAGAAATGTACAATAAATATCTGATTCATACAACTTCCAAGTACACTCAAGGTATACCCAAGTTGCAGAAGCTGAGTGATGTCACCGATGAACAATCTAGTTACATGCCCCAGATTCCCCGAGCCATTGCCACTCTGTTATTTGGCCTAGACGTTAGTTCATATAATATCCTTGCAAAAGTATCTGAATATTTGCTTTCCATGAAAAGGATCTCGGCAAAAGCATTCTCATACGCCAGCAACAAGGTTCTATTTTGTGGCTCGGAGACAAGACTCTCCAATATCATTGCAGCTTTCCGGCAAACTTCAGGAACGGGATGCGGTGTCTTTATCACTTTAAGCAATCGATCTATTGCCCTGAGTTTGAGGAAATTTTACCAGTTAGCACTACAATTTATTCACTAGCTTCGTGACAATTTATAGAAAATTACTCTACAATAAATTTATCTGTATATATATTCATTCAAGAATTGGTATTGAAGAAATCACCATCTCTCACTGGCAATCTTCAACCTACAGTCCATATTAACTTCAGCAAGGTTATACAGTGCACCAATAGCAGCTGCTTGTGCATCTAATGCTGGTAAACTGATGAGATCAATTAAACGCTTGTGTATCTGCCATAATCAATCAATTGTAATAATTATTATTACTATTATTTGGGTGCATCAAACAAATTAACAAGATTAATATGAATTAAAGATGTTAACCTGTGGAAAGAATGGAAGTAAGAATGGCTCATTGTCAGGATTAATGATCAAACGCCCAAGTAATTCTGCAGCAGCACAATGCCAGGCTTTGACTGTGGATTCCAGCATGCCCATGATGGCCTGAACTGCACGTTTTTCTCTGTAATGCATACAACAGTTCATCAATCAGTAAGAAAAAGGAATATAATGACATGCACGCACAGTAAAATAGATCAAATCACTCACGTTATTTTAATAAAAGATGGCTTGGATGAGCTAAATATTCGAAGGTCCAGAAGTGGAGCCAAGTTAACAATTGTCTCTAGAGCATTTGTGACAAGTTCTTCATCCTCTATAAACATAGTGAACATTTTTGTAACAAAACAGTATACAAATTTTGTTGAGAAAAGCAATAGATGAATTGATGATAAAGTCAAACGAACTCAATAATAACAATAACATTAGATCCTTAGGAAACTAAAAACCCGAAGTGTTTTTGTGACACTTCATCAGAAGAAGCGCTATCATAATAAAAGGCCTATCTGCCTTTAATTAGTGCAGAGAAGCATTTTATCTCCCAGTTCCGAATCAAGAACCTTATGTATTGTCTATTTAGATGTCACTTGTCAAAAAGGATAGCTAAGTAATCAACAAGTTCCCATTTACATTAGCCATGACATTCCAAATTATACACAAACAAATATCATGAAAAATAAATAATAATAGTAAAAAGTTGTGTCGCCTTCATCATCAATATCGTAATCACATCCAAGTTCACCCACCACATCTGGGTTTGGGCAAAAGGATTTTCTAAAAAACATTGTAAAAACACAAAAACAGAAGTGATGCTTAATGATGTAAGTACCATCACTGCTAGAACCATATATGGAAAAACAAGCATGTCATATTCTACGAGCATCAAGTCTCACCTACAATATGATCTTCTATACATTGGAAGGCTGTTTCCAAACAATGACGATTTTGGGCCATTATAACTTCATTATCTGGCATGAAAGAGAAGTTTCTGATGATATTTGAAGCAGCTACAGCACACTGCTGTTTTTCTGCTCGCCCTTCATCATCTAAATTAAAGAGACTATCTTCATCAAACCACAACTCTGACAAACGTGACTTTGTCACACCACTCTGCTGTGTTGATTCTGTACCAGTAGTGGCGGATGCTGACCTGCATTAACATAATTGTCCTACAATCATATTCAATTTCACTACCATCCCATCCCCAAAAAGAAAACATATGCTCCAAGGAAAATTAAAACTTGAAAGCAAAGATTATGTTCAAGAACAACAAATTACCCAGGGCGGTGGGGAGTTCCAGTTGAGCCCAATGCCTGATACTCATTCCCAAATCCAGTTACAACAGAATTTGCACCTAAAGATCTGACCCTTGATGGCTTAACTAGTTCTTTTGGGAGTGCTATGTCACGCCAATCATCTATCTGTTTCAATTCATAACACCACAAACTATAAACATAACAAAGAACTGAGGAGCATCAACAAATCTTCTCCAAGGCATTTCTATGAAAAAGGAGATAACACCAAAGCAAGTGGTATAGTAAAACAAGATTGGTAGCACATACAACTTGAAGAAGTGCATCAAGCAAACCCGGAATCTTCGCCAGCGGAGTGGCGTCTTTGCGACTGTCATCCTTCTCTTTAAAGGAGAGCAATGTAAGAGTATTGAGTGCCCAGGTTAGCTCACTCTTAAGACCACTTTGAAGAGCCAAAACAATTCTTTTATTATTTTGATCTGTAAAAGAATACAGAAGTCAACAAACCCTTAATCCCTCACAACATAACTTCCTGTATAAGCGCATTTTGAATTGTAACTTTTTTTTTTCACTTCTCAAAAGCAGCGAACTCAGATCAGAAAGGTTTTAATTATAAGATATTTTGAACTAAAAATAAGGTAATCTAAGCACATCTCGAACCTAAAAGAAACCAGAATTTGTTCTACGATAAGAAATCATTAACGGTAATGCTCAATCTTCCTCTAAAATCAAACTAGGGTAAAATACAAGAAATTTTAGCTGAAAAAACAAAGGATGAAGCACACGTAATTTGAAAATCAGAAGAAGCTACGAACGGACCAGCAAAGGAGCTATGGACGTGAAGCGAAGGACCAAGCAGGGTTGACGGAGCCGCCGCCGAATCACCGGCGGCGGCGGCTATTGCTGCTGCCGCGGCACTATTGCTACCGCTGCCGAATGGGCGGCCTCTCTTAGCAGGCGGCGCCGAACCGCCACCGGAAGATCCACCGGACTTTCCCTGTTCCCTCTTCTGCATCACTTTTCTTCCGCCTACGAGGCCGTGAAAAGGTGGCAAAATCGCGGCGGTGCAGGAGATAGGTTCGAAGAGTGGGAGTGGGAGAGGGATGTGATTGGAGATTTGGTTTTCGAGTTGGTTCAAGTATTGGTTGGGCTAACAATTGGGCCAAGGCCCATTATTCTGTTACGCAGGCCTAAATATATTTGTGCTAATAGTTAATAAATTTAATTTTCACATAGCGTTTTATATAATCGTATAATCACATCTATTTTTTTAATAATTATTTATGTAGTCAATATAAAAAATAGTTATTTTTATTAATATAATATTATATAACTTTTTTTGTGACTATAATTGTTACGGTGGGTAACCGGAGATTAATAAGATGGATGACGTTTGATGGCCCAAGTGTATGAAGGAGGAGAACTCCGGGTGTGTCTGCAACTCGGGAGGCTCCGTCCGACTTGCTCGCGTGCAGGAATGGGGGGGTGGTACCTGCAAAGACACTCCGATGCCTAAGTTAGCAAGGGTGTGAGCAGGTCTAGAGAGTATTGGGCTTAGAAATACCTTATTGGTGTCATTGTACTTATAGTGGTGAGCCAATAACCACCGTTGGTGTAGTGCCGTATCTTTAGGGCGTTAACCGTCCCATTATCTTGGGGAGGTTAAGATATGGCTTTACGAAGTGGTTGGAGAGATTTTCGGGGTGGTTACTCATTTGAATGAGTGTTTATCTGCCAGCTAATCTCATAACCGACTTCTTCATATTAAGTCGTAGTTGACACCGACTTTTGTGGTGGAGGTTGGTGCCTTGCTAGGCTTAATCTATTGGATCAGGCCTTTTGATTGGACCTGGGCCCTTAGCATTGGGCCAGGGTATGAACAGTGCCCCTACTTGAGCCCAAGATCCTGTTAAGGTTTTGGTTCAAGTATTCAACTCGGGTTCGCAGCCGACTTTCACGGGTTTTGAAACCGACGTGATTTTTGCGATCTTTTGTTTCTGACAGTTACGTCAATTCAAGCGTCGTGTCCGTTGAGGGATCTTTTAGGGATTGAGGGCTTTGGTAACGGTGCAGTCCCATTAATGACTGCCTCGTTTTTACCATTATGCCCCTCAGCCTATTTATAAATACTTTCCCACTCTTTCGTTTTTCCGTTTCTGCAATCTTTCAAACTTTTCTTTTTCCCTGCTCGTGCTGTATTCTTGTGTTCGAAGATTTCCGTTCTTTCCAACCTTCGTTTCTTCGGATAAAGGTTAGTTTTGTTTCTTCTATGTCATGCTTCGCATTTGCATGTTTTGTTTTGTGAGTAGATAGGTCGACCTGTAGATTCTGGCTTCGCATCTCTCCTCTTTAGGGGCCGTGTTTTTTGATTTTCTTTTTCTTTTTCTTTTGTAGGTTTCTGCCACTTTTCTTTGTATGAAAAATGGCTTCCGTAGATGTTCTTTCTTTGTGGGTTGATGACACTGTTCTTGGGGAGGAACCCCTGGTCGATGCTGAGTTTATCACTCATCTTCGTACTCATCACCGGCTCTGTACTTCGGAGGAGGACGAGCCAAAATATGAATTGATCACCCCGGGTTCTGAAGACCGGGTCTGTTTTGGGAGGGTTAATGAGGCAGTTCCTCATTTTTTCTTCATGTATGAATGTATGATCACCCGCTTGGTGTTTTCCTTCCTTTCTCGGATTTTGAGATATCCGTTTGCACCACTGTAAAGTTGCCCCTACTCAACTTCACCCCAATTCTTGGGGTTTTTTGAAGATCTACCAGTTTATTAGCCATGCTCTGGACTTTCCGACCTCTTTGAGGATTTTCTTCTTTCTTTTCCATATGACCAAGCCCTTTAGTGGGCTAAACAACAAACAGCAGTGGGTATCCTTCCGAGCCATACAAGGTCGGAGGATTTTCACCCTTTTTGACGAATCTTTTCATGACTTCAAAAACTATTTTTTCAAAGTTCAAGCCGTAGAGGGTCACCATCCCTTTTTCCTGGATGAGCATTCCTCCACTCGCTTTCCCCTTTATTGGTTGCCGGCCTCCCCTTGTGAAAAGTATGGTCCAGATGACCTGGACGAGGTGGAGGCGGCTATTGTGGGGTTTTTTCGAGAAGCGTGGGGGAGGTCCCCATACTTGGATACCAGAAAAATCCTTCAAGGGACGCCGACCTTTGTTCAAACTCAATTAGGTAGTGCATGCATTCTTGATTTCCGAGTTGTTTTTGCCGACTTTGAACATTACCGACTTGAACATTATCGACTTATGACTGTTGGTCGTTTTTCTTGTAGATATGGCAAAGAAGAATGCTCAGGAAGCTTACCAAAGGGTCCAGGAGGCTAAGGCGAAGTCCCGGGCTAGATCGGGAGGTGCTAGGGCGATCACCTCTCCTCCTCCTCTTCCTCCTCCTCCTACAAATACTGGGACTCCCTCTCAACCTATTGTTATTTCTTCCTCAAGTTTGTCTCGACCACCCCCTTCTGCCCAAACTCTCTCCGAGCCAGAGAAGAAGAAACGCAAGGCTTCAGAGTCTGGCCCTTCTTCTTTTGATGGTGGGGTTAAGGCGGATGCTTTGGCATTCGTCCGAAAGAACATCTATCCTTTTATAAATATGGATGATGTTTCTGTTCGAAACCACCTCACCACCATGGCCGAGGAGAGTTTTAGGACAGCGGGTGTTTGTGGCAAACTTTTGGACATTTTCGAGAAGACTCCCCTCAGCTCTTTGGGGGCATCCTCGAAGGTTGAGGAGTTGAGGGGGGAGGATTCTTCTTTACGAAAAACATGAGAAGGAGTTGAAGGAGGAGAGGATAAGTTGAAGAAGGAGAGGGATCACCTTAAGGAGGAGGGTAAGCTGCGGCTCAATGCACTTTGGAGGCGAATTTGAGGAAGACGGCACAAGAAGCTATCACAGTTTATTTCAAGATATTGTGGCCGTGAGGAAGGACTTACTGAATTCTCGGAACGCATACGCCGAGTTGGAGGACTCTATTGCCGATGGTGCCGAGGAGTCTTGGAATTTTCTTGGAACAAGTCAGAGTTATCGCTCCCGACTTGGATCTTTCCTCTACATCCTGAAGGTAGTTATTGATGGCGCCATCGTGTATCCTCCTGTCCCCGAGGTTGTCTCTGAGTCAGATTTGAAGACTCGGGGGCAGAGGATTATTGAGTCTCCTCCTCGAGATCCTCCGAGTTCGTCCTCCGTTCCTCCGACTTCCTCTTCAGCTCCTCCTCCTGGTCCTGGTGGTGGTGGTTCCTCTACTTCTTTGAAGAAGTGATTTTTTATTTCTATGGCTATATGGGAGCCCGGCTTGTGGGTCCCCCCTTTTTTAAACTCATTTGTTGTTGATTTGTGTGAACAATTTTTGGCCTTTTAAGGCCGTAAACAAAATGTTCTGTTCGGTGCCCTTTTTTGGATAAGGGTTTTAAGTTACCTTTTGCGTGTATGCTTTTCTGGTTTTCCTGAATTCCCCTTAGCTTTTTTCTTTGAAAACCTTTTGTTTTTCGTTGAGGACTCTTTAGGCGTCCTTGAAACTTCTCCTTAGGTTTTCCTATCTCTTTTTGTTATTCCTCATACTCAGCTTTTGTTTTAGCGAGTTCTCATGACTTAGGTTATTTTTGCGATGCGTTTTTCCTCTACTCGGTTTTATACTTCGATCTATGGATCGAAGTATTTCCAAGTTTTCATACTCAGGATCCCGTTCCGACTTATGAGTCGGATTGTTTCCCGAGTTTTTACGATCAACTCATATAACCTCTTTACACCGACCTGTACCTCGTCGTTTTATCCTGACGACCATCTAGGTCGATTCATGGGATTTTCACGTTTTGTCGAGCTTAAGTCGGCGCGTTTCGTAGAAAGACTTAGAAAAATAAAGGAGGATATTTGTAAGAGATATTATAAATGAAAAAGATCTTTATTGATTGGGGAGGTACCTTCTTTCGCTACTAAGGGCTTTGATAGTCTGTTTCCTTAGTCTCTACTATGATGCCTCGTTAAAAACCCTTCTCCAGAAAAAACCCTTTTGGGAAAAAAATCATGAAGTTGGGAAAAGAGTACATCAGGGAGTAGAGTTCGCTTTTAACTATAGTACCTTTTTAAATTACAAGCATGCCACGACCTTGGTAGCTCAGTGCCATTTAGGTCGGTTACTTTATAATAACCTTTCCCTAACACTTCCTTTATCTTGTATGGTCCCTTCCAATTAGCGGTGAGCTTTCCTTCTCCTGATTTGTTGACTCCGATGTCGTTCCTGATTAGGACCAAGTCGTCTAGGGCAAATGTTCTTCGAATGACTTTCTTGTTGTACCTGGCAGTCATCCTTTGTTTTAATGCCGCTTCTTTTATTTGGGCCCCTTCTCGAACTTCGGGGAGAAAGTCGAGCTCCTCTTTGTGCCCCTGATTGTTTCCGACCTCGTCATGGAGAATTACCCTTGGGCTTTGCTCATTGATTTCTATTGGAATCATGGCTTCCACGCCGTAGACTAGTCGGAAGAGTGTTTCTCCCGTGGCGGATTGGGGAGTTGTCCTATAAGCCCATAGCACCTGAGGGAGCTCTTCAGCCCAAGCTCCCTTTGCTTCCTGTAGCCTCTTCTTGAGTCCTGCCAGTATGACCTTGTTAGCTGCCTCGGCTTGCCCATTGGCTTGTGGGTGCTCTACCGAGGTGAATTGGTGCTTGATTTTCATACTGGCTACTAGACTTCTGAAGGTGGCATCGGTAAATTGAGTTCCATTGTCGGTGGTGATGGAATAAGGTATTCCATACCTTGTGATGATGTTTTTGTAGAGGAACCTGCGACTTCTTTGAGCGGTGATGGTGGCTAGTGGTTCGGCTTCTATCCACTTTGTGAAGTAGTCTATTCCTACGATTAAGTATTTGACTTGCCCTGGTGCTTGGGGAAAAGGACCTAGCAAATCCATTCCCCATTTTGCAAAGGGCCAGGGGGAAGTGATACTGATAAGCTCTTCTGGTGGAGCTACGTGGAAATTTGCATGCATCTGGCATGGCTGGCACTTTTTCACAAAGTCTGTGGCATCCTTTTGCAAGGTCGCCCAATAGAATCCTGCTCGGATTACTTTCCTGGCGAGTGACCTTGCTCCTAGATGGTTTCCGCAGATCCCACTATGTACCTCCTCCAACACCTCGGTGGTCCTTGAGGTCGGTACGCACTTTAATAATGGCGTTGATATCCCTCTCCTGTAAAGGACATTTCTCACCAGGGTATAGTGTTGTGCTTCCCTTCGGATCTTTTTGGCTTCTTTTTTCTCTTTAGGGAGGATGTCGAATTTCAGGTATTCGACTAAAGGATTCATCCATCCGAGGTTTAAACCGACTACCTCAAGTGTCTCTTGTTTATCTTCTGTTTTTGCTACCGAGGGTTCTTGAAGGGTTTCTTGAATCAGGCTTCTGTTGTTTCCTCCTGGTTTGGTACTTGCTAATTTGGAGAGGGCGTCCGCTCTACTATTTAGATCCCGAGTTATGTGTTTGACCTCGGTTTCTGCGAAGCGCCCGAGGTGCTCCAAGGTTTTCTCCAAGTACCTTTTCATATTAGGGTCCTTTGCCTGATACTCTCCGCTTATTTGGGAGGTCACCACCTGTGAGTCGCTGTAGATCGCTACCTTTGTGGCACCAACTTCCTCTGCTAGTTTTAACCCGGCAATCAAGGCTTCATATTCTGCCTGGTTGTTTGAGGCCGGGAATTCAAATTTTAAGGAGACCTCTATCTGGGTTCCTTTTTCATCTACCAGTATTATGCCTGCGCCGCTCCCTGTTTTGTTGGAAGATCCGTCTACATAGAGTTCCCATGTAGTCGGTTTTTCTTCTTGTTCTCCTGCATATTCTGCAACAAAGTCGGCGAGGCACTGGGCTTTAATTGCTGTCCGAGTTTCATATCTCAGATCGAACTCGGAGAGTTCTATCGCCCATTGAACCAATCTCCCTGCAATATCCGTCTTTTGGAGGATTTGCTTCATGGGTTGGTTTGTGCGGACTCTTATTGTGTGGGCCTGGAAGTAAGGTCGCAACCTTCGCGAGGCTATCACTAGGGAGTAGGCAACCTTCTCAAGTTTGTGATACCTTAGTTCGGGGCCTTGTAGTACCTTACTGATGAAATAGACCGGGTGTTGTCCGACCTCGTCTTCTCTGATCAGGGCTGATGAGACAGCCCTGTTTGCTACGGATAGGTATAGAACGAGGTCCTTTCCCGGTATTGGTCGAGTTAAAATAGGAGGTTGGCTTAAGAATTTTTTGAACTCTTGGAACGCCTCCTCGCATTCCGGAGTCCATTCAAATTGGCATCCCTTCCTTAATAAGGAAAACAATGGAAGGGATTTTAGTGCCGATCCAGCCAAAAATCTGGAGAGGGCTGCAAGTCGGCCATTGAGCTGTTGAACTTCTCTCAAGCAAGTCGGGCTTTTCATTTCTAGGATGGCTCTGCATTTATCGGGATTGGCCTCAATCCCCCTCTGTGTTAGCATGAATCCTAGAAATTTCCCTGCCTCGACTGCGAAGGCGCACTTTGCAGGATTTAGCCTCATCCCATGCAACCTTATAGTGTCAAAGACTTGTGAGAGGTCGGTTAAGAGGTCGACCTCTTCCTTGGTTTTTACTAGCATGTCGTCGACGTATACTTCCATTAAGCTCCCTAGGTGGGGTGAAAACACTTTATTCATCAGCCTTTGATACGTGGCTCCTGCATTCTTTAGCCCGAATGGCATGACCACGTAGCAATAATTGGCTCGGGGTGTGATGAACGATGTTTTCTCCTGGTCGGGCTCGTGCATCGGGATTTGGTTATATCCCGAGTAGGCGTCCATGAATGATAAGTATTGGTATCCCGAGCTGGAGTCCACCAGGGTGTCAATACTTGGTAGGGGATAAGGGTCCTTAGGACATGCCTTATTCAAGTCGGTATAGTCGACGCACATTCTCCATTTACCGTTCTGTTTTTTAACTAGCACTACGTTGGCTAGCCATGTTGGGTATTTAACTTCTCTAATGAAGCCGGCTTCCAGGAGCGCCTGTACTTGTTCTTCTACTATTAAGGCTCGTTCTGGGCCGAGCTTGCGTCTTCTTTGCTGTACAGGTCGGGATCCCGGGTAAACCGAGAGCCTGTGGGACATGAGCTCGGGATCAATCCCGGGCATGTCGGAAGCCTTCCATGCGAAGAGGTCGGAATTAGCTCTTAGGAGTTCACCCAACCTTTGTTTTAGGGTTTCCCCTAGGTTGGCTCCTATGTAAGTGTTTTTTCCTTCCTCCCCACCGACTTGTATCTCCTCGGTTTTTCCTCCCGGTTGGGGTCGCAGCTCTTCTCTGGCCCTCGTACCTCCGAGTTCTATGGTGTGGACTTCTTTGCCCTTTCCTCTCAGATTTAGGCTCTCATTGTAGCATTTTCTTGCCAATTTTTGATCTCCCTTCACCGTTGCTATTCCTCCTGGGGTTGGGAATTTCATGCAAAGGTGGGGAGTAGATACCACTGCTCCGAGGCGGTTAAGGGTAGTCCTGCCGATTAAGGCATTGTAGGCTGACCCTTCATCTATGACTATAAAGTCTATGCTCAGAGTCCTTGATTTTTCCCCTTTTCCAAAAGTGGTGTGAAGGGGTAAGAATCCCAGTGGTTTTATTGGCGTATCCCCCAATCCGTATAGGGTGTCGGGGTAGGCTCTCAACTCTTTTTCATCTAACCCTAGCTTGTCGAAGGCGGGCTTGAAAAGGATGTCCGCCGAGCTTCCTTGGTCTACTAGGGTTCTGTGGAGATGGGCGTTGGCTAGGATCATAGTTATCACCACGGGATCATCATGCCCGGGGATTATCCCTTGCCCATCTTCTTTTGTGAATGAGATGGTGGGGAAGTCGGGTGTCTCTTCCTCGACTTGGTAGACCCTTTTTAGATGTCTTTTGCGAGAGGATTTAGTGAGGCCCCCTCCCGCAAATCCTCCTGAGATCATATGAATATGTCTCTCTGGAGTCTGCGGTGGTGGGTCTCTTCTATCCATGTCATCTCGCTTCCTCTTTCCATGGGTGTCCGACCTTTCCATGAGATATCTATCGAGCCGACCTTCTCTGGCCAGCTTTTCTATCACATTTTTAAGGTCGTAACAGTCGTTGGTGGAGTGACCATATATTTTATGATACTCGCAGTAATCGCTGCGGCTTCCCCCTCTTTTGTTTTTAATAGGTCTAGGGGGTGGCAGCCTTTCAGTGTGGCAAATCTCTCTGTATACATCCACTATAGAAGTTTTGAGAGGAGTATAAGAGTGATATTTTCTGGGCCTCTCGAGACCGAGTTCTTCCTTCTTCTTGACTTCCCTTTCCCTCTCCTTGGATGAGGGAGGGGGTCCGGGTCGCCAACTCAGGTCTCTTAATTTCGCATTCTCTTCCATATTGATGTACTTCTCGGCCCTTTCTTGTACATCACTTAAAGAAACGGGGTGCCTTTTAGATATGGACTGTGAGAAGGGACCTTCTCTGAGCCCATTGACTAGCCCCATTATGACTGCCTCTGGGCAGGTCTTGGATCTCCAAACATGCCTTATTGAACCTTTCCATATAGGCTCGCAAAGATTCTCCGACCTCCTGTTTTACTCCCAGGAGGCTCGGTGCATGTTTTACCTTATCTTTCTGAATTGAAAACCTCATCAAAAACTTCCTTGAGAGGTCTTCAAAACTGGTGATTGATCTTGGTGGGAGGCTATCGAACCACTTCATTGCCGCTTTTGATAAAGTGGTCGGGAAAGCTTTGCATCTCGTAGCGTCGGAGGCATCAGCTAGATACATCCGACTTTTGAAGTTGCTTAGATGATGCTTTGGATCTGTGGTCCCATCATAGAGGTCCATATCGGGGCTTTTAAAGTTTCTAGGAACTTTTGCCCTCATTATGTCCTCGCTGAAAGGGTCCTCTCCACCCGGGAATTGATCTTCTTGGTCGTCGCGAGAGTTGTGACCCTTGAGGGAGGATTCTAGCTGTAAGAGTTTTCTCTCTAACTCTTTTCGCCGTTCCATCTCCTCTTTAAGGTACCTTTCAGTTTCTTTCTGCTTCTCCCACTCTTGCTCCAATTGTTCTAAACGACTGTGGACTAAACCCATTAATTCAGTTACGTGGGATGGTCCACCTTTTCCCGATTCTCGCTCATCTGAGGGGTTTGCCTTCGGGTTTTTTACCCCGGAGGTGCCTTCTCCATGTTGATCATTAACTTCCTGGTGGAAGGTTAAATCCACATTGTCGTTACCTGCGTTCGGATTCTCTTCTTCGGAATCCGTTTCCGCACGGACTTCCTCGTGGGATCTATCCGCCATCAATGGATGATCTCTCGGGTCCCCGGCAACGGCGCCAATGTTACGGTGGGTAACCGGAGATTAATAAGATGGATGATGTTTGATGGCCCAAGTGTATGAAGGAGGAGAACTCCGGGTGTGTCTGCAACTCGGGAGGCTCCGTCCGACTTGCTCGCGTGCAGGAATGGGGGGGTGGTACCTGCAAAGACACTCCGATGCCTAAGTTAGCAAGGGTGTGAGCAGGTCTAGAGAGTATTGGGCTTAGAAATACCTGATTGGTGTCAGTGTACTTATAGTGGTGAGCCAATAACCACCGTTGGTGTAGTGCCGTATCTTTAGGGCGTTAACCGTCCCATTATCTTGGGGAGGTTAAGATATGGCTTTACGAAGTGGTTGGAGAGATTTTCGGGGTGGTTACTCATTTGAATGAGTGTTTATCTGCCAGCTAATCTCATAACCGACTTCTTCATATTAAGTCGTGGTTGACACCGACTTTTGTGGTGGAGGTTGGTGCCTTGCTAGGCTTAATCTATTGGATCAGGCCTTTTGATTGGACCTGGGCCCTTAGCATTGGGCCAGGGTATGAACAATAATATTATATAATTAATATGTATATAAAACTACTTTACAGCGTAGATCAAAATTAAATTCATAGTTAATAACATAAAAGGTTTGCTAGCAAAATAAAAATGGTGTTTTATTACTAAACTATTAAAATTGACCATCAAAGATTACGTGTTTATTTTGGTTGCCTTTAAATCAATTAAAAATCTTTTTTTAATAAAACAAATTTTTGTTATTTTTTAGTATGTTTGATAAATTTTTAATAATAAAAATAAAAATACTAAAAAAAATTAAAAATATTTTTTTAAAAAGTTATAACTTATATTTTTTAATTTTTTTCTTAAAAAAGTATTTTTTATATAAGAAATTAACAAAAATATATTTTTATCTTATTTTATCCAAATTCAATTCATAAATAAAAAGATCTTTTTATATGAAATTACAGATATAAAATTACTTTTATTTTTATAAAATATTTTTTTAAAAATATTATTTAAAAAAATATTTTTTAAGAATAACGTCCAAACAAGCCTTATAATACTAATTAAAACTAACTTATAAATTTAGATAGTTTAGTAGTTAATTTATTAATCTACTTAAATAAGTGTCACAAAACCTTCCTTATAATACTAATTAAAACTAACTTATAAATTAAGTTAGATAATTTAGTAGTTAATTTATTAATCTACTTAAATAAGTCTCACAAAACCTTTAATTAGAGTTCTGATCTGTAGGGCATTTAGTTATTAACTTGATAAATAAATCTCTTCCATTTTTAAATCTACTAGAAAACTTTTATCGAAAATCCAAAACTTTAATTTTTAATGCTTTTATAGTAATTTTTTTAAGTTTAAAAATTATATTATATATGATCCCTTGTTAAGAGCTCTGGTTAGGAATATCCAATTCGATAAAATATTTTGTATATATTAATAAAATTATGAAAGAATAAAAAAATTATTGTTGTTGTTTTATGAAAAATAATACTATCTATTTATATTAATTATTAAATTAATTTTAAATTTTAAAATAAAATAAAATAATTAAAATCTTTAAATAATTCTTTTAAAAAAATAAGTATAATTATCTTAAAAAAAGATAAACATAATAAATTTTACTTTAAAGAAAAAGATAAAGATAATAAATAAAAAAAAATAAGATCACAGACACCACTATATATGATCTTTCTTCATCACTTGTTTTTGTTTCCTCTCATTCACTCCGAACTGATCAGAAGATGGCCAAGGAACAATTGCAGGTGCTGAACGCATTGGATGTTGCAAAGACACAATGGTACCACTTCACGGCCATTGTGATTGCTGGGATGGGTTTCTTTACCGATGCCTATGACCTCTTCTGCATCTCTCTTGTTACCAAGCTCCTTGGCCGCTTGTACTACTACGATGGCTCCGATAACCCGGGTTCTCTTCCGTCCAACGTCTCCTCTGCCATCAATGGCGTTGCATTCTGCGGCACCCTGGCCGGCCAACTATTCTTCGGTTGGCTGGGCGACAAGATGGGAAGGAAGCGTGTCTACGGAATGACACTCATGCTCATGGTTATTTGTTCCCTTGCCTCCGGACTCTCCTTTGGAAAAGACCCTAAATCTGTTATAGTCACTCTTTGCTTCTTTAGGTTCTGGCTTGGGTTTGGGATCGGCGGCGACTATCCTCTCTCTGCAACCATTATGTCTGAGTACGCCAACAAGAAGACACGTGGAGCATTCATCGCGGCGGTCTTTGCCATGCAGGGATTTGGAATCCTTGCAGGTGGCATGGTTGCGATCATAGTTTCGTCCATTTTCAAGGGACTGTACCCTGCTCTGGCGTTTCAGTTCGACGTGGGGTCCACCGTGCCAGAAGCCGATTACGTTTGGAGGATAATCTTGATGTTTGGCGCGCTTCCCGCTTTGCGACGTACTATTGGAGAATGAAGATGCCGGAGACAGCAAGGTACACGGCCTTGGTGGCGAAGAACGCAAAGCAAGCAGCTTCGGACATGTCCAAGGTTCTTGAGGTGTGATTGAAGCAGAGGAAGAGAAGATTGAGCAGCAAGAAACAGGAGGAGGCAACGATTTTGGATTGTTCTCGAGAGAGTTTGTTAAGCGGCATGGGCTTCACCTTGTTGGAACCGCCATAACTTGGTTCCTTTTGGATATTGCTTACTACAGCCAGAATCTGTTCCAGAAGATATCTTCACTGCCATCGGTTGGATCCCACCCGCGAAGACAATGAACGCAATTGAAGAGGTTTACAAGATTGCCAGAGCACAGACTTTGATTGCATTGTGCAGCGTTCCCGGTTACTGGTTCACGGTGGCACTCATTGATAGGGTGGGGAGGTTTTCCATTCAGTTGATGGGGTTCTTCTTCATGACAGTTTTCATGTTTGCATTGGCAATACCTTATCATCATTGGACTTTGGAGGGAAACCAAATTGGCTTTGTTGTCATGTATTCATTGACGTTCTTCTTCGCCAACTTTGGACCCAATGCCACCACTTTGTGGTCCCTGCCGAGATCTTCCCTGCTAGGCTCAGATCAACATGTCATGGCATCTCAGCAGCTGCAGGCAAAGCTGGAGCTATGGTTGGTGCTTTTGGATTTGTTTACGCTGAGAACGGAATTGGCATCAGGAACACCCTTATCATCATGGCTGTCGTTAACGTCTGTGGCTTCTTCTTCACATTCTTGGTTCCTGAATCCAAAGGAAAATCTCTAGAAGAAATGTCTGGTGAGGCTGAGGGGGACCAACAAGCTGTGGATAATAATGTTGTTTAAGCTTTAATTAATAATTATGAATCTTGTACATCCATTGTTTATTAGCTTTTACTATGTCATTTTAAGACGGTGCTATGTACATCATGGAGTCTTTGTTTTAAGGAAAAGTACTACACATACATAATAAAAATATTAAACAATATGAATAATAGATATATTAAATATTCATTTTATACAAATGATTATTTTAATATTAAGATTTAAGTGAATAATTTAAAGTGTAGTGTATTTTTATTTGATTGATAGTTATTCATGTGTTTAAGATAGTCATTATTTATCCAGTATTCCTCTAATTTTAATTATTAATTATTATAGATTTAAAAAAGTGAGTAGAAAATTATATATATATATATATCCAATTTTTTTAAATAAAAAATAAATTACTTTTTTATGATATATTCAATTATTAAATAAAAGTCATATATATATATATATATATATAATATATATATATATATATATATCTTATTTTTGTATTTCATAAAGGCAATGTTATATGATCAAATTATTTCAGTAATTAAGTTCATCTAAGTTAGTTTAGTCAAATTAAGGGATTGAAATTTTAGTTTAGAAAAAAAGAAAAAGAGGCATAAAAAGAAAAAAATGATTGAACTTAATTATAAAAATTTGTAATTGAGTCCCTAAAGATAATTAAAATTTGTAATTTAGTCCCCGTGTTCAAAAAGTGTTTGATTTAACAGAATATTCTTAGAATATTCTCTATTTTGAACATGTGACCTGCACATATTTGCAATAAGGACTAATTTGTAATTTTAGTGAAAGTATGGGGACCAACTGTGTAATTTAATCATTTGAAAATGACAAAAATTTTACTAAACTATCTGAATCCACCCTACCCCTCCCCAGCTCCCTCACTCTCACTTTCTCACTTTCCAAAATGGTATCCCAACCCCAAACTCTCTCACCTCGGCTCACCATCGTCGTGCCTCTCGCCTCCGTCACCACGCCGAATTCACTAATAAATTGAGTTGCTATTTTTGTGTTGATGTTGCTATTTTTCTTAGACATTAAATTGTTCGTTTTGAGCATGCTTGGGATTGGAATTGTTCTCTTTCATTTATCGTCGGTGTTTAGTATTGAAATTGGAAGAGAAGAAAAATTGTCGGATAAGAGGGGCGAGATGGAGAAAGGAGGCGAGACCCGACTCGTGAGCACAAATGCGGTAGATCCGGCGTAGCGACGGTGAACCGAGTTGAGAGATAGAGAGCGGTGGGGTTCGAGTATCGTTTTAGAAAGTGAGAGAGTTGGGGAGGGATAGGATAGGTTCAGATAGCCTAGGGAGTTTTTGGTCACTCCAAATGATTAAATTACACATTTGGTTCCCATACTTTCACTAAAATTGCAAATTGGTTCCTGTTGTCAAACATGTGCAGGTCACATGTTCAAAATAGAGAATATTCTGAGAATATCCTGTTAAATCAAACACTTTTTTTTGAACGGCGGAGAATAAATTATAAATTTTAATTTTATTTTAGGAATCCAATTATAAACTTTTAAAGTATAGGGACTAATTTGTAATTTCACTGAAAGTGTAGAGACCAACTATCTAATTTAACCTTAAATTTACTATTAGAGTTACTATTAAAGACGTGTCACTCAACTATTGAATTTAGACAAACAAATAATTCCCTCATCAAAATGTTCAATTGAGACTAATAACTCCTTGCGAAGACAACATCATCTCTTCTTCTTTTTCTTATTCTTCTCCTTCCTCTTTTTCTTCCTTTATGAATGAAACCATTTACCAACTTACTACTATTCTAATCTATTCTTCATAACATACCAGCAGAGACATTAGAGGCACAGAGGAGCACAAGCTATATTGAATCTATTGATTTCTTAGAAGGAAAAAAATCATGTTAGTTAACTTGTATGAATTGGTGCCATGCTTCAAGTCTCCAGTTAAATTTGCAAAGGATTGAATATTCTCCAATTCACCAATACAACTCACTAGTGTTGTGCTTAGAACTAGAAAACTTAAGCTAGTAGTTACCATAACAAAACAAGCGTTAAGCTAAAAGGGTCAAAGACAAACCTACTATTTATATATATGTGTGTTCATATGATTCCCTAGATATTCAAGTGTTAAATACACATGGCTTGAATTAGAGGTAGCTATAGAATATCTTAGATAGATGATGAAATCAAATCAAATCCCATTTTTGTTTTGTCTCTCTGCAACAATTGATAGAAGCCTAGAAACACCTTGAGTCCACATATCATATTCTCTTTGGTTTCTGCATTCAAACTCCACAATCCCTCTTGATTCTGTCTTCAATCCAAAGTACTTTCTTTTCTCTTCATCATCAAATAGATGTCTCCCTGGCCATGCTGCTAAATTTGTGCACACATCCAACACAACATCTACAAATTTTAAGAGGAAAAAAACATTAGGTTTATTTTCTTACTCTAGTTACCATTATTAAAATCTTTAGTTAGGTCTCTCTAGTTTGAATTCGTACTAAAAGTCTCTATAATGCCAATAAATTTCGATTGGATTTATAATTATAGGTCCTGATATTGTACAAATATTTTTTATTATGGTATAAATTTTTAGACAAAATATTGAACCAAAACGACATCGTGAAGGCGACAATAGCTTACGCTTTTTCTTCTTGGTAATGGTTCTAGCAACATGTTTGCTCTTTATCTTTTACGAGTACAAATGGTCAGTTATTCATATTTTATTCAACTCTCTTTAAATTACTCTTTTATGATATATCTGATTATTATTGAATAAAAATAAAATAAAATTTTAATATATATCTCTGTATTTTTATTTTTGTATTTTATAAATGGTGATGTTATATGACCATATTATTTTAGTAATTAAGTTCACTTAAATTAGATTAGTCAAATTAAAGGATTGAAATTTTAGTTTTAAAAAAAAAGAAGAGACATAAGAAAAAAAATTGGTTTAACTTAATTATAAAAATAAATTATTCACCTAGGTATTTTATAATTTGGTTATAAAAGGTATGACTTTGTCTAATTAATTTATATTTTGGATACATTAAAAATTATTTTACCACATTAAATTTAAAGTAATTGTTTCGACATTTTTTGAAAATTGAATGATAAATCAGATTAATTTTATTTTTTAAATATTTTATTTAGAGATTTTTCTTTTGTTAAAAAAAATTATAACAACATAGTCCCACAAAAAATATGATAAAGTAGTTCTCATATTTAGGTTTAGTATGGTAAATTTTTTATTTTTAAAAAGTGTAGCATTTATGTTTAGTAAATCAAATTAAAAATAATTTTAAATATATACAAGTAATAATAATTACGTTTGGTTTGCTTTTAAAATTTAAAAATACTATAAAAGATATAAATTTAAGCGTTAAATTTAAAAATTTGTTAATATATGAGATTATATTAGTTCTTTAAATTTTGAAAAGCACAATTTAACTTTAAAAAACTCCATCCTAATTGCTTTAAAAAATATTGCAATCTTTTAAAAACTGCAAGTACAAGTATATGATCTTTTTTATTTATCTAACACAAAATGAAAAACTTGTGCTTTTAAAAAGTACAAATATCTTTTCAAAAAATTTTACCAAACCAAGCCTTAATAAGATTAATATGAAAAAATACATCTAACAAATAAGTGTCATTCATAAAAAATTAAAGGTTGTCAAAATTTAAAAATATATAATCTTAAAATCTCTTGAACCATAGTTATGTATATGACAATAAGGGTAAAGAGATTTAGGTATCACTACGTCCATGTTATTGCTAGGCTAACACAATTTAAAAGGCCAGGCTATGCCTTGTTTTTTTCATAAGAAAAAAAAATTTTGATTGGCCTAACTTTGTCCTATTATTTGTTAGAGGCTCTACTTTTTAGTCTGGCATGACTTATTTTAGAGACCTCGCCTTATGTTAGACCTTTGTTGGTAAAAAAAGTTAAACTCAATTCCAATTTCGGTTTATTTTACGAAAAGAGCAATACTATAGAGCCAGCAATTTTTGTGATTGTTAGCTATCAATTAGCTATCAATGATGATTTGATGGTGTGAGATTGGTGTGAGATTTCATCTAATGACTCACATTTTTCTGCTGGTTACATGCTGGTCAAAATTCAATAAAACTGCTGATCTCTAGACTTTTCCTTACGAAAAATACAATCCAATTTTTTATGATTAAAAAAGGATAATTCGATATTTAATCATTATTTCTGTTAGATAACTAGATCTTTTTATTAAATTTATTATTAGATACTGATATGTCACTTAATTATTAAATTTAGACAAATAATTTTCTCATTAAAATATTCAATTGAGACTAATAAATTAACTTCTTAGCAAGATAATATCATCTCTTCTTTTTTTATTATTCTTCTTCTTCTTTATCTTTTTTTATGAATGAAACCATTTACCAATGAAAAAGTTTAGAACCAGTAACTTTATTAAATTCTGGCTAATATATAATCAGTAAAAGAAAAATGAATAATTTCACACAATTGGATGAAATCTCACACCATTAAAAATATTATTGATGGCTACTTGATAGCTACAAATCATAAAAATTACTTGCTCTCTAACACTTCTCTTTACCAATAACTTTCATGAACAACATGAACAATACTAATCAAATCAAAATACAGTACACCTTCAAATTATTTACCTAAATCTTAATATTAGAATAAACATCCGTACATCTAGTAAAATAAACATCCGATATATTCATTATTCACATTGTTTAATATTTTCGTTATCTACCTATACTTTTTCTTCTTTTTCATAACATACCACCAGAGACGTTAGAGGCACAGAGGTGCACAAGCTATATTGAATCTATTGATCATAATATTCTCCAATTCACCAATACAAGGTCACTACTCACTAGTGTTGTGCATAGAACTAGAAAACTTAAGCTAGTAGTTACCATAACAAAACAAGAGTTAAGCTAAAAGGGTCAAAGACAAACCTAATATATATATATGGAAAAGTCTAGAGGCCAGCAGTTTTATTAAATTTTGGCCAGCATGTAACCAGCAGAGGAAAGTAAGCCATTGGATGAAATTTCACACCAATCTCACACCATCAAATCATCATTGATGGCTAGTTGATGGCTAACAATCATAAAAATTACTGCCCCCTAGCATTGCTCTATATATATATATATATATATATATATATATGTTCATTTGATTCCCTAGATATTGAGAGTTTGAGACCCTATTTTCACTTTTTTCTTTTCAATTATAAGCCAAGATCACCCTAGCAGGTAGCAGCACTATTAACAATGAATCCTAGTTCATTCCGTTTTATGATTAAGTCAATCACATTTTGTAAGGATCATTCAAATTCACTCAACTTTAGCTAACATCAATAACTTATACATAAAGGTTTGTTTGTTCTGTGAAAATATTTCTATTTTTATTTTCAATTTATCACGTTTTTAGTATTTTATAAAAAATAAAAAATAATAGAAAAGAAGTTTCTAAAATTCTACCTGTGGCAGCAGCTGTAAGAGTATTGATATCATCATCAGATTTGACATTAACAGCAGAATCAATCACTGAAGCAAGATGTTCTCTTTCAGCCCCATTGATTCTGCAAGAAAGTTTAAAGGACTAATAACTTTTGTATTTTATGGCCAGCACTTAACCATAAAAAAAAGTAAGTGATTTTTCATCATTTCACATCATTAAAATCACGGATTTGAATCCTCTAAAGTTTGAATTTCACTTTAAAGAGTAAAGTGTGATCTCTCACCATTGATTTCATAGGTGGGACCAAGAATAAATATGAAAGAGAAACTATTCAAGAGTAGAATATCACAGTTTACTCTCTAAAGCGAAATTCAAACTTTAGAAGATCCAAATCCTAAAATCACTATTGATGACTAATTAATAATTACAAAACACAAAAATTGCTGATCCTTAACACTCCTCTTGATTCTGCAGCCTCAACACACTAAGCAGCAACCAATGTTTCTGCTGAGGCCACAGCCATGTCTATCTTTCCCATCTTTTCATTCTCCCTGTTGCTCGCAAGCAAGGTCGCAGTTGCAGCCGTAACATACGCAACTTGCAGCCGCTACCGCGGCAATAGAGATGGATGCATGGAGTTGAGCATTGTGAGTTCTGTTCTCTTCTTTCTTTTTCTCTCTTCTTTCCTTTAACCATTTTCCAACTGTTTTAGGCCCTGATGATGATGATGAGCATGGTGGAGTTGTATTGCCATTAATGCAGGTAGTAGAAGAATTCATGATGCCTCTTCCACCGTTGAATAGAGGATGAATTGAATTGTTGGCTCTAAAGAACTGCAATGATATAAATAAATAGATGGAAGCTTGTTAGCGTCATTGGTCTTTGGATTATTCATCATTATTATTGCATTGATTGTGTGCTTGTTTTTGTGTTAACATATAGTTTGCACTTTGGAAAATGTTATCATGCACTGACATAATTTAATGTTAGTATAACTTCTTACATTTAATCCACTAAATTACTTATTCTAAAAAGACTAAAATATTGATAAATAAATTTTTAATGTTGCATTTAAAAAGGAAGATTGAAATTGAGAGACAGATATTAAAAAATTAAGACTAAATTAAGTTTTTATATTATATTTAGTGTAGAATATACTTAATTAAATTATGTCTTAATATTATATTAATTTAAAATAAATATAAAAATTAAAAAATAAATTTAAAATTAAAAAAATTAAATAAAAATATTTTTTAAAAGAAATATTATTAAAATTTTAATTTTTGTCTCTAAAAATTTCAGTCACATGTGTCTTCACTTTCTGAAAATAATAAAAAGACTAAAATTTTGTGTTGTAAAACTAAAATTTTAATTTTAATCTCTGATTATCAAATATAATATTAAGTTTCAATTTTCCAGTCTTAATTCTATTATCTAAAAATAAACAGTATTTGAATAATAAATTATGCTTCTATTAGTTATTTTTCAAATATTTTTAGTACTAAAAATATTGTAATATTAACTTTTTAAAGATTAAATTATTATTACATTGATTATCTAAATACTATACAAAAATTTTGTTTATATTACATAGCCGGTGTGAAATCTGAAAACAAAAATTATGAATATAATATTTTTGAAAGTCTAAATTGTAAGTGTGCTTCATTGTTCACTGTTCACTATTTCTACTGAATATACATCTCTGAATTAGCTGAGATTCTTGGTTATCTTAGTGCATTTTGCATTGAGTTAAACTTGGTAGATTTTAAACTTGAGTCATGGGCGTTAAGTGATGATGGCTCACTCACATTCCGGGAATATGGATAATGGAATATATATAATTTAATTTAATTTTAATACATTGATAATATAAAATATTTTATATAATTATCTAATTATATCCGTTTTTCTTTTTAATAATCGTTCAAACGATCAATATAAAAAATAATTATTTTTATCAACATATTATTATGTAAATAAATATATGTATACAATTATTTTACATTAAATTTGCTACCAAAACCAATCTTTTTAGAACAAATGCAAACCCCATCTCAGAGAATATTGGGGTCCTCACATTGTAAAGGTGATAATAATAACACAACTATATGCTTCCCATTGTTACTTCCAGAATTTTCTTAGGGCAAAAAAAGGGGACCACCACACCTTTCTCTATCTCAATTCAATTGCTATGGTTCAAAATTACCCGATCTTGCTTCCAATAAATATGTCTAGAACCTTCTAATCAAATATCTTAGAAAAACAAAATCTATGCCTTCAAATTTTTATTTTCATGATTGATCACTACACATAATCTTTCTATCCCTCTCCCGTTCATTAGACATTTTCTTTTAAATTTCTTTTCCTTCTTCTTTTATTTTGTCTCTCTGTTGTTACTATAAAACAATGGTTTAATTAAACAACCCTTTGTTAAGTAAATAAATTATGGAAATATGAGCTACCTAAACTACCTAAGCTCTATGACTCTTGGTGATGAATTCTCAAGTTTGATCAAATATCATTGGAGAAAGCTTTGCAAGCATTAGACAAAAATTAAATAATTAACATTGAAACTTTATATGTATTAATTATTAGAAAATCTTCTCCAAGATGAACTATATGTACCATGTAAAAGAAGGGTACATAGAACCTTCATCATCATCATCATTAGAATTAGGTCCAATACAAGCAAGGGAGGGAATTCATGACCAAAACCTTTGTAATGGTAAGAACTTCAATTCATGGTTCAGTTGAGTCCAAAATAATTAAATTTGTTGATATATTCTAGTCAAATCATATTCATGACAGGAAATGCTGATGCTTAAACTATAGAAAAAACAGATTCATAATTTAGTTTAATCAGTTCATCAGTCTTATCTTCATGTCCAATTTTAAATTTTCTTATAATCTCCGAATTGTTAAGGTAGGATAAACTAATAAAGTTTTTCTTTTGGGTGATGATATAAAAAATTCTAATTCTCCTTGTTCTGCTCGCTTGTGTTGTTAACAAGTTCCTTTCCATTTTTTTCAATTAAGAAATGAATTTAATTTCTTTTGATTGTTGATATAAATTCTTTTATATTGACATCTAATAGTTGCGTGTATTATTTGTGGTGTTGATCTCTAAACTTTGTTCTTTATCCTTAGAATGTATCGGAAAAAAAATATATTTCAATCGTTCTCTAAATAGTTTTTAGCCATTATTAGTATATCAAAATTAGTGTATTCTCAAATTCGACTAGGAAAATTTTAGCCTATATATTTATATATTTTGAATTTTTATCATCTGCATTAATTTTTATTAGTGTGAATACAGGATTACTAAATTTTATAAATGTTTAGCCCACTTCAACTAGTAGTAGGATAAGGTGATTATTATTTTTGTTGTTGTTTGAAAATTTAGATAGATATTATAATGGTAAGAACTTCAAATCATGGTTCAGTTGCATTGAGTTCTAATGATTGAATTTTATATTATAGTCAAATCATATTCATGACAGATGCTTAAACTTAGATAAGACAGATTCATAGTTTAGTTTAATTAGTTCAATTCTATATTCAAGTTCCAATTTAAATTTTCTTAATTTCCTACTTCTATTAAGGTAGGATAAACTAATAAAGAAATCAATTCAATTTTTCCTTTGAGTGAACATAAAAATTCTGATTCTTCTTGTTCTGCTCGCTTGTGTTGCATTGTTTATTACAAGTTCCTTTCCATTTTTCTCAATTAAGAAAAGAATTTAATTTCTTTTGGTTGTGGATATAAAGTTCTTTTATTCCGAACTTATGAAATATTTACCTTGTATTATTCATTCATTAATGTTTTGTGTAGTTTGTAGTGTTGATCTCCAATGCTTGTCCTTTATCCTTAGATTGTAATTGGAAAAAAAAAATAGAACAATACGTCAAATCACTTTTTAAAAAATTTTAGTCGAAGAAATTAATTCTCAACCAGTTTTAATTACTAAATCAAACTTTAAATTTTTATTTTATTAGACAAATTATTTCTTATATCAGATTATTTATTTATATGAAAAAACTTATTATTTTAAAATTTTTTAAAATTTATTATATTTTTATTAAATAACAATAGAGATTAATTTGTCTTTCTTTTACAAAAATTTAACATGAAAATTAGTTTGTCTAACAAAAAATAGTTAAAAACTAATTTGGTTATTAAAATTTATTGTGAATTAAAGTATTCTAATAAAAAAATTTTAGAGACAATATTCTTTAAAAATGGAAATTTGCAAATGAAGGATTCATGAGAGGTTACAAGCACCTCTTGAAGACCATAAGGAGAAGGAAACCACCTTCACAACAAGGCCATGATGGTGATCACTCCCTCGAGCTCGGCCGCAAATCCGGCCTATACAGAGAGATAGACCGGCTGCGGCGTGACAAGAGGGTTTTGATGATTGAGCTTTTGAACCTTAGAGAGCAACAACACAACACAATGTTGTACATTCAAGAAATGGAGAAAAGGTTACAAGGACAGTAAGTTAAGCAAAAACAAATGATGTCATTCTTAGCTAGAGCAATGAAAAACCCTTCATTTATTCAACAATTAGTCCAACATAAAGAGAATAAAATTAATGTGCTTGAATTAGAAGATGTTATGAATATGGAAAAGTATGTGGAACTAAAAGAAGATCAACCAAAAAATAAAGAAAATGACATTAATCTTAATTAATTTAATTTTATTTAATTTTTAATTTTTGTTATTAATTTCCGTGTTAAATGAAATCACTCCTTGATTAATATGTTTCAAAAATTCAAAAATCACTCCTGGGATCACGGAACACCTCATCAAACCCGATTCAAAATTCAACTTCCCTTTGGTCAAACTCGAATCAACTTTCTCTTCCATTTGGTGGCGTAATTCATCATTACTCTAGATATCATTGACGGCGCCGATTAGAACTTCCTATCGCGGCGGCTACGGTGCATGGTTTGGTGAGGGTGTCATCAACGGCGCCAACCTCATCCAGTCAAACAATCAAAGACAAGGCTACGTTGGATCACTTCCGGAAGAGAGCATCTTCCATGGCATTTTCACCCACTGAAGGAGAATCGATTACTACATTGACCAATCCAACACAAGGCGGTGAACAATTCAATGTGGATGAATTAGACATTCAAGAACAAGTAGGGTGCAAGGTATGTTTCATAAGCTTCTCATTGGTTGTTTTAAATTTTGTAACAACGTGGTATTTGAAGCATTCTTATTCATGCTAATGAGAATTTTTTTTTTTACTTCAAAAAGTATATCGTTATGGAAAATTCTGGCACAGTTATATATTGAGCTGAGCAAAAAATTGCTACTAAACACTTACCCATCATGTGTAAATCATTATAATTGCCATCATTAAAGTATGCTTGACTCCCAGATTTGTGATGCAATTTTCTTTGATGGTTTTTATATGACTCATTCATTATATAGTAAGGAATGTTCTTAACTTGACAATGCTTTTTTTTCGGTTTCTTTAATTAAAGTTCGACAAAATTACCGATGTCATTGTGACTAGAAAGGATGAGCTGGACGACGAACACCAGGTTTGAATGTGCTATCTCGATGTTTCTAGTTCATGCTAATTAGATGTTTCTTAAGCGACATTGGACTTTTCACTATGTTAATTTTGTATTATTGATTAAGAAAGAACATATGCTCTTTTTGGTAGTATTTATGCCTTGGCAAGGTTTTTATGAAATGAGAATATGCTTTGATTTCACACTTCACTTACTTCCTTAGGGTAGGATATATCAACTCGGCACATGCCTTCAATATAGTATAACTCTATTAGTGAGTGCTTTATGAATCCTCAAATAGTATTAGACCATATAATGACATAGGAGGAAAAAAGTAGATTAATGATTGTACACTTTCCTAAAGTTCAAATATCATTTCTAGATTTATCATGATAGTATTTTACTGAAATTATTCCCAGGTTACTATATAAAGGTGTTTTGTGATTTGTAAATATATCAACTCTTTTTTTATTTTTTTTTTAAATTAAAAAAGCTCATTTATTTGAGATATTATTATAGTATGCTAAGAATTTCTATTAAATACTTACTGTGTTAGGGCTAGTTTAATTCGTATATAATTTTGTGTATTGACGTTATAGTTGCTAGATCATAGTGGCGTAGGTGAAGAGGAAATTCCAGTCGTAGGAATGAGTTTTGGTTCGTTGCCTCTCGCACAGAAATTTTATGCAAACTATGCAAAGAAAGTTGGGTTCGTTACAAAAATCAGGAACACGAATTTCGACAAGACGCGGAAGGAATCAAAGATACCGGTTAATCAATCTATTTACTGCACGCGTGAAGGTTATCGAGAGTCTAGGGTGAACGCAGCAACTCGAGCAAATAGAATTACAGCCACGAGATGCAGAGTAAGGATGTATGTCGTGCTGGACAATGAGAATGAGAATGTTGGGTTGTGTCTAGATTAGAATTGAGGCATTTTTATCCTTGTTCGGCAGAGAAAGCTGTCCACTATCATGAGTACCAGGAACTGACCATGCATGCTAAGTGCGTCATTACGGATAACGACAAGGCTGGAATAAGACCCAACAAGACGTATCTAGCACTGACAAACGAGGTTGGTGGGTCCGCAAACTTGGATTTTTTAGAAAAGGATGTCAAAAATTACATCACACACAATCTCTGATGCTCTGATGACAATGAGGACTTCCAGGGGATGATGAATTATTTCGTTCGAATGAAGGAGATCAATCCCAACTTCTTCTATGCAATAGATGTTGACGATGCTAATAAATTTAGGAGCGCACTTTGGGTAGATGCAAGGTGCAGGGCTTCGTATGAATATTACGGAGATGTGGTGTCATTTGACACCACATACAGAAGAAACAGGTCTGTATATGTATTTGTAAATAGCAAGAGCAGTTATTTCTTAATTTTCTCTTGTTGCCTCACAGTTGTCTTTGCTCTTTTCACAGGCATGGTCTGCCGTTTGCATCCTTTGTAGATGTAAACCACCATGAGAAGTCTACTTTTCTTGGCTGTGCTTTACTTGGGAGCGAGGAGATCCCTAGTTTTGAGTGGGTGTTCACACAGTGGGTGAGATGTGTCGGGACTGCACCAAGGGGGATTATCACTGACCAGTTCAAGGCAATGACTGGAGCTATTAGGAATGTCCTACCTGACACTGTCCACCGATGGTGCATCTGGCACATAATGAAGAAATCACAATTCAAGCTTGGTGCATACGCTAGGTACGGAGAACTGCATGCAATGATGAATCACATTGTGTGGAATTCTCCTTCGACTGAATTATTCGAGTCTGATTGGGCTGGTTTCATCAAACAGTTTAAGTTAGGCCAAAACTGATGGTTAGCAGGTAGGTGATTGTTAAAATAAATCCCGTCTGTTGGTTTCTAGTTGTCCATTTATTCACATCATGTTATTTGTGCCACCTTGATTCCGTTCCTATTGTTTTTATAAGAAATGTAGCTGAGTTTTCCACCGCTAGCGACAGTGGATGTTCCTTTCAGTATATAAAGAGATGTTTTTTCTATCGGTGTGTCTGGATGTTCTTAACCATTTTTTTGGCAGACCTTTACGCGAATCAACGGAAGTGGGTTCCAATATTTTTTAAGAGTGAATTTTGGGCAGGCATGAGGAGTACACAGCGTAGTGAAAGTATGCACGCATTTTATGGTGGATACCTGCATTGCAAGAGTGGGTTGGTTCAGTTCGTCTATGAATACGACAATGTCCTCGGAACCAAGGAGCAAAAGGAGCTGGAAGATGATACTGCGGACTTGAAAGGTGTCATCCCATGTATAGGGAGCACGGGAATTGAGAGACAGTTTCAGCAGGAATACACCAGTAGTATGTTCAGGATTCTTTAACTGGAGGTAAGAAAAAAAACTGATTGCATGGTTCGATCAATTGAACAAAAGGGAGATACAATTTCTATTACAGTGGATGAGCAGAAGGTATTCTGGGGGAAGCCGGTCTACCATACTTTTAGTGTTGACTTTGACCCTTTGAGTCGAAAGGGTTAGTGCGAGTGCAACAAGTTTGAATCCGCTGGTATATTGTGTTGCCACACCCTTGCGGTCTGGTCATACTACAGAGTTGACATTGTACCGAGCTGCTATGTTCTTCCTCAATGGAGTAAGAATGTCATCCGCAAGCACACTTACATCAAGAGTAACCATGACGTGGCTCGGAGTAATGAAAGCAACAATTTGTTCAGGCATCTGTGTTCAGAGTTCTATAACGTTGCGCAGGAGTTTGTTGCTTGTAATGAGGAAGTAGCCATCTTGCGAGCTGTCCTTTGGGATGCAAAGTCCAAGCTGATTGATTACCGTGCCAGCATGCGTTCCACTACTGCTGCTGCATCTCAGAATACCGTGCCCACATAGAGCACAGGTGGTGCAATTGTACATGACATACAGGGACCCTCGAGAGTCAAAACCAAAGGACGGCTTAAGGGTAAGAGACTTGGAGCAGAGTTGGACAAGTCAATTAAGAAATCAATGCAAAAAAGGAATAGGAAATCACACCTGGTATGTGTTAGAAGCGGCTTATATTTTAAATTTTTATCACGCAATGGTGTTCTTGATTAATGTATGTTGTTCTGTTTGTGTTGTGCATCTTGTAGGATGAGGTTGACCTTCCGTCAGATAATGATCATCATGGGTCCCTTAATAAAAGATTTGAGGATTCTACTATGTGGAACTCATCGGAAGGTGGCGGATTCATGCACCTGTTGAATTCTTTTAGGCATATATAGATAGGTTTCTTGGTGCGAGTTTGGTGTCATTCTATACATACAACTTAATAAACTATTCCCTTTTTCTGTTTTGTCACCAATGGTTATCATGTTTTATTGTAATCTTTTCAATGAAACAAAATAGAAAACAATAAAAATCACGATTGATAAATGGTTTAAATCTACTGTGAAAATGGACCAAGAGAATTTAAAACAAGAAAAAAAAAGCACAAAACGCATTGATATCTCAATGCAGTGCACGCAGTCGCTAATGCGTAACACACGTAACAAAGAAATCATATACAAAACCATCCAATTTACAATGAGAAGAAACATCCGAGTCCCTACCAAAGACACCATCCACCTAAAATCCTACCTACTGTAGCCTGATCACGACCGAAGTCCGTGCAATGCTTTAATTACCAGCAACTTCACAATTTCAGCAATAGAAAACAATGATAAAAAAATAAAGAACACCTCCATTTAGTTAACACCACGCGAGTTAATAAACAGAAGTGCCATTTAAGCATAGACATGACCAAAAGGGTTATATACACCAATCAGAATTCACTCAATATTAATAATGTGCAATGACTTGCTTAATGAACTAGTGACATCACTAACTTGGAAAAGCATTGCTTGACAATCCTGAAATAACTGATATATGAAACCTGCTGACGAGTATCTAACAAAACATGAGCCACTCACTCATCAACGAAATACTAACAAGTTCAAATGCTTTAAACATGACAAAACATAAAACAAATCCAGAACCATCCAATTTACAATGAGAAGAAACATCCGAGTCCCTACCAAAGACACCATCCACCTAAGATCGCACCTA
This sequence comes from Arachis stenosperma, assembly GCF_014773155.1. NCBI lineage: Eukaryota > Viridiplantae > Streptophyta > Magnoliopsida > Fabales > Fabaceae > Arachis > Arachis stenosperma. The sequence goes on from NC_080378.1 coordinate 12,775,932, forward strand.
CTGTGGCCTGATCACTACCGAAGTCCGTGCAATGCATTAATTTCTAGCAACTTCAGAATTCCAGCATTAGATAAAAAATGATAAAAAAAATAAAAAACACCTCCATTTAGTTAACATCACGAGAGTTAATGGACAACAGTGCCACTTAAGCATAGACATGACCAAAAGGGTTATATACACCGATTAGAGTTCACTCAATATCATCAGTATGCAATGACTTGCTTAATGAACTAGTGACATCACTAACTTGGAAAAACACTGCTTGTGAATCCTAAAATAACTAATATATGAAACTTGCTGACTAGTTTCTAACTAAACATGAACCACTCACTCATCAACGAAGTACTAACAATTTCAAATGCTTTAAACATGACAAAACATAAAACAAATCCCGAACCATCCAATTTATAAAGTAAAAGAAACATCCTAATTCCTAGCTCAAGCACCATCCACCCAGAGGTTTACGATTCATTGTCACCATCAACTTGAGAAAATCACCAACATGAAATGATAAACCTGTAGCAAAACAGGAATTATCAGGCTCACAAGAAACTAGTTTAAGACGGAAAATGCCATATTAAGCTACATAACTCTACCACGAGCAAAACATAGATGTAGTAACAGAGGTGTCTATAGTAAAGTTTTCCTACCTAGTAAAAAATTCTACTTCCGTTGTCTTTCCCCCTTTCTCGGCTTTCTTGTGGGTAGCCCCGCACGCTGCAGCATGCTCTTCGTGCTTGGTGCTGTGAAAGGTGATTTCACAGCCTTAGACTTTTTCCTAGGCTGGTTTCGGTGCACATGATTGCTTTCCAATGCCTGCAGCGCCTTGCCAATTTCTGAATTATGAGGACCTATCACTATGTCTAGAATGATCTCCTTCCTAAACTCCTGTACAACGTCCTGCATGGCAATTACGTGTTGGAGGGTAATTTTAAAGACAAGAAAGAAATTGACCACAAATGGTTTCAACCTAATTGTTATGACAAATTCACCTGGTCCCAATGCTGCAATGGTTTATCCAAACCCCAAAACTGCATGAATTTGATTACGAATACACCACAATCACAGCTATATGTACAAACACAGAATATTACTTCCAACCATGATATCATTATCAAGTGAAGTGCTATTAAGAATATTGTTAGGTGTATATTTAACTGACCCGTTATCTTGTTGTGGGACGCTAGCATAGAAACGAGGTAGGCCGTTCTCCGTGTGCTCATATGCGGGCATAGAGACTTTCGCCATGTCTTCAATGAGTCTCGCCTGGAGATTAGCAACACGTTAGAAATCATACAGTTTCAATTACCAAGTCTAACGTCAAACTAATTAGTTGTCATATACATACCGCATAAGCATGTACTTTTACTCTTTCATTGTTAGGCACTCTTGTATTCATACTATCCAGCACCCACAGCCTTTTCTAAGCAATCTCAAAGGCATACAGCCACCAATGACGATCGATACAGACTGGGGTAAACCACTACGATGGAAATAGAAATATAAATTTTCATGATCAAGTTAGTCACCAAATAGATATAGTTGCAAAATTTCTAAAACATTTAACGTGTTGCGATACATCCGTTGAAATGAAAGCCAACAACATCTCAATTAAGCACACGCAAATTCAAGTGATTGAGACATGAAAACCAAAAACCATATTCAGAACCATCCAATTGACAATTAAGGGGAACATCCTATTGCCTATCACAAGGAACATCCAAGTAATAAACACCAGGTTGTAAGTACTTAAACCAAAACATCAACCTTCAAGCGTTAAATAATACAAGAACCATACAGTTTTTTTTTTCATGTAGCGAATTAACTTACCCATTTTCGCATGGAAGCTGCTATCTTGTCAAAAAATCTCGAATCATCACCAAAGTGAGGACCCAGCCCCACATAACTAACGGTGGGATCCTCCCTGAAGGAATCCAAGTTCCTCTTCTGCAACACGGTTTCCTATTAAAAAAGCACTATTTAGGTCCAGATCTCAAATCATTATCGATTAGAATCCGCAAATTCGTGCATACCAAAATTCCAGGAGAAATACAGTAAAAGTCATCCTTAAACCGCAGCGATTCTGAATCATTAAAGGTTGAACACATCCACTGAACGATCTGCATAAAAAAAGTTTAAATTGCGTTAGCGTCTTTTGTTTTATCCACTATATATATTAAGAAACATATTCATTATATCAATGTGTTAGTATGTTATACTTACGTTGCTGGTGACCCAGTGCCGGGACAGCAGTGAGCAGATGTCCTCTCGGACCAAAGATAGATGCTGCCTTCCTTCATAGAACGCCAAAACCTCCCTTTGCTCCAACGATCCATTGGCCGCCCATCATCGGACTCGCTCCTCATCATCCTCGTCGATCTTTCGCCCTTTTAGAAGTGGATGCACCTTTATAGGAGTACATTGGGTATACTTCTGTTCCGTCCCAATATTGCCCAGTGAGATTTGCTTTCCTGATGGGTTAGGAGTCATGCAAGATGGATTGGCTGGCATCACGGCCTGTAGTGGCCTCATGTTCTGCAGTTGCTCAAAGTATTGTCATATTCGTTCACTCTCGGGGTCTCGGTTCGACAGGAAATTGGGATTACTACCAGCAACTCAACCGATGTTAGAGAAATAGCAGCTGTATACGGATACAATCCTTAACTCACTAACAAGCAAAATAGACAAAAAATGAGATAGTTTTGGTTAGGAGACTTGCCCGTCGAACTCCCATTCTTCATGTTGCACTAGCGCAACGGAGAGTGTTCCTGCATCGGAAACTACAGAGACTGGTGTTTCATGGATTCCCTTGTCCTGATTGAGGTTGCCTTCTGTTGGTTCCTCACTTGGTTTTTTTTTTTGTCAACTCCCTGTTTATAGAGTCGGCACATCCGCTTGGCAAGAGGCTCATTCTCCTCATCATCATCAGTGCTACTTGGGAGATCCTTTTCCTCAGATTTTTTTGGGGGGCACCTACGTGGTCGGTCCTTTTTAGCCCCACCCCCTTTTTTGCGCAGCTCCCCTGTTAGGCTGTTTTACGTACAACAAATAAGTTGTGTAAAGAAACATCCAAGTACATTCAAATGACCCTAGTACACATAATCAAAGCTAGTCAATGAATTAAGCCGTAGATAACAGTAATCGTATACTCACCCTCGGGCTAGTTTCTGATCGTTTGGCACGCCATGAACTTCTCGCTGTTGGAGGTGGAGATGATGTACGTCCCCTTGGTCGTCTTTCCTTTGAAACCTGCTTACTCTCTCCACCGACTGACCTCCGCTGTTTGAAGCAAGAGCATGAACCAAATTAACAATGGCGAAGTAAGCTAGTTAACATGCTAAAGCAGTAAAACGTGCTTACCCTTGGCAGCACCGATTGCTTTTGCCGACGCTTCTGTGGTTCCTTTTTCCCCGGTTTCCTCCTGGCAGCTTGTGGTGACCGGCCCTTTATGTCGTCACCTCCCCCATGTCTAGTCAAAAGGCACCCATGAATTAAGAAACGAAGATAATCAATGATTTTAATTAACCCCCAAATCCCCCATGTATATCTCATAAAAACTAATGATTTAGTTGTGAAATTGAAAAATGGAATTCATTGATGTTTGTCTATTGAGCTCCGACTTCCTAACGTCATAAATTAACCGATTATGAGATAGAAACGAGTACCTCGGATAGAATATATTGCGCCTTCTTTTCAAGTCTCTCCGAGGTCCACGCATCGAGCCATGGCTCATGCTCAAGACAATTGTCAAGCACACCGTATTGCAGATGCTAAAAATAGAGTATCTACACATAGGATGAGCCAAATTTAAGTTATACATGATGAAAAACCACGCTGAATATATTCTTAAGTTGAATAGTTAGCATCAGATATGGTTCAAGATTGTATAAGGCTCGCAATGATTTGGTATATAGCAACGGGACATAGAACTAGTGACAGAAAACATTCAGATGAAATCATACACGGAACCATCTAAAATTAGTGAACAAAGATTCAAGTAATTCAGCAACATATCAGTATATCACATACAAATAACAGTACTAGAGCTTGAGCTCTCCAAACTAATGTATAGGAAATTAATTTTATACAATTTGTGATATTCATAAAAAAAAGGCAAACAGAATTTATTAATGGTCATTGTGTCCTACCAGCACGACGAACATGCAGCCTTCACATGTTTTGTTCCCTTTCAGCTTATACTTCTCGACTGCCGTGTCGAACCACTTCAAAATCTCTAATGGCCAATTGAATCTCCATGGACCAGAAACATCTAACACGGGGTAGATGTGCCACGGAGAAAGTACCTGTTGAGTGGTGGGGCACAGGAACATCTTCATCACCACCAATATGAAATATCTCCTAAACTCCATCCTATCTGACTCTGTCATCATTGGACAACTGTAGACTAAATCCCGGAGCTCGGTTGTGCTCCGTCTATGGAACCTATTTTTGAAGGTGACGTGGGACGGATTACTCTCATCCAGTGCTGAAAATGGATCCCCTACAACATGTTCATGTGTTATTTCATGATAATATGTATGCATAATCAAACATGTTTACAGCAGCACACCTACGCAGGACTAGGTAAACAAGATAGCATAAGGAACCTCGCGACGAAATGCCAAAAACCTTCCCGATTAACTCGGCATTCAGGTGGATGTTGCCAATGTCGAGTATAAAAGTTCTCGGCTTAACTTGGTATGACTCAGCTAGGTAAACCATGATGGCTTGCTTTACCGACTAATTTGGTACAAGCCTCAGGAATCCGAAACCAATAAGATCAATCTCGGCAATCTTCTCAATGGAATTGTTTTTTGAGAGCGTGCTCATCATGTCATGTATGTAGCTGGGCGAGCAACGAGACTCTAACAATTTCTGCTAATTGTTACACTAGTTGTAAGTCAAACATAAGATAATACCCGAATGGTAAAAAGTGAATGATAGAAATCATTTTACCTTTTCTCCCATCTCTCTTGGGTTTTACTTCAAATTAATCCTGCTGAAGTCCACAAGAAACAACCCTTCAAAACTGCATATAAGAAAACGGCAACAATTTCAGCAGCCAATTTACAGTCATTTCATATAATAAATTATTTCCATAAACATACAGAGATGGAGATAAAGAAACTCTTTTTTCATCCCCTTCATAATTGAAACATGATGTAACATAACATCGCCATCTTATGACAAATCAGAAGAAAACATAATAAAAAAACCATACTTTCAAGAACTTGTCAAAAATATGAAACAAAGAAAAAATACCCTATTTATAATAAAATTGATCTCATTTCAATATTTATCTCTAATGTAAAATCATAATTAAGTTCATTTTATTCTGTTTCAACAGCCAACCCCACATTTAATTTCAAACTAAATTTAGCCCCATAAATTATGTAGCTTGACTTTAATTAATTTGGACGAGTGTAATTGTGGAGGCATGTGTTAAGAGGAACTACAAACTCAAACATCAATTATAAGCTTGAGCTATCCTGAGTCTCCTATAGGATACGTTGCCTATTATGTGCTTTCTAGACACGTAAGACATCAAACAAAGTATTTGATAAAATTAAAATCACTTATTAATTAAAAAATCTGGGTACATAATAATCTGATAAGTTGATAATATAAAACTCTTAAAACTATTATAGCACATAATTAAAAAAAAATATTCTTTTTTTTCATTATATTCGATTCAAGGTAATCATTAACCAATCAATGCAACACAACTAAATGCTTTGAAATACCTGACAAAGTCCAACCCTGTTCCCCCACATCTGCCCCAAATATAAAACATAAAACAATTAAAAAAAAGAGTAGACAACAACAACATTCAAGTTAGAGACCAACATTGCCACCCCTCACACTCCCCAGACCAAAATCAAAATTATATCCAGCCTGTTCTTTCAGTAATTTGCTCCTCACAATAGATAGCTCAACCCCCACTAATTAAGTTCCTTCAACCTCTGAGAAGCAAACTGTTCTTTTCAGAAAAAAGAGGAAAGGAAGGTTCTGATTGAACAAGAACATCACCTGAGAGCCTTTACACTTGTTAGTACCTTCAAGTTTCAATTTTTTAACAGAAACGTCCCCTAATTTAGCAATTTCAAAGAACATCTCATATGAACACTATTCCTAGTTTCTAAACCATATAGCAGAACAAAAACATCTAGCCTCTAATAACTATGATTACAACATCCAACCCAGATAAAATCATCATACAAACTCTACCAATAAGCAACATCTGAGCAAGACATCAACAACATCCCATATCTAATTAGAATCCACCCAAATTCAATTAGCAATCAATAAACATACTTACTTGTTTATTGATTTTGCAACACTCCAAAAACATGCAACACATGCAGCTGCAATATTTTGCCAAGGACCAGTGATGCCCCAAAATTGTGTTAACTGATCTGTTAAACAATGGAAAAGAACATCCATCGATTAAGAACTCACAGAAACCACTACAACAAAACACTGTCTAATTTCCTTTTCAAGACATGCATATGAAGTCAAAGAAAACATCTACCATACTTACCAATTAGTGAGCCGAACTGGGAAATTCCAGGCTGGAGAAGTCTAGGTTAAAATCACCGGACGACTCAGGTGCACTAGGAAGTTTAGGCGGCGCCGGAAAAACCCACATGCAACGGCAGTGCGGCGTCACTCTTGTTGCGATATTGGAGCCACGATGGTCGGAGAGGCTCGGCACGTCGTCAAAGCAACTAGAGAAGTGAGGGAAGATGGTTGCGGCAGGTAGCTTCGGTGGAGTCTCGATGGCCAAAGCCGCTGGAAGCGGTGTCGCGGTGTTCGGAGAAGAGATGGAGGAGGGTTGCACGATAGTTTCGGAGGTGTGGCGCGGTTATGGATGCTTTTTGAATTCTCTGTGGTAAAATGGTGAAAAGAAGGTAGGATTTTTGGTGTGGGTGAATATGGTTTATCTTGGTCATTTTTTGGATGGTGCTGGATGTGGTTTGGGCTTTTGGGACCCAGCCCATGCACATTTGACTGGGTTTTGGCTGATATGGTTTTGGTTTCCTAGCTTTACTCTTATTAGTTTTGTAATTTGTATCTATGTGAGTTGACACTGGATTGGATGGTTCCAAAATATTTGGACCATTAAATGGTCCCATAACAAAATATGTTAAGTTTTTTTAACAACTGCTAAATAGTTCTTTTCTAATTCATATATTTTATTTAATTATAAAAATTATTTTTTATTTTATAAATTATTATTTTATCATTTATCTATTATGTTTATTAACAATCAAAATAAAAAACAATAACGAATTAGATCTTCCATTGATCGTAATAAACTTTTGGCCATTTCAATCGATTAAAAGTTTATATTTGATCCGTGACGTTCGTCAGGGCTGTGAAATCGTGTTTATTTGAAAATCAATCGATTGGATTATCAAAACAATTGATTAAATTTCAGGTTTCCTATAACTCAATCGATTGGACTACAGGTTATCACAAAACAATCGATTGAAAATTGCAAGACAGCATGATTTTCACAAAAATCAATCGATTGGTCATATTACCCAATCGATTGAACGATGACTAAAATGTTGGTTTTTTAAAATTCAATCGATTTCTTATACTACCCAATCGATTGAATGCTCCAAAACAACTTGAGGTCTCACAATTCAATCGATTGGTTGTGTTACCCAATCGATTGAAATCATCAAAAGCAATATGGATTTACCCAATTCAATCGATTGGTTATGTTACCCAATCGATTGAATTGTGTACTAGGCCATTTTTAATTTGTTTATCGTTTTTATAAATTATTATCTTATTATTCATCTATCTTAACTTTAAAATTCTATTTTCAATTTTTAAGACTTTATTTTGATTTAGATACTCTAATCTTATCTTTTCTTTAATATTAACATTATAAATTGGTGAATAATCTATCACCAATTATTCAATCCCACCATTAGAATCATGTATCAATCTCTTTATGTATCATAAGAGAGTGGTGCAGGCTTATGACTCGATGCCTGGGTAGTTATAATGTCTCTTGACTTACTTTTTTTCAAATTATATATTGGCTGGTAATGAATGTTCTTATTTTTTACAGGGAATTCGTTGCTTGAAATGTTCCTTCTTTTTGAGAAATTCATATCAAACACCCCCAACTGGAAATACCGGTGGTGCAGGGGATATCGGCGGTGTAGGAGATATTCAATATTCCCTTGTTTTAACTGCTTTTTATGTCTGCTCAAATATTTTGTATTGAAATCTAATTATCCTTCTGTGCTCTTCATTGTGCAGAATGGCGAATTGCCGAGTGATGCTAGTGTTATCTCCGGAGCTGTGAAACGGATATTCGATACATTGGAGGCTCAGAATGCAGAGCACAACATGAAAGTAACGTTATTAGAGCTTTACAATGAGAAAATAACGAATTGTGTGCCTCTTGAGGAAATTGTAAAATCTAAAGATGATAAGTCTAAAAGTCCTATCGCTCTAATGGAGGATTGGAAAGGGGGCTTCCATTGTTAATCTAGGAAGAATTGATTAAAAATTTGTAATATATATACTTCATATATGTCTTAGTAATATATGAACAGATTATTAAAATGCTTTGATATATATTGCATGGTGTTTTTTTTCTTGAACAAATGAAAAGAACAAAATAGAATGCAAACAAATAAAAAGATATGGAATTTTTTTACAAAAATTAATTATATAAAATAAAATATAATTCATATGACATAAAATTTGTATGGTATTGTTGTTTAAATAATAAATGAAAATGACATTACTTCATCATAAAAATATGAGTTTTTTAAACTAAAATATCTCTATAGTGCATAGAAATAGAGAAAAATTGTAAAAATTTTCAATCGATTGGTTAACACAGCCAATTGATTGAATTGGGCAAATCCATATTGCTTTGAAGCTTTCAATCGATTGGGTAACACAACCAATCGATTGAATTAGGCAAATCCATATTGTTTTGATGACTTCAATCGATTGGGTAACACAACCAATCGATTGAATTGTGAGATCTCAGGTTGTTTTGAAGCATTCAATCGATTAGGTAGTATAAGCAATTGATTGAATTTTAAAAAACCCACATTTTAGTCATCGTTCAATCGATTGGGTAATATGACCAATCGATTGATTTTTGCGAAAACCATGCTGCCTTGCAATTTTCAATCGATTATTTTGTGATAACTTGTAGTCCAATCGATTGAGTTATAGGAAACTTGAAATTCAATCAATTGTTTTGATAATCCAATCGATTGATTTTCAAAGAAACACGATTTCACAGCCTTGGACGAACGTCACGATCAAATATAAACTTTTAATCGATTGGAATAGTAGGAAAAAAGTTTATTACAATCAATGGAAGATCTAATTCGTTATTTCTTTTAATTTTGATTGTTAATAAACATAATAGATGAATGATAAAATAATAATTTATAAAATAAAAAATAGTTTTTATAATTAAATAAAATATATCGGGTTAATTTGTAATTAAAATTAGAAAAGAATTATTTAACAGTTATTAAAAAAACTTAAAAAAAAACATGTTTTGTTATGGACCATTTAATGGTCCAAACGTTTTGGGACCATCGAATCCTTAGCCATGTTAGTATTGAGTAGGTCCTATATATATTGGCTCACCTTTACAACATATCTCAAATAAACTACTCTTATGATTATATATCTATATTTATATATGTATATACATGTTATTATAATTTTGGCTAATGTTTATGCAAGAAAAAATTTATGATTAGTTTTCATAAACTAAGTCAACCTCTTCACATTTTAAAGAACAGATAAAAAACAAACAAACATAATAGATCTACGGAAAAAATACAAAAACAATACACAAAAAATAATATAAATAGATAAAAGTTCATTCCTAACATGTGATAGAGATGTATTTGTATTGAAATTTGTGAAGATTAAGTTGAAAAATAAAAAATATATGAAAACTATGTTAGAATTTGTGAAGGTTAGGATGAGAAGTTAGAAATACATGAGGATTTCAATAGCAATATAATAGCTGGAAATATGTGCGAAAAAATAAATAAAATTTGATAAGCACAAGCTAACTTTAAAAAGCTCCGCTTAGATGCTTTTAAAAGCACTCCTAACTTTTAAAAGCTGCAAACACAAACACTTGGACTTTTTAATTTACCAAACGTAAAATGAGGTGTTTGTTGAAAAAGCTTTACTAAACCCAGCTTAAGTCAATGAATAACAAAAATATTTCAATTGGCTGATGACTTAGGCCAAATTTCTACAAAACTTTAATAAAACACAAGCACCTCTTAAAAAAGTTTTACCAAACTCAGCCTAACTTAATGAATAATAAAAACGAATCAAATCAGATGGTTCTATTTCTCAATCTTTTCGACTTCGGTTCTGTAGGAGCAAGTCATAAAGATTGAGAAAAATCGGTCATTCACAACCACTGATGAAGGATTCCTCGAAAAGTTAAGGATTAGTATAGTAATTTTTTTGAAAATTCTAAATCGAATGGATTCGGTCTTATATTTCAATTGGTTGATGACTTAGGCCAAATTCCTACAAAACTTCAATCTAGCATTTGTTAACAATTATACCTATCTGATAGTAACAACAACAACAAAACCACCTTCAACATCAAATGGAAAGTGCAAATTGAATTTTTCAGAACGATGAAGTTGTAGAATTTGTTGAAAAGTGGATAAAATTTCATATCTAACTCACTGAAATAAATCACTATATTCAGAAGAAAAATGATAAATAATACATGAACTGCCAAATAACATTTTTGTTAATACACCTTATATATTATATATTTTTTATGTACTCTTACTAAAAAATAATTATAATGGTAAACCTATTATTGATAAAGAAATAATTTAGATAACAAAGACGTGAATTAAAAATAACTATCCAAAAAAACAAACATATAAGAAAGAAGATACATAAGAAATGAAATATATGAGAAACATCCAAAGTAATGTTAAAGATAATTAAGGTCAGAAAAAATTTATTCAAATCAATAAGTCACCCAAATTGAAAAACAAAAATTTCCCAAATTCATAATAACTAAGGAAAAAAATTCAAAAATATTTTAATCCAGAATCTGTCAACAATAATACTTATCTTATAGCACCAGCAATAACAACATGATATTCAGCATCAATGAAAAGTTACAAATGAACTTTTTTTGGTAGGTTGTGTCCAAATCTAAACCCCACCAATAAAAATAGCAACAATGAATTAAAACAAAAGAATTAAGTTAAAGAATTTGAAAACGGAACAAACCAACAAAATTAATACGTCAATAGATTCAAGGTTAAAAAAAAAAAAGCAACATATAACTATGATCATAAAACTTAGAGGTTAATAGTAGAGACTGATGCATCCAAAAGGTCCCAAAACAAATATCAAAAAAATAATCAGATCAAAACAAAATATCTGTATACAAAAAAATTGAGCACGATCTCAATAGCGATCACCATCAACCACCAGCAATAACGACACTCCAATTTTACATTGCACAGTAGAAGAAGATTGCAGGCACAAAAACAAAAATTAATTAGAATAACGTAGCACGTTTAATGAAAGTGATTCAATTCAAAGTACTGGTAGTCAAGATCACATATATTGAAAATATGAACAATATGAAATAAAAATAATTGAAAACATGAACCAAAAAAGAGCAAAAAAAAAAAAAATTCAAGAATAAAGAAGAGAACACCACATCAGCATTCAGCAGTCAAATGCCAGATTTTAAGATTTAAATAAAAATTACAAAGCAAGATTATGACATTAATTTAGTTTTTTAGTGTCTTTAAGTTCTCACCCTTTTTTGTAGGTATATGATTGAGAATATAATTTTTGGTATAAAAATTTTATATAATTTTATTATACATTAATTTTTATCGTTTATCAAATATTTCCCTAGATTTTTTAGATAACCATATATTCTTAATCAATTATAAAATTAACATGTGATAAAATCATGTAAAATTTTTATGATAAAATATTAATTCTCATATTTTCTTAGGTAAGAAGCAGCTGGAGCTTGGACACAAGAAACTTTGGTAGTGATAGGAATATAGGATAGCCATCACTATTTAAATCTCAAAGGTTTGAATTAATTTTTCTCCATATATATAATATTTTTTTTGGGTTTTCACAGTATTTTATAACTTGGCAGGCCAAAAAATAATATATCGCGAATCAGAGCTCTATTTAAGAATTTGTTATTGGTCAAATAGGTTGCTGTATATATAAGGCGAAATTTAAATTTCTGATCCTTATTTAAATAGACTAATGAGTTAATTACTAGGCTAATCCAACTTTGATTAATTTTCTTTCCATATATATAGTGGGCAGCATAATCATAGCAACAAGTCAAATATCATTATTGCGTATTGTAATTTTATTTCCACTACCTCCATGAAGGTGGATTATTCACAAGATGCAGAATGGACACGAAGTAGCAGATCACAATGAAGGGCCATTTTTAATGGGTTTTTTGGTATTTTCCTTTCTCATTATCCTTTGCAATATGGTGGCAAATAAAATGAAGCCACGGTCCACTACTTTATCATCAAAGATGTTACATCAATATATGTGTCATCACATGTTCTTAATTCTCTTCTCAATTTCTCATGAGGTTAGAAAAAACGACATTCTTATATATTTTTATAGAATAATAGTTTTATTTTATAAAATAATTTTATTCATTAAATTCGAAAAATAAAAGGAACAATAAAAAAAACAGATAATAATAATAGGAATAAAGAAAAGAGTTTTCTCTATAGAATAAATAAGAATTTTTTGTTAAAACATCATATTTGTGTGCTCAAAATATGATGTGTCACAGAAAAAATCAAAATTTTTAAAGTGATAATTAATGGTGGAGCTATACTAAATTTTAGAAAAAGATCAAAGATTAATTTTATAATATAAAAAATTAAATTAAATATAAAAAATCTAAATGATTTATAAAAAAATTGAGATTTAGGGGACATTGTCGCCCTCTTTTTTCATGAGGCTCCGTTTTTTTTTTTTGGGGGTACACAAAAGTGCTTTATAGATATAATATTAAGATGTACTTCTATATTTTTCTTGTATGTGTATAAAAAGTATTTACAAATTATTCACTTAAGAAATGTCACATTAACGTTATAAATTGAACTCATTGTTTTTATTAGATGAGTTTTTGTTTTACCGTTTATTGTGCCAACCATTTTTTAGCTATAATGATAATTTAATTAGGTGTTACCACAACACAATGAAGGGGTGTTGGAGTTTTAGGAGAGAGTAGCTTAGTCTGTGTCTATTTATAAGAATAGAATACTGAGATATAGATAAAAAAATATAAGATAAAAAATATAAAATTATATTTAATAAATAAGATATAGATAAAATATTATATTTTAAAATATTAAATTAATATAAAAATATAAAAATATTAATTAGAGATATAATTTATTTATTTATTATTATTATTATTATTAAATTTTTATAATTATATTTTTTATTATTTTATTTTTAATTTTAAATTTTGTGTAAAAAAATAAAAGTAAATTAAATTTTTATTATTTATTTTATTTTATATTCAATTTATTAGACAAAATATAAAAATATTAATTTTTATATCTCTATTTTTATATCATATTTTTGGTATCTTATTTTATTTTATTCTCATCAACAAATATAATCTTGCATATTTATAAGCCACAATATTAGATAATAACAACAATAGGATAGCACAAATGAAAAAAATTAAAAGACATTCTTTACTCATTATATTTTCATTTTTTTCTTATTTCACAAAAAATAATTTATTATTTATTATTAATTTTACAATAAAAAATATCTCATATATAATTTTTTTATTATAATTGAAATTAATTTTTTTTCTAAAATTAAAGAATTCTTCTATTTTCTTTTTCTCTCTCTCTTTTATCTCTCTTATTCATTCACACACACTCTTTTATATATCATTATCAATAATAAATTATAATTTTGATAATCAAAATGGTAACATAACATTCTTTAATTACAATTAAAATTAAATAAAATATTAAAATTAAAATTAAAATATAATCATATTATATTACTAATTTAACAATCAAAATTTATCACATGCCACTTTCTTATTAAAACTGAAATAAAATATTTTTCTCAAAAATTAATAAACTCTATTCTACCATTCTCTTATCTATCTATCTCCCCTTTTATGTTTTTCTCTATCCTTCCAACTGTATATGTAACTTATAATTTGTATGTTATATTATTAATTTGACAAACCAAAATGTATCAGAAGATAATTTTTTTATTATAATTAAAATAAAATATTTTCTTCTAAAATTAAAAAATTTTCTTTCTCATTCTTCTTTATCTTTCTCTTCCTATTTCTCTCTGTCTCTCTGTTAACAAAAAATAAAATTAATAAAATAATATAATTTAAATAAATTCATAAAATCATAAAAATACATTAAATTTATAATTAAATATAACTAAAAAATAATCTCCTAATATTATTTACATAAAAAAATGTGTTGTTGTTGTTATTATTATTATTATTATTATTATTATTATTATTATTATTATTATTATTATTATTATTATTATTATTATTATATTATTATTATTATTATTATTATTATTATTATTATTATTATTTAATTTTAAATTTTTACCACTTATATTTTTAATCTATATTTTCACTTCTCTTCTTTCACATATTTATTACATATAATTTGGAGAAAATACTAATGTTATAATTAATTATTAGAATCAAGATTCAATTATTTTAAAAAAATGATTTTGAGTACATTTTATAACTATCAGTATAAGTTTTTTATTACTAATATCTAAAAATTTTAGATAATAAATATTAAAATTAATTATTAGTAAAAAATTAAACTCTTTCACATAAAAATAATAATTAAAAAATTTATTATTTAATTTTTATAATCTACAAAGATTCTAATATTTTTAGCCAATATAAACTTTTATCTCCTACGATTTTTTTATAAAAATAGTTTAATTTTATAAATCTTTTCAGCCATAATTTATAATAACAGAACGAAGCATACATAATTTCAAAATATTTATATTTCTATAATATCACTGCAGACAGAGTTATAACTTGACATTCAAATTTACTAGAGATTAATAAGAACTCCCCATGCACTAGTGATCGATATATAGCGCCCCTTTGATAAAAACTTTCCAATATTTTTTATCTCCTCCATCACAAATAATAATGCATTAGATGCTTGAATTTTGCACAACAAATTTAATTCATTTCTAACTTTTTCTTTTTTTCTTAAAAAAAATCATATTAAAAATTGGAATCTCTTGTTTTTCATTCAAAACGAGTTATTTACTAAACATGATATTTATTTGAATTTGGCCACTAATTCTCATCATTCTAGAAAATATGACGACATATGTTTTCTTTATGAAATTTTTTTTTTGTTTTGTAGGATATTTTTCAGTTTGAGAAATCAAGAATTGATTTGTTATAAATCTGAATTTTATTCAAAAATATATTATAACAGATAAGTTTCTACATGTATAAAGTACCATTCGAATTCCCAGCACATATTTAAGCAAACGAGTGAATTATTCCCTCGCTAAACCAAATTGATTTACAAATATGGTTATTTGATCATGAAAAGGGATTACTCTCTCTTTTTTTTTTTGGGGGGGGGGGGGGGGGGGGGGCTTTATTTTCGTGTATTAGTGAAAGAGTTTGGGCTTCTTATCGGGCCATATGCGGGACACCTGGGCCGGGCTTGCTTGTCCATAACACTTTCGAATACTCAATCGTTATTAGTTTATCAATGATCCGAGGATTCATAATAATTTGATAGAGGGTGTATGATAACTTGAGTTTTTATACCTAATTACTTTGACTTTTGATCATGAGTTGAATGATTTGAAAATTCATGATAAACTTCAGTTTATAATATGTCCAAAATAGAATTAATAAAATTTCATTGTTTCCTCGTTAATCACTCACAAAACTTTGCTCTGTTTCTTTATCATAATTCATTCACGCAGTTCCATTTTGTTTTATTCATTGAGAAATATAAAAGAAAGAAAATGGCTTAAGAATTAGCAGAATTTAAAATCTTTAGCCGTTATTTTTAATTATTAATTTTTAGTCTAATAATTTAATAATATTTTTTTAATTTATATTTTTACTAGTTAAAGACAATAAATTTTGTGGATCATCTAATTTTTTTTAATAAAAAAAATCCAAACGCATGCACACGCAATGTGGGAAAATAAAATAAAAGAATGCAAAACAAAATTAAACTTCATAAACAAAATATTATTATATGTATTTTAAAAATAAAAAATATTATATATACACTAAAAATCAGTTATCGTATATTTATATATAATATATAGATTATTTAATTTATTTTTAATATATATTATATACAAACGATTAATTTTTTATATATACTTAGTATAGTCTTTTAAAAATGTTATATATATATATATTAAAAAAATTAATTACTAAATTAATAATGTATATTTATTTAATATATATTCTATATTTTAATATATATTTTATACAAATAATATTTTTTTTATACGGGTTTTTACGAACGAATGCATTAGGCCATTGATACTTTAACTGTTGGACAAATTTTAATGCTGTAGTATACAATTATACATCAACTCCACCAAAAAATGCGTACAAATATTTATTTTTATTATTTTTCGGTCTTATTAAAGTGAATCTATAATAAAAAAAAATGTATTTTCTACAAATTTTTAATATATTATTACTAAAATATCACAAATTTGGTGAAGACTCGAATCAGTTATTTTTATGTGAATTTAATAGTTGAGAACTGTTAAATAATTTAATAAATTTGATTAAAGTGTTATCTAACATTTTTTGACTATCAACTTTACATGAAAACAATTACTTATAAATTTTTAACTAAAAATTTTATTTTAAATTCGTTAACTAACATCATCAAAATATGTTTTATCTATTTTTATGATATTTTTGTTTATTATTGTCTAATATTGTATAAATTGACAAAATTATATCACCCTTTATTACAATACATTAATTAACAATATTATTTGAAAAAAAAATTAAATCAATGTCATGTGCTATTAAAAATAGATAATTATTTGGAACATAAAAAATAAAAAGAATAATTTTGGTAATTTTCATTGGAGCTGTGACACTGTTCCAAGTTCCAATAAATGTCTCTAGAAGGAGTATATTTTGCAGTGTCTTAAAAATGTGAAAGCAACCGATCAATGGTTATGCATGGCTTCATGAATGTTGCAATTAAATAGGGAAATTAAAGAGAAATAAATAAGTGTTATTACAACACACACATGCAGCATGCATTAGTCATTTCCTACGTACAGCAACATTGATTGACACAAAATAAAATGCTGTTTGCAATCATTCATTCATTTAATTTCTTATAGAAGAATAATAATGCTGCGCGTGCAAAGTTTCCAAAGTCATAAAACATTTACAAATTTTTAGTAAAAACCAATAGTGCAAAACTATTCAGTTTAAATTACTGCCATATATGTATATGTTCTTTCAATTCTACAGCTTCCAATTTTTTGTTGCACTTTATTTCTCTGCAAATGCTTATTGTTACCGTATCTTCTTGTTCTTGACTTCTACGTCCATCCCACTTTGAAAAGTTGTTATTATTTTCACCTTGAAAATAATGACACTAAATATATTTACAATTATAATATCAGAAATGTGATAACCAACTTGGATAGTGTCAAGAATTCGAACTTCACCTTGTGCATGTAGTAACTCATTGACCAGCCAGCAGCAATAGACTTTTAAATGAAGTTCAAATTCGCTACAAATTAATCCTTGTCCTGTCGATTAAGGCATGAATTAGTTCTTAATCTGTCGATTTGAAAGATATCGTGAACAACAAAAAAATGTATTAATTATCGTTAGATTTACCTTTAAATTTAGTATGAAGTGTAAAAATTTGCATGTAATTTATTATTGTTAGATTTTGAAATCTCTTGGTAATTAATTAGTTTTTTACTTTTTCTTGAATTGTAGGGTAATACAGTGATTATTTCCATCACCTATGGTGGGTGTATTTAAGGAGAAAGACAATGAAATATAGTTATAGTTTAAGAAAGCGTGGGATAAACCTAGTTGTATATTTTGGACTTTCAAATAATTCTTTGGTAGATTATATAGAACTTTTTAGCAAGAAAAATAAAAAAAAAAGAAAAAGATATAGATAGAACTTTCTCTTAACATCGAAAGATTGTTCTCTTAAAATTTAGTTATATATAGAAACTTTTGAGGTTAGCAATTTTTAGTATTTTTTATTATTATTTGATTAATATAAAATATTAAATTATTTTTAATAAATAAATTTTATTAATTTATATATGTAAATTTTGAAAAATTACTATCAGAAACACGGTTATTAGCAATAGAAAGATACCCACAAACAAAAAATAGTGGTAAAGTTATACGATCGTGTTAACCGACGGCCATTAGCAATGGGAAGATACTCACGAACAAAAAATAGTGGTAAAGTTATATGATCGTGTTAACCGATTGCAACGTCTTATATTTCTGTAGCCAAATTTTGTGCACTTTTTCGATGATTTTGTTTGTTCATGGCTAACTTGAAATGAGTTCTCTCAATTACCATAAACCCATTGATTACCGTGGCAAAATCAAACAATTTTCAACTCCCGTACTTAATTTAGTGTTTCTCCATCTCTCTCAAAATATTTTTATACAGTTTAATAAAATATGTTAATAAAATCAAATAATTTTTCAATTTCTCAATTGTTAATTTTTCTCCCACCGACAAATTAATAAAATATGTTAATGATTTGATTTTAAATATCGTTGATGATGTGTAATTTTTTTAATTCGTATGATTCTTAAATTCTGCCATATCTTTGAATTATGTATTTTTTTTACCTAGTACTAGCTATGCGCTGATTTGGTTAATTTTTTTTATTTAACAGTAGTTTTTTTAACATGGTTATGTTATTCATTACTTATATAAAAATCAGATTGTAATGTAACTAAAGAGATTGAATTATATATATACAATTTCACTGTTTAAATTTTTTAGTTGTTACATTTTTTTTTGTCTGTGTTCTTCTTGATCAAATGCACTTTCGGTGCTCAATTTTATAGTATGCATAAATTTAGAAACTTTGGTAATGGAATAAAATGATTTACTTGAAAATCAATGTTAAAATTATTAAAAGAGTATCAAAAGAGTACAAAAAAATACATATTTATATTTAATAAAATATCTCTAACTAATTTTAAAAAATAAAAAATACTAACTATGATTAATTGAAATAATAACTAATTTAATTATTCATTATTTAATTACTCACTATTAATTTATGCATTGTTCCTAACTTTTAAAATTCAGAATATTAGTTTTACACCTATATTTTATTAATTTAATAAAAAATAAATTAAAATTAATTTTATAGAAGTTCATTTTTTAATTATGTACAAAATTTTTATTCTTTTTCAATCCAAAGGTATCAAATTCTTAAGCTTTAAGTTTACTTATTTTAATTTTTATTGATGCCATTTTTATTTAAATTCAACGAGTCAAAATTTTAATTAGTATGTGAAATTTTTGAAATATAATTTAACATTATAAATTTTAAAATTTGATATTTTTTATTAAAATTAAATTGTACTCTAAATTAAAGAGTTATAGTTAATTCACTAAACAAAATTCAAATTAACATTTATAATAAGATGAATGAAATTTTTAGCGGCAATGTTAAGCACAACTTTTATCTAGTGGCCCACTCACGCAGTTTTAAGAATAACTTCCTCCCACTATTCCCCAAATTCTTATTTGTTTAGTTGAATTTGATAATAAGCAGCCAACCTCTGTCATTAATAACTTCTCATCAGTTTCTCCAAATCGTAATTTCTTAGTTCTTCCGCTAGTTAACCTTCAGAGTAGATCTGTTTCGTTCAATCCTTTCCTATTTAAATTCTAGATGGACATTTTTTGGAAGAACAGGGACCACGATTTGTAGTTCGAGTACGATTAGTCCGAGTCACCGAAGAAGCAAGCAAAATCGACGGAATCTGATTCTACCGGCAAATTCGAATCACGAAGAAGATTTAGAGGATCCTAAGTTGCTCCATTGCACCTCTCTCATCGTCATTCTCTCCGGAGGTAGTACCCTGAATTTTGTCTCTCTAAATTTTGCCTTTCTAAAATAATATAATACGAGTCTCGCGTCGATTTAAGTTTTCTCTTCTTATCTTGTTGTTGGTGCAGATGAGTGTGTTGTCGGAGGCATGACAAAAAACGATGAATTTGAGCAACTCTTTTGAAAGTATGCTTAATAACTATTTTTCCCAATATTCCTAGTGTGTATCGCCTATCAATATATTAGTTTAATTCTTGATCTCTA
Organism: Arachis stenosperma; assembly: GCF_014773155.1. Taxonomy (NCBI): domain Eukaryota; kingdom Viridiplantae; phylum Streptophyta; class Magnoliopsida; order Fabales; family Fabaceae; genus Arachis; species Arachis stenosperma. The sequence continues at coordinate 12,796,377 of NC_080378.1, forward strand.
TCTTGCTTAGCAGATTTTATTGGAGCACACAAGGTAACTGGAGTATCAACGAGGTATATAATTCAGTGGCTGAAGTGATGTATTTTTTTTTGTTATTTACCTGAAAATAGTTTTGCATGTGGATTGTCTGCGTAACAAAAAATGCATATCATTTTAGCAAATTAAAGTTTGATATTTATTTTGAAATAGTTTTATTTGGATATTTATTTACATTAAATCCATTTAATTTAGGATATTTGTTTTTTAATATTAAGTATTTGTTAATTTTATATTTTTATACTATAGATAATACGTATAGGAATGTGATTATTTTTTTTAATATTATATGATGTAATTTTATATTAAGGAACATTTTTATTATCATTTTTTAATTTAATTTTTATTGTTAGCCACGGAAAAAAGTGTGGCAAAAAAACCCGGCCTGGTCAATTTTGTCATAGATAAAGTGTGGCAGAAATAATTATGCATTCTTTTATTTTGCCACGGAAAAGAGTGTGGCTAAACGTGCCAAAATTGTGGCTAACAAAATGTCTCTATGGGTATTAAAACTATGGCTATTGAAGTAAAAAGCATGGCTAACTAAAAATGCGTCGCCTTTTCTAGCCACGGATGTTTATTTGTTGCGAAAGTGACTAAACCCCTTATTTTTAGTAGTGAATGTGAGTATAAATTGTATTAATTTATGTGTGTAAAATTTTGATAAATATATGTATAAATTATATATATTTTTATACAAAACATCTATAAATATGACAGTTAAATTATTATTAATCAAGTTGGTCAAAAATAATAATATTTATGCAGCATTAACATTACTCATATATATATATGGTATTCCTAGACCATTAAATATATATGGCTAAACACTCCCAGTCAGGACCTTTGATATATACTAATATACATATTTTATATTATTGTGTTACATGATTGTTACAAATTTTAGATTAATACCAAATTGGACATATAGTCAAGGATGTCATGCTAACGACCAAATTGGAAAGGTAGGTGAGAAACTTATTTGAAAGCATCATCATCACTCAGTCAAGAACTTGTGTGACTAATTTTTATTTTTATTTTCTCTTGATGAAGTTGTGGGATTATTATAATTTTTCACTCTTGGAAGTTGGAACTTCATCACTACTTTTCCCCGTTGAATTTTATTCAACCAATTTGAGCCGGCATAACAGTGTTGAAGAAGAAAGTATAAAAATGTTTAGTAACAAAAAAATAGTTAAAAATGGTTAGAATTTATTTTATTTAATATTTATTAATTATTATAATAATTAATAAATAATAAATAATAAATAAAATAAATTTTGATTTTTTTTCTAACATTACTGAAAAAGTAATATATATCATACCAAGAGCCTTAATTAGTTGAATTAGGTAGTTGAGCATTTTTAATCTTTAAATAAGATCTCAAACATGACGCTTACACAAAGAGGAGGGAAATGTTTGGTGTAATATTACTCTTAAATTTTAGTAAAACTAATTAAAATTTAATAATTTTAAATATTGATGGTCTACATATAACAAAAGAACAAACCAAAGCAAAATCAAGAAAATATATAACCCAACATGCATTCTCCCTGTTGATTTAATTTGTAGTTGTGAAGGTTGCTGTAATGCAGTAAACTTGGATTGAAAAGAATCAATTGAATGCAAAAAACAAAGGCAGAAATGAGAGAAGAGTAAGGAAAGGTTGTGACCTGAATACGCATTGTAGAATTTAGTATTAAAATGTTACTTGGAGTACAAGGTTGCAGCTATATATATAGGAAAATTGTAAATGTTAGAATATATTAGGATTATTTAGTTTATTAAAATTATTTAACATATTCTATATTTATTAGATGATATTATATTTTTATTATTTTAAAATTTTTTAGCATTTATAAAATTTTTTAGACAAATTGTATTTTATTTCACACAATTTAAGTATATACAAATTTTTTTTCAACTATTCTCTCATACATTTTTAAAATAGTATAAGGGTTATGATATCCCATTTGAAGAGGATATAGGTTATGAAAATTTAATTTTTTAAAATATTGTTGTATTAATTAAGTATTTTTTATAAAATGTTAAAGATTAAATTATTAATTTTTAAAAATTATAGATATTATTTTATAATCTTTTAAAAAATTTATATAAAATTCTTACTAATAATTAAGTTTTAAATATTGACTAAAAATTAATTTTTTAAATGAAAAAGATTAATTGTTAAAGATAATTAAAAATAGGTGTGAAAAACTTAATTTTTAACCTTCGTCAACTCTTAATTCCACTTTTCACTTCCAATATCTTTTCTAAAAATGAAGCTCCTGGAAGAAGAAGAGTCAGCTGTCACTAATGACATCCTCGTCGATTCCCTAGTAGTTTCTATTTTGCTTTGTCTCCACTTCGTCTTCGCACTCACATCTACCAACGCTATCCTTTTCTGCGTCACCGTTCATTCTCGTTTGCCACTGTCTTTCTCTCCTTTGCGTCGTCGCCAGTTCCTGCTCTGTCATCCATGGTGGAGCGTCGTTGTCATTTGTGCTCGTCTGCCATCGTCTTCCTCTCCTCTTTTGCGTCGTTGTTCCTGCTCGTGCTGCTCCTCTACTTCTGCTACTTTGGTCCCTAGTCCTTTGCTTATGTTGCTTTGGTTCATCTCGATCATTCTCCTTCCTCCACGATGGTGCTCGGCATTGTTGTTTCTTAATTGCTACTCGTCCCTGGGTTGCTGGTTTCTATTTTGCTGAAGGTAAATGTTATTTAAATATTATTGCCTATAATAATATTGTTCTTTGATATTCTTGTTATCTATAAAAATATTGTTCTATAATCTGTTAGATAATCTATTTTTTGGTTCTTTGAGAAGTTGATTTTGATTCTGTTTTTTGTTTCTTTGTTCTATGATTTTGATTCTATTTTTTCTTATAATTTTGTGTTTGTGAATCGACATTGCTTTTTTCACTCTTTCTTTACATCTTTCTTGAAGGTTCCAAGTGAGTTGAAAATTGGGGTTGAATTAAGAAATCACTTTTAGACTTGAGTAAACAAGTTACGCAGAATTCAGGTTTTAGAAGATTATTTGCGATTTTGTCTCCTGATTATGCAGAACAGAAAATAGGGAAGGAGAAGAGTGACGACTCAATATATCTTGGTTCGGCCACAAAGTGCAATGTGACATACTTCCAGTCTCCACCACAATAATGGTAGAATTTTTACTATAATCAAGATAGATTACAATCACCAATTCCAAAAGACTCACACTCTTGTAAACCACCTAAGCTATCCCAAGCTTAGTAAATTACTTAGGTGCTAACCCAACCTAGTTAAGAGGAACCAAGTGCACTCTAACCCAACACACTTTCAAAAGCAAAACTCTCAATCAAAGGTTAAATAGCTTTCCTAAAGCACTACTCTCTTTGCCTTTTATATTTCTTAAAGTAAGCTTGAATCTAGATAAAAGAGAAGTAAGAACCCACTCAAATAACAAGGAAAACAAAGATTGTTTCTATGGTATTCAATATGCATGAAAATGGTTACTTCTTTCTTGAAAGAAATCTTCTTTTATAGAGCTTGATATCTTCTCTTTAATATTGGAATGATTTTATTTTTTCATTAACTAGTCGTTGCACCATTTATGAGATGATTCCATTGACATGGAAGAGAAAATCTTTCCTTTTTTGTACATCTACTGACTACAGCAGCTCTTTGTAATTGTGATATAATTTTGGAGAGCATTGCTTGCTGTCTTGATTGTGCAGAATCTTTTCAAACATGGCTTGATATCATCTTTAATGATATTCTCATTAATATGTTTATATTGCACAATTTCAGCTTCCTTATTTAGTTATCCTTAAGATGAGTTCTATGATGCCCAAAGTAGTGAACTCGTAGTTTCTATCTCGACTTGTTAGCCTAGTTCAGAATCGTAATTCGTTGAATCATAAGACGGAACGTAAACTTAACTTGTAAAATATAAAAATTATGAAAAATTTGATAGCCAAAATAAATTTCACAAATAATAAAATAAATCTCAAATAAATCAAATTACTTAAAAGACTATAACTAATATATACCATAACAAGTTAAAAGTCACAATTCATAACATTAATTCACAACTCAACTCACAAATCAAAACACAAATTCAAAACTCACGAATTTATATGACACCAAAATAAATTCAAATAGCAAATAAACTAACTAAACTAGTAGCAATAAACAACTAATTAACTAAAGTCTAAATAAGTCATTTAATAATCATTCTATTCTTCATTAATCATAAACTCTTCACAAATTTCACAAGCTTCCACATTATCATCTTCATTTTTAGGAGCAGGAGGAGGAGGTACTTGAAGAAGTTCTTCAAACTCATCATCATCAAGATAAGGAATTTCTAAAGGATCTATAGAAGCACCAACAACTTTATTACCATTTGCTCCATCATTCAAATCAGGATCGGGAATTAGAGCATCCAAATCTTCTTCTTCTCCATCCTCATCAGCAACAATCCACTCTTCATCAGAGTCTAACTCATCAAAACTATAGTCATAATCAAGACTTTTTTTAATTTGTTTTTTCTTTACCAATCTTGAGTTTGTCATCACAAACACAACATTATTCATGGTTTTAGCCTTCAAACAATTTCTCTGTTTTGTGTGAACCTTTCAAAAGTATATAAAAGACATTAGTCAAACAATAAGATAGAAACTAAAGAACTAACAACCAAATTTATAGAAAAAATATAAATTATATTTAAATATTAACCATCTCGAAGGCGCTCCAATTGCGTTCACATCCAGATGAACTACATGTCAAATTCAAGACAAGAATTACAAATTGTTGAAGTTCTGGAGGCTAATCCCCATAAAAATCCCACTATTGAGCCAGAGTTTTAGCAAAAATTGCATTCTGAGCTACTTTACTATCAAAAAACTCTTTTCGAGTTTTAAAATCTTCAAGTTGAACATCCATTTTAGTAATTAGATATGGATTTTCTGTCATCTTTCCATACAAGCATAAAACTACTTCTTCAACTCATAAGTAACTTTAAAACCAGAACTATAATGAATTTGAGGATTCAAATAATAGCCTGTAACATGCAATGGCCTATGAAGTTAGTTGCCCCATCTTGCATTAATAATATCTCAAATAGGTATGTAACTAAAACATAGAAAAATTAATAAATCAGTTACAAAATAAAGAATATTATTCATGCGTTAATAAAATTAAAAAATAGTTAGACAATTTACATTGTCTCAACTCCTTGAAATGCATCTCGTATTTTCTCCTTTGCATTTTTTATTTCTTCATAAATAAACCCCATTGCCGACTTTTCTTCTAAATCCACCATACGAAGCACATGAAAAAGAGGGTAGGCAGCCCTCAAGCAAATCACCGCCTCTTTTCAAAATATCTTATCCAACACCACACTTGCAATTATTTTTCCATCTTTTGTCTTTGTAAACTTACTAAAAGTCCATTGATCAGAAAGAAACATTCTTATTAAGGAACCTTTGTTGTCATTGAAGCATCCCAAAGTAAGGTAGGACGTTGTAAAACGGGTCATACCCGGCCTAACCAAATCTTTTCTTTTGGTGTGGATGTGTAGTAGTGAAATGAGAGTAGTCCTAGCATATATATAAATAGTAATCTTTCTACCTCTATAAATCGTGTCCTTGTAAAGTGTTGTTTTTTTCTCCAAGTCTTCTAGCATTAAGTCAATGCAATGTGCTGCGCAAGACGTCCGAAATAACTTTTTCCTCTTTTTCATAGCATTTCTCCTGCAGCTTTGTAATTAGCCGCATTGTCGGTGACAACTTGAATGACATTTTCTTCACCAACCTCTTCAACCACATCGTGTATCATTTTAAAAATTTTGTCAACTGTCTTAATAATATGAGAGGCATAAATAGATTTCAAAAACACAATCCCTTTAGGACTATTAACCAAAAAATTCAGGATGGTCCGTCTTCTCTTATCTGTCCAACCGTCAGTCATTATTGTACAACCAACTTGCTTCCAATATGTTCTATGTTCCTCTAGTGATTGTTGAACAAGTTCCATGTGTTTCTTCAAAAGACGAACCCTTAATTCATGGTAGGAGGGTGGCTTGAATACTATTCTATATTTTATAACTTTCTCAAACATTCTGGTGTATTCCTCGCTCCTTCATACGTTGAAGGGGATACTATTATTGTAGAAAAAAGCACTAATCTCTAAACATACTTTCTCCCTCAAATTCTTCTTAAATATATTGTTGATTGTTGATTGAGTACTAACGCACGTTTTCTTGAATATGTTACCCTCCAATTCTTTTCCCTTTCTTTTTTTAGCAGTAGTGTCACCTTCCGCAGCAGCTACAGCTAGGCTTGCTCCACCCATATTTGTTTTTTTGATCAAATTCACTTGCAACCCACTCACAACATCTCACATTTACTTTTTAATTTCATCAATAATAGCTGTACAAGCTCCAACATCTTTTTGAGTTCTCGCTAAGTGGTGTTTCAATCTATAAACTCCTCCTGAAAAAATCTTATGACATATTTGCATTGTATTTTTTTTCCATCTTCTCCAACAAATATCCCATGCTTCAATCCTACACCAGTTCTACTTCCAAGAGCATTCTTAACAACTTTTCTTTTATTATCAATTCCAGTTGTACTTCCTAATTGAGAAGTTGGATTGTTAGTCAAATTTTCACTTACATTAGCTTGATTCGCTGCCATTTCTCTTCCAAAAAAAATTAAACAACAAATATTTAACAAGTCAGTTCAATATCACATAAAAAATTTAACAGTTTAACAAAAATTACAAAATCATGTTTAATGCCAATTACAACCATCCAAGTTCAACAACAAAGTTCAACAATCCATTCTAAACAAAAAAATATTAGCATAACAAAAGTTCTTTCAATGCCACAATAACAATTCACCATTCAGTTAAAAGAAATTTAACAAAAAAAATTTCAATAAAGCAATTTAAGTAATTCAGAACAAAATAGAGCAAAACAATTTTTTTTCTAAAAGATTCAATTATTTATTTTAGTTCAATTCAACTCATAATTCATCAATTCTTAGTACTAGCAATATTATACATACAACAGAAAATATAATCGAATAAAAGAGTAACAATTTACAAATTCTTAGCATGTATAGCAATATTCACATAGAGCCCTTTAAATTTGACACCTCATATTTTTTATGTGTTGATAGAAAACTCTATCTTGACAGCAGAATTTCTGTTGATAGAATTGCACCTTTATTTAAAAGAAATACCAACTTGGACTTCATTCTTTAATGCAAAATAAAGATAATTGAACTATCCTTAACTAAAAACTAACCGAGGCATATCAAGTGGTAACTATTAAAATAGGCTAAGAGGTGAAATCAAGAGAAAATGAGCCTTGACTTTTATAATAGGAGTTTCATGTTCCATATCTAAAATGAACCAACTAAACAAAAAGAAATTCAAAGATTATTTAATAGATAAAGCAAAAACAGCATATAATAATAGTATCTTTAGATTACTAAATCATTAAGATTACAGATCTTAAAGAAAAAAATCAATAAACAATGTGAAAGCTATATAATTTACATACTGATATACTTAGGATATCAGATTGCATTAGATTTAGAAATCCATACCATAAATTGTGATTGTTGGAACTTGGAAATCAAACGTATTGAGTTGTTTGAAATTATGGACAAAATAAATTCGAACAAACTAAAATTAATTAAATTATTTTCATAGAAATTGAAAGAAGTTTATCTTTAAAAATTTTGCCATCACCAATTTGGAGAACAAAACTTCATCAATATGATGACATAAAATTAACCAATTTGTAATTCACATTTGTAATGCCTTACAAAAAATTCAAGTAAGGAATGAAAGGTCGCTTGTACGGTGATATGAAATATATGCTTGCAATAAACATGAATAGATAAGTTAACTTCAATTTGAAAATCTACTATAATTTGCATAAAATCATAGTTCTCATTGAACAATATAATCAGTAAGCCAACAAAGATAAGCAACAACAATTCAACCTGCAACTACCAGTAAAGGGCAGGAGAAGAGTAGCAACAATTCAGATTTCAGAGCTAGAGAGGTAGAGCCAGAGAACCAGAGACAAAGAGGTAGAACCAGAGAGTCTCGCAAATTACAATCGCAAATTGACGCTCACACAGTCCAACCACCACCCGTCTGATTCAACAACAATGGCAACAAACCTTACGGCGAGTTGGTGACACGCCAAATTGGAGATTTTAGTCATGCAAAGATTGAGAGACTTGAGAAAAGTAAAATTTTGAAATTTTGGCCATGGAGATTGTTTATACTCTGGGTCGAGCTGTCCGACCCGGGAGATTAGCAATGAGATGACCGACCTCCTCAGGTCAAACTACTCGACCTTTTATCAAAGAGCCCGGCCAAATTGCCAGAAAAGCCCAATAAAGGGCCCAAATAGAGGAACGCGACGCAAATCCAAAGGCAGCCCAAGCCTATAGAGATAAGAGCGGTTCCCATGAAGATAAGATAAAGATAAGATAAGATAACTAACTTATCTTATCTGAAAAGGTCACTCTACACCATTATAAATACACTGGAGTACCCAGGTATAACTCATACTCTGATTCTACATAAAAACCTGCTTAATACCCTTGCTAACTTAAGCATCGGAGTCCCTTGCAGGTACCACCACCCTTCGGTGACAAAGGATCAGCAGCATTTCCAGTCTAACAAATCGGACCTGACAGCTCTGGCCGCTATACACAAGCCAGACCCGTCACCTCCGATCAGTACAGAAGATCTCGTCCGAGATCGACCTATAGTTTCAGGTAACCCTCGAAACATTGGCAGCAAATTGGAAAGGACCCTACTGAGTCATAGAAGTACTTGGAAAGGGCTACTACAGACTGTCCGAACTAGAAGGGCGAGAGCTTCCCAGGTCATGGCACGCCTGCAACCTAAGAAGATACTACAGTTAGAGGTAATAAAGATCTTAGGATAAGGTACACTTTTTTTCCTGAAAAGGTTTTTTAATGAGGTGCCAAGCCAAGATCTACAAAATTGCTCCCACATGTATATATGTGCATTTTTCTTCTGAATAAATTTTTTTTAGATTTTCTACAAATTCTCAAGACGCATTAGTCTGAAACGCTAAAAAATTCATCGCCCGATTATAAAGCTACAAGATCGGTAGAAAGTGAAGATCAAAATTCATTGTCCGACCACAATAAAGATAAAAAAAGATGAAAACCAAATTCATCAAAAGGTCAACCAAACAAGGATCAAACCTGACTTCGACAAAATCGGCAAAGATGAAAAAGCGACAAAACAGAATCATGCGAGAAGTTATCGAAAGTGATCCATAGAAAGGACCTGACGAGCTCTTAATAAAATAGGTTGCTAAAAATAACTTAAAAGACAGGCCGACATAGAGAAGTTGAACCATTCGATCACAATAACCAAAGTTATAAAAAGTCAATCCCTGAAAAGAGGCCTAGCCAGCCCTAAAAAAGAGGATTACTAAAAATAACTTAGAAGGGACCGACGCAAAAATGTCGGCCCCAAAATCAGAAAGTTATAAAAGTAATCCCTGAAAGAGATCTGACAAAGGTCCAAGAAAGAGGATTACTAGAAACAACTCATAAGGGACCGACATGATGAAGTCGGCCTCCCACAAACAAGTTATAAAAAGTAATCCCTGAAAGAGATCTGACAAAGGTCCAAGAAAGAGGATTACTAGAAATAACTCATAAGGGATCGACATGATGAAGTCGGCCTTCCACAAACAAGTTATAAAAAGTAATCCCTGAAAGAGATCTTACAAAGGTCCAAGAAAGAGGATTACTAGAAATAACTCATAAGGGACCGACATGATGAAGTCGGCCTCCCACAAACAAGTTATAAAAAGTAATTCCTGAAAGAGATCTGACAAAGGTCCAAGAGAGAGGATTACTAGAAATAAATCATAAGGGACCGACATGATGAAGTCGGCCTCCCACAAACAAGTTATAAAAAGTAATCCCTGAAAGAGATATGACAAAGGTCCAAGAGAGAGAATTACTAGAAATAACTCATAAGGGACCGACATGATGAAGTCGGCCTCCCACAAACAAGTTATAAAAAGTAATCTATGAAAGAGACCTGACAAAGGTCCAAGAAAGAGGATTACTAGAAATAACTCATACGGGACCTACATGATGAAGTCGGCCTCCCACGAACAAGTTATAAAAAGTAATCCCTGAAAGAGACCTGACAAAGGTCCAAGAAAGAGGATTACTAGAATTAACTCATAAGGGACCGACATGATGAAGTCGGCCTTCCACAAACAAGTTATAAAAAGCAATCCCTAAAGGAAACCTGACAAAGGTCCAAAAAGAGGATTACTAGAAATAACTTCAAACCGAAGTAAGGAAGTCGACATACAAGTTAGACCCAAACATCTACAACCTCAAAAAGAATCAAGCCACAAGTATGACAATACAAGGGCAATCCAAAGAGGTCAGACAATAAGGTTCCAACGCTCTCAAAAACCTTAAAAGGTACCAGACAGATGCAGACAAATATGTCATAAAAAGCAGCATTTTAAGAGTAATAAAGCCCAAGTGGCCACCAAAATCAGCCCCAAGAGCTTGGAAACTACTTTGTTCTTCAAAATAAAGTTGCTAAACAAGCAACTAAAAAAGTCGCAAAAAGTCAGAACCACCATTTACAAAAATATAAAGAGTTCAAAAGCCCACAAGCCGGGCTATCTACACAAACACCCAGAATGATCATCGAGGATCCAAAGACTTCTCAGCGGCATCAACACGGGGTGAAGGAGGATGAGTCTGAAGGGGCACTGCATCTACTGTTCCATCATCTCGGTTCAGAATTTGAACATCGGGATCAGACTCCGGTTGAGCGACTTCAGCTGAAGTAGAGGAGGGCGACATATTATAGGTTTTTTTAGAAGAAACAACAGGAGGGCCGACATCATCATCATCATCAGGATCATCAGGAACAATCTTACCATCCCTAACAATGTTGTCCAGGCTAAAAAGGGAAAGGTCAAGCTCCGGCGCAAGAACTCGAACTTGCTCCTTCAGATTCTCATAAGCAGTATTAACACTGCCTACGAGGTGACCTTGGAGTTCGGTATAATCAGCCCGGACAGACTCCAAGCTGTTCTTGAGATACATCATCTCTCTATAGGTGGTAACATAGCTATCCTTATGTTTCAACATTGTGTCCTCAGCTAATTTCACAGAGGCCGCCAAACCAATAGCCCGAGTCTTCTCCCCTTCTAACTCCTTCTTCATCTTGGTCACTTTCACCTCAAGCTCCTCTTTTAAACCTTTAATCCGGTCAAACTCTGACTTGGCCTCCTCCATAAAGGCCTTTGTAGCATGGATAGGAAGATCTTGAGCGATCCGGTATAAAGCTGCTCCCATGTGTGCCAGTTTAATGCCACTCCGAGTGATAAAATCTAAATGATGAAGAATGGATACATCATCAGTAGGCATGACACCATAAGGAGCAATCTGTTGATCAACAAACCCGACATCATCAAAATCAGAAGCATCCAGATTAAAAGGCTCGACAGTCCGGGGTCTTTTTGGAGGAGGAACAGCAGTAGGAGAAGAAATAGTAGCAGAGGTTTGGGGAGGATTAACTAAATGGACCTGAGGTATTGGGATTACCCTCCTCGGCCCAATAGAACTCGAGATCGGTCTCTTAGAAGGAACTTGAGAAGATCCCTCCCCTGCAGCCTTGGCCGAGATATTCTGTGCAGTAGTAGCTTTCCTCGCCTTCTTAAAGGCTTTCATGGAATCATTGGTCTTGGCCATCTCTGAAAAAACAAATCAAAACAAGTTACAAAACTGGAGGAAAAGAAGTAAAAACAAAACATAACAAAAGAAGTCGGTCTCTACCCAGTTCGACTCGGACAAGAGAGGGGTCCCCCAAGAATCTCTTTGTGTCAAGATGAGGAGGTTCCCCCCAAATATCCTCCAACACAGTTACAAAGGCCTGCTCGACCTCATCAAGCATCTTCCACGAGTATCGGGACACTACAACATTCTTCTGCCAACACAAAGGGAAGGCATGTTCACCATTTGCTTCTAGGAAAAAAGGTCGAGCTCCCTCAACAGCTCGAACCTTGAAAAAATAGTTCTTAAAATCCCTAAAGGACTCATCATACATGGAAAAGACTTTGTGCCCTTGGGCAGACCTGAAAGAAACCCAAGAAGCTTTCTTTTTGGAAGTCCCAGGCTTTGTCAGAACAAAGAGGTATAGAAAGAGAGTTTGAGAAGGCGTAACATCTAATTCTTGGCAGAGCAACTGAAAGATCTTGATAAAACCCCAAGAGTTCGGATGGAGTTGGGATGAAGCAACGTTACATGACCACAACAAGTCAATCTCAAAGGAAGTAAAAGGGAAAGTGATGTTCAACTGGCTGAAAAAATAGTCATAGGCATAAAAGAAGGGACGCTCCCCCTGAATCGAGGTCGGGAAACAAACCCTTTCATCAGAATCAAGCACTACAAGCTCATAATCTTTCTACTGGGCACAGTTACTACAAATTCTATGACGTTTTCTCAGCTCTGCACAGAACTCAGCATCTACCACGGAGACACACATCAACACGAGGGAGTCCAGCCAGTCGGACATACCCTCAAGAATCTGAGAAGATGTCTCGACAATATTTTTGCGAGAAGACATAGCCAACTAGTCCTACAGTAAGTAAAAAGAAAATGGATTACTAACCAAAACAGCTCGGGTGACATGAAAACATCTGGGACAAACATGACTTCAAGCATACAAACAGTAAAAAGAAGACTCCAAGACACACACTGAGGTCTAGGGGCATCCTTTGGAGGCAGTGACAGAGTAAAGGCTTAGAAAAAATCTACAAGGCTAACATCCCAATAAAACCATCAGCAAAGAAAATAACCCTCTTCCAACAAGTAATGTCACGAGAAGAAAAAGACGAAAATCAAAGGAAAAGTCATCAAAAATTCATCGTCTCTATCAAAAGAAAAACTATCAACAGGACGAAAGTCATCAAAAGGTGCAACCTTTTTCAAAACAGCAGTTCAGAAAGCAGCGGCAACATGCGAAACCCTAAAAGCGCCAAACTACCAGGAAATCCATCCGAAAGCATACACAAGGTCAAAAGAAAACCAGAAAGCATGCATCACAGTGACAACCAAGCATGGTAATATGAAAAGGTTCAAGCTTTCCAACATAAACTCAGGCAATATAAAAACTTCACCAAAGAATCGAATGCAAAGCGGCAAAATAAACAAAGAAGCAGAAAGAAGAACCAACCTGGAAAAAAGAGGAAGCTTCGAAGAAACTGAAGACGGAGAGAAGGAAACCAGAATCGCCTTTCAGAAGCAAAGAAAACGCCAACGATCACCAAACAACTTCGCAAGGAGAAATGCGAAAATGCAAATTTCAGGCGAAAACAGAAAAGTGAGAAAGAAAAGGGGAAGTTACGAAACAAAGAATAGAAACCATTTTTTGTGAAAAGTTCAAAAAGAACAAAGAAACAGAGCATTAAAAGAATTAATGAGGTTATTAAACATTCGCACATTCCCAAAGCAAGGGGACGCGTGTTTTCAAAAGAATAAAATTCAAAAGGAAACGTTCTGCATTCAAAGGAGAACTCTACAAAGAAGAAGTCAAAAAAATGCTCGAGTTTGGCTTCACCAGAGAAAGATCGAAGTCCTAAAACTAAGACTCGACCTCAAAAGAAAGACCGAGCTCGAGCAGGGGCATTGTTCATACCCTGGGTCGAGCTATCCGACCTGGGATGATTAGCAACGAGATGACCAACCTCCTCAAGTCAAACTACCCGACCTCTTATCAAAGAGCCCGGCCAAATTGCCAGAAAAGCCCAATAAAGGGCCCAAATAGAAGAACGCGACCCAAATCTAAAGTCAGCCCAAGCCTATAGAGATAAGGGTGGTTCCCATGAAGATAAGATAAAGATAAGATAAGATAACTAACTTATCTTATCTGAAAAGGTCACTCTACACCATTATAAATACACTGGAGCACCCAGGTATAACTCATACTCTGATTCTACATAAAAACATGCTTAATACCCTTGCTAACTTAAGCATCGGAGTCCCTTGCAGGTACCACCACCCTTCAGTAACAAAGGATCAGCAGCATTGCCAGTCCAACAAATCAAACCTGATAGCTCCGGCCGCCACGCACAAGCCAGACCCATCACCTCCGATCAATACAGAAGATCTCGCCCGAGATCGACCTACAGTTTCAGGTAATCCTTGGAACAGAGATAAACTGTAAAGTAAGGAAGGTTAAGAGATTAGGGAATTTACTGCTAGTCTGATATGGTTCTTCTATCTTCCACGGTCTTCTATTTAGATTGGGCTATTGGGTTGGATTAGGCTGCAATCAAGGCCAAGAAAAGAGCCTCTTCAATCTTGAACGCAACCTCGCGGCAGAAACGGCTATTCTGGTGGCTCTGCATTTTTGCGCGGCGATTCCACACGATGCAGGTTGGTTCTGGACGAGAAGCAAAACCGACACGGAGAAAAGATGCAGAAATGTGAAATCGTGCGTTTCCACGAGGTGAAACGCGATTTTGACTACCTTGATGGTGCCTATAACTTAGTGCCTAACTTTTGCCTAAATTATTTCGTTTTGCAAATTTTGAATATTGAATAATTATTTACTTTTATACTTTAAAAATTAAATATTAATTTTTAATCATTTTTAGTAAGTTAGACAAACACTTTTAGACACTATAGCAATCACATATCCTTAATTGATTCTTACATTACTATCATAGTGGTTAGTTATAATAGAAAATAATTAATTATATTTGTCATCATAAAGTACGAAATCAAATCTTGACTCAACAATTCTCTCATCCGTTTTCATCTTCTATAGAAATTAGTCCGATTGTCAACTACCAAAAATATTGGATTAATTTTAATAGGCATACCCCTGAGTTTAGGAAGTGCCTTGATGAATTATTTTTGGATATTGCCTTTTCTCAACCCGGTGTGAAAAATTAAATACGTTATCCTTGTCCCAAATACAATAATGTTTTGTTTAAACTTAGAAATGAAGTTCATCATCATCTGCGCCAATGGGGGATAGTGAATTCATATAAAATATGGGTGCATCATAGTGAGAGTCTTCAAGATACCTCAACTATAGATGTGCTTGATTTAAATGAGATTGATTGTGAAAGGGAGAATGATTCCGCCACTTATGACATGTTGTATAATATTTTTAGAGGGGAGACACTAGGAGAGATGTCGAGAGATTTCACTATCAATGTAGATGACAATAGTTCAGAAAAACCTTATGAGGAGGCAAAAATGTTTCAAAGGTTAATGAGGGATATTGAGCAAAACTTGTATCTGGATAGTGAGATTTCGAGATTATCTTTCATTGTTAAGTTATTTTAAATGAAATGTCGCTATGGATGGAGCAACAATTCAATTGATGCTTTGTTGCTCTTTCTAAAATTAATACTTCCAAAGAAAAATATATGTCTTACTTCATTTTATGATGCTCAAACAGTGATTTGAGATTTGGGATTAAATTATGAGAAGATATATGTTTGTGTGAATGATTGCATTTTATTTTGGGGCAAGCATATGCTGATCTTGATGAATGTCCAAAGTGTAAGAAATCTAGATAGGTGAAAGGGAAGGAGAATGAAAAGGATAACTCTCGTAAGAAGAAGATGCCTTAGAAGATACTAAGATACTTTCTGTTAAAATATAGACTCTAGAAGATCTTTATGTGTGAATAAACAACACTAGCAATATGGTGGCATAAAGAGAAGCGGCTTGATGATGGAGTCCTAAAACACCCAGAAGATTTTATAGCATGAAAGAACTTTGATGAGGAACACGAACGGTTTGCTTGTGATGCTAGAAATATCAGGCTTGGAGTTGCTAGTGATGGATTCAATCCATATGGCAATATGAACATTTAATATAGTACTTGGCCAGTTGTTCTTATTCCATATAACTATCCTCCATGGATGGTTTTGTAACATTCAAATTGAATATTATCCTTACTTATTCCAGTTGATGTGGTTAAGAAATCGAATTTTCAGTTGTTTACTGCAATTATATGGACAATAAACGATTATCCAACTTAAGCCATGTTATTTGGTTGGAGCACTAAAGGTGCATGTTGCCATAGAGAAACTAGTTTTAAAAGGCTGAAACATGGGCACAAGCATTGCTATATAGGTCATCATCGCTATTTTTCGCATGATCATTGATGGCAAAAAAATAAAAGTTCTTTTGACAATACCAAGGAACTTGGTGAAGCGCTTAAGCCACTTCTGATTATGATGTCTTAGAAGAATACAAGACTTTTTAACAAACAGAGTTTGGGAACCATACTAAGAAGAGAAAGAAGTCTGATCATGACAAGGTAACTGGAAACTAAAAAAAGAAAAGCATTTTCTTTGAGTTGCCTTATTGGAAGACGTTATTGTTGCACCATGATGTCACGTCATCTTAAGCAAATTTTAGGGTTCTTTTTCATTTATTTTTCTTAATTTTTAATCAAATTCCGTATGTTTTCTCATAGAATTTAATAATTAATCAAATATTTAAAGTTGGGATAGTATTTTTATGTTTGCAAGAGTTTTCTAGCTAAAAATACGCAAGAATCAAAGAAAAACTCAAAGAAAACACATAAGCATAGCCTAAGGAAAGTGTGCATGAAGCCACACGCTAGCGGAGCAAGTAGGCACGCAAGGCCCACTCCTGGAAGACCAGGCCCATGCCCAGCGGCTCCTCAGCATGCCTGCTGACCCCCTTTTTGGTTCTCCAGCATGCCCGGTGGCTCCCATTCCACGCCCAGCGTGTGTCATCACTACAAGCGGAATTTTGGGCTTTTTGCTCAAATTCTTCGAATACAAGTCTATCTTAAGTACAATTACAACTCTCAAGATAAACAAATTAAGGCCCAAGCTTAATTATCTACATCATTAGAAGTCTTAATTATAGCCAAAGTATTAAACACTCTAGAAGATTAGTTATTAATTCTCTCTAGAAGCATAAGAGATTTGGTCATTTCAGATTTAATTCAAATTGTTGCTTTGAATTTAAAATTAAAGTTAGTAAGTAGTTACCTTATCATTCTCTCGGAAAGATAAGATTAGGATAGTTTTGAATTTGAATTCTAGAATTTAGGCTATAAATAAGTGAACCTTGTTCACAGAGAGGATCATCCAATTCCTCCGTAATCTCTTTTCGTTATTTTCTTTCCTATTCTATGGGTAACTAATTCTCTGTCAAAGGGTTAGGAGCTCTATTTATATTTTTTACGGGTTATTAATCTAAGTTTACTTTTATTTTGAAGTCTTGCATTGATCTATTTCATGATTGAGTTATTCGTTCTTCATTCAAATTAGTAGATCTAAAGGTATGCTAACCTCTTTTGAATTCATTTATTATAATTGAAAATTTTGATATTTGAATTAAAGTTTGAAAACTCTTTCACATGACTTTTTTAATTTGGCTAGGGATAGTTGTTCAATTAGTGTGTGACACATACATAATTTTCAATCACTCTAATTTTGAATAAGTGACATATAATTTGGATTAGAACAGCTTTTGAAAAGTGTGTTTTTCTTTTAAAGATTTAATCGGATATGACTAGCTTGAATATGTGACATGTAATTCGACCTAAGGACTACTTTTAAATCTTATTAGAAAACTAAATCAGATTTTGTGCTTAATCTCTTGATTAATTAATTGACGACTAATTAATGTTTGAGAAACGGAGGAGCAAGGGGATTGTAAATCAGTTACTAAAGATTTGTCATAAAAGATCTTTACAAACTTCAAGATAAGTAAACAAGGTTTGATTTCTCTAAGAGCATAAACATCTCCGAAGCCCTTGACCATCACCATCATTGTCTTTTCTCAATCAACATCGAAGCTTACTGCATTTCAAGCACTCAAGCACTCAAGATTCCAAACAAGATACAAGTTTTACCCTCATCAATCCAGGTTATTCTAATTTAATTAGGCATTTAATCTGATACTTGCTTGCTCAATCCTTCAATCCTCATGGGAATGATATCCAGTCACCGTTGTATTACTTGAACGTTCCAGTGTACTTGCTGGTACTCGTGAGCTTTAATTTTCGCTTATCATGCCACAATTTCGTTGTAATGCATATAGGAAAAAATGTCTTTGATAATATTCTTTATTTATTATTTCTTTGAATAAAGTTAGTGATTTCCTTGTTATAATTGAGATCTTTGTGCTTTAATCGATGTTTCTTGGAGTTCCTTTTGTGCTTTGGTATATTTAGAAGATTGTTGAAAGATTTTAGGAAAGAACAAAGGAGGAGAAGGACAACCAAAGAAGCCCCTGGGAGAACCAAGGAAGGTGACATGAAAAAGGAAGCAACCTCCCAAGGAACAAAGAATTGGAAACTACTTCAAAGTGAATTTGTAGATGCTATCACCCTGACCTCTTCATACTCCAGCGAGCATAACTTGAGCTACAGAAGCCCAAATGATACAATTCTAGTGGCATTAGAAATATAACATCCAGAGTATTCCAACGATATATAATAGTATAGTGGATCTTCAGTTTGGGCTGTGAACGACCCTCAACTGTGAGCTCAAAAATTCAGCGCAATACACCCATCGTGGTATGTAGGAAAGCCAACGCGGGACGTCCAGCTACTCTTCTCATGCCCAAAATATGTCCAAAACACTCCCAAACACACTCCAGACTCCACTTATGCATAGTGTGACACTTCCCCCACACCCACCAAACCTCCATGCTCCAACATACCACGTTGCCTTCCTCACATCCCACGTCCAGCCATGCTCCCTCCTTCTTCAAGCTTCCCATATCGCACTTGGAGCAGCCAAGTGCCATGTTCAGCTTGCAGAAAGTGGCCTCCATCTCCACTAAGCCTCTCACATTGCATTTGCGCTAGCAACGTTGCATGTCACCTTCTTAAATCCACGACCCCTCCTTCCTTACATCGAAGATGTGCAACGTGGGGAGTCACGTCCCACGTCGGGCCTAGCTCTAGGAGCCCCCTTTCCACCACAATCGAGGATGTCACACGTCCATATCACACGTCCCTCGATGGTTTTATGCATGCGAGGACATAGGACGTCCAGCCATCTCCCCCTTTCGACGACGTCTAACATGGGGAGTTATATCCCATGTTGGGCACATGCCCAGAGACTCTTCTTCCTCTCCAGCTTGCACATGTTTCACGTGTGCTATTCACGTTGCACTTCCACTTGATCCATCCCCTAGGAGTTGAGCACGTCGCACGTGGGGAGGCCACATCCCACGTTGGGCCTCCCTGCTTCATGGACGTTCCATGTGAGGCCTTCATGTCCCACGTCTAGCGTTCTCCTCTCAAGAACGTCGCACAAGGTCACTGCCCACATCCCACGTTGAGCAATCCAAGCCTTTATGAGGTGCACTTCAAAACTTAATTCAAACCCACAAAGCTTAAGGAAACAATCAAGCACCAAAGATTGGGCTTCAATCTCAAGGGATCATTCTTAATTTATGAAAAATAATTAGGAAAAGATATTATGTGACTTTGTTTAATTAATTTTTATTATTAGGTTTTGTTTTGGGAGTATTTAAGATTTGAGAAAAACCCTGAGAAAGATACATATTTACGGCCGCACACTTGAACCTTGGATTTTGTGTTTTTGCATCATGAGCAACTAATCTCCCCTGTTAAGGTTAGGAGTTCAGTTGATTACTGATGAATTGATGTTATTGCTTTTCTATATTTGATTATTGTATTGATGTTTGCTAAGAATTAAGGTTTCCGTTCTTCATTATAAGGAATTGAGTATATCGGAAGATAACTATATTTGGATCGGCTGGCTTTAGTCTTGACATCGGCTTCAAGTTTTAGGAGTTTGTTCTCCAATTTCCGGCGTCGCCTTATTTCTCTTTGTAGGTCCTTCTCAGCCTCTCGTTGACATAGAGCTTCTTCCTCAAGTTGTTTTAACCGATCTTGAAACGCATCCAGGGCTCCCTCATTTGGGGAGTTCTTTTTATTGTTGATTTGGGGAGTATCTTTTAGTGTAGTGTCCGCGTTTCTGTGCGGCATTCTATCCTCTAGATCTGAGTCGTGGTCGTTGTCATGGTGCTGGGATGACTTCCAGGTTCCCCGGCAATGGCGCCAATGTTCCGAGGGTTACCTGAAACTGTAGGTCGATCTCGGACGAGATGTTCTGTGCTGGTCGGGGCTGTTGTGTCCGAATTGGTGATGGTGCTGATCCTTCATCCCCGGAGGGTGGGGGATACCTGCAAGGGACTCCGATGCTTAAGTTAGCAAGGGTGTTAAGTAGGTATTGAGTAGAATCAGAGTATGAGTTATACCTGGGTACTCCAGTGTATTTATAATGGCGTAGAGTGACCTTCTTAGATAAGATAAGTTAGTTATCTTATCTTATCTTTATCTTATCTTCAAGTGAGGTCATCTTATCTTCAAGGGAACCGCCCTTCTCTCTGTAGGCTTGGGCTGCCTTAGAATTTGGGGCGTGTTCCTCTATTTGGGCCCTTCTTTGGGCTTTCATGGTGACTTGGCCGAGCTCTTTGGAAAGAGGTCGGGTTGTCCTGACCTAATGAGGTCGGTCGCTTTGTCTGTAGAACATCCCGAGTCGGCCAGCTCGACCCAGGGTATGAACAGTGCCCCTGCTTGAGCTCGGTCTTTATCTGGAGGTTGAGTTTTGGACTTCGAGCCTGCTCAGAAAAAGCCGAACTCGAGCATTTTGTCGCTTTATCTTTGTAGAGCTCCTTTTTGAATGCGGAACATTTCTGTTTCTTTAAAAGCGCACGCTTTTGCTTTTAGCGCTCCAGCTTTGGAAACGTGCGAGGGTTTAACACCCTCATTAATTGGCTTGTAATGCCCCATTTCTCTTGGTTCTTTTATTCAAATTTTGTATCCAAGAGACGGTTTTCTTTTTCCTGTAACTTCCTTTCTTTTTTGCCGTTTCCTGTCCTGCCTTTCTCATATTCTCTTTGTGACATTTTTGGCATTCACTGGTGCTTTCGCTTCGTGGTCGATCCTTACTGCTCTGCTCTGCTTTTCGCTTTTTCCTTTAAAGCTTTCCTCCATCTTCTAGGTTGGTTTTGCTTTCTCGTCACCATTTATTTCTGCTACTTTGTTTTTGATCCTTTTGATGACGCTTTGATTTTGTACGTTGGAAAGCTTGAACCTTTTCCTTGTTTCTGTTCTTGCTTTGGAATGTGATTCTTCAATAAAGTTTTGATTTTGCCTTTATCTATGTTGGAAAGCTTGAATCTTTTCATATTGCCATGCTTGACTGCCGCTGTGATGTACGTGTTCTGGTCTTCTTTTCGCTCTTCTGTGTAGTGTCTCTAGGGTTTTGCATGTTGTCGCCGCTTGAAAAAGGTTGCTCCTTTAGTGGGTTTAGGTTCTGTTGGTAGTTTTTCTTTTGATGAAGATGATGCTTTGATGATTTCTGATGAAGACAATGTTTTGATGATTTCTGCTTCGGGTATTGTTTCTGGCCTGAAAGGAAGGGGTTGTTGCTGGGGTGTGGACTTTGTAAATCTTCTTGGGTTCTTGTACTGTGGCTACCCCCAAATGGTGCCCCAGGATTTTTAGTGTAAGTCCTAGGGACTCTTTTTGTTGCTTGTAATGTGCTGGGTTATGCAGTCGAGTTGTTTTGCTGCTGCCCGAGATGTGTTTTAGTAATCCAATATTCTTTTCTTTATTATAGGACTAGTTGGTCTTATGGCTTCTCGCAAGAATATTGTTGAAATGTCTTCCTGAGTCCCTGAGGGCATGACCGATTGGGTGGATTCCATGGTTCTTCTATGTCTTTTGGTGGTGGATTTTGACTTCTGTAGAGAGCTGCAAAAACATCATAGGGTTTGTGGTTGTGGTGCCCAGGAAGGGAATTACGAGCTGGTAGCGCCTGATTCCAATGAGAGAGTTTGTTTTCCTACTTCAGTCGAGGGGGAGCGTCCCTATTTTTATGCTTATGAATACTTCTTTAGTCTGTTGGACATTACTTTTCCTTTTTCCGCTTTTGAGACCGACTTGTTGTGGTCTTGTAACATTGCTCCATCCCAGCTTCATCCCAATTCGTGGGGTTTTATAAAAAATTTTCAGCTGCTGTGTCAAGAGTTAGGCATCAAGCCTTCTCTAACTCTTTTCCTCTATTTGTTTGTTTCGGCCAAGCCTGGAGCCTCTTCAAAAAAGAAAGCTTCTTGGTTTTCTTTAGATCTGCTCAAGGGCACAAAGTCTTTGCCATGTATGACGAGTCCTTTAAGGACTTTAAAAACTATTTCTTTAAAGTTCGAGCTGTTGAGGGGGCCCGCCCCTTTTTTCTTGATGAAAATGATGAACCTGCTTTTCCTCTTGAGTGGCAAAAGAATGTCATGGTGTCTCGGTATACTTGGGAGATGTTGGACGAGGTCGAACAGGCCTTTGTGTGTGTATTGGAGGATATTTGGGGGGAGCCTCCACATATGGATACTAAGAAATTTCTGGGGGACCCATCTTTGGTTTGAAATGTGTTGGGTACTGACTGACGTGTTTTCATTTTATTCTATTTTACCTTTGTGATCCATGACTTTTGTTTGTTGATTCTGTCTTTTCTATTTTTTAGTAATGTCGAAAAACAACGACTCCATGAAGGCTTTCAAAAAAGCCAGGAAGGTAGCTGCTGCGCAAAACATCTCAGTCAAGGCGGCTGGGGAGGGGTCTTCTCAAACCATCATGAAACCGCCCGTGCCGAGTTCCCCTGAGGCGAGGAGGGTGATCCCTACACCTCCGGTTCGCCTGGCCGATCCTCCACAAACTTCTACTGCTGCTTCTGGTGCTCCTTCCTCGAAAAAGCAGAAAATATCTGAGCCCTTTAACCTGGATGCCCCGGATTTTGATGTTGTCGAGTTTGTCGACCAGCAAATTGCCCCTTATGGTGCGCTTTCCATGGATGATGTGTCCCTTCTTCAGCACTTAGATTTCATCACTAGAAATAGTGTGAAGATGGCACATATGGGTGCGGCTATTTTCCGAACTGCTCAGGGTATCCCGATTCATGCTACGAAATCCTTCATGGAGGAGGCTAAATCGGAGTTTGATCGGATCAAGGGTCTGAAGGAGGAGTTGGAGGTGAAGTTAGCGAAGGTAGAAAAGGAATTGGAGGGTGAGAAGGTTAGCTCTGTCGTCTTGGCGGCTTCCTTGAAGTTGGCTGAGGACATGGCATTGAAGCACAAGGATAGCTATGTCTCAGCTTATAGGGAGTTGGTGCATCTCCGAGATGACTTGGAAACTACTCGAGTTGATTATGCCGAGCTCTAGGGTCACCTTATAGGCAGCGTGACTGCTGCCTATGAGAACCTGAGGGAGCAGGTCCGGATTCTTGCCCCTGATGCCGACTTGACTCTCTTTAGTCTTGATAATGTAGTAAAGGATGGCAAGATTATCCCGGATGATCCTGATGATGATGACGTTGAGCCTCTTCCTGCGCCTTCTCTTAAAGCTTCTGCTATGCCGATCTCTTCAGCCCCCTCGACCGTAGTTGAGCCAGATCCTGATTGTCAGATATTGAGTTGAGGCGACGGGACGGTGGATGCGGTGCCTCTCTAGACTCGTCCTCCTTCACCTCATGTTGATGCCGCCAGTGAGGGACCTCCGAATTCTCTTTAATTATCCTTGGTATATTTTGGCATAGCCCGGCCTGTGGGCTTTTGAACTTTTTATTTTGTAAAGCATGCTTCTGACTTTGGTACTTCTTTAGTTGCTTTGCTTAGCAACTTTATTTTCGTTAAACAAAATAGTCTCCGAACTCTTGGGGCTGACCCTGATGGCTTCTTGAGTTCGTTTATTACTGTGACTTATGTTTGGATTGTACCTTTTTGATTTATGTTTGTAGCCCGATGATGAGCGGATAATTTATACGCTTTTTGGCATTATTTTTAGGTAGTTTTTAGTAAGTTCAAGCTACTTTTAGGGATGTTTTCATTAGTTTTTATGTTAAAATTCACATTTCTGGACTTTACTATGAGTTTGTATGTTTTTCTATGATTTCAGGTAATTTCTGACTAAAATTGAGAGACTTGAGCAAAATTTTGAAAAAGGCTGACAAAAGGACTGCTGATGCTGTTGGAATCTGACCTCCCTGCACTCAAAATGGATTTTCTGGATCTACAGAACTCCAAATGGGGCGCTCTCAACGGCATTGGAAAGTAGACATCCAGAGATTTCCAGCAATATATAATAGTCTATACTTTATTCGGGAATTGACGACGTAAAGTGGCGCTCAACGCCAAGTACATGCTGCTGTCTGGAGTTAAACGCCAGAAACACGTCACAACCCGGAGTTGAACGCCAGAAACACGCTATAACTCAGCGTTCAACTCCAATAAAAGCCTCAGCTCGTGGATAGATCAAGCTCAGCCCAAACATACACCAAGTGGGCCCCGGAAGTGAATTTATGCATCAACTACTTACTCATGTAAACCCTAGTAGCTAGTCTAGTATGTATAGGACATTTAACTATTGTATTAGAAGTCTTTGACCACATCTCTGGACGCCTAGTCCTTAGACCTTGGGGCTGGCCATTCGGCCATGCCTGAACCTTTCACTTATGTATTTTCAACGGTGGAGTTTCTACACACCATAGATTAAGGGTGTGGAGCTCTGCTGTACCTCAAGTTTCAATACAATTACTATTATTTTCTATTCAATTCTCTTTTATTCTTATTCCAAGATATACGTTGCACTTCAACTTGATGAATGTGATGATCCATGACACTCATCATCATTCTCACCTATGAACGCGCGTGACTGACAACCACTTCCATTCTACCTTAGGCCAGGCGCATATCTCTTAGATTCCCCAACAGAATCTTCGTGGTATAAGCTAGATAGATGGCGGCATTCATGGGAATCCGGAAAGTCTAACCTTGTCCGTGGTATTCCAAGTAGGATTCTGGAATTGAATGACTGTGACGAGCTTCAAACTCCTGAAGGCTGGGCGTTAGTGACAGACGCAAAAGAATCAATGGATTCTATTCCAACCTGATTGAGAACCGACAGATGATTAGCCGTGCTGTGACAGAGCATTTGGACCATTTTCACTGAGAGGATGGGATGTAACCATTGTCAAGGGTGATGCCTCCAGACGATTAGCCATGCAGTGACAGCGCATAGGACCATTTTCCCGAGAGGATGAAAAGTAGCCATTGACGACGGTGATGCCCTACATACAGCTTGCCATGGAAAGGAGTAAGAAGGATTGGATGAAAGCAATAGGAAAACAGAGATTCGAGAGGATTCTAGCATCTCCACACGCCTATCTAAAATCCCCACTATTAATTTACATAAGTATTTCTATCCTATTTTATTTTCTGTTTATTATTAATTTTCGAAATCCATAACCATTTAATCTGCCTAACTGAGATTTACAAGGTGACCATAGCTTGCTTCATACCAACAATCTCTGTGGGATGACCCTTACTCACGTAAGGTATTACTTGGATGACCCAGTACACTTGCTGGTTAAGTTGAATGGAGTTGTGAGCTTCTCTAACAGTGCCTGTAACTCTTTTGGTCCAACAACAACACTAAGCTGTTGGGGCCATTACCAGGGATTATTAAGATCCCAATTCATCATACCATGATCTCTTTGGGGTATTTTTGATTTCATACAAATACAAAGAGATAAATTTTGAGGATCACAATTTCGTCCACCAAGTTTTTGGCGCCGTTGCCGGGGATTGTTCGAGTATGGACAACTGACAGTTCATCTTGTTACTCAGATTAGGTAATTTTCTTTTCAAAATCTTTCAAAAATCTTTTTCAAAATTTTCTTTTCTTTTTCGTTTTTCCAAACTTTATTTTCGAAAAAATTAATAAAAATCCAAAAAAATTAATAAAATCATAAAAATCAAAAATATTTTGTGTTTCTTGTTTGAGTCTTGTGTCATGTTTTAAGTTTGGTGTCAATTGCATGCTTTAAAAATTTTTCTTGCATTTTTTGAAAATTCCATGCATTCATAGTGTTCTTCATGATCTTCAAGTTGTTCTTGACAAAGTCTTCTTGTTTGATCTTGATGTTTTCTTGCTTTGTGTTATTTGTTGTTTTTCATATGCATTTTTCGTTTGTTAGAGTCTATGCATCAAAGATTTCTAAGTTTGGTGTCTTGCATGTTTTCTTTGCATCAAAAATATGTTCTTGATGTTTATCATGATCTTCAAAGTGTTCTTGGTGTTCATCTTGACATTCATAGTGTTCTTGCATGCATTAAGTGTTTTGATCCAAAATTTTCATGTTTTGGGTCATGTTTGTGTTTTTCTCTCTCATAGTTAAAAATTCAAAAATAAAAAATATATCTTTTTCTTTTTTCTCTCCAAATTTTCGAAATTTTGGGTTGACTTGGTCAAAAATTTTTTAAAATTAGTTGTTTCTTACAAGTCAAGTCAAATTTTCAATTTTAAAAATCTTATCTTTTCAAAATCTTTTTCAAAAATTATATCTTTTTCATTTTTTTCTATTTTTCAAAAATTTCAAAAATATTTTTCAAAATATTTTCAAAATCTTTTTCTTATCTTTATATCATATTTTCGAAAATTCACTAATAATTAATGTGATTGATTCAAAAATTTGAAGTTTGTTACTTTCTTGTTAAGAAAGGTTCAATCTTTAAGTTCTATAATCTTATCTTGTAGTTTCTTGTTAGTGAAGTAATTTTAAATTTTTAAATTAAATCTTTTTATCTTTTATCTTATCTTTTTCAAAAATCATATCTTTTTCAAAAATTTGATTTTAAAATATCTTATCTAACTTCTTATCTTCTTATCTTTTCAAATTTGATTTTAATATCTTTTTCAACTAACACTTTGACTTTTTGTTTGTTTCTTATCTTTTTCAAAACCACCTAACTACTTTTCCCTCTCTAATTTTCGAAAATATCTCATCTCTTTTTCAAAAATTCTTTTGTTTTAGATTTTAATTTTAATCTTATCTTATATTTAATTTTCGAAAATACTAATCCCTTTTTCAAAATTATTTTTGAATTCTCCTTCTCTTTTCTTATTCTATTTAATTATTTATTTACTAACACTTCTCTTCACCTCTCTTCATCTAAAAATCCGAACCTATTCTTCTTCACTCTTCTCCCCTTTCTTCTTCTACTAACATAAAGAAATCTCTATACTGTGACATAGAGGATTCCTCTTTCTTTTCTTGTTTTCTTCTCTTTCATATGAGCAGGAACAAGGACAAAAGCACTCTTGTTGAAATTGATCCCGAGCCTGAAAGGACTCTGAAGAGAAAACTAAGAGAAGCTAAATTACAACAATCTAAAGGTAACCTTTCAGAAATATTAGAACAAGAGAAGGAGATGGCAGCCGCACCCAACAACAATAATGCAAGGAGAATGCTTAGTGACTTCACAAAACCAACGTCCAAATTTGATGGAAGAAGCATCTCCATTCCTGCCATTGGAGCCAATAATTTTGAGCTTAAGCCTCAACTAATTGCTTTAATGCAACAGAACTGCAAGTTTTATGGACTTCCATCTGAAGATCCTTACCAGTTTTTAACTGAGTTCTTGCAGATTTGTGACTGTTAAGACGAATGGAGTTGATCCTGAAGTCTACAGACTCATGCTTTTCCCTTTTGGTGTAAGAGACATAGCTAGAATATGGTTGGATTCACAACCTAAGGATAGCCTGGACTCCTGGGATAAGTTGGTCACGGCTTTCTTGGATAAATTCTTTCCTCCTTAAAAGCTAAGCAAGCTTAGAGTGGATGTTCAGACCTTCAAATAAAAAGATGGTGAATCCCTCTATGAAGCTTGGGAAAGATACAAGCAGTTGACCAAAAGGTGTCCATCTGACATGTTTTCAGAATGGACCATATTAGATATATTCTATTATGGTCTATCTGAGTTTTTGAAAATGTCATTGGACCATTCTGCAGGTGGATCCATCCACCTAAAGAAAACACCTGCAGAAGCTCAAGAACTCATTGACATGGTTGCAAATAACCAATTCATATACACTTCTGAGAGGAATTCCGTGAATAATGGGACGCCTCAGAGGAAGGGAGTTCTTGAAATTGATGCTCTGAATGCCATATTGGCTCAGAACAAAGTGTTGACTCAGCAAGTCAACATGATCTCTCAAAGTCTAAATGGATGGCAAAATACATCCAACAGTACTAAAGAGGCAGCTTCTAAAGAAGCTTATGATCCTGAGAACCCTGCAATAGCAGAGGTAAATTACATGGGTGAACCTTATGGAAACACCTATAATTCATCATGGAGAAATTATCCAAATTTCTCATGGAAGGATCAACAAAAGCCTCAACAAGGCTTTAACAATGGTGGACGCAATAGGCTGAGTAATAGCAAGCCTTTTTTATCATCTTCTCAGCAACAGACAGATAATTCTGAACAAAACACTTCTAATTTAGCCAATCTAGTCTCTGATCTGTCAAAGGCCACTTTCAGTTTCATGAGTGAAACAAGATCCTCCATTAGAAATCTAGAGGCACAAGTGGGCCAGCTGAGTAAGAAAGTCATTGAAACTCCTCCCAGTATTTTTCCAAGCAATATAGAAGAGAATCCAAAAGGAGAGTGCAAGGCCATTGATGTGATCAATATGGCCGAATGCACAAGGGAGGAGGAGGACGAAAATCCTACTGAGGAAGACCTCCTGGGACGTCTCTTAAGCAAGAGGGAGTTTCCTATTAAGGATCCAAAGGAATCTGAGGCTCATATAGAGACCATAGAGATTCCATTAAATCTCCTTTTGCTATTCATGAGCTCTGAAGACTATTCTTCCTCTGAGGAGGATGAAGATGTGACTGGAGAGCAAGTTGCTCAATATTTAGGAGCTATCATGAAGCTGAATGCCAAGTTGTTTGGTAATGAGACTTGGGAAAGTGAACCTCCCTTGCTCATTAATGAACTAGATACCTGGATTCAGCAAATTTTACCTCAAAAGAAACAAGATCCTGGCAAGTTCTTAATACCTTGTACCATAGGCACCATGACCTTTGAAAAAGCTCTATGTGATCTGGGGTCAGGGATAAATCTTAAGCCACTCTCTGTAATGGAGAAGCTGGGGATCATTGAGGTACAACCTGCCTTGTTCTCATTACAATTGGCAGACAAGTCATTGAGATAAGCTTATGGAATAGTAGAGGACGTGTTAGTAAAGGTTGAAGGCCTTTACATCCCTGCTGATTTCATAATCTTAGACACTAGGAAGGAAGAGGATGAATACATCATCCTTGGAAGACTTTTCCTAGCCACAACAGGAGCTGTGATAGATGTCAACAGAGGTGAATTAGTCCTTCAATTGAATGGGGACTACCTTGTGTTTAAGGCACATGGCCATCCCTCTGTGAAAAAAGAGAGTAAGCATGAAGAGCTTCTCTCAGTTCAGAGTCAAGAAGAGCCCCCACAGTCAAACTCTAAGTTTGGTGTTGGGAGGCCACAACCAAACTCTAAGTTTGGTGTTAAGACCCCATATCCAAACTCTAAGTTTGGTGTTGGGACTATACAACATTGACCTGATCACCTTGTGGCTCCATGAGAGCCCACTGTCAAGCTATTGACATTAAAGAAGTGCTTGTTGGGAGGCAACCCAATTTTATTTATCTAATTTTTATTTTATTTTATTGTTATTTTGTGTTTTATTAGGTACATGATCATGTGGAGTCACGAAAAAATTATAAAAATTAAAAACAGAATCAAAAACAGCAGAAGAAAAATCACACCCTAGAGGAAGGATAGACTGGCGTTCAACGCCAGTAAGAAGCATCTGTCTGGCGTTCAACGCCAGAACAGAGCATGAATCTGGTGCTGAACGCCAGAAACAAGCAACATTTTGGCATTTGAACGCCAGGAATGTGCCTTGAGAAAAGCTGGCGCTGAACGCCAGTAACAAGCATGGAACTGGCGTTCAACGCCAGAAACATGCTACACATGGGCGTTGAACGCCCAGAACATGCATCACCTCGGCGTTTAAACGCCAGAATGGTGTGCAAAGGCATTTTTTCATGCCTATTTGGTGCAGGGATGAAATTTCTTGACACCTCAGGATCTGTGGATCCCACAGGATCACCTCAGGATCTGTGGACCCCACAGGATCATCTCAGGATCTGTGGACCCCACAGGATCCCCACCTAACATATTCCCACCTTACCTCCTAATCCTATAACACTCTTCCCCATGTCACACTTCCCAACAACTTCAATCTCTGAATCTCTCCTCCCAATAAACACTCTTTCCCAAAACCCTTTGCCAATCACCTCAATCTCTCTTCCCCATAAACCCCACCTACCTCCAAAATTCAAAAATCTTTCCCACCCAAATCCACCCTAAATGGCCGAACCTACCCTCTCCCATTTTCCTATATAAACCCCTCCATTCCACTTCATTTTTACACAACACAACCCCCTCTTCTATACCTTGGCCGAAACCTACACTCCCCCTTCTCCTCCATATTTTCTTCTTCTTCTTCTTCTCTTCTTTCTTCTATTGCTTGAGGACGAGCAATATTTTAAGTTTGGTGTGGTAAAAGCATAAGCTTTTTGTTTTTCCATTACCATCAATGGCACCTAAGGCCGGAGAATCCTCTAGAAAAGGAAAAGGGAAGACAAAAGCTTCCACCTCCGAGTCATGGGAGATGGAAAGATTCATCTCCAAAAGCCATCAAGACCACTTCTATGATGTTGTGGCAAAGAAGAAGGTGATCCCTGAGGTCCCTTTCAAGCTCAAGAAAAATGAGTATCCGGAGATCCGACATGAGATCCGAAGAAGAGGTTGGGAAGTCCTAACCAACCCCATGCAACAAGTCGGAATTTTAATGGTTCAAGAGTTCTATGCCAATGCATGGATCACTAGGAACCATGATCAAAGTATGAACCCGAGTCCAAAGAATTATCTCACAATGGTTCGGGGGGAAATACTTAGATTTTAATCCGGAAAATGTGAGGTTGGCGTTCCACTTGCCCATGATGCAAGGAGATGTACGCCCCTACACTAGAAGGGTCAACTTTAATCAAAGGTTGGACCAAGTCCTAATGGACATATGTGTGGAAGGAGCTCAATGGAAAAGAGACTCCAAAGGCAAGCCAGTTCAACTAAGAAGACTGGACCTCAAGCCTGTGGCTAGAGGATGGTTGGAGTTCATTCAACGCTCCATCATTCCCACTAGCAACCGATCTGAAGTTACTGTAGATCGGGCCATCATGATTCATAGCATCATGATTGGAGAGGAAGTAGAAGTTCATGAAGTCATCTCCAATGAAATCTACAAAATAGCCGAAAAGCCCTTCACCATGGCAAGGCTAGCTTTTCCTCACCTTATTTGCCATCTATGTTACTCAGCTGGAGTTATCATAGAAGGAGACATCTCCATTGAAGAGGATAAGCCCATCACCAAGAAGAGGATGGAGCAAGCAAGAGAGACCCTCCACGGATCTCAAGAGATGCATGAGGAAGCTCATCATCAAGAAATCCCTGAGATGCCTCAAAGGATGCACTTTCCTCCCAACAACTATTGGGAACAACTCAACAATTCCTTAGAAGATTTGAGCTACAATGTGGAATAATTAAGGGTGGAACATCATGAGCACTCCATCATTCTCCATGAAATAAGAGAAGATCAAAGAGCAATGAGGGAGGAGCAACAAAGGCAAGGAAGGGACATAGAAGAGCTTAAGGACATTGTTGGTCCTTCAAGAAGAAGACGCCACTAAGGTGGATTCATTCCTTGTTCTTATTTCTTTCTGTTTTTCGATTTCTATGCTTCATGTTTATCTATGTTTTGTGTTTCTACCTCATGATCATTAGTATTTAGTAAACTATGTCTTAAAGTTATGAATAATTCCATTAATCCTTCACCTCTCTTAAATGAAAAATGTTTTAATTCAAAAGAACAAGAAGTACATGAATTTCGAATTTATCCTTGAATTTAGTTCAATTATATTGATGTGGTGACAATACTTTTTGTTTTCTGAATGAATGCTTGAACAGTGCATAAAATTTTGATCTTGTTGTTTATGAATGTTAAAATTGTTGGCTCTTGAAAGAATGATGAACAAAGAGAAATGTTATTGATGATCTGAAAAATCATGAAATTGATTCTTGAAGCAAGAAAAAGCAGTGAAAACAAAAAGCTTGCGAAAAAAAGAAAAAAATGGCGAAAAAAAATAATAGAAAAAGAAAAAGCAAGCAGAAAAATCCAATAGCCCTTAAAACCAAAAGGCAAGGGTAAAAAGGATCCAAGGCTTTGAGCATCAATGGATAGGAGGGCCCAAGGAAATAAAATCCAGGCCTAAGCGGCTAAATCAAAGCTGTCCCTAACCATGTGCTTGTGTCATGCAGGTCCAAGTGAAAAGCTTGAGACTGAGTGGTTAAAGTCGTGATCCAAAGCAAAAGAGTGTGCTTAAGAGCTCTGGACACCTCTAACTGGGGACTCTAGCAAAGCTGAGTCACAATCTGAAAAGGTTCACCCAGTCATGTGTCTGTGGCATTTATGTATCCGGTGGTAATACTGGAAAACAAAATGCTTAGGGCCACGGCCAAGACTCATAAAAGTAGTTGTGTTTAAGAATCAACATAATTAACTAGGAGAATCAATAACACTATCCAAAATTCTAAGTTCCTAGAGAAGCCAATCATTCTAAACTTCAAAGGAAAAAGTGAGATGCCAAAACTGTTCAGAAACAAAAAGCTACAAGTCCCGCTCATCTAATTAGAATTAATATTCATTGATATTTTAGAATTTACAGTATATTCTCTTCTTTTTATCCTAATTGATTTTCAGTTGCTTGGGGACAAGCAATAATTTAAGTTTGGTGTTGTGATGAGCGGATAATTTATACGCTTTTTGGCATTGTTTTTAGGTAGTTTTTAGTAAGTTCAAGCTACTTTTAGGGATGTTTTCATTAGTTTTTATGTTAAAATTCACATTTCTGGACTTTACTATGAGTTTGTATATTTTTCTGTGATTTCAGGTAATTTCTGGCTGAAATTGAGAGACTTGAGCAAAATTCTGAAAAAGGCTGACAAAAGGACTGCTGATGCTGTTGGAATCTGACCTCCCTGCACTCAAAATGGATTTTCTGGAGCTACAAAACTCCAAATGGCGCGCTCTCAACGGCGTTGGAAAGTAGACATCTAGAGCTTTCCAGAAATATATAATAGTATATACTTTATTCGGGAATTGATGACGTAAAGTGGCGCTCAACGCCAAGTACATGCTGCTGTCTGGAGTTAAACGCCAGAAACACGTCACAACCCGGAGTTGAACGCCAGAAACACGCTATAACTCGGCGTTCAACTCCAATAAAAGCCTCAGCTCGTGGATAGATCAAGCTCAGCCCAAACATACACCAAGTGGGCCCCGGAAGTGAATTTATGCATCAACTACTTACTCATGTAAACCCTAGTAGCTAGTCTAGTATATATAGGACATTTAACTATTGTATTAGAAGTCTTTGACCACATCTCTGGACGCCTAGTCCTTAGACCTTGGAAGCTGGCCATTCGGCCATGCCTGAACCTTTCACTTATGTATTTTCAACGGTAGAGTTTCTACACACCATAGATTAAGGTTGTGGAGCTCTGCTGTACCTCAAGTTTCAATACAATTACTATTATTTTCTATTCAATTCTCTTTTATTCTTATTCCAAGATATACGTTGCACTTCAACTTGATGAATGTGATGATCCGTGACACTCATCATCATTCTCACCTATGAACGTGCGTGACTGACAACCACTTCCATTCTACCTTAGGCCAGGCGCATATCTCTTAGATTCCCCAACAGAATCTTCGTGGTATAAGCTAGATAGATGGCGGCATTCATGAGAATTCGGAAAGTCTAACCTTGTCCGTGGTATTCCAAGTAGGATTCTGGAATTGAATGACTGTGACGAGCTTCAAACTCCTGAAGGCTGGGCGTTAGTGACAGACGCAAAAGAATCAATGGATTCTATTCCAACCTGATTGAGAACCGACAGATGATTAGCCGTGCTGTGACAGAGCATTTGGACCATTTTCACTGAGAGGATGGGATGTAACCATTGTCAAGGGTGATGCCTCCAGACGATTAGCCATGCAGTGACAGCGCATAGGACCATTTTCCCGAGAGGATGAAAAGTAGCCATTGACGACGGTGATGCCCTACATACAGCTTGCCATGGAAAGGAGTAAGAAAGATTGGATGAAAGCAATAGGAAAACAGAGATTCGAGAGGATTCTAGCATCTCCACACGCCTATCTGAAATCCCCACCATTAATTTACATAAGTATTTCTATCCTATTTTATTTTCTGTTTATTATTAATTTTCGAAATCCATAACCATTTAATCTGCCTAACTGAG
This sequence comes from Arachis stenosperma, assembly GCF_014773155.1. Taxonomy (NCBI): domain Eukaryota; kingdom Viridiplantae; phylum Streptophyta; class Magnoliopsida; order Fabales; family Fabaceae; genus Arachis; species Arachis stenosperma. The sequence goes on from NC_080378.1 coordinate 12,830,759, forward strand.
ATTTACAAGGTGACCATAGCTTGCTTCATACCAACAATCTCTGTGGGATCGACCCTTACTCACGTAAGGTATTACTTGGATGACCCAGTACACTTGCTGGTTAAGTTGAACGGAGTTGTGAGCTTCTCTAACAGTGCCTGTAACTCTTTTGGTCCAACAATAGCACTAAGCTGTTGGTGCCATTACCAGGGATTATTAAGATCCCAATTCATCATACCATGATCTCTTTGGAGTATTTTTGATTTCATACAAATACAAAGAGACCAATTTTGAGGATCACAATTTCGTCCACCAAGTTTTTGGCGTCGTTGCCGGGGATTGTTCGAGTATGGACAACTGACGGTTCATCTTGTTGCTCAGATTAGGTAATTTTCTTTTCAAAATCTTTCAAAAATCTTTTTCAAAATTTTCTTTTCTTTTTCGTTTTTCCAAACTTTATTTTCGAAAAAATTAATAAAAATCCAAAAAAATTAATAAAATCATAAAAATCAAAAATATTTTGTGTTTCTTGTTTGAGTCTTGTGTCATGTTTTAAGTTTGGTGTCAATTGCATGCTTTAAAAATTTTTCTTGCATTTTTCGAAAATTCCATGCATTCATAGTGTTCTTCATGATCTTCAAGTTGTTCTTGACAAAGTCTTCTTGTTTGATCTTGATGTTTTCTTGCTTTGTGTTATTTGTTGTTTTTCATATGCATTTTTCGTTTGTTAGAGTCTATGCATCATAGGGATTACTTTATAGCTCTTTGTCGCTTGGGCCGACTTTGTCATGTCGGGCTCTTCTGAGTTATTTCTGTAGATTTATCTTTCCGAGCCGACTTTGTCACGTCGGGCCCTATCGAGTTACTTTGATAATCCTATCTCTTGGACCTTGTTTTAGGTCTCTTTCAGGGATTACCTTTTTGTAACTTTTTCTTTCCGGGCCGACTTTGTCACGTCGGGCCCTGTCGAGTTACTTGATAATCCTCTTTCTTGGACCTTGTTTTAGGTCTCTTTCAGGGATTATCTCTTGTAATTTTTTCTTTCCGGGCCGACTTTGTCACATCGGGCCCTGTCGAGTTACTTGATAATCCTCTTTCTTGGACCTTGTTTTAGGTCTCTTTCAGGGATTATCTTTTGTAACTTTTTGTAGGAGTCCGACTTTGTCATGTCGGGCTTTTCGAAGTTATAGTAATCCTCTTTTGTAGGGTTGGCCAGACCTCTTTCCAGGGCTTTACTTATAACTTGGGTTGTTGTGGCTGGTCTGACTTTTTGTGCCGGCCAGTCTTTAAGTTATTTTATAGCAATTCATTTTATTAGGACCTCGTCAGGTCCTTTCTATGGATCACTTTCTATAACTTCTTGCATTATTCTGTTTTCATCTTTGCCGATTTTGTAGAATTTGGGTTTTTAGCCCTCGTTTTTATCGTGATCGCGCTGTGAATTCGGTTTTCACTTTCTGTCGATCTGTTGCTTTACAATCGGGCGATGAATGTTTTTAGAATAATATGACTTGAGCGTTTGTAGAGAATCTGAACAAATTTTATTAAAAGAAAATGCAAATATACATGAGGAGTTAATTTCCAAAGTCGGGTGATTTGTAGGTCTTGGCGGGGCGCCTCGTTAAAAAACCTTTTTCAGGAAAAAGAGTGTGCCTTTGTCCAAGATCTTTTATCATCCCTAGCTATAGTACCTTCTTAAGTTGTAGGCGTGCCATGATCTAGAAAGCTCTCGCCCATCGAGTTCGGAAAGCCTGTAGTAGCCCTTTCCCAATACTTCTATGACTCGGAAGGGTCCTTTTCAGTTTGCTGCCAGCTTTCCTTTTCCAGGTCGAGTTGTACCTATATCATTTCGGATTAGGATGAGGTCGTCTTCAGCAAAGACCCGCTGTATTACTTTTCGGTTGTATCTGGAGGCCATTCGTCGTTTCAGCGCCTCTTCCCTTATCCGAGCTTTTTCTCGGATTTCTGGAAGTAAGTCGAGCTCTTTCCTTTGAAGTTGGGAATTGGCTTTTTCGCTAAAATGGATTACTCTAGGTGATCCTTCTTCGACCTCCACTGGGATCATTGCCTCCATTCCGTAGGCTAATCGGAAAGGTGACTCCTTTGTCGTGGAATGTGGAGTCGTTCGATATGTGGTGCGCGAAATTGTGATCACTACAACTTCACACAACTAACCAGCAAGTGCACTGGGTCGTCCAAGTAATACCTTACGTGAGTAAGGGTCGATCCCACGGGGATTGTTGGTATGAAGCAAGCTATGGTCACCTTGTAAATCTCAGTCAGGCAAACTCAAATGTATAATGGTGATGAACGAAAATAACATAAAGATAAAGATAGTGATACTTATGTATATCATTGGTGTAAGAGCTTCAGACAAGCGTATGAAGATGCCTTCCCTTCCGTCTCTCTGCTTTCCTACTGTCTTCATCCAATCCTTCTTACTCCTTTCCATGGCAAGCTCGTGTAGGGTTTCACTGTTGTCAGCAGCTACCTCCCATCCGCGCAGTGAAAGCTAATGCACGCACTCTGTCACAGTACTGCCAATCACCGGTTTGGTTCCCTCCCCTACCGGAATAGAATCACTCTTTTGCGTCTGTCACTAACGCCCAGTAGGTTACAGGTTTGAAGCACGTCACAGTTATTCAATCATTGAATCCTACTCAGAATACCACAGACAAGGTTAGACCTTCCGGATTCTCTTGAATGCTGCCATCAGGTCCTGCCTATACCACGAAGACTCTGATCTCACGGAATGGTTGGCTCGTTTGTCAGGCGAGCACTCGGTTGTCAGGCGATCAACCATGCATCGTGCAATCAGGAACCCAAGAGATATTCACTAAGCCTCAGATGCTTGTAGAACAAGAATGGTTGTCAGTCACCTTGTTCATGGGTGAGAATGGTGATGGGCGTCAATCATCACCTTCATCATATTGAAGAACAAGTGATATCTTGGACAAAGAACAAGTGGAATTGAATAGAAGAACAATAGTAATTGCATTAATACTCGAGGTACAGCAGAGCTCCACACCTTAATCTATGGTGTGTAGAAACTCCACCGTTGAAAATACATAAGAACAAGAGTGATCATTGGTTTCGGCCCCAGAGAGGGAACCAGAAGAACCAAGATCTGATCTAAGAACTAGATGTCCAAAGATGAAAAATACAATAGTAAAAGGTCCTATATATAGAGAACTAGTAGCCTAAGGTGTACAAAGGTGAGTAAATGACATAAAAATCCACTTCCGGGCCCACTTGGTGTGTGCTTGGGCTGAGCAATGAAGCATTTTTCGTGTAGAGACTCTTCTTGGCGTTTAACTCCCGTTTTGGTGCCAGTTTGGGCGTTTAACTCCCATTCTTGTGCCAGTTTGGGCGTTTAACGCTGGGAATTCTGAGGGTGACTTTGAACGCCGGTTTGGGCCATCAAATCTTGGGCAAAGTATGGACTATCATATATTGCTGGAAAGCCCAGGATGTCTACTTTCCAACGCCGTTGAGAGCGCGCCAATTGGGCTTCTGTAGCTCCAGAAAATCCACTTCGAGTGCAGGGAGGTCAGAATCCAACAGCATCTGCAGTCCTTTTTAGTCTCTGAATCAGATTTTTGCTCAGATCCCTCAATTTCAGCCAGAAAATACCTGAAATCACAGAAAAACACACAAACTCATAGTAAAGTCCAGAAAAGTGAATTTTAACTAAAAACTAATAAAAATATAATAAAAACTCAACTAAAACTACCAAAAACATACTAAAAACAATGCCAAAAAGCGTACAAATTATCCGCTCATCAATATGCCCATAGGACTTGTGGGAGCTCTTCAGCCCAGACTCCCTTTGCATCCTGTAATCTCCATTTTAACCCTGCTAGTATAACTTTATTAGCAGCTTTAGCTTGCCCATTGGCTTGGGGGTGCTCGACAGAGGTGAATTGTTGTTTTATATTCAAGTCGGCCGCTAGTTTTCTGAAGCCTGCGTATGTGAATTGGGTACCATTGTCTGTAGTGATGGAGTATGGAACTCCGAACCTTGTGACGATATTTCTGTATAGAAACTTCCGACTTCTTTGAGCTGTGGCATTGGCTAGGGGTTCTTCTTTGATCCATTTTGTGAAGTAGTCTATTCCTACTATGAGAAATTTGACTTGTCCTGATCCTTGAGGAAAAGGTCTGAGGAGATCGAGTCCCCATTTTGCGAATGGCCAAGGTGAGGTTACACTGATGAGTTCCTCTAGCGGGGTGTTGTGAAAGTTGGCATGTTTCTGACATGACGAACATGTCCTCACAAATTCTGTGGCTTCTTTTTGTAGAGTTGGCCAATAAAAACCTCCCCAAAGTACTTTTTTGGCGAGTGCCTGCACTTTGATATTAGTAGTGGTATTGAAATCCCTCTTTTGTATAGAGTATTATTTATGATGGTATAGTATTGTGCTTCCCGTTTTAACCTCTTTGCCTCTTTCTCATCTATGGGGAGAGCTTCTGTTCTGAGGTTGTTAATTATGGGAGTCATCCATCCCTGATCGCGACCTGTTATGGCTTGGACTTTTTCTTCTTCTGAGATTGATGGATTCTATAAAATTTCTTGTATGAGGCTTCTATTGTTGCCTCCTGGTTTGGTGCTGGCTAGTTTTGAGAGTGCATCGGCTCGGGCATTATGTTCTCGGGGTATGTGACGAATCTTATACTCTCCGAGTTATCCAAGCTGTTCTCCGGTTTTGTCCAAGTACTTTTTCATAGTGGGATCTTTGGCTTGGTAGCTTCCTGCTATTTGTGAGGTAACTACCTGTGAGTCGCTGAAGATGATAAGTTTTCGGGCTCCAACCTCCCTAGCCAGCTTTAAACCAGCTAGTAGTGCATCATATTCCGCTTGATTGTTTGAGGCAGGGAACCCGAATTTGAGGGAGAGTTCGATTTGGGTTCCCTGGTCACTTTCAATTATTACGCCCGCGCCACTTCCCGTTTTATTTGAGGAACCGTCCACATATAAATTCCATTCTATGGGGATTTCTGGTGTGTCCGTGAATTCCGCAATGAAGTCGGCTAGATATTGGGATTTGATTGCCGTCCGAGCTTCATATTGAAGGTCAAATTCAAACAACTAGACTTCCCATTGCAAGATTCTGCCTGCCAAGTCTGTTTTCTGTAAGATTCCTTTTATGGGCTGGTTGGTCCGAACTTTAATGGTGTGAGACTGGAAATATGGGCGAAGTTGTCGAGATGTTATTATGAGAGTGTAAGCGAACTTTGCTGATAAAGTATATGGGTTGTTGCCCGCTGTTGTCTTCTCGAACCAATGCTGAGGCTATTGCCCAATTTCCCACCGCGAGGTACAATATGAGTGGTTCTCCTTGCTGTGGCCAACTTAGTATAGGTGGCCGTCTCAGGAATTTTTTGAAGTCTTGGAAGGCTTGCTCGCATTCTGCTGTCCATTCAAACTCATTTCCCTTCCTTAGAGTGGTGTAGATGGGGAGAGATCTTATTGCTGACCCGGCCAAGAATCTGGACAAGGCTGCCAACCTCCCATTGAGTTTTTGTACCTCTTTGACACAAGTCGGACTTTTCATGTCGAGTACGGCCCTGCACTTGTCCGGGTTTGCCTCGATTCCTTTCTGTGTGATCATAAAACCCAAGAATTTACCAGCTTCTACTATGAAGGTACATTTTGCGGGATTGAGTCGCATGCCGTGTCGTCTTATAGTGTTGAATACTTGTGTCAGGTCGGATAATAACATCTCTTCGTTTTGCGTCTTTACTAACATGTCGTCTACGTAGACCTCTATGATCTTTTCGATGTGATCCGAAAAAACTTTGTTCATTAATCTTTGGTAAGTGGCTCCCGCATTCTTAAGACCAAAGGGCATAACAATGTAGCAGTAATTTGCCTTTGGGGTTATGAATGAGGTTTTTTCTTGGTCGGGTGGGTACATTGGGATTTGGTTATATCCCGAGTATGCATCCATGAAGGAAAGGTATTTATATCCGGAGGAGGCATCTACCAGAGCATCGATGTTTGGGAGCGGATAAGGATCTTTCGGGCAGGCTTTGTTGAGATCGGTATAGTTAGTGCACATTCTCCACTTCCCGTTTGACTTTTTTACCAATACGACATTAGCAAGCCATAGCGGGTATTTGACTTCTCTTATGAAACCTGCCTCCAGTAGAGCTCGTACATGTTCTTCCATAGCTTGAGAGCATTCTGGTCCTAGCTTTCTACGCCTTTGTTGTACCGGTCGTGATCCTGGATAGACTGCTAGCTTGTGGCACATTAGTTCAGGATCTATGCTTGGCATGTCTGCGGCCATCCATGCAAAGAGGTTGGCGTTGTCTTGTAGAAATTGTATGAGTGATTCTTTTATGTCTCCTTTTAGAAGTGTGCCGATATTGGTTGTTTGGTCCGGGGTATCTCCGATCTGGATTTTCTCTATTTCTCCTTCAGGTTGTGGGCGGAGCTCTTCCCGCCTCTGAACTCCACCGAGCTCAATTGTGTGGAATTCTTCTCATCTGCCTCTGAGGTTTAGACTTTCGTTGTAACAGCGGCGCGCCATCTTCTGATCTGCCTTTATCGTGGCTATTCCTCCTGTAGTTGGGAACTTCGTGCATAGATGCGGAGTCGAGACTATTGCGCCGAGCTGATTTAACGTTGTCCGACCTATTAGGGCATTGTAAGCGAAACTTACGTCGACTACGATGTAATCTATTCTAAGTGTTCTTGACTGACTTCCTTTTCCGAAAGTTGTGTGAAGCGAGATGTACCCCATTAGTTGAACTGGAGTGTCTCCTAGCCCGAACAGGCTGTCCGGATATGCTCTGAGTTCTTTTTCTTCCAAGCCGAGTTTGCCGAAAGCAGTTTTGAATAAGATATCAACAAAGCTCCCCTGGTCTATTAACATGCGGTGAAGATTTGTGTTTGCCAGTATAATAGTAATGACCATGGGATCGTCATGCCCTGATGCAACACCGGATGCGTCTTCCTTGGTAAAAGTGATCGCCGGGATGTCGAGTGCTTCCTCCTTTTCTGCGACGTGATATACGTCTTTGAGATGTCTTTTACGAGATGATTTGGAGATTCCTCCCCCGGAAAATCCGCCGTGTATCATGTGGACATGTCTTTCTGGCGTTCAAGATGATCGCGCGGTTGGTCCGACATCTTCTGCTCTTCTTCTTTTTCTTTGTTCATCATCATGGGTGGCCAGATATCGATCTAGCTTTCCTTCTCGTACGAGTTTTTCTATGACATTTTTTAAGTCGAAACACTCATTGGTGGAGTGTCCGCGGATCCAATGGTATTCATAATATTCAGCCTGGTTTCCTCCTCTTTTTTTGCCTTTGAGTGGTCGAGCTAGTGGTATTTTTTCCGTGTTGCAAACCTCTCTACAGACATCCACAAGAGACACCCGAAGAGGGGTGTAATTGTGGTATTTTTTTATTTTCTCTCCATGGTGATCTTCTTTCTTTCTAGAATCTTTGTCTTTATCCCGGGAGGTGAACCCGGCCTTTGAGGTCTCTCCTAATCGGGAGTTTTCCTCCATGTTGATGTACTTTTTCGCTCGTTCCTGCACCTCGTTCAGAGATGTGGGGTACTTCTTTGATATAGATTGACTAAAAGGCCCTTCTCACAGGCCATTAACGAGGCCCATGATAGCGGCTTCTGTTGGCAGGTTTTGTATATCCAGGCATGTCTTGTTGAATCTCTCCATGTAGTTGCGCAGGGTTTCTCTTTCTCCTTGTCTGATTCTCAGTAAGCTCGGCCCATGTTTAGCTTTGTCCTTTTGGATGGAAAATCTGGCCAGGAATTTCTTAGCCATGTCATCGAAACTCGAGATGGATCTAGGAGGGAGGTTGTCGAACCATCTAATTGTTGTTTTTGTTAAAGTAGTTGGAAAGCCTTTGCAACGAACTGCATCTGAGGCGTCGGTGAGATACATTCTGCTCCTGAAGTTGCTGAGATGATGGCTTGGATCCGTAGTGCCGTCGTACAAGGTCATGTCTGGGAGTTTAAAGTCTTTTGGGATTCTTGTCTTCATGATCTCCTTGGTGAATGGATCTTGCTCCTTGCGAGTGCTATCTTCGGGAGTGGATCGGCTGGCTTTAGTCTTGACATCGGCTTCAAGTTTTAGGAGTTTGTTCTCCAATTCCCGGCGTCGCCTTATTTCTCTTTGCAGGTCCTTCTCAGCCTCTCGTTGACGTAGAGCTTCTTCCTCAAGTTGTTTTAACCGATCTTGAAACGCATCCAGGGCTCCCTCATTTGGGGAGTTCTTTTTATTGTTGATTTGGAGAGTATCTTTTGGTGTAGTGTCCGCGTTTTTGTGCGGCATTCTATCCTCTAGATCTGAGTCATGGTCGTTGTCATGGTCGTCCGCCATGGTGCTGGGATGACTTCTAGGTTCCCCGGCAACGGCGCCAATGTTCCGAGGGTTACCTGAAACTGTAGGTCGATCTCTAACGAGATCTTCCGTGCTAGTCGGGGCTATTGTGTCCGACTTGGTGATAGTGCTGATCCTTCGTCCCCGGAGGGTGGGGGTACCTGCAAGGGACTCCGATGCTTAAGTTAGCAAGGGTATTAAGCAGGTATTAAGTAGAATCAGAGTATGAATTATACCTGGGTGCTCCAGTGTATTTATAATGGCGTAGAGTGACCTTCTTAGATAAGATAAGTTAGTTATCTTATCTTATCTTTATCTTATCTTCAAGTGAGGTCATCTTATCTTCAAGGGAACTGCCCTTCTCTCTGTAGGCTTGGGCTGCCTTAGGATTTGGGGCGTGTTCCTCTATTTGGGCCCTTCTTTGGGCTTTCGTGGTGACTTGGCCGAGCTCTTTGGAAAGAGGTCAGGTTGTCCTGACCTGAAGAGGTCGGTCGCTTTTTGTCTATAGAAAATCCCGAGTCGGCCAGCTCGACCCAGGGTATGAACAAAACCAGTTAATTGATTACTGTTCCGAGGGTTACCTGAAACTGTAGGTCGATCTCGGACGAGATCTTCTGTGTTGGTCGGAGCCAACGTGTCCGGCAGGTGTACAGCGGCCGGAGCTGGTGTGTCCGACTTGTTGGACTTGGTGGTGGTGCTGATCCTTCGTCCCCGGAGGGTGGGGGGTACCTGCAAGGGACTCCGATGCTTAAGTTAGCAAGGGTATTAAACAGGTTTATGTAGAATCAGAGTATGAGTTATACCTGGGTGCTCCAGTGTATTTATAATGGTGAGATGTTGCCTCCTGTGGATAAGATAAGTTAGTTATCTTATCTTATCTTTATCTTATCTTTAAGTGAGGTCATCTTTAAGGGAACCGCCTTTATCTCTATGGGCTTGGGCTGCCCTTGGATTTGGGACGTGTTCCTCTATTTGGGCTCTTTGTTTGGGCTTTTCTGTGACTTAGCCGAGCTCTTTGAGAAGAGGTCGGGTTGTCCTAACTTGAAGAGGTCGGTCGCTTTGTCTGTAGAACATCCCGGGTCGGACAGCTCGACCCAGGGTATGAGCAGTGCCCCTGCTTGAGCTCGGTCTTCTTTTTTGAGGTAGTCCTTTACTTTGGTCCTTCTTTGGTGAAGCCGAACTCAAGCATTTTGTCGATTCCTTTGTATCAGCTTTGAATGCAGAACGTTTCCTCTAGAAGACGCGCGCTTTTATACCGGCGCTTTTTTGGGAACGTGCGAGGGTTTAATGCTTTTAATTTTGAGCATTAATTGCCCTATTTCCCTTAGGCTCTTTTACTTTGGATTTCAAAAACCTGAAAACGGTTTCTCTTCTTTTGCTTTTTCGTAACTTCTTTTCTTAGTTCTCTCCACTCTCTGTTTTTCCATTTGCATTTTTGTTTTCCTTGCGTTGCGGCGTCATTTGGTGTTGGAGCTTGGGGTTTTTGTATTTCTTCCGGCGACATTGTTCTTGTTCGCATTCCCAGATTTCGTCTTCCTCCTTTGGTTTTTGTTGAAGCTCGCTGTCCTTTCCAGGTTGGTAATAGCTTTTCTCGTTTTCTTCGTGGCTTCGTCTTTAATTTTGGTGAAGTTCTGGTTTTGCATGTTTGAAAGTTTGGATCTTTTTGTGATCTTATATTTACCTGTTGCCGTGATATGCTTTTCCTTTGGAGATTCTTGGAATTTTGAGGCTTTCTAAGTTTTTACTGTTGCTTCTGGTTGTTTTTTGGTACTAGCACGAAATCTGTATCTGTTTTTCACCTTTGGAGATTGCTTCCTGTCTGATCTTTGAAAAAAGGTTGCTCTTTTAATGGTCTTGTGCTCAATGCTTGGGAGTGGTTTTTGCTTGGTAGGCTTGTAATGTTTTGCTGTGTTTTCTTTTGATGATATCGCTTTTTGTTTTGAATTCTTTTTTGAGAAATGCTGGGGTGTGATCTGTAGAGTATTTCTAGAGACCTTGCTGGGGTGTGATCTTGGGGTTTTCCTTTTCTTGCTTTTCATTGCCTCAGAAGTATTGACCGAGTTGTTTTCCCCTTTGTCCGAGATGTTTGTAGTAACCTCTTTTTCTTTTCTTACTTGTAGGATTAGTTGGCCTCATGTCTTCTCGCAATAACATTGTAGAGATGTCTTCCAGAGCTCCCGAGGGGATGTCCGATTGGCTGGACTCCCTTGTTTTGTTGTGTGTTTCCGTTGTGGATGCTGAATTTTGCACAGAGCTGAGGAAGCGTCATAGGATTTGTGGTAACAATGCTCGCAAGGGGGATTACGAGCTTGTTGCTCCTGATTCTGTTGAGAGGGTTTGCTTTCTGACTTCCATTGAGAGGGAGCGTCCCTTCTTCTATGCCTATGAATACTTTTTCAGCCAGTTGAATGTTACTTTTCCTTTTACTGCTTTTGAAACCGACCTATTGTGGTCGTGTAATATTGCTCCATCCCAGCTTCACCCCAATTCCTGGGGTTTTATTAAAATTTTTCAACTTCTCTGCCGTGAACTAGATGTAACACTTTTCCAGACTCTGTTTCTTTACTTGTTTGTTTCTGCCAAGCCTGGCGGTTTTTCAAAAAAGAAAGCTTCTTGGGTTTCTTTCTGGTCCGCCCAGGGCCATAAAGTGTTTGCGATGTATGATGAGTCCTTTAAGGACTTCAAGAACTACTTCTTTAGAGTTTGAGCTGTTGAGGGGGCCTGCCCCTTTTTTCTTGATGAGAATGACGAGCCCTCCTTCCCTCTAGAGTGGCAGAAGGATGTAAGAGTGTCTCGCTATTCTTGGGAGATGCTTGATGATGTCGAACGCGCTTTTGTAGTTGTTCTTGAGGATCTCTGGGGGAAACCTCCTCATCTTGATACAAAAAGATTTTTGACTAATCCGTCCTTGGTTCGGACTGCTTTGGGTATTTGTTTATCTCTTTGTCTGACTTGTTTCTATGTTTGTTTCTTTTTCTTCTTCTTTTGTAACTTTTTGTCGTTGTTGTTTTTGTGTTTGTAGAGATGTCAAAGAACAATGACTCTATGAAGGCTTTCAAAAGGGCAAAGAAGGCAACTGCTGCTCTGAACATCTCGGCCAAGGTGGCCGGCGAGGGATCTTCACAGGTCCCCGTGAAGCCCCCTGTGCCGAGTTCCCTTGGGCCGAGGAAAGTAATTCCTACTCCCCAGTTTCATCAGGTCGATCCTCCTCAGACTTCTGCTGCTCCTTCTGGTGCCCCACCTTTGAAAAAGCAAAAAATATCCGAGCCTTTTAACTTGGATGCCCCAGACTTTAATGCCATTGAGTTTGTTGACCAACAAATTGCCCCCTATGGTGGGCTTTCCATGGACGATGTGTCTCTTATTCGGCATTTGGATTTTATCACTAAAAATAGTGTGAAGATGGCTCATATTGGTGTTTAATGTATTCAAAGCAATGAGCTATCCATCAGAATCACTAAAGGAATGCATGAGGGTGGATGTAGTGGACATTGCAGTACAAGAAACTTTTGAGGAAACAACAAAAGAAGTGGCAGAGGAGGAATTCACCAAGGATATTGAAGTAAGTGACATCAAGGCTGCTGAAACAACCATGCCAAGCATGCCAGAGAAAGTGAAAGAAGAAAAGGAAGCACCAAAACCTGAGCTCAAAGCATTACCCCCTAATCTCAAGTATGCATACTTGGGTAGTGATGAGAGCTATCCTGTTATCATTAGCTCTACCCTGAGCCAAGAACAGGAAGAAGAATTGATCAAGGTGCTACAAACTCATCAAGATGCCATTGGATGGACCCTAGCTGATTTGAAGGGGATAAGTTCATCCATATGCATGCATAAAATCTTGTTAGAAGAGGATGCTAGACCCTCCATTCAAGCTCAGAGAAGATTGAATTCCGTCATGAAAGAAGTGGTACAAAAGGAGGTCATGAAGTTATGGCAGGCAGGGGTAATCTACCCCATTTCTGATAGCCCATGGGTTAGTCCCATCCATGTGGTTCCCAAGAAAGGTGGCATAACTGTGGTGCCAAATGAGAGGAACGAACTCATACCCACAAGAACTGTTACTGGGTGGAGGATGTGCATAGACTACAGGAAGCTCAATGAAGCCACCAGAAAAGATCATTTCCCACTTCCATTCATGGATCAGATGCTTGAAAGGCTTGCAGGACATGCTTACTATTGCTTTCTGGATGGATACTCAGGATATAATCAGATAGTAGTTGATCCAAGAGATCAAGAGAAAACATCATTTGTTTGTCCATATGGAGTATTTGCGTATAGACGCATGCCCTTTGGATTGTGCAATGCACCTGCAACTTTCCAAAGGTGCATGCTGTCCATCTTTTCGGACATGATCGAAAAGTTTATTGAAGTTTTCATGGATGATTTTTCTGTGTTTGGAAATTCTTTTCCTAGCTGCCTACACCACCTTGCCTTGGTGCTTAAGAGATGCCAAGAGACCAACCTAGTACTAAACTGGGAAAAGTGTCATTTCATGGTCACAGAAGGAATAGTCCTTGGCCATAAAGTGTCTAATAGAGGCATTGAGGTGGACAAAGCTAAGGTGGAACTCATTGAAAAACTACCTCCACCAAGTAATGTCAAGGCAGTTAGGAGTTTTTTGGGACACGCTGGCTTTTACAGAAGGTTTATTAGAGACTTTTCTAAAATAGCTAAACCTTTGAGTAACTTACTTGTCTCTGATACACCCTTTGTATTTGATAAAAATTGCATGTTAGCATATGAACTTTTGAAGCAAAAACTTTCCTCTGCACCTATCATTGCCCCACCTGATTGGAACCTACCTTTTGAACTGATGTGTGATGCATCAGACCTTGCTATTGGGGCAGTGTTAGGACAAAGGAAAAACAATTTGGTACATGTGATTTATTATGCCAGTAAGGTCTTGAATGATAACCAAAGGAATTACACAACCACTGAAAAAGAACTCTTGGCAATAGTCTTTGCATTTGACAAATTTAGATCCTATCTCATTGGATCTAAAGTCATTGTTTTCACTGATCATTCAGCTTTAAAATACTTACTTGCTAAACAAGAATCCAAACCAAGACTTATTAGATGGGTTCTTTTGTTGCAGGAATTTGACATTGAAATCAAAGACAAGAAGGGTGTAGAGAACAAGGTGGCAGACCATTTATCAAGGATACCATGTGAAGAAGGAAGCACACAAAGCACACATATAAATGAATGCTTTCCTGATGAACAACTCATGATGATTCACAAAGCACCCTGGTTTGCAGACATAGCAAACTTCAAAGCTACTGGGAGTTTGCCGTTGGAATTTAACAAGCATCAAAGGAAGAAATTGGTAAATGATGCCAAATACTTCATCTAGGACGAACCATACTTGTTCAAAAAATGTTCTGATGGCCTACTCAGAAGATGCATATCAGAGGAAGAAGGAAGGGAAGTCTTATGGGATTGCCATGGTTCCACTTATGGAGGACATTTTGCAGGAGAAAGAACAGCAGCTAAGGTGTTGCAGTGTGGATTTTATTGGCCCACTATCTTCAAAGATGCAAAAGAACTAGTGAAGCACTGCCATGAATGCCAGAAAGCGGGGAACCTACCAAGAAGAAATGAAATGCCACAACAATTCATTCTGGAACTTGAATTGTTTGATGTATGGGGGATAGATTTCATGGGACCCTTCCCCACCTCATACTCAAATAATTACATTCTTGTGGCAGTAGACTATGTCTCCAAGTGGGTTGAAGCAATAGCAACTCCAACCAATGATAATAAGGTAGTCATGAACTTCTTCAGGAAACACATTTTTTGCCGTTTTGGGGTTCCAAGAGCAATCATCAGTGATGGAGGAAGCCACTTCTGTAACAAACCATTAGAGGCATTGCTTCTAAAATATGGAGTCAAACACAAGGTAGCCACACCATACCATCCACAGACAAGTGGGCAAGCCGAAATATCTAATAGGGAACTCAAAAGAATCCTGGAAAAGACGGTGGGAACTTCAAGGAAGGACTGGTCGATTAAGCTAGATGATGCTCTTTGGGCATATAGGACAGCTTTCAAAACACCAATTGGAATGTCTCCTTACCAACTAGTATATGGAAAAGCCTGCCATTTACCACTGGAGTTGGAGCACAAGGCATTCTGGGCCTTGAAACTCTTGAACTTAGACAGCAAAGCTGCTGGAGAAAGAAGGATGTTGCAAATTCAAGAGTTGGAAGAATTCAGAGCTGAAGCTTATGAGAATGCCAAAATTTACAAAGAAAGAGCAAAGAAGAAGCATGACAGCAACATAACCCCAAGGAAATTTGAAGAGGGACAAAAAGTATTGCTCTACAATTCTAGGCTGAAGCTGTTTCCAGGGAAGCTAAAATCAAGGTGGTCTGGACCATTCCTTGTCACCAAGGTCTCCCAATATGGTCACGTAGAAATCATGGAAGAAAAGTCACAACGAACCTTCACTGTGAATGGTCAAAGACTCAAACATTACTTGGGAGATGTGGAGGAGAAGGACAAGGTTAAATATCACCTCAACTGAGGGACAACCGTCAAGCTAGTGACGTTAAAGAAGCGCTTGTTGGGAGGCAACCCAACCTGAGGTAATACTCTTTTACTGTTTCTTTTATTTGTTTCAATAAAAAGGTGAAGTAGTTTCTGTGCATTGCAAAGAATTAAGTTTGGTGTTTCACACCAAATAATAAATTTGTGGATCAATAATTCAAAGGAGAATGTGTGACTCTAAGTTTGGTGTTCCACCATACAGATTAACTGAACACAACAACCTTTGAATTATATGAAAGGAACAACCATTCTAAGCAATCACAGAAATGCTTAAAATCCTTAGCAGCAACTTCATTCCAAGGAGAATTCAAGGATTCAAAGAGCAGAGGAGTAAGTAGGAGACTAAGTTTGGTGTTCACACACCAACTTAAGACTCAGACACTTGCCCATATATAGTGAACTAACCATTCAAGTGCTTGAGAAACGAGCAACTTCATCACTCTTTGCAGGAAAGGAAACAAGGATCTTAGAAAGAACATGATGCAACAACTAGTAGAAGAAGGAGAAATCAAATTGTTTCCTGGCAACAAAGAGAAAACAAGAAATTTCACAAGGTGGTGTTGTTACTTGACCTTTCTTTAAAAGGCAAACAAAAGCATGCGTGTTCTGGTTTAAACTGAAATTGTTGAATCTTTCTGGAATGTGAAGTTTTTAGTATGTTTGTCTGTTTATTGCTTTGAATAAAATGAATGCCTAGATGTTGGATATAACTCCACCTTCTTAAACAATTGCTTGCCATGCTTGTTCTGTTTCCAAAAATTAAAAGAAAAGTTTGAACAAAAGTAACTTGGCTCAATTAGTGACAAATCAAGTAGAATTAAGTGGTGGTATGCATGCTTGATTGTTTAGTTAGCTCACTGGAAATTGAGTGTAGAATTATCATTTTTTGTGTAGAAGTTGAATATTGTCTATGGATCTTGATGAATAAATGTCTTTGGCCATGAAAAAGAAAGAAAGAAAAAAAAGAAAAGCCACTGAAAAGGGGCAATCAAAAAGCAAAAGAATTAAGAAAATAAAGCTAGGCACCAATGGTTTGAACTTTTGAGACATATGCCTGTGGTGTTTATGTACTAGGATCTGCTTGGATGAATAGGTTCTATGGAGTGTTTCAACACTTGGTAACTTGGGTTAACTAACTCGGGATTATCAACCAAAAGTCCATTATCAAGAGCAACCTAGCTACAAAACATTTAGTTACACAAAGAGGTGCTGGGCACCAATGTCTCAAAAAGAAATGTGAACTAAAATGCCTGTAGTGGATATGTGTACTGCACTGATAAGAAAAAGAAAATGCCAAAGGCTTGTGCAACACATGACACTGAGCAAACAAGGAGCAAAGGAGCTCTAAGAAAAAGAAAAACAAAGAAAGAAAAAGTGCCAAGGACATAAGAATAACAAGAGGCCATAGCAGTGTTTGATGGATGCAATGAAAAAGTGATAATTCTCCTTGACAATAATGAAAAAGTGATGCTGCAACTTTCTGCATAAAACCCTTCTAATGAACTTCAAATGCTTGCTAATATAGCCAATGTGATTGCTTGTTGTTTCATACTTTCTTCTCAAATGACTTAGGACTTTCTTAGGGATAAGCAAGTATTAAGTTTGGTGTTGTGATGCCAAGGCATCTTAGGCTAGTTTCACTAGCATTTTTCTGTTAGTTTTAGTTGTTTTATGCATTTTCTTGAGCTTAAAGTAACCAAGAATGGTTAAATGAACAACAAAGCAATGAACCATCCAAAACATTATGATTATGATGCAAATTCATGAGTTTTTAGTTATATTACTTGAATGCTATGAATGGATGATTTCTCATGAAATTTTGCAAGACTTTGATGCAATTGTTTGGATGATTTCAGGGAAGAAGAGGCTAGGCAAGGAAGCAACAAAATCAATAAAGGAAGCTTGAATATCAAATGGGACGTTTAAGCTCCAGTTTAAGGTTAAACTGGAGCTTAAACGCCAAAATCATGAGAAGAGAGGAAATGCTGTAACTGGCGTTTAACCTCCAGTTTGACCTTAAACTGGAAGTTAAACGCCAGAATGAGAAAGGGCACTAAGAAGCATTCCACGTTTAACCTCCGGTTTAACCTTAAACTGGAGGTTAAACGCCAGAATGATGATTTGAACCAAGGGAGCATTCCACGTTTAACCTCTAGTTTAACCTTAAACTAGAGGTTAAACGTGTTCGACACTTTTCTTTCTCACCAAGAAGCATTCCACGTTTAACCTCCAGTTTAACCTTAAACTGGAGGTTAAACGCCAGAAGCAAGAGAAGCACCAGGAGCATTCCACGTTTAACCTCCAGTTTGACCTCAAACTGGAGGTTAAACGTGTTCGATCCAAATTGCCTCCAGGGGTTGCCTTCTTCATTTCCAAGTTTAACCTCCAGTTTAACCTCAAACTAGAGGTTAAACGTGTTCGACCCCATTTACTCCTCCAGGATTGCTTTCTTCATTTCCAAGTTTAACCTCCAGTTTAACCTCAAACTGGAGGTTAAACGTGTTCGATATATTCACTCTCCTGGGTTGCTTTATTCCAATTCCACGTTTAAGTTTCAGTTTAACCTTAAACTGAAACTTAAACTTCAACTTAAACGCAACCTTTTTAAAGGGTTTCTGGGCCAAAAATATTGAAGTTTAAGTTAGCAATTGAGCACAATTATTAACTTAAACGTATTATGGTGTGAAACCCAAGTGAATATCATGGTTTATGGGATTGGGCCTGAAGAATTGATGAGTCTGGAACTTCAAATTGTTGAGTCTTGTGTCATTACTTGTTTATCACTAAGTTTGCTCAATGAATGCTACAGAATTGGATCACAGCCTCATCAGGATTATGGACCATAAGCCTAAAGCAAAAGGAAATCAAGGAAATGCCTCAAAGCCCAAGAAACACAACAGAAGCTCAATTTAGAAAGTGTATAAATAGGATAGAATTGAAGTTAGTTAGGATCTTTTGACCTTTTGACATTTTTCTTTACACTAGAGAACTTTGGATATTGTGTAATTGAATTCTGAGCTATGAAGCACTAAACCCCTTTCATTGGGTTAGGGAGCTCTATTGTAATTCAATGAATCAATAATAGTTTATTCTTCTTCTTCAATCTTTTCTTTTGAATTTTGTTAGAAAGCTTCTCGATCTAATTCCATTGGGTAGTTGTCTTGGGAAAGAAACTACCCATAATTGGAATCCTTCGGAACCTTGGGAAAGGAATGGAGGATTCATGCATGCTAGAGAAGCTTTCTCACAGTGAATTGAATTGGGGTTTGGATGGATATTGTGACATGTAATCCTACCAAATTGTGGTTCATGAAACTGTGTGGTATAATCAGTGATCGAGCATCATCTCTTCTTATGAACATTTAAACCAAGGGATTGGGAATTTGTTTGTTTTTAGAGAGAATTGGTGAGCCAAGGAATTGGGATCCAATCATATAAGATTGCCAAGCAAGATTCAATGAATGCATTGGTTGAGGAAGAGATGAAAATGTTTTGATTCGGAGATTTCAATATCTCCTGACCCCAATGAACCCACTCTCTGATCTATCCTCTTCTATTCATATTCTGCAATTTCAATTCATGCAATCACCCCAATTCCCTTTTACTTTCAGCAATTTACTTTCTCGCACCTTAATTCTCGCAATTTAAGTTTATGCAATTTCAATTCCTTGCAATTTACGTTTCCTGCTACATTTACTTTATGCAAATTCACATCCAAAAGTTGATTCCGCTCAACTAATCAAACTTCTAATTCGAATTGCTCACTCAACCAATCCTTGTGGGATTCGACCTCACTCTATTGTGAGTTTTTACTTGACGATAACCGGTGCACTTGCCGGAAGGAATTTTGCCTCTCGTGCAATTTCCTAAATCGTAGCATAACAAGTTTATGCAACATCAAGTTTATGGCGCCGTTGCCGGGGATTGGTTTTCGATTGACAATTCTCAAATTGGAAGTTAACTAGATTGAGCATTTTGTTTTGTTTTGTTAATTTAGTTCAAGTTACTTGTTGAATTTTTAATTTCTGCACTCTGTTACTTGTTTTTTTTCTTTCTTATGCCTTTCAATTCTAGCAACTAACTCACTGACCCACTAACTATTTGAATTAATTCCTCAACTGCTCTAACTATACTCTTCCATTAACCAAGAGTATTCCACTTGTTTGTTGCTTGTGGTGTGTTCTTGTATGACAGGTAGAAGAGGAGAGACATCAACTCCTCCATATACCGAACCAGAGAGGACCCTTCATAGACTGAGAAGGGAAGCAAGAGGGAAGAGGGCACTAAGAGAAGAGGAATCTGAAGGAGAATCTGAGGACAACTTTGAGGAAGCTCTAGATCTCAACATGGATAGAGAATTTCACAACCATGAGAGGGTTGATGGTAACAATGCCATTCCTGAGAGGAGGGTTCTTGGTTCATACATAAACCCAACCTCTGGGAATTGTGGTAGCAGCATTCAGAAACCACCCATTCAGGCCAATAATTTTGAACTCAAACCACAGTTAATATCACTGGTGGAGAACCATTGTTCATTTGGTGGGAGTGCTAATGAAGATCCAAACCAACATCTCACCAAATTCCTGAGAATTTGCGACACTGTGAAGTCCAATGGAGTCCAGGACGATGCCTATAAACTGCTCTTGTTTCCATTTTCACTTAGAGACAAGGCAGCTAAGTGACTGGAATCATTCCCAAGGGACAGCCTAACAACCTAGGATGAGGTGGAAAGCAAGTTTCTGGCACGTTTCTACCCCCCACAAAAGGTCAATAGGCTTCGATCTGAGGTTCAGACTTTTAGACAACAAGATGGTGAGACGCTCTACGAGGCATGGGAGAGGTTCAAAGAATTGACAAGGAAATGTCCACCAAACATGTTCCCTGACTGGGTGCAATTGCATATTTTCTATGATGGACTTTCTTATGAATCAAGGAAGGCTGTAGACCATTCATCAGGAGGTTCATTGAACAGGAAAAAGACTGTGGAAGAAGCCATTGAAGTGATTGAGACAGTGGCTGAGAATGAGTACTACTATGCTTCAGAGAGGCACAACACTAAGGGAGTCATGGAGCTGAACCATGTTGATACAATTCTAGCCCAAAACAAGGTGTTTGCCAAGCAACTAGCAGAGCTCACAAGGAAATTGGACACAAAGCAAGTGGCTGCAATACACACACAAGATCAAGAGGAAGTAAGCATTGAAGGAGGAGATTGGGAAGAGGCCAACTATGTGGGAAACCAACAAAGGCAATCATATGATCCACACTCCAATACTTACAACTCAGGATGGAAAAACCACCCAAACTTTGGGTGGGGAAACCAGCAAACCCAACCACAAAACCACAAACCTTACAACCACAACCAACATAACAATTTCACATACCAAAACTCCAACCAAAGGTCATACCAAGCCACACAAAACACTTACTCCCAACCACCATATCATGGCCAAAATAACCAACCTGCTCAATCCAATCCGAACCAACAATTTCAAGATCAATTAAACAGGATAGAAAGAATGCTTGCAACCATGAGTCAAGACATAACCGAATTGAAAGCCTTTAAGGAAGAAGTAAATTCCAACTTGCAAAACCAAGGAGCTGCCATCCAGAAGCTAGAGAATCAAATTGTGTATTTGTCTAAGCAAACCCCTGGACCAAGCGTTTCTCATACTACCAAGGTTATTGCAAGAGAAGAATGTAAGGCCATTACCCTCAGAAGTGGAAAGAAGCTAAAGGAGATCTCAAAGGAAACCACAGAGGATGAAGCAAAGGAAAATGTGAGAGACAAGGAACAGGAACAATTTTTTACACCGTCTGCAACAAAAGAAAAAGAAAAAGAGGTCATGAAGCCTTATACACCCAAAGCACCATATCCTCAACGTTTGATGAAAAGTGAAAAGGATGGCCAATTCTCCAGATTCTTGGAGATTTTCAAGAAGCTTCAAATCAACATTCCATTTGCTGAGGCAATAGAGCAAATGCCACTCTATGCAAAATTCTTAAAGGAATTAATGACCAAGAAGAGAAGCTGGAGAAATGAAGAAACGGTGTTGTTGACTGAAGAATGCAGTGCCATCATTCAACACAAATTGCCTCAGAAATTGAAGGATCCAGGCAGTTTCCAAATTCCCTGCATCATAGGAGAAGTCATGGTGGAGAAGGCCTTGTGTGATTTAGGGGCAAGTATCAATTTGATGTCTCTAACAATGATGAGAAGAATGAAGATTGAGGAAGCCAAACCAACAAGAATGGCCCTCCAATTGGCAGATCAAACTTTTAAATTTCCCCATGGGATAGTTGAGGATTTGTTGGTGAAAGTGGGAGATTTTATATTTCCTGCTGATTTTGTGGTGTTAGATATGGAGGAAGAAGCCAAAGCTTCAATTATTCTGGGGAGACCCTTCCTGGCTACTGCTGGAGCCATCATAGATGTCCAAAAGGGTGAACTCACTCTTAGACTACATGATGAGAAATTGGTGTTTAATGTATTCAAAGCAATGAGCTATCCATCAGAATCACTAAAGGAATGCATGAGGGTGGATGTAGTGGACATTGCAGTACAAGAAACTTTTGAGGAAACAACAAAAGAAGTGGCAGAGGAGGAATTCACCAAGGATATTGAAGTAAGTGACATCAAGGCTACTGAAACAACCATGCCAAGCATGCCAGAGAAAGTGAAAGAAGAAAAGGAAGCACCAAAACCTGAGCTCAAAGCATTACCCCCTAATCTCAAGTATGCATACTTGGGTAGTGATGAGAGCTATCCTGTTATCATTAGCTCTACCCTGAGCCAAGAACAGGAAGAAGAATTGATCAAGGTGCTACAAACTCATCAAGATGCCATTGGATGGACCCTAGCTGATTTGAAGGGGATAAGTTCATCCATATGCATGCATAAAATCTTGTTAGAAGAGGATGCTAGACCCTCCATTCAAGCTCAGAGAAGATTGAATCCCGTCATGAAAGAAGTGGTACAAAAGGAGGTCATGAAGTTATGGCAGGCAGGGGTAATCTACCCCATTTCTGATAGCCCATGGGTTAGTCCCATCCATGTGGTTCCCAAGAAAGGTGGCA
This sequence comes from Arachis stenosperma, assembly GCF_014773155.1. Lineage (NCBI taxonomy): Eukaryota > Viridiplantae > Streptophyta > Magnoliopsida > Fabales > Fabaceae > Arachis > Arachis stenosperma. The sequence goes on from NC_080378.1 coordinate 12,852,721, forward strand.
TAACTGTGGTGCCAAATGAGAGGAACGAACTCATACCCACAAGAACTGTTACTGGGTGGAGGATGTGCATAGACTACAGGAAGCTCAATGAAGCCACCAGAAAAGATCATTTCCCACTTCCATTCATGGATCAGATGCTTGAAAGGCTTGCAGGACATGCTTACTATTGCTTTCTGGATGGATACTCAGGATATAATCAGATAGTAGTTGATCCAAGAGATCAAGAGAAAACATCATTTGTTTGTCCATATGGAGTATTTGCATATAGACGCATGCCCTTTGGATTGTGCAATGCACCTGCAACTTTCCAAAGGTGCATGCTGTCCATCTTTTCGGACATGATCGAAAAGTTTATTGAAGTTTTCATGGATGATTTTTCTGTGTTTGGAAATTCTTTTCCTAGCTGCCTACACCACCTTGCCTTGGTGCTTAAGAGATGCCAAGAGACCAACCTAGTACTAAACTGGGAAAAGTGTCATTTCATGGTCACAGAAGGAATAGTCCTTGGCCATAAAGTGTCTAATAGAGGCATTGAGGTGGACAAAGCTAAGGTGGAACTCATTGAAAAACTACCTCCACCAAGTAATGTCAAGGCAGTTAGGAGTTTTTTGGAACACGCTGGCTTTTACAAAAGGTTTATTAGAGACTTTTCTAAAATAGCTAAACCTTTGAGTAACTTACTTGTCTCTGATACACCCTTTGTATTTGATAAAAATTGCATGTTAGCATATGAACTTTTGAAGCAAAAACTTTCCTCTGCACCTATCATTGCCCCACCTGATTGGAACCTACCTTTTGAACTGATGTGTGATGCATCAGACCTTGCTATTGGGGCAGTGTTAGGACAAAGGAAAAACAATTTGGTACATGTGATTTATTATGCCAGTAAGGTCTTGAATGATAACCAAAGGAATTACACAACCACTGAAAAAGAACTCTTGGCAATAGTCTTTGCATTTGACAAATTTAGATCCTATCTCATTGGATCTAAAGTCATTGTTTTCACTGATCATTCAGCTTTAAAATACTTACTTGCTAAACAAGAATCCAAACCAAGACTTATTAGATGGGTTCTTTTGTTGCAGGAATTTGACATTGAAATCAAAGACAAGAAGGGTGTAGAGAACAAGGTGGCAGACCATTTATCAAGGATACCATGTGAAGAAGGAAGCACACAAAGCACACATATAAATGAATGCTTTCCTGATGAACAACTCATGATGATTCACAAAGCACCCTGGTTTGCAGACATAGCAAACTTCAAAGCTACTGGGAGTTTGCCGTTGGAATTTAACAAGCATCAAAGGAAGAAATTGGTAAATGATGCCAAATACTTCATCTAGGACGAACCATACTTGTTCAAAAATGTTCTGATGGCCTACTCAGAAGATGCATATCAGAGGAAGAAGGAAGGGAAGTCTTATGGGATTGCCATGGTTCCACTTATGGAGGACATTTTGCAGGAGAAAGAACAGCAGCTAAGGTGTTGCAGTGTGGATTTTATTGGCCCACTATCTTCAAAGATGCAAAAGAACTAGTGAAGCACTGCCATGAATGCCAGAAAGCGGGGAACCTACCAAGAAGAAATGAAATGCCACAACAATTCATTCTGGAACTTGAATTGTTTGATGTATGGGGGATAGATTTCATGGGACCCTTCCCCACCTCATACTCAAATAATTACATTCTTGTGGCAGTAGACTATGTCTCCAAGTGGGTTGAAGCAATAGCAACTCCAACCAATGATAATAAGGTAGTCATGAACTTCTTCAGGAAACACATTTTTTGCCGTTTTGGGGTTCCAAGAGCAATCATCAGTGATGGAGGAAGCCACTTCTGTAACAAACCATTAGAGGCATTGCTTCTAAAATATGGAGTCAAACACAAGGTAGCCACACCATACCATCCACAGACAAGTGGGCAAGCCGAAATATCTAATAGGGAACTCAAAAGAATCCTGGAAAAGACGGTGGGAACTTCAAGGAAGGACTGGTCGATTAAGCTAGATGATGCTCTTTGGGCATATAGGACAGCTTTCAAAACACCAATTGGAATGTCTCCTTACCAACTAGTATATGGAAAAGCCTGCCATTTACCACTGGAGTTGGAGCACAAGGCATTCTGGGCCTTGAAACTCTTGAACTTAGACAGCAAAGCTGCTGGAGAAAGAAGGATGTTGCAAATTCAAGAGTTGGAAGAATTCAGAGCTGAAGCTTATGAGAATGCCAAAATTTACAAAGAAAGAGCAAAGAAGAAGCATGACAGCAACATAACCCCAAGGAAATTTGAAGAGGGACAAAAAGTATTGCTCTACAATTCTAGGCTGAAGCTGTTTCCAGGGAAGCTAAAATCAAGGTGGTCTGGACCATTCCTTGTCACCAAGGTCTCCCAATATGGTCACGTAGAAATCATGGAAGAAAAGTCACAACGAACCTTCACTGTGAATGGTCAAAGACTCAAACATTACTTGGGAGATGTGGAGGAGAAGGACAAGGTTAAATATCACCTCAACTGAGGGACAACCGTCAAGCTAGTGACGTTAAAGAAGCGCTTGTTGGGAGGCAACCCAACCTGAGGTAATACTCTTTTACTGTTTCTTTTATTTGTTTCAATAAAAAGGTGAAGTAGTTTCTGTGCATTGCAAAGAATTAAGTTTGGTGTTTCACACCAAATAATAAATTTGTGGATCAATAATTCAAAGGAGAATGTGTGACTCTAAGTTTGGTGTTCCACCATACAGATTAACTGAACACAACAACCTTTGAATTATATGAAAGGAACAACCATTCTAAGCAATCACAGAAATGCTTAAAATCCTTAGCAGCAACTTCATTCCAAGGAGAATTCAAGGATTCAAAGAGCAGAGGAGTAAGTAGGAGACTAAGTTTGGTGTTCACACACCAACTTAAGACTCAGACACTTGCCCATATATAGTGAACTAACCATTCAAGTGCTTGAGAAACGAGCAACTTCATCACTCTTTGCAGGAAAGGAAACAAGGATCTTAGAAAGAACATGATGCAACAACTAGTAGAAGAAGGAGAAATCAAATTGTTTCCTGGCAACAAAGAGAAAACAAGAAATTTCACAAGGTGGTGTTGTTACTTGACCTTTCTTTAAAAGGCAAACAAAAGCATGCGTGTTCTGGTTTAAACTGAAATTGTTGAATCTTTCTGGAATGTGAAGTTTTTAGTATGTTTGTCTGTTTATTGCTTTGAATAAAATGAATGCCTAGATGTTGGATATAACTCCACCTTCTTAAACAATTGCTTGCCATGCTTGTTCTGTTTCCAAAATTAAAAGAAAAGTTTGAACAAAAGTAACTTGGCTCAATTAGTGACAAATCAAGTAGAATTAAGTGGTGGTATGCATGCTTGATTGTTTAGTTAGCTCACTGGAAATTGAGTGTAGAATTATCATTTTTTGTGTAGAAGTTGAATATTGTCTATGGATCTTGATGAATAAATGTCTTTGGCCATGAAAAAGAAAGAAAGAAAAAAAAGAAAAGCCACTGAAAAGGGGCAATCAAAAAGCAAAAGAATTAAGAAAATAAAGCTAGGCACCAATGGTTTGAACTTTTGAGACATATGCCTGTGGTGTTTATGTACTAGGATCTGCTTGGATGAATAGGTTCTATGGAGTGTTTCAACACTTGGTAACTTGGGTTAACTAACTCGGGATTATCAACCAAAAGTCCATTATCAAGAGCAACCTAGCTACAAAACATTTAGTTACACAAAGAGGTGCTGGGCACCAATGTCTCAAAAGAAATGTGAACTAAAATGCCTGTAGTGGATATGTGTACTGCACTGATAAGAAAAAGAAAATGCCAAAGGCTTGTGCAACACATGACACTGAGCAAACAAGGAGCAAAGGAGCTCTAAGAAAAAGAAAAACAAAGAAAGAAAAGTGCCAAGGACATAAGAATAACAAGAGGCCATAGCAGTGTTTGATGGATGCAATGAAAAAGTGATAATTCTCCTTGACAATAATGAAAAAGTGATGCTGCAACTTTCTGCATAAAACCCTTCTAATGAACTTCAAATGCTTGCTAATATAGCCAATGTGATTGCTTGTTGTTTCATACTTTCTTCTCAAATGACTTAGGACTTTCTTAGGGACAAGCAAGTATTAAGTTTGGTGTTGTGATGCCAAGGCATCTTAGGCTAGTTTCACTAGCATTTTTCTGTTAGTTTTAGTTGTTTTATGCATTTTCTTGAGCTTAAAGTAACCAAGAATGGTTAAATGAACAACAAAGCAATGAACCATCCAAAACATTATGATTATGATGCAAATTCATGAGTTTTTAGTTATATTACTTGAATGCTATGAATGGATGATTTCTCATGAAATTTTGCAAGACTTTGATGCAATTGTTTGGATGATTTCAGGGAAGAAGAGGCTAGGCAAGGAAGCAACAAAATCAATAAAGGAAGCTTGAATATCAAATGGGACGTTTAAGCTCCAGTTTAAGGTTAAACTGGAGCTTAAACGCCAAAATCATGAGAAGAGAGAAAATGCTGTAACTGGCGTTTAACCTCCAGTTTGACCTTAAATTGGAAGTTAAACGCCAGAATGAGAAAGGGCACTAAGAAGCATTCCACGTTTAACCTCCGGTTTAACCTTAAACTGGAGGTTAAACGCCAGAATGATGATTTGAACCAAGGGAGCATTCCACGTTTAACCTCTAGTTTAACCTTAAACTAGAGGTTAAACGTGTTCGACACTTTACTTTCTCACTGATGAGCGGATAATTTGTATGCTTTTTGGCATTGTTTTTAGTATGTTTTTAGTATCTTTTAGTTAGTTTTTAGTATATTTTTATTAGTTTTTAATTAAAATTCACTTTTCTGGACTTTACTATGATTTTGTGTGTTTTTCTGTGATTTCAGGTATTTTCTGACTGAAATTGAGGGTCCTGAGCAAAAATCTGATCCAGAGACCAAAAAGGACTGCAGATGGTGTTGGATTCTGACCTCCCTGCACTCGAAGTGGATTTTCTGGAGCTACAGAAGCCCAATTGGCGCGCTCTCAACGGCATTGGAAAGTAGACATCCTGGGCTTTCCAGCAATATATAATAGTCTATACTTTGCCCAAGATTTGATGGCCCAAACCGGCGCTCAAAGTCACCTACAGAAATTCCAGCGTTAAACGCCGGAACTGGCATAAAAATTGGAGTTAAACGCCCAAACTGGCATGAAAGCTGGCGTTTAACTCCAGAAAAGGTCTCTACACGAAATTCCTTCATTGCTCAGCCCAAGCACACACCAAGTGGGCCCGGAAGTGGATTTTTCTGTCATTTACTCATTTCTGTAAATCTTAGGACACTAGTTTACTACTTATAGGATCTTTTGACATTGTATCCGTACCTTATGACCTCATAACATTTTTACACGTTTCTTTCCACAGTATGAGCCTCTAAACCCCATGGTTGGGGGTGAGGAGCTCTGCTGTGTCTTGATGAATTAATGCAATTACTACTGTTTCTTATTCAATCATGCTTGCTTCGATTCTAAGATAACACTTGCTCTTAATCCGGATGAATGTGATGATCCGTGACAATCATCATCATTCTCAACTATGAACATGTGCCTGACAACCACCTCTGTTCTATCTTAGATTGAGTAGTTATCTCTTGGGTTCTTTAATCGGAATCTTCGTGGTATAAGCTAGAACTGATGGCGGCATTCAAGAGAATCCGGAAGGTCTAAACCTTGTCTGTGGTATTCTGAGTAGGATTCAATGACTGGATGATTGTGACGTGCTTCAAACTCCTGAGGGCGGGGCGTTAGTGACAGACGCAAAAGAATCACTGGATTCTATTCCGGCCTGATTGAGAACCGACAGATGATTAGCCTATGCTGTGACAGAGCATCAGGGACGTATTTTCACTGAGAGGATGGGAGGTAGCCACTGACAATGGTGAAACCCTACATACAGCTTGCCATGGAAGGAGCCTTGCGTGTTTGATGAAGAAGACAGTAGGAAAGCAGAGATTCAGAAGATGGAGCATCTCCAAACCTCAACCTATTCTCCATTACTACAATACAAGTAACCATTTCATGTTCATTTGCTTTTTACACTCAATCCTGATAATTTCTGATATCCTGACTAAGATTTACAAGATAACCATAGCTTGCTCCAAGCCGACAATCTCTGTGGGATCGACCCTTGCTCACGCAAGGTATTACTTGGACGACCCAGTACACTTGCTGGTTAGTTGTGCGGAGTTGCAAAAGTGTGATTGCAATTTCGTGCACCAAGTTTTTGGCGCCGTTGCCGGGGATTGTTCGAGTTTGGACAACTGACGGTTTATTTTGTTGCTTAGATTAGGACTGTTTTATTTTTGTTGGTTTAGAGTCTTTTAGTTGAGTCTAGTTCATATTTTAAGTTTGGTGTCAATTGCATGCTTTTGTTTTTCTTTTAGTTTTTCGAATTTGCATGTCCTTAGTTTCTTTTTGATTCATAAAAATTCTAAGTTTGGTGTCCTCTTTGTGTTTTTCTCTCAAAATTTTCGAAAATTTAGTGTTTGATTTTCTAAAAATTTTAAGTTTGGTGTCTTTTTGTGTTTTTCTCTTTCCTCTTTTTAAAAATCAAATCTCTTTCATAAAAATTTTTCAATCGTATCTTTTTAATTGCTGTTTTCAAAATCTTTTTAATTAACTAATTGATTCAGTTCTCAATTTACTTTGATCTTATTCTCTTTTGATTTTCGAATTTTCATTTTAATTTTCCTTTATTTTATTTTAATTTTTTTTCGGTTATTTCAAAAAAAAATTTTAATAAACAAAATTTATCTCTTTGCAATCATTATCATTTCCCTTTTGTCCATTATGGACTTAAGTGGAATTAATCAGTCCAGAAGGACTCTGGGGTCATATGCTAACCCCATTACAGCTGCATATGGGAGTAGCATATGCACACCCCCCATCAAAGCAAGCAGCTTTGAGCTAAATCCTCAACTCATTATCATAGTGCAGCAAAATTGCCAGTATTCCGGTCTTCCACAGGAAGAACCTACTGAGTTTCTGGCACAGTTCTTGCAAATTGCTGACACAGTACATGATAAAGAGGTAGATCAGGATGTCTACAGACTATTACTGTTTCCATTTGCTGTAAAAGATCAAGCTAAAAGGTGGTTGAATAACCAACCTACAGCAAGCATAAAGACATGGAAACAGTTGTCAGACAAATTCCTGAATCATTTTTACCCTCCAAAGAGGATGACACAGCTAAGGCTGGACATCCAAGGCTTTAAACAAGAGGATAATGAATCCCTTTATAATGCCTGGAGAGGTATAGAGGTATGCTAAGGAAATGTCCCTCTGAAATGTTTTCAGAGTGGGTCCAGTTAGACATTTTCTACTATGGGCTTACAGAAAAAGCTCAGATGTCTTTAGACCACTCAGCTGGTGGATCTATACACATGAGGAAGACAATTGAAGAAGCTCAAGAGCTTATAGATACTGTTGCTAGAAACCAATACTTGTATTCTAGCAATGAGTTCGTTCCAAAGGAGGAAGTCATGGCATTAGTCACTGATCCTAATCCTCAAGAACAGATGAATGAGCTTAATCAACAATTGCTCCTGATGACAGAACAGTTAGCAGAATTTAAAGAGATGCTCCATGAAACTAAAGTTGCTAATAAGAGCATAGAACTACAGTTGAATCAAGCAAAACAGCAAATATCTAAACAAATAACAGAGGAGTGTCAAGCAGTTCAATTGAGGAGTGGAAGGACCTTGAATAACACTGTTCAAAAGAGTAAACAGCCAAACAAGGAACAAGTGACAGAGGACAACCAAACCTCTGTTCAAAATCTCTCTGAGGACAGTAAGAGCCCAGAGAGGAATATTGGCGTTCAAACGCCAGAAAGGGAAGGAAAACTGGCGTTAAACGCCCATTCCTTGCCCAGTTCTGGCGTTCAAACGCCAGAAAAGGGGGAAAAGTTGGCGTTAAACGCCCATTTTCCACCCAATTCTGGCGTCCAAACGCCAAGGGAGGATCAGACACCTGAGAGTGCTGACAGTAATCCCTCTAAAAAGGCTTCTTCAACCACTTCTGTAAGGAATAAACCTGCAGCATCTAAGGTTGAAGAATATCAAGCCAAGATGCCTTATCCTCAGAAACTCCGCAAGGCGGAACAGAATAAGCAATTTGCCCGCTTTGCAGACTATTTAAGGACTCTTGAAATAAAGATTCCTTTTTGCAGAGGCACTTGAGCAAATACCTTCTTATGCTAAGTTCATGAAGGAAATCTTGAGTCATAAGAAGGATTGGAGAGAAACGGAAAAAGTGTTTCTCACTGAAGAATGCAGTGCAGTCATTCTAAAAAGCTTACCAGAAAAGCTTCAAGATCCTGGAAGCTTTCTGATACCATGCACATTGGAAGGCACTTGCACCAAGACAGCTTTATGCGATCTTGGAGCAAGCATTAATCTAATACCTGCATCCACTATCAGAAAGCTTGGGTTGATTGGAGAAGTCAAACCAACCAGGATATGCCTCCAACTTGCTGATGGGTCCATTAAACACCCATCAGGCCTAATAGAGGACATGATTGTCAAGGTTGGGCCATTTGCCTTTCCAACTGACTTTGTGGTACTGGAAATGGAGGAGCACAAAAGTGCAACTCTCATTCTAGGAAGACCTTTCCTAGCAACTGGACGAACTCTCATTGATGTACAAAAGGGGGAAGTAACCTTGAGAGTCAATGAGGAGGAGTTCAAGTTGAATGCTGTAAAAGCTATGCAGCATCCAGACACACCAGATGACTGCATAGGCGCTGACATTATTGATTCTCTGGTAGAAGAAATCAATATGGCTGAAAGCCTAGAATCAGAGCTTGAGGACATCTTCAAAGATGCTCAACCTGCTCAAGAAGGACCAGAGGAGGCAAAGGAATTTTCGAAAATTCCTCAGGAAGAGGATAAGCCTCCTAAGCCTGAACTCAAACCACTGCCATCATCCTGAAATATGCATTTCTTGGAGAGGGTGACACTTTTCCAGTGATTATAAGCTCTGCTTTAAACTCACAGGAAGAGGAAGCACTGATTAAAGTGCTAAAGACACACAAGACAGCTCTTGGGTGGTTGATGAGCGGATAATTTATACGCTTTTTGGCATTGTTTTTAGGAAGTTTTTAATAAGTTTAAGCTACTTTTAGGGATGTTTTCATTAGTTTTTATGTTAAATTCACATTTCTGGACTTTACTATGAGTTTGTGTGTTTTTCTGTGATTTCAGGTAATTTCTGGCTGAAATTGAGGGACTTGAGCAAAACTCTGAAAAAGGCTGACAAAAGGACTGCTGATGCTGTTGGAATCTGACCTTCCTGCACTCGAAATGGATTTTCTGGAGCTACAGAACTCCAATTGGCGCGCTCTCAACGGCGTTGGAAAGTAGACATCCAGGGCTTTCCAGCAATATATAATAGTCCATACTTTATTCGGAAATTGACGACGTAACTTGGCGTTGAACGCCAAGTTCATGCTGCTGTCTGGAGTTAAACGCCAGAAAAACGTCATGATCCGGAGTTGAACGCCCAAAACACGTCATAACTCGGAGTTCAACTCCAAGAGAAGCCTCAGCTCGTGGATTGATCAAGCTCAGCCCAAACATACACCAAGTGGGCCCCGGAAGTGGATTTACGCATCAATTACTTACTCATGTAAACCCTAGGAGCTAGTTTATTATAAATAGAACATTTAACTATCATAATTTTATCCTGGATTGTATTTTGATCTAGTGATCACGTTTTGGGGGCTGGCCTCTCGGCCATGCCTGAACCTTTCACTTATGTATTTTCAACAGTGGAGTTTCTACACACCATAGATTAAGGGTGTGGAGCTCTGCTGTACCTCAAGTTTCAATGCAATTACTATTTATAATCTTATAAACTTCATTTATTCTTATTCCAAGATATTCATTCGTACCCAAGAACATGATGAATGTGATGAGTTGGATAACCCTCATCATCATTCTCACTCATGAACGCGCGTGATTGACAACCACTTCCGTTCTACATGCAACAGAGCTTGAATGTGTATCTCTTAGATTCCCCAACAGAATCTTCGTGGTATAAGTTAGATAGATGGCGGCATTCATGAGGATCCGGAAAGTCTAAACTTTGTCTATGGTATTCCGAGTAGGATTCTAGGATTGAATGACTGTGACGAGCTTCAAACCTGTAACCTGCTGGGCGTTAGTGACAGACGCAAAAGAGGGATTCTATTCCAGTAGGGGAGGGAACCGACCGGTGATTGGCCGTACTGTGACAGAGTGCGTGAGCATTAGCTTTCACTGCGAGGATGGGATGTAGCCACTGACAACGGTGATGCCCTACACAAAGCTTGCCATGGAAAGGAGTAAGAAGGATTGGAAGAGAGAATAGTGAAGCAGAGTTTCAAAGAGGAGCACAGCATCTCCATACGCTTATCTGAAATTCCCACTCTTGATTTACATAAGTATTCTATCCTTTTTATTATTTCTATTTTATTATTTGAATCTAATCAAGTATCATGTTTAATCCGCCTGACTGAGATCTACAAGGTGACCATAGCTTGCTTCATACCAACAATCTCTGTGGATTCGACCCTTACTCACGTAAGGTATTACTTGGACGACCCAGTACACTTGCTGGTTAGTTGAACGAGACTGTGAAGTTGATTTTACCCCATGGTATTGTGCACCAAGTTTTTGGAGCCATTACCGGGGATTGTTTCGAATTAGAAAAGAAGGAATCACAATTTCGTCCACCAAGTTTTTGGCGCCGTTGCCGGGGATTGTTCGAGTATGGACAACTGACGGTTCATCTTGTTGCTCAGATTAGGTAATTTTTATTTTATTAAAAAAAAATTCGAAAATCTTTTCAAAATCTTCTCCCTATTTTCGAAAATTATTCAAAAAAATTTTTTAATATGCATTCTAGAGTTTCATGAAGCATGTTGAAGCCTGGCTGGCTGTAAAGCCATGTCTAAATTCTTTTGGACTGAGGCTTCCAATAATAAGTATATAGAGTTGGATGAAATATCAACTGCTGTATGCTTGATTTGTCACTTAAGGCTTGGCTGGCCATTGGCCATGTCTAGTGTTTTGGACTGGAGCTTTCATTGAAAGCTTGGCTGGCTATTAAGCCATGTCTAATTCCTGGACCGGAGCTTTAAACTAACATTGCATGATTCCTGGAATTCATATTAAAAATTTTGAATTTCTTATTTTATTTTTCTTATATATTTTACGAAAAAAAATCAAATAAAATACAAAAAAAATTAGAAAATCATAAAAATCAAAAATATTTTATGTTTCTTGTTTGAGTCTTTTGTCAAGTCATAAGTTTGGTGTCAATTGCATGTTCATCTTTTTCTTGCATAAAATTTTCGAAAAATTCATGCATTCATAGCATTCATCATGATCTTCAAGTTGTTCTTGATGAACTTTCTTATTTGATCTTCATATTTTCTTGTTTTGTGTTGTATGGTGTTTTTCATATGCATTCTTGCATTCATAGAGTCTAAACATGAAAAATTTCTAAGTTTGGTGTCTTGCATGTTTTCTTTTCTTGAAAATTTTTCAAAAATATGTTCTTGATGTTCATCATGATCTTCAAAGTGTTCTTGGTGTTCATCTTGACATTCATAGTGTTCTTGCATGCATCATGTGTTTTGATCCAAAATTTTCATGCATTGAGTATTTTTAGTGTTTTTCTCTCTCATAAAAAAAAATTTTTTTTCAAAAATAAAAAAAAAATATCTTATCTTTTTAAAATCTTTTTCAAAAATCATATCTTTTCCATTTTTTCATCATTTTTGAAATTTTCAAAAATCTTTTTCAAAATATTTTCAAAATCTTTTTCTTATCTTTACATCATATTTTCGAAAATTGCATCAAAAATTAATGTTTTGATTCAAAAATTTCAAGTTTGTTACTTTCTTGTTAAGAAAGATTCAAATTTTAAGTTCTAGAATCATATCTTGTGATTTCTTGTGAGTCAAGTCATTAATTGTGATTTTAAAATTCAAATCTTTTTCAAAACTAATTTCAATCTTATCTTTTCAAAACCATATCTTTTTAAATCAATCTTTATATCATATATTTTCAAAATTTTATCTTTTTCAAAAATTTGATTTTAAAATATCTTTTCTAACTTCTTATCCTCTTATCTTTTCAAATTTGATTTTAATATCTTTTTCAACTAACTAATTAATTTTTTGTTTGTTTCTTATCTTTTTCAAAACCACCTAACTACTTTTCCCTCTCTAATTTTCGAAAATACCTCCCTCTTTTTCAAAAATTCTTTTTAATTAATTAATTGTTTTAAATTTTAATTTTAATTATATCTCATCTTTAATTTTCGAAAATTACTAACCCATTTTTCAAAATTTTTTTCGAAAATTCTCCTTCTCTTTTCTTATTTTATTTAATTAATTATTTACTAACACTTCTCTTCACTTCTCTTCATCTCCAATCACTGCCTCTATCCTCACCATTGTGATTGGATTCTCCACTTTTATTCCTTTCTTCTTCTACTAACAATAAGGAACCTCTTTACTGTGACATAGAGGATTCCTCTTTCTTTTCTTGTTCTCTTCTTCCCTATATGAGCAGGAACAAGGAAAAAGGCTTGCAAAAAAAAAAAGAGAGAAAAAGGAAAGACAAAAAAAAAAAGCTTCCACCTCTGAGTCATGGGAGATGGAAAGACTCATGTAAACTGGAATAGCTCAGTTGGGTAGAACATGTGGCTGCAAATCAAGAGATTCCTGAGATACCTCAGGGAATAAGTTATCCTCCACACAAATATTGGAAACAACTAAGGGGAGGAACACCAAAATTACTAGGAGTCATTCAACAGAAGCAAGGAAGAGACATAGAGGAGCTCAAAGAGCACCATTGGACCTTCAAGAAGGCACCACCCTCATTCAGGTGGACTCATTCCTTGTTCTAAAATTTTTTTTTCTATTTTTCGTTTTTTTTATATGTTTATCTATTACATGATCATTAGTAGGTAGCAACTATGTCTTAAAGCTATGAATAAAATCCATTAATCCTTCACCTCTCTTAAAAGAAAAATGTTTTAATTCAAAAGAACAAGAAGTACATAAATTTCGAAAATAGCTCTTGAATTTAATTTAATTATATTGATGTGGTGACAATACTTTTTGTTTTCTGAATGAATGCTTGAACAGTGCATATGTCTTTTGATCTTGTTGTTTATGAGTGTTAAAATTGTTGGCTCTTGAAAGAATGATGAACAAAGAGAAATGTTATTGATGATCTGAAAAATCATGAAATTGATTCTTGAAGCAAGAAAAAGCAGTGAAAAAGAAAGCTTGTGAAAAAAAATTAGCGAAAAAAAAAAAAGAAGGAGCAATAGAAAAAGCCACGAGCCCTTAAAACCAAAAGGCAAGGGTAAAAAGGATCCAAGGCTTTGAGCATCAATGGATAGGAGGGCCCAAGGAAATAAAATCCAGGCCTAAGCGGCTAAATCAAGCTGTCCCTAACCATGTGCTTGTGTCATGAAGGTCCAAGTGAAAAGCTTGAGACTGAGTGGTTAAAGTCGTGATCCAAGGCAAAAGAGTGTGCTTAAGAGCTCTGGACACCACTAACTGGGGACTCTAGCAAAGCTAAGTCACAATCTGAAAAGGTTCACCCAGTTATGTGTCTGTGGCATTTATGTATCCGGTGGTAATACTGGAAAACAAAGTGCTTAGGGCCACAGCCAAGACTCATAAGTAGCTGTGTTCAAGAATCAACATGCTTAACTAGGAAAGTCAATAACACTATCCGAAATTCTAAGTTCCTAGAGAAGCCAATCATTCTAAACTTCAAAGGAAAAAGTGAGATGCCAAAACTGTTCAGAAGCAAAAAGCTACAAGTCCGCTCATTTAATTATAATTAATATTCATTGATATTTCTGAATTTATAGTATATTCTCTTCTTTTTATCCTATTTGATTTTCAGTTGCTTGGGGACAAGCAACAATTTAAGTTTGGTGTTGTGATGAGCGGATAATTTTACGCTTTTTGGCATTGTTTTTAGGAAGTTTTTAATAAGTTTAAGCTACTTTTAGGGATGTTTTCATTAGTTTTTATGTTAAATTCACATTTCTGGACTTTACTATGAGTTTGTGTGTTTTTCTGTGATTTCAGGTAATTTCTGGCTGAAATTGAGGGACTTGAGCAAAACTCTGAAAAAGGCTGACAAAAGGACTGCTGATGCTGTTGGAATCTGACCTTCCTGCACTCGAAATGGATTTTCTGGAGCTACAGAACTCCAATTGGCGCGCTCTCAACGGCGTTGGAAAGTAGACATCCAGGGCTTTCCAGCAATATATAATAGTCCATACTTTATTCGGAAATTGACGACGTAACTTGGCGTTGAACGCCAAGTTCATGCTGCTGTCTGGAGTTAAACGCCAGAAAAACGTCATGATCCGGAGTTGAACGCCCAAAACACGTCATAACTCGGAGTTCAACTCCAAGAGAAGCCTCAGCTCGTGGATTGATCAAGCTCAGCCCAAACATACACCAAGTGGGCCCCGGAAGTGGATTTACGCATCAATTACTTACTCATGTAAACCCTAGGAGCTAGTTTATTATAAATAGAACATTTAACTATCATAATTTTATCCTGGATTGTATTTTGATCTAGTGATCACGTTTTGGGGGCTGGCCTCTCGGCCATGCCTGAACCTTTCACTTATGTATTTTCAACAGTGGAGTTTCTACACACCATAGATTAAGGGTGTGGAGCTCTGCTGTACCTCAAGTTTCAATGCAATTACTATTTATAATCTTATAAACTCATTTATTCTTATTCCAAGATATTCATTCGTACCCAAGAACATGATGAATATGATGAGTTGGATAACCCTCATCATCATTCTCACTCATGAACGCGCGTGATTGACAACCACTTCCGTTCTACATGCAACAGAGCTTGAATGTGTATCTCTTAGATTCCCAACAGAATCTTCGTGGTATAAGTTAGATAGATGGCGGCATTCATGAGGATCCGGAAAGTCTAAACTTTGTCTATGGTATTCCGAGTAGGATTCTAGGATTGAATGACTGTGACGAGCTTCAAACCTGTAACCTGCTGGGCGTTAGTGACAGACGCAAAAGAGGGATTCTATTCCAGTAGGGGAGGGAACCGACCGGTGATTGGCCGTACTGTGACAGAGTGCGTGAGCATTAGCTTTCACTGCGAGGATGGGATGTAGCCACTGACAACGGTGATGCCCTACACAAAGCTTGCCATGGAAAGAGTAAGAGGATTGGAAGAGAGAATAGTGAAGCAGAGTTTCAAAGAGGAGCACAGCATCTCCATACGCTTATCTGAAATTCCCACTCTTGATTTACATAAGTATTCTATCCTTTTTATTATTTCTATTTTATTATTTGAATCTAATCAAGTATCATGTTTAATCCGCCTGACTGAGATCTACAAGGTGACCATAGCTTGCTTCATACCAACAATCTCTGTGGATTCGACCCTTACTCACGTAAGGTATTACTTGGACGACCCAGTACACTTGCTGGTTAGTTGAACGAGACTGTGAAGTTGATTTTACCCCATGGTATTGTGCACCAAGTTTTTGGAGCCATTACCGGGGATTGTTTCGAATTAGAAAAGAAGGAATCACAATTTCGTCCACCAGTGGTCCATAAGTGATCTTAAGGGCATTAGCCCAGCTAGATGCATGCATAAGATCCTATTGGAGGATAATGCCAAACCAGTGGTCCAACCACAGAGGAGGCTAAATCCTGCCATGAAGGAGGTGGTGCAGAAAGAGGTCACTAAATTACTAGAGGCTGGGATTATTTATCCTATTTCTGATAGCCCCTGGGTGAGCCCTGTCCAAGTTGTTCCCAAAAAGGGAGGCATGACAGTGGTTCATAATGAAAAAAATGAACTGGTTCCTACAAGGACAGTCACAGGGTGGCACATGTGTATTGACTACAGAAGACTCAATACAGCAACCAGAAAGGATCATTTTCCTTTACCATTCATAGACCAAATGCTAGAAAGACTAGCTGGTCATGATTACTACTGCTTTTTGGATGGCTACTCAGGCTACAACCAAATTGCAGTAGATCCCCAGGACCAAGAGAAGACAGCATTCACTTGCCCTTCTGGCGTGTTTGCCTACAGAAGGATGCCTTTTGGTCTGTGCAATGCACCTACAACCTTTCAAAGGTGCATGCTCTCTATCTTCTCAGATATGGTAGAGAAATTTCTGGAAGTCTTCATGGATAACTTTTCAGTATATGGAGACTCATTTAGCTCTTGTCTTAACCACCTATCACTTGTCCTGAAAAGATGCCAAGAGACTAACCTGGTTTTAAACTGGGAGAAATGTCACTTTATGGTGACTGAAGGAATTGTCCTTGGGCACAAAATTTCAAGCAGGGGAATAGAGGTGGATAAGGCAAAGGTAGAGGTAATTGAAAAATTACCACCACCTGCCAATGTTAAGGCAATCAGAAGCTTTCTGGGGCATGCAGGATTCTATAGAAGGTTTATCAAGGATTTTTCGAAAATCGCAAAACCTTTAAGTAACCTGCTAGCTGCTGACACGCCATTTGTGTTTGACACACAGTGTTTGCAGGCATTTGAGACCCTGAAAGCTAAACTGGTCACAGCACCAGTCATCTCTGCACCAGATTGGGCATTACCATTTGAATTAATGTGTGATGCCAGTGATCATGCCATTGGTGCAGTGTTGGGACAAAGGCATAACAAACTTCTGCATGTCATTTATTATGCTAGCCGTGTTCTAAATGATGCACAGAAGAATTACACAACCACAGAAAAAGAATTACTTGCAGTGGTCTATGCCATTGACAAGTTTAGATCCTACTTAGGGGATCAAAGGTGATTGTGTACACTGACCATGCTCTTAAATACTTACTCACAAAGCAGGATTCAAAACCCAGGCTTATAAGATGGGTGTTGCTTCTGCAAGAGTTTGATATAGAAATAAGAGACAGAAAAGGGACAGAGAATCAAGTAGCTGATCATCTGTCCAGATAGAACCAGTAGCTGGGGCGTCCCTCCCTTCTACTGAGATCTCTGAGACTTTCCAATGAGCAACTCTTTGCCATCCAGGAAGCTCCATGGTTTGCAGACATTGCAAATTATAAAGCTGTAAGGTTCATACCCAAGGAGTACAGTAGTGTGCAAAGAAAGAAATTAATTTCAGACGCCAAGTATTACCTTTGGGATGAACCATATCTCTTTAAGAGATGTGCTGACGGAGTGATCCGCAGATGTGTACCCAGAGAAGAAGCACAAAGGATCCTATGGCACTGCCATGGATCACATTATGGAGGACATTTTGGAAGTGAGCGAACAGCCACTAAAGTCCTCCAGTGCGGCTTCTACTGGCCTACTCTCTACAAAGATTCCCGAGAGTTTGTGCGTAACTGTGACAGTTGCCAAAGAGCTGGTAACTTGCCTCACGGATATGCCATGCCTCAACAAGGGATATTAGAGATAGAATTGTTTGATGTATGGGGAATTGATTTCATGGGACCATTCCCACCATCATACTCAAACACTTATATTCTGGTGGCAGTGGACTATGTATCTAAGTGGGTAGAGGCAATTGCTACACCCACTAATGATACCAAAACCGTACTGAAATTCCTCCAGAAAAACATTTTCAGCAGATTTGGCGTTCCCAGAGTGCTAATCAATGATGGGGGCACTCATTTCTGCAATAAACAGCTATACTCTGCTATGGTTAGATATGGAATCAGCCATAAAGTGGCAACTCCGTATCATCCACAGACAAATGGGCAAGCTGAAGTCTCTAACAGAGAGCTAAAAAGAATCCTAGAACGGACTGTGATAGCCCGGAGAAAGGATTGGGCAAAGAGCTTGGATGATGCTCTGTGGGCATACAGAACAGCATTCAAGACTCCTATAGGAACCTCTCCATACCAACTGGTGTATGGGAAGGCCTGTCATTTGCCTGTGGAACTGGAACATAAAGCCTACTGGGCAACCAGATTCCTAAACATAGATGCACAGTTAGCTGGTGAGAAAAGACTGCTCCAGCTAAATGAGCTAGAGGAGTTCAGACTCAATGCCTTTGAAAATGCAAAATTTATAAGGAAAAGGCAAAGAAGTGGCATGACAAGAGATTGTCAACCAGAGTCTTTGAGCCAGGACAAAAAGTTCTGCTCTTCAACTCCAGGCTCAAATTGTTCCCAGGAAAACTCAAATCCCGGTGGAGGGGTCCGTATGTGATTACAGGAGTCTCACCATATGGATATGTTGAGCTTCAGGATACTGATTCTGACAGAAAGTTTCATTGTAAATGGACAGAGAATCAAGCACTATCTTGAAGGAAATTTTGAGCAGGAATGCTCAAAACTGAGGCTTGAGTGATTCCTAGCAGAAGTCCAGCTAAAGACAGTAAAGAAGCGCTTGCTGGGAGGCAACCCAGTCATTAGGAAGTTGTATGATTAGTTCTTACAGAGGCAAGAATCAAAAATGAAGGAATTCACAGAGTTACAGAAGGATTCAGCTCAAAAAGCAGAGAAAATGAGCTTACTGGCGAAAAAAACGCCAGTAGAGGCATTTTGGGCGTTAAACGCCAGAATGGGCACCATTCTGGGCGTTTAACGCCAGTAACGGTACCATTTTGGGCGTTAAACGCCAGAATGGGCCCATTCTGGCGTTAACGCCAGGTGTGCAGCATCCTGGGCGTTTGTAAAACGCCCAGTGACAAAGGATTTCTGGCGTTTAACGCCAGCCAGGGCACCTGGCTGGGCGTTAAACGCCCAAAAGGGGTAGCAATTGGGCGTTAAACGCCAGAATGGGTGCCATTCTGGGCGTTTAACGCCAGAAAGGTGGGGGGACCACATTTTTGTTTTCAACTCAATTTTTTTCAAACTTTCCTCTTTTTAACCATACTCTTCTACATAAATGCACTTCAACCTTTCATCATTCACTTTCAAATCTTCACAAATCTTCTTCAAAAACTCACCCTTTTCTCAATTTCTTTTCATATCTTCTCAAATCTCCTTTCAAATTTTTATTTTTTTCGAAATCTCTTCTCCCCTCCCTTATAAATTCACGTTTGGAACCCCCTTTACCCACACCATTCGAATTTCCTCTTTCTCTCTCTCTCTTCTTTCTTTTCTTTTTGCTTGAGGACAAGCAAACCTCTAAGTTTGGTGTGCTTTTCCGTGATCACTAAGCCAAGATTCATCAATATCATGGCTCCTAAGGGAAAACAAACCAATTTAAGAGGCAAGAAAGAGAATAATCCAAAGAATCTTTGGAATCAAGAGAAGTTCTTAACTAAAGAACATGAAGACCATTATCACAAAATAATGGGTCTGAGGTCAGTGATCCCGGAAGTTAAATTTGATCTGAAGAAGAATGAATTCCGGGGATCCAAGAGCAAAATTCGAAACAGAGGATGGGAAGTTCTAACCAATCCTGAGACAAAGGTTGGAAGGAACATGGTTCTGGAATTCTACTCAAATCTGTGGCTGACAGATAAGCAGAGAATGACTGGAACTGCTTACCATACCTATAGAACCATGGTCAGAGGGAAAGTTATACTTCCATCTGGACAAAATAAGAGAAATCTTCAAGTTGCCTCAACTGCAAGATGATCCTGATTCCTTTAATAGGAGGATGGTGAGAGTAGATAAGGGGTTGGATCAAGTTCTAGAGGACATATGCCTCCCTGGAACTAAGTGGATAACCATTCTAAGGGTGTCCCAAACCAACTCAAGAGGGAGACCTCAAGCCAATTGCAAGAGGTTGGCTAGACTCATTGGCGTTCCATATTGCCCACTAGCAACCGTTCTGAGGTCACATAAAGAGAGCAGTGATGATTCATTGCATTGCTTGGAAAGAGGGGAGGTCCATCATGTGCCAAATTGGCTTATCCAAGCTTGATTTCCTTGCTCTGTAAAGAGGCTGGAGTGAAGATGGGAGTAGATGAGTTCATACCCATTGAACACCCAATCACCAAGAAGTCAATGGAAGGACAAGTGCAAGACAACTCCATCAAGAGGAGGGCGCAGGAATTCCTCCCTGAATTCCCAAGAATTGACTACTGGTCCAGCCTAGAAGCATCTATCACCAAGTTGCAAGAAACTATGGAGCAACTGAAGGAAGAACAGCAGAATCAGAACTGCATGCTCTGCAAATTGCTGAAGGAACAAGAGAAGCAGGGGCGTGAAATTCAAGAGATGAAACGCCAAAAGTTCTCCTCTCAAGCTGAGGGAGCATCCATTTCTCAAAATCAAGGTTGTTGAGTTCTAACTCTGTGAAAACCTCTATCATTAGGAGCCTATTTTTTTCGTTTTTCTTGTCTTATTTTCTATTTTTATTTTTAGTCTCATCTTATATCTATATTTGAGTCTTGTTCTTAGTTCATAATTAATAAAATTTATGCCTTAAAGTTATGAATGTCCTATGAATCCATCACCTCTCTTAAATGAAAAATGCTTTAATCACAAAAGAACAAGAAGTACAGGATTTCGAAATTTATCTCTGAAACTAGTTGAATTAGCTTGATGTGGTGACAATACTTTTTGTTTTCTGAATGAATGCTTGAACAGTGCATATGTCTTTTGAATTTGTTGTTTTTAAGAATGTTAAATTTGTTGGCTCTTGAAAGAATGATGGAAAAGGAGAACTGTTATTGAGGATCTGAAAAATCATCAAAATGATTCTTGAAGCAAGAAAAAGCAGTGAATACAAAAAAAAAATTTCGAAAAAAAAAAAGAGAAAGAGAAAAAGAAAAAGAAAGAAATAAAGTGGTGATCCAAAGCAATAAGAGTGTGCTTAAGAACCCTGGACACCTCTAATTGGGGACTTTAGCAAAGCTGAGTCACAATCTAAAAAGGTTCACCCAATTATGTGTCTGTGGCATGTATGTATCCGGTGGTAATACTGGAAGACAGAGTGCTTTGGGCCACAGCCAAGACTCATACACTATGAGTTCTTATAGATGCCAATCATTCTAAACTTCAAAGGATAGAGTGAGATGCCAAAACTGTTCGGAGGCAAAAAGCTACTATCCCGCTCATCTAATTGGAGCTATTTTTCTTTGATATTTTGGAGTCTATAGTATATTCTCTTCTTTTATCCTATTTTGATTTTCAGTTGCTTGGGGACAAGCAACAATTTAGTTTGGTGTTGTGATGAGCGGATAATTTGTATGGCTTTTTGGCATTGTTTTTAGTATCTTTTAGTTAGTTTTTAGTATATTTTATTAGTTTTTAATTAAAATTCACTTTATGGACTTTACTATGAGTTTGTGTTTTTTTTTCGTGATTTCAGGTATTTTCTGACTGAAATTGAGGGTCCTGAGCAAAAATCTGATCCAGAGACCAAAAGGACTGCAGATGGTGTTGGATTCTGACCTCCCTGCACTCGAGTGGATTTTCTGGAGCTACAGAAGCCCAATTGGCGCGCTCTCAACGGCATTGGAAAGTAGACATCCTGGCTTCCAGCAATATATAATAGTCCATACAGAAATTCCAGCGTTAAACGCCGGAACTGGCATAAAAATTGGAGTTAAACGCCCAAACTGGCATGAAAGCTGGCGTTTAACTCCAGAAAAGGTCTCTACACGAAATTCCTTCATTGCTCACCCAAGCACACACCAAGTGGGCCGGAAGTGGATTTTTCTGTCATTTACTCATTTCTGTAAACCTTAGGACACTAGTTTACTACTTATAGGATCTTTTGACATTGTATCCGTACCTTATGACCTCATAACATTTTTAACAGTTCGTTCCACATATGAGTTAAACCCCATGGCATGGGGGTCCAGAGTCTCTGTTCTTGAGAACCAATGCAATTCTGTCATTTACTCATTTCTGTAAACCTTAGGACACTAGTTTACTACTTATAGGATCTTTTGACATTGTATCCGTACCTTATGACCTCATAACATTTTTACACGTTTCTTTCCACAGTATGAGCCTCTAAACCCCATGGTTGGGGGTGAGGAGCTCTGCTGTGTCTTGATGAATTAATGCAATTACTACTGTTTCTTATTCAATCATGCTTGCTTCGATTCTAAGATAACACTTGCTCTTAATCCGGATGAATGTGATGATCCGTGACAATCATCATCATTCTCAACTATGAACATGCCTGACAACCACCTCTGTTCTATCTAGATTGAGTAGTTATCTCTTGGGTTCTTTAATCGGAATCTTCGTGGTATAAGCTAGAACTGATGGCGGCATTCAAGAGAATCCGGAAGGTCTAAACCTTGTTTGTGGTATTCTGAGTAGGATTCAATGACTGGATGACTGTGACGTGCTTCAAACTCCTGAGGGCGGGGCGTTAGTGACAGACGCAAAAGAATCACTGGATTCTATTCCGGCCTGATTGAGAACTGACAGATGATTAGCCTATGCTGTGACAGAGCATCAGGGACGTATTTTCACTGAGAGGATGGGAGGTAGCCACTGACAATGGTGAAACCCTACATACAGCTTGCCATGGAAGGAGCCTTGCGTGTTTGATGAAGAAGACAGTAGGAAAGCAGAGATTCAGAAGATGGAGCATCTCCAAACCTCAACCTATTCTCCATTACTGCAATACAAGTAACCATTTCATGTTCATTTGCTTTTTACACTCAATCCTGATAATTTCTGATATCCTGACTAAGATTTACAAGATAACCATAGCTTGCTCCAAGCCGACAATCTCTGTGGGATCGACCCTTGCTCACGCAAGGTATTACTTGGACGACCCAGTACACTTGCTGGTTAGTTGTGCGGAGTTGCAAAAGTGTGATTGCAATTTCGTGCACCACTCACCAAGAAGCATTCCACGTTTAACCTCCAGTTTAACCTTAAACTGGAGGTTAAACGCCAGAAGCAAGAGAAGCACCAGGAGCATTCCACGTTTAACCTCCAGTTTGACCTCAAACTGGAGGTTAAACGTGTTCGACCATTTCCTTCCTCCAGGGTGTTTTCTTCATTCCACGTTTAACCTCCAGTTTGACCTCAAACTGGAGGTTAAACGTGTTCGATCCAAATTGCCTCCAGGGGTTGCCTTCTTCATTTCCAAGTTTAACCTCCAGTTTAACCTCAAACTAAAGGTTAAACGTGTTCGACCCCATTTACTCCTCCAGGATTGCTTTCTTCATTTCCAAGTTTAACCTCCAGTTTAACCTCAAACTGGAGGTTAAACGTGTTCGATATTCACTCTCCTGGGTTGCTTTATTCCAATTCCACGTTTAAGTTTCAGTTTAACCTTAAACTGAAACTTAAACTTCAACTTAAACGCAACCTTTTTAAAGGGTTTCTGGGCCAAAATATTGAAGTTTAAGTTAGCAATTGAGCACAATTATTAACTTAAACGTATTATGGTGTGAAACCCAAGTGAATATCATGGTTTATGGGATTGGGCCTGAAGAATTGATGAGTCTGGAACTTCAAATTGTTGAGTCTTGTGTCATTACTTGTTTATCACTAAGTTTGCTCAATGAATGTTACAGAATTGGATCACAGCCTCATCAGGATTATGGACCATAAGCCTAAAGCAAAAGGAAATCAAGGAAAGGCCTCAAAGCCCAAGAAACACAACAGAAGCTCAATTTAGAAAGTGTATAAATAGGATAGAATTGAAGTTAGTTAGGATCTTTTGACCTTTTGACATTTTTCTTTACACTAGAGAACTTTGGATATTGTGTAATTGAATTCTGAGCTATGAAGCACTAAACCCCTTTCATTGGGTTAGGGAGCTCTATTGTAATTCAATGAATCAATAATAGTTTATTCTTCTTCTTCAATCTTTTCTCTTGAATTTTGTTAGAAAGCTTCTCGATCTAATTCCATTGGGTAGTTGTCTTGGGAAAGAAACTACCCATAATTGGAATCCTTCGGAACCTTGGGAAAGGAATGGAGGATTCATGCATGCTAGAGAAGCTTTCTCACAGTGAATTGAATTGGGGTTTGGATGGATATTGTGACATGTAATCCTACCAAATTGTGGTTCATGAAACTGTGTGGTATAATCAGTGATCGAGCATCATCTCTTCTTATGAACATTTAAACCAAGGGATTGGGAATTTGTTTTTTTTAGAGAGAATTGGTGAGCCAAGGAATTGGGATCCAATCATATAAGATTGCCAAGCAAGATTCAATGAATGCATTGGTTGAGGAAGAGATGAAAATGTTTTGATTCGGAGATTTCAATATCTCCCGACCCCAATGAACCCACTCTCTGATCTATCCTCTTCTATTCATATTCTGCAATTTCAATTCATGCAATCACCCCAATTCCCTTTTACTTTCAGCAATTTACTTTCTCGCACCTTAATTCTCGCAATTTAAGTTTATGCAATTTCAATTCCTTGCAATTTACGTTTCCTGCTACATTTACTTTATGCAAATTCACATCCAAAAGTTGATTCCGCTCAACTAATCAAACTTCTAATTCGAATTGCTCACTCAACCAATCCTTGTGGGATTCGACCTCACTCTATTGTGAGTTTTTACTTGACGATAACCGGTGCACTTGCCGGAAGGAATTTTGCCGCTCGTGCAATTTCCTAAATCGTAGCATAACAAGTTTATGCAACATCAACCTCGTCAGGTTCTTTTTTTGGATTGCTTTCGATAACTTCTTACATTATTCTGTGTTCATCTTTGCCGATTTGTAGAAAATGGTTGGCATCTTTAGATCGTCCTTTGGGTGAATCGCGTTTTTACCTTTATCGGACGATTGTCTTTATCGTGGTCGCACAGTGAATTTGTTTTTCACTTTCTTCCGACCTGTTGCTTTATAATCGGACGATGAATACTTCAGATTAATGCGTCTTGGAATCTTGTAGAATATCTAAATAAACTTTATTCAAAGAAAAAATGCAAATATATACATGTGGGAATTTCCTTGTCCCTTTAAGTCGGGTATGATCTAGGTCTCGACATGGTGCCTCATTAAAAAACCTTTTCAGGAAAAAGAGCGCATCCATTTAGTGAGATCCTTTACCTTTTCTAACTATAGTACCTTCTTAGGTTGCAGGCGTGCCATGATCGGGGAAGCTCTCGTCCATCAAGCTCGGACAGTCTGTAGTAGCCTTTCCCCAGTACTTCAATGACTCGGTAGGGTCCTTTCCAGTTTACTGCCAACTTTCCTTCTTCGGGTCGAGTTGTTCCAATGTCATTTCTGATTAGGATGAGATCATTCTCTGCAAAACTTCTCGGCACTACCTTTTGATTATATCTGAAAGCCATTTGTCGCTTTAGAGGTTCTTCTCTGATCCGAGCTCTTTCTTGGATTTCGGGTAACAAGTCGAGCTTTTTTCTCTGAAGTTGGGAGTTTGCTCGTTCATTGTAGTGGACTACTCGGGGAGATCCTTCTTCGATTTCTATTTGAATCATTGCCTCCACTCCGTATGCTAGTCGGAATGGTGATTCATTTGTAGTAGAATGGGGGATTGTTCGATACGCCCATAGGACTTGTTGAAGTTCCTCGGCCCAAGCTCCCTTTGCTTCTTGTAGCCTCCGCTTTAGTCCGGCCAATATGACTTTGTTGGCCACTTCGGCTTGTCCATTGGCTTGGGGACGTTCGATGGAGGTGAACTGCTGTTTTATGTTCAAGTCGGCCACCAATTTTCAGAAGCCTGCCTCTGTAAATTGGGTACCGTTGTCCGTGGTGATGGAGTATGGTACCCCGAACCTCGTAATAATGTTCCTATATAGGAATTTTCGACTTCTTTGAGCGGTGGCATTGGCTAGGGGTTCTGCCTCGATCCATTTTGTGAAATAGTCTACTCCTACTATGAGGAATTTTACTTGTCCCGATCCCTGTGGGAAGGGTCCGAGAAGGTCGAGTCCCCATTTCGCAAATGGCCAGGGTGAGATCATGCTGATGAGCTTTTCTGGTGGGGCAATGTGAAAGTTAGCATGCTTCTGGCATGGTGGGCATGTCCTCACAAATTCTGTAGCCTCCTTTTGTAGAGTTGGCCAATAGAATCCCGCCCGGAGTATCTTTTTGGTGAGAGCTTGCGCTCCGAGATGATTACCACAAATGCCGCTGTGCACTTCCTCCAAGACTTCCTTTGTGTTAGAAGTCGGTACGCATTTTAGTAAAGGTGTTGATATCCCTCTTTTGTATAGTGTGTTGTTTATGATAGTGTAGTACTGTACCTCCCTTCTCAGCCTCTTTGCCTCCTTTTCATCTGTAGGGAGTGCTTCTGTTTTGAGGTAGTTTATTATGGGGGTCATCCATCCTTGATCCCGACCTATTATGGCTAGGACTTTTTCTTCTTCCGCTACTGACGGGTTCTGTAGTATCTCCTGGATGAGGCTTCTGTTGTTGCCCCCTGGTTTGGTGCTGGCTAATTTTGAAAGGGCGTCAGCTCTGGCATTTTGCTCACGAGGTATGTGGTAGATCCTATATTCCCCGAGTTGTCCGAGCTGTTCTTTGGTTTTATCCAAATATTTTTTCATGGTCGGATCTTTGGCTTGGTAGCTTCTTGTTATTTGTGAGGTGATGACTTGTGAGTCACTGTAGATGTTGAGTTTCTGAGCTCCAACCTCCTTAGCCAGCTTCAAACCAGCTAATAGTGCTTCGTATTCTGCCTGGTTGTTTGAGGCCGAGAATCCGAATTTAAGGGAGAGCTCAAGTTGAGTTCCTTGGTTGCTTTCGATTATCACACCCGCACCGCTTTCTGTTTTATTCGAGGATCCATCCACGTATATGTTCCACTCTATGGGGATTTTCGGGGTGTCTGTGAATTCTGCGATGAAGTCGGCCAGGTGTTGTGATTTGATGGCTGTCCGCGCCTCGTATTGGAGGTCAAACTCAGACAACTCGATTGCCCATTATAGGATTCTTCCTGCTAGATCTGTTTTCTGTAATATTCCTTTTATAGATTGGTTGGTCCGAACTTTAAGGGTATGTGCTTGGAAATATGGGCGAAGCCGCCGGGATGTGAGGATCAGAGCGTAGGCAAACTTTTCTATTTTCTGGTAGTTCAGCTCAGATCCCTGTAGCACTTTGCTAATGAAGTAGACGAGTTTTTGTCCATGTTCGTCTTCTCTGACTAGTGCTGAGGCTATTGCCCGGCTCCCTACTGCGAGATATAATATGAGCGGTTCTCCTTCTCGTGGCCGAGATAGGATAGGTGGCTGTCCTAAGAACTCTTTGAAGTCTCGGAAGGCTTGCTCACATTCTATCGTCCATTCGAACTGTTTTCCCTTTCTTAAAGTAGCATAGAAGGGAAGAGATCTTATCGCAGCTCCTGCTAAGAATCGGGATAGAGCGGCCAACCTCCCGTTGAGTTGTTGTACTTCTTTGACACAGGTTGGGCTCTTCATGTTGAGTATGGCTTGACACTTGTCTGGATTTGCTTCAATCCCCCTTTGTGTGAGCATGAAGCCTAAGAATTTGCCTGCTTCTACTGCGAAGGTGTATTTTGTGGGATTGAGCCGCATGTTGTGTTTCCTGATAGTGTAAAACACTTGAGTCAGGTCGGATAATAATGTATCTTCGCTTTGTGTCTTTATCAACATGTCGTCTACATAATCTTCCATGATTTTTCCGATGTGATCTGAGAAAACTTTATTCATTAGCCTTTGATAAGTAGCTCCTGCATTCTTAAGACCGAAAGGCATCACGATGTAACAGTAGTTTGCTTTCGGTGTTATGAACGAGGTCTTTTCTTGATCTGGTGGATACATGGGGATTTGGTTGTACCCTGAATATGCGTCCATGAACAAGAGATACTTATATCCTGAGGAAGCATCTACTAGAGTGTCGATGTTTGGGAGTGGGTAAGGGTCTTTTGGGCAGGCTTTGTTGAGGTCGGTGTAGTCGGTGCACATTCGCCACTTCCCATTTGACTTTTTCACCAAGACGATGTTTGCTAACCATAGTGGATATTTAACTTCCCTTATGAACCTGGCCTCTAGTAGCGCCTGTACTTGTTCTTCTACAGCTTGAGCTCGTTCTGGTCCGAGTTTTCTTCGTCTTTGTTGTACCGGCCGAGATCCCGGGTAAACTGCCAATTTGTGGCTCATTAGTTCGGGATCAATGCCTGGCATGTCGGCAGCTTTCCATGCAAAGAGATCAACATTTATCTCGTAGGAACCGTATTAGTGATTCCTTTGTGTCTCCTTTCAGGATCGTGCCAATATTAGTTGTTTTATCTGAGGTGTCTCCGATCTAGACTCTTTCTACTTCTCCTTCGGGTCGTGGTCGGAATTTTTCTCGCCTCTGAACTCCACCGAGCTCGATTGTGTGGAACTCTTCTCCTTTGCCTCGGAGGTTTAGACTTTCGTTATAATAGCGACGTGCTATCTTTTGATCTGCCTTTATTGTAGCTATCCCTTCCGCAGTTGGGAATTTCTTACATAGATGTAGAGTTGAAACTATTGCGCCGAGTTGATTTAACGTTGTCCGACCTATTAAGGTATTGTAGGCTGAGCTTACGTCGATCACGATGTAGTCTATCTTGAGTGTTCTGGATTGGTTCCCCTTTCTGAAGGTTGTATGCAGCGATACGTATCCCAACGGTTGAACTGGGGCATCTCCTAGTCCAAATAGGCTGTTCGGGTACGCTCTTAGCTCTTTTTCTTCTAAGCCGAGTTTGTCGAAGGCAGTTTTGAATAAGATGTCGGTAGAGCTTTCTTGGTCAATTAGTGTACGGTGAAGGTTGGCGTTTGCCAGTATGATCGTAATGACCATGGGGTCGTCGTGTCCCGAGATGATTCCAGATGCGTCTTCTTTGGTAAACGTGATTGCTGGGATGTCCGGGACTTCCTTTTTTCCTTCGATGTGGTATACTTCTTTGAGGTGTCACTTTCGGGATGATTTGGAGATTCCTCCTCCGGCAAATCCGCCGTGTATTACGTGAACATGTCTTTTCGGTGTGCGAGGTGATCGTTCAGATCGTCCAACATCCTCATCCCTTCTTCTTTTTCTTGGTTCGCCATCCCGATTGGCCAAAAATCGATCTAGCTTTCCTTCCCTTACTAGTTTTTCTATGACGTTTTTCAAGTCGAAGCATTCGTTGGTGGAATGCCCTCGAAGTCGGTGATACTCACAATATTCATTCCGATTTCCTCCTCCTCTTTTGCCTTTAAGTGAACGAGCTGGAGGAATTTTCTCTGTATGGCAAACTTCTTTGTAAACATCTACAAAGGATACCCTAAGAGGAGTATAGTTATGATATTTTTTGATTTTCTCTCCGGAGCGATCTTCCTTTTTTCTTGGATTCTTTATCTCGGTAGGTAGAGCCGAACCTTGAGGCTTCGACAAGTCGAGAGTTTTCCTCCATGTTGATGTATTTTTGTGCCCGTTCTTGTACTTCGTCTAAGGATGTAGGATATCTCTTTGATATAGATTGGCTAAATGGCCCTTTTCGTAGGCCATTTATAAGGCCCATAATGGCAGCCTCTGTTGGTAGACTTTGTATGTCCATGCACGTTTTGTTGAATCTTTCCATGTAGTTACGAAGGCTTTCCCGATCTCTTTGTTTGATCCCTAGGAGGCTAGGTGCGTGTTTGGCTTTGTCCTTTTGTATGGAGAATCGGGTCAGGAACTTCTTGGCCAGATCGTCGAAACTCGAGATAGATTTTGGAGGCAGGTTGTCAAACCATTTAATGGTTGTCTTGGTTAGAGTTGTTGGAAAGGCTTTGCAGCGGACTGCATCTGAGGCATCTGTGAGGTACATTCTACTTCTGAAGTTGCTGAGATGATGGTTGGGGTCCGAGGTGCCGTCATATAGAGTCATATCTGGAAGCTTGAAATCTTTTAGAATTTTGGTCTTCATAATTTCTCTGGTGAATGGGTCTTGATCTTTCTGAGAGCTATCTTCTGCGGATGATCGAGTAGCTTTAGTTTTAAGATCGGCTTCAAGTTTTACAAGCTTATCTTCTAGTTCTCTGCGCCGCCTTATCTCCCGGCGCAGATCTTCTTCCTTTTCACGTTGGTATTGGGCTTCTTTCTCGAGCTGCTCCAATCGATTTTGAAGTGCTTCTATTATTCCTGGATTTGATGAATTTTTGTCTCCATTGGTTTCTGGAGTATCTTTGAGTATTGTGTCCGCATTTTTATGCGGCGTTCTGTCTTCTAAACCTGAATCGTGGTCGTTGTCATGGTCATCCGCCATGTTAATGGGATGACTTCCAGGTTCCCCAACAACGGCGCCAATTTTCCGAGGGTTACCTGAAACTGTAGGTCGATCTCGGACGAGATCTTCTGTGCTGGTCGGAGCCGACGTGTCCGGCCGGTGTGTAGCGGCCGGAGCTGGTGAGTCTGACTTGTTGGACTTGGTGACGGTGCTGATCCTTCGTCCCCGGAGGGTGGGGGTACCTGCAAGGGACTCCGATGCTTAAGTTAGCAAGGGTATTAAGCAGGTATTGAGTAGAATCGGAGTATGAGTTATACCTGGGTGCTCCAGTGTATTTATAAGGGTGCAAAGTGACCTTCTTAGATAAGATAAGTTAGTTATCTTTATCTTATCTTTTGGTGATGTCAGCTTATCTTTAAGGGAACTGCCCTTCTTTCTGTAGGCTTTGGGCCGCCTTAGGATTTGGGACGTGTTCCTCTACTTGGGCCCTTTGTTTGGGCTTTTCTGTGACTTGTCCGAGCTCTTTTGAGAAGAGGTCGGGTTGTCCTGACCTGAAGAGGTCGGTCGCTTTGTCTGTAGAACATCCCGGGTCGGACAGCTCGACCCAAGAGATGCTCCAAGACTTTTTATCTTGAGTCTTGGGGTTTTTCCCTTTTTGGTTTATCCGCCCGTCAAGATGTTTTGACCCATGCCCGAGATGTTTTTAAGTAATCCACTATTCTTTTCTTTTTGTAGGATTTAGTTGGCCTCATATCTTCCCGAAATAACGTTGTAGAGATGCCTTCCCAAGTTCCTGCGGGTATGGCCGATTGGGTGGACTCCATGGTTCTCCTGTGTGTCTCGCTGGCTGATTCTGAATTTTGCACTCAGCTTAGGCAGTTTCATAGTGTCTGTAGCAATTCTGGTGATGAGAAGAACTACGAACTTGTCCCTTTAAGTCGGGTATGATCAAGGTCTCTACATGGTGCCTCATTAAAAAACTTTTTCAGGAAAAAGAGCGCATTCATTTAGTGAGATCCTTTACCTTTTCTAACTGTAGTACCTTCTTAGGTTGCAGGCGTTCCATGATCGGGGAAACTCTCGTCCATCAAGCTCGGACAGTCTGTAGTAGCCCTTCCCCAGTACTTCAATGACTCGGTAGGGTCCTTTCCAGTTTGCTGCCAGCTTTCCTTCTTCGGGTCGAGTTGTTTCAATGTCATTTCTGATTAGGATGAGATCATTCTCTGCAAAACTTCTCGGCACTACCTTTTGATTATATCTGGAAGCCATTCGTCGCTTTAGAGCTTCTTTCCTGATTCGAGCTCTTTCTTGGATTTCGGGTAACAAGTCGAGCTCTTCTCTCTGAAGTTGGGAGTTTGCTTGTTCATTGTAGTGGACTACTTGGGGAGATCCTTCTTCGATTTCTATTGGAATCATTGCCTCCGCTCCGTATGCCAGTCGGAATGGTGATTCGTTTGTAGTAGAATGGGCAGTTGTTCGATACGCCCATAGGACTTGTGGAAGTTTCTCGGCCCAAGCTCCCTTTGCTTCTTGTAGCCTCCGCTTTAGTCCGGCCAATATGACTTTGTTGGCCGCTTCGGCTTGTCCATTGGCTTGGGGATGTTCGACGGAGGTGAACTGGTGTTTTATGTTCAAGTCGGCCACCAATTTTCTGAAGCCTGTCTCTATAAATTGGGTACCGTTGTCCGTGGTGATGGAGTATGGTACCCCGAACCTCGTAATAATGTTCCTATATAGGAATTTTCGACTTCTTTGAGCGGTGGCATTGGCTAGGGGTTCTGCCTCGATCCATTTTGTGAAATAGTCTACTCCTACAATGAGGAATTTTACTTGACTCGATCCCTGTGGGAAGGGTCCGAGAAGGTCGAGTCCCCATTTCGCAAATGGCCAGGGTGAGGTCACGCTGATGAGCTTTTTTGGTGGGGCAATGTGAAAGTTGGCATGCTTCGGGCATGGTGGGCATGTCCGCACAAATTCTGTAGCCTCCTTTTGTAGAGTTGGCCAATAGAATCCCGCCCGGAGTATCTTTTTGGTGAGAGCTTGCGCTCCGAAATGATTACCACAAATGCCGCTATGCACTTCCTCCAAGACTTCCTTTGTGTTAGAAGTCGGTACGCATTTTAGTAAAGGTGTTGATATCCCTCTTTTGTATAGTGTGTTGTTTATGATAGTATAGTACTGTGCCTCCCTTTTTAGCCTCTTTGCCTCCTTTTCATCTGTAGGGAGTGCTTCTGTTTTGAGGTAGTTTATTATGGGGGTCATCCATCCTTGATCCCGACCTATTATGGCTAGGACTTTTTCTTCTTCCGCTATTGACGGGTTCTGTAGTATCTCCTGGATGAGGCTTCTGTTGTTGCCCCCTGGTTTGGTGCTGGCTAATTTTGAAAGGGCGTCAGCTCGGGCATTTTGCTCACGAGGTATGTGGTAGATCCTATATTCCCCGAGTTGTCCGAGCTGTTCTTTGGTTTTATCCAAATATTTTTTCATGGTCGGATCTTTGGCTTGGTAGCTTCCTGTTATTTGTGAGGTGATGACTTGTGAGTCACTGTAGATGTTAAGTTTTCGAGCTCCAACCTCCCTAGCCAACTTCAAACCAGCTAATAGTGCTTCGTTCTGCCTGGTTGTTTGAGGCCGGGAATCTGAATTTAAGGGAGAGCTCAAGTTGAGTTCCTAGGTTGCTTTCGATTATCACACCCGCACCGCTTCCTGTTTTATTCGAGGATCCGTCCACGTATATGTTCCACTCTATGGGAATTTCCGGGGTGTCTGTGAATTCTGCGATGAAGTCGGCCAGGTGTTGTGATTTGATAGCTGTCCGCGCCTCGTATTGGAGGTCGAACTCAGACAACTCGATTGCCCATTGTAGGATTCTTCCTGCTAGATCTGTTTTCTGCAATATCCCTTTTATGGGTTGCTTGGTCCGAACTTTAATGGTATGCGCTTGGAAATATGGGCGAAGTCGCCGGGATGTGAGGATCAGAGTGTAGGCAAACTTTTCTATTTTCTGGTAGTTCAGCTCAGATCCCTGTAGCGCTTTGCTAATGAAGTAGACGGATTTTTGCCCATGTTCGTCTTCTCTGACTAGTGCTGAGGCTATTGTCTGGCTCTCTACTGCGAGATATAATTTGAGTGGTTATCCTTCTCGTGGCCGAGATAGGATAGGTGGCCGTCCTAAGAAGGCTTGCTAACATTCTGTCGTCCATTCGAACTGTTATCCCTTTCTTAAAGTAGCATAGAAGGGAAGAGATCTTATCGCAGCTCCTGCTAAGAATCGGGATAGAGCGGCCAACCTCCCGTTGAGTTGTTGTACTTCTTTGACACAGGTTGGGCTCTTCATGTTCAGTATGGCTTGACACTTGTCTGGATTTGCTTCAATCCCCCTTTGTGTGAGCATGAAGCCCAAGAATTTGCCTGCTTCTACTGTGAATGTGCATTTTGCGGGATTGAGCCGCATGTTGTGTTTCCTGATAGTGTAAAACACTTGAGTCAGGTCGGATAATAATGTATCTTCGCTTTGTGTCTTTATCAACATGTCGTCTACATAATCTTCCATGATTTTTCCGATGTGATCTGAGAAAACTTTATTCATTAGCCTTTGATAAGTAGCTCCTGCGTTCTTGAGACCGAAAGGTATCACGATGTAACAGTAGTTTGCTTTCGGCGTTAGGAACGAGGTCTTTTCTTGATCTGGTGGATACATGGGGATTTGGTTGTACCCTGAATTATGCGTCCATGAACGAGAGATACTTATATCCTGATGAAGCATCTACTAGAGCGTCGATGCTTGGGAGTGCGTAAGGGTCTTTTGGGCAGGCTTTGTTGAGGTCGGTGTAGTCGGTGCACATTCGCCACTTCCCATTTGACTTTTTCACCAAGACGACGTTTGCTAGCCATAGTGGGTATTTAACTTCCCTTATGAACCCTGCCTCTAGTAGCGCCTGTACTTGTTCTTCTACAGCTTGAGCTCGTTCTGGTCCGAGTTTTCTTCGTCTTTGTTGTACCGGCTGGGATCCCGGGTAAACTGCCAATTTGTAGCTCATTAGTTCGGGATCAATGCCTGGCATGTCGGCAGCTTTCCATGCAAAGAGATCAACATTATCTCGTAGGAACCGTATTAGTGATTCCTTTGTGTCTCCTTTCAGGATCGTGCCAATATTAGTTGTTTTATCCGAGGTGTCTCCGATTTGGACTCTTTCTACTTCTCCTTCGGGTCGTGGTCGGAATTCTTCTCGCCTCTGAACTCCACCGAGCTCGATTGTGTGGAACTCTCCTCTTTCACCTCGGAGGTTTAGGCTTTCGTTATAACAGCGATGTGCCATCTTTTGATCTGCCTTTATTGTAGCTATTCCTTCCGCAGTTGGGAATTTCATACATAGATGTGGAGTTGAAACTATTGCGCCGAGTTGATTTAACGTTGTCCAACCTATTAAGGCATTGTAGGCTGAGTTTACGTCAACCACGATGTAGTCTATCTTGAGTGTTCTGGATTGGTTCCCCTTTCCAAAGGTTGTATGCAGCGATACGTATCCCAGCGGTTGAACTGGGGAATCTCCTAGTCCAAACAGGCTGTTCGGGTACGCTCTTAGCTCTTTTTCTTCTAGGCCGAGTTTGTCGAAGGCAGTTTTGAATAAGATGTCGGCAGAGCTTCCCTGGTCAATTAGTGTACGGTGAAGGTTAGCGTTTGCCAGTATGATCGTAATGACCATGGAGTCGTCGTGTCCCGAGATGATTCCGGATGCATCTTCCTCGGTAAACGTGATTGCTGGGATGTCTGGGGCTTCCTTTTTTCCTTCGACGTGGTACACCTCTTTGAGGTGTCGCTTGCGGGATGATTTGGAGATTCCTCCTCCAGCAAATCCGCCGTGTATTACGTGAACGTATCTTTCCGGTGTGCGAGGTGATCGTTCAGATCGTCCGACATCCTCATCCCTTCTTCTTTTTCTTGGTTTGTCATCCCGATTGGCCAAAAATCGATCTAGCTTTCCTTCTCTTACTAGTTTTTCTATGACGTTTTTCAAGTCGAAGCATTCGTTGGTGGAATGCCCTCGAATTCGGTGATATTCACAGTATTCATTCCGATTTTCTCCTTCTCTTTTGCCTTTAAGTGGCCGAGCTGGAGGGATTTTCTCTGTATGGCAGACTTCTTTGTAAACATCTACCAAGGATACCCTA
The DNA here is from genome assembly GCF_014773155.1 of Arachis stenosperma. NCBI lineage: Eukaryota > Viridiplantae > Streptophyta > Magnoliopsida > Fabales > Fabaceae > Arachis > Arachis stenosperma. Next base: position 12,887,974 of record NC_080378.1, read on the forward strand.
AGAGGAGTATAGTTATGATATTTTTTATTTTCTCTCCGGAGCGATCTTCCTTTTTCTTGGATTCTTTATCTCGGTAGGTAGAACCGAACCTTGAGGCTTCGCCAAGTCGAGAATTTTCCTCCATCTTGATGTATTTCTGTGCCCGTTCTTGTACTTTGTCTAAGGATGTCGGGTATCTCTTTGATATAGATTGGCTAAATGGTCCTTCTCGTAGGCCATTTTATGAGGCCCATAATGGCAGCTTCTGTTGGTAGACTTTATATGTCCATGCATGTTTTGTTGAATCTTTCCATGTAGTTGCGAAGGCTCTCCTGATCTTCTTGCTTGATCCCTAGTAGACTAGGTGCGTGTTTGGCTTTGTCCTTTTGTATGGAGAATCGGGCCAGGAACTTTTTGGCCCGGTCGTCGAAACTCGAGATGGATTTTGGAGGTAGGTTGTCAACCCATTTAATGGATGTCTTGGTGAGAGTTGTTGGAAAGGCTTTGCAGCGAACTGCGTCTGAGGCATCAGTGAGGTACATTCTACTTCTTAAGTTGCTGAGATGATGGTTGGGGTCTGAGGTGCCGTCATATAGAGTCATATCCGGAAGCTTGAAATCTTTTGGAATTTTGGTCTTCATAATTTCTCTGGTGAATGGATCTTGATCTTTCTGAGAGCTATCCTCTGTGGATGGTCGAGTAGCTTTAGTTTTGAGATCAGCTTCGAGTTTTATAAGCTTATCTTCTAATTCTCGGCGCCGCCTTATCTCCCGGCGTAGATCTTCTTCTTTTTCACGTCGATGTTGGGCTTCTTTCTCAAGTTGCTCCAATCAATTTTGAAGTGCTTCTATTACTCCTGGATTTGATGAATTTTTGTCTCCGTTGGTTTCTAGAGTATCTTTGAGTATTGTGTCTGCGTTTTTATGCGGCATTCTGTCTTTCAAACCTGAATCGTGGTCGTTGTCATGGTCATCCGCCATGTTAATGGGATGACTTCCAGGTTCCTCGGCAACGGCGCCAATGTTCCGAGGGTTACCTGAAACTGTAGGTCGATCTCGGACGAGATCTTCTGTGTTGGTCGGAGCCGACGTGTCCGGCAGGTGTATAGCGGCCGGAGCTGGTGTGTCCGACTTATTGGACTTGGTGGTGGTGCTGATCCTTCATCCCCGGAGGGTGGGGGGTACCTGCAAGGGACTCCGATGCTTAAGTTAGCAAGGGTATTAAGCAGGTATTGAGTAGAATCAGAGTATGAGTTATACCTGGGTGCTCCAGTGTATTTATAACGATGAGATGTGGCCTTCTGTGGATAAGATAAGTTAGTTATCTTATCTTATCTTTAAATGAGGTCATCTTATCTTCAAGGGAACCGCCCTTCTCTCTGTAGGCTTGGGCCACTTTAGGATTTGGGGCGTGTTCCTCTATTTGGGCCCTTCTCTAGGCTTTCCTAGGGACTTGACCGAGCTCTTTGGGAAGAGGTCGGGTTGTCCTGACCTGAAGAGGTCGGTCGCTTTGTCTGTAAAACATTCCGGATCGGACAGCTCGATCCAGGGTATGAACAATGGTGATTGAGTTTATAGTAGTTAAATTTTAGAATTTTACATGATATTTATAATTGCTAAATTATCCACTCTTTACTATTTTTGTTTAACTTTTTTAAAAAGTATAATATATTTTAATTATGCCAACTTTTGTTGATGTGCTTTCTCTGATATAATTATGTATAAAGTTATGTATATGTTTTTTTTTCATGTTATTTCTATGAGTTTTAATATATATTACGTATCATAATAGTATCTCGAAAGATTTAAATAAGGGCTACTGCATCGATATCTACAACACCATCAGCTGCTCTAGCCCCAACAACCCCTGTTCTAACCCCGGCAAATCCCATTTCATCACCAGCATCCCCTGTTTTAGCATCGATAGCTGCTCCTATTTCATCGCGTATTGATAAAAAGAGACTTTTACATGGAATTGTAATAAATAAGGTGTTGAAAACAAGCACAAATGAAAAATTAAAATTGTCGATGTCTTTGGAGAATTTAATACCTAATGGCATCAATGCTGATCTTTTTGTGTTCGAAGTGAGTATTGTTACAAGATAAAATACTCCTTTGGATGTAAAAAATAGAACCAAATTAGAGATGATGCAAACAAAAAATATGCAACCTTGTTTTGCTAATATATATTTACATTTTTTTCTATTATTTATTTTAAATCTTATTTTTACTAACTAACTTTGAGTAAACTTATGTAAAATAAATTTGATATGGCAAATATGCATGTAAGTAATGTGCAAAATAATTTTAGCTAAAGCTAATATTGCTTATCGAAGTTGGCACTCAAGATGGTGTTAACATTATGAGTTGTATCAAACTGATGAAAAGCGCTTTCAAAATAATTTACCTAACAATGTTCTTCCAAAGACATAAAAGATGATGGTGTGCTATTTTAGAACTTTTTCTTTTCAGGTTTGGATTTTCATTATGACAACCATTGAAATGTTCTTATCTTGTCTTTTTACTTTAAATCAATCATATAATTATAACTTAACTCCTTTTTTCTTTATGAGTTTGGTATTTTATAGAAAAAAATTCAAGAAACAAAGACAACAGAAAGCATCACGTTGTACCACATATTGCTGGTCGAAAATCATTTTAAGTTATTAGGTGTGATCGGATAAATAATCTTAAACTCTTTAATTTAGTGTTTTATTTTTTTGCTATATGTCAAGTTTGCACTTACATGTGATATTTTATATTTTAAAAAAATTGCAACGCAATCCTAAAACTGGTGAATGTCTGATATTCAAAAATTATGACAAATTATTACTCATAAAAAAATATGGAGAATGGGTCAAAAACTAAGTTAAGAATTCAAGTACAACTTGAAGAAGTAATGCAAGTTCGTGAGGAGCTAACAAAGAAAATAAATGTGCTAAAAAAAACTTGAAGAGCAATGAATATGACAAGAGGAAGAGTTAGCTCAAGTGAAATCTCAATTTCAATTGGAAGCTCAACAAGCCCTTGCAAACTCTTTGATAGCGTGCTTTGACAATGAAAATGGTTAGACAATTAAAAATACATATAAAATTATTTATGATTTTAATACATGTTTGTACATAGGTGATATATTATTAGTCTAGGTTTAATTGCATATGGATCTATTTATTATATTTTAGTTGCATTATAATTTAGAAATGACAAATGTCTTATTATTTGGTTTGATAAAATTAGTTGTATAATGCTTGAGAAATAGGTGATGAATTGGCTATTTTTTTATGGAACCATAGACGATAAAAATATCCAATTTTTAGAAAAAAAATTGCCAAAATGTTTCTAAAAATTTTAAATAAAAGTGAATGAAAAAAATCATAATTAGTGTTATATATTATTTCTGATTTTTGTTTATTTTTTACATTTATAAGAGTGACAAAATAATAATAATAACATACTAGCTGCAGGACATTTTTTTATTTTCAATATTGGATTAATAATGATGTTTTTCTAAATTGTGATCTACTGTGGTATTTTTTTAAAATGTGGGATAATTTAATGTACGGAGTACAAATCGGACCGTCCGATTTTTAAGAGGTACAGAAATCGGACCGTCCGATTTTTAGGTACACAAATCGGACCGTCCGATTTCTGTACTCGGACCGTCCGATTTGTGTTGAAAAAATTTTAAAAATTTGGAGTACACAAATCGGACCACCGATTTGTGTTAAAAAAATTAAAAAAATTTATGTACTCCAATTTGTATACCCCATAGTTTTGAAAAATACCAGAAATCACCACGTTAAAGTATAACACTTATTCTACTACCATATCAAATTTTTTTAGCCTCAAGAATATTTTATTTTATAAAGACACTAATCTATGTAAAACTTTTAATTTATGGTTGAATATGTAAAATTAACTTCAATATTATTTTACTTTAAATTGATCTTAGTTAAATGAAAGATGTTTGAATGATTTATATTATTACATATTATATAAATATCAAATTTTTTAATAAATTAATTAATATATTAATTAATTAAAAAATAATATAATTTGATAAATTATTTATGTAATTTATATTAAAAAATATTATAAAATAAATATTATATTTTTGTAATTAAAAAAATAAAAAATAATACAAAATTAAATTATATTTTATACCAAAATTTATGATAAGAAAAATTATATTATTACAGATAGTATTTCACAGGATAAAATTGATAATGATTAAATTCTAACAAACTCTTTCATTTGAATAAGATAGAAAGAGAAAGACCTGAGCCAGCTTCGGATAACATGCATGCTAAGGGCAATATGGCAAATGGGCTAAGTTCATGGGACCCATATTAATATAATATATATCAAAGACACCTAAATGAGGCCTTTTATGGCTTTGGATTGTCTTGTAACTATCCATAATAAATATTGACTATTTGGGCCCTGTTACATGTCCTAACAACTACACATGCCAAAGTTTTGCCAAGTTATGTTTAATTTGTGATAATTTTTTTATTTATTTTGTATTTAAATTAATATTAATTAATTTAAGGTTAAAATCAAGTGAATATAAACATAATTAATTATACAACATTTTGGTATCACTTCTACAATTTAACAATTTTTCAATTGTAGTTAATTATAATAGTTAAATCATTTTGTTTTTAAAAATTGAGTAAAATATATTTTTTGTCCCTAACATTTGTAATTTTCTTTAAAAATATCCTTAACATTTAGTTACATTCAATTTTATCTTTAACGTTTTTAATTTTAAGTTAAAATTATCCCTGGATATTAATTTCATGAAAAACCTTAGGAACAAAATTGAAAACTTCCAAAAATAGTTTTGACATCATAAAAAACATTGGGGACAAAATTGAATGAAGTTAAACGTTTAAGGTATTTTTTAAAAAAAAATTGTAAACATTAAGAATAAAATGTATACTTTACCCGTAATTTTATTAAAAATTGTGTATCAATAAAAACATGACAAAAGAATTTCTATTTTTAATTTATACGTAAATTTGAATGTTTATATTGTAATTTTTAATGTACTTGAAAATATATTGAACAACTTTAAATTAATTAAAGATTTATACTTATAAGCTTTAAGATAGCAATAACCTTGAATCTAACACATTTTTTATCGTAATAAGAATTTCTTTTTTATGTCAAACCGTGAATTCTACATAATTTTCTTTTTAGTTTGCTTTACTATATATTAGAGATATAATTATTAATATATTTATTTTTTAATAATAATAATAATAATAATAATAATAATAATATAATTATTATTATTATTATTATTATTATTATTATTATTATTATTATTATTATTATTATGGTGTATTGATCGATGGGAGAGAATCTAGTAATAGAAGAACCCGTGAATGATGTATGGCCCGCATGGAGAGATATCAACTATCAAGTATTATTCTTTTCTACTCATCATCATCTCTCTCTCTCATGGGTGCAGAATATTTCAGAACTATATATATGTTCGTGAATGTGATAGGATTAAATCAAAGTAGAAACCCAAGAAGCTAAGCCCCTGAAACACTATTATCATGAGAATGTTTGTTATAAGGTAGTCAATAAAATAGTCAACAATTCAAAAAAATAAAAGAAATATTTAAAATTAAAAATAATAAAAAATTTAAAATTCAAATAAAAGTTAAAATTTAGTGTTTAAGCGATTCAGTGTTAGAGTGTAGAATTTATAGTTTAGATTTATTATTGTTTACGATTTAATATTTAAAATTTAGAGCTCAAAATTTAAATTTAAAATTTAGGGTGATTTATAGTAGGTGGTCGGCGGTGTCTAAATGTGGTTGCCAGCGGCAACAATGGTGGCCGAAGGCCGCGACGGTGGCTGATGGTGGTGATAAATGGCCTGTAATAGTAAGTGAAATTGAGGTGTTGAGAAGAAAAATAAAATAAATTACAAAAAATTAATTTCAAAAAAAAATAATGGATATTAAAAAATTTTTTAGATGGATTATTAATTCAGGTTGATTAATCTTTTGTTGGTTACGACCTAACATAGTTGATATAAGAAGATATAGATGTTCAAGAAATATTAGTATTTTAGTAATTTTAATAATTAATTTTTACTATAAAACATATACAAAATTAAAATCAACCGAAAAAATTATTAGAATATCAATGTTTTCGGAACACATAATAATTTTCCTATATATTCGTTGTCACACGCACACATACATAACATATATAATATGTGATCAAGGAGCATGGGTGTCGTTTCAACAATGCTAGGAAACCAACTCTATATAAGTCAAGAATCAGTTAATTGGTAAACCAGAAGCACCGGTGACTTTAATCGGATGTTGTTACTGATAGACATACAGATGTTTCTTTTTCTTGTAAATTAGATGGTTTTGGATATAATTTCTATGTTTCATGTGTTACGCATTAATAAAACATAATTAATTATATGGAACCAACTAATGAATGATCAAAGCATCTGTTCCATGATTTTCTCCTAACACTATCGTATCTTCTCTCATATTTTGAATGTGGTCAACAATAATTTAACAAACAAATTAAATTATAAATTAATAAAACTAATTATAATTAATTATATTATTCTATTTTTGGCTGATTATTAGTTGATTTCATTTACTTTTCCGTGTTGTTTACTTTTCAAATTCCACTAACCTTTCCATTCTTTCTTTTTCAAGGAAAGAGAAAACTATATAACTTGTTGACGTGCATTATTTTAGGGATAATGTTTGATATACATATTCCAAATAAAATTTAGGGTCAAATATTTTTTATTTTTAATATTTTATATTTTTTAAAAAACATTCATAATATTTAATTGAATTTAATTTTATTTTTAATATTTTTAATTTCTGTAAAAATTATTCTTAAATATTAATAATTTCATATAAAATATTAGAAATAAAATAAAAAATTTTAAGAGATAATTTTGTCAAAAATCAAAAACATTAAAAATAAAGTTGAATTAATAAAAAATATTAAGGATAAAATTAAATGAAATTAAACGTTAGAGGTATTTTAAAAAAAATCACATAATAAAAAATATACTTTTTTCTAAAATTTATTTGTAGAAGTATGATACTTTGAAAAAGAAACAATTGTAAAGTAAAAATATAAATATTATAAAAAAAAATTTAAGTATATCAATATACTAACATTTTAGTAATTTTTAATGGTTAATTTAATTATAAAAAATATATATAATATATATAATTAAAATTAACAGTTAAAATTTACTAAAACATCAGTACAGTGATATACTTAAAAAAATTTAATATTATATTTATATTAAAAATCAATTATTAAATTAGTTATATATATATATATATATATATATATATATATATATATATATATTATTTCACATATTATTAATATGTATTTCATATATATATTCTATCATATATTTATATAATATAAATTATTGATTTTGAAGCTATTTTTATATACATGCAAGTATAATTGATTAAAGAATAATGATTAATTATTTTTAGATTATTTTTGTAAAATTATTTTAGAATAAAAATTATTAATTTAATAATAGTTTGTATCTTTTTTATGACTTTTTCACTCTAAAAGATTTAAATATATACCATCTTTATTTTTTATGTTATTTTGTCCCTTTTTTATTTAGTTTCATGATATTTTCATTCTCAGTTTTTTATGTAAAATTTTTATATTGAATTTATCAAACATACATTTAATCAATACAAATATTAAAGTTATTTTATGAGCTTAATTTTGATAAACTAATAGTTTAAAAAATTTTATACTGTTATTCAATTAAATTAATGTATTTAAATGACTTTTAAAACAGTAGTGTGAAAATTAATATTTTTATCACGTGAGTGGTGAACAGTTGAACAATAGTTAAATTAAAGTTCAGTTTGGGTAAATAATTTAAATAAGTTCTTTTAGAAAAAGAGTTTAAAGTATAAGAACTTTTATTAATAGCAGCTTATGAATAAGTTATTTTGTGTTTGGATTTTTAGTTATAAAAGTACTTATTTTAAAGTTGTAGCGATTGGATAAATAACTCAAAAAATATAATTTTTTTATACAAGAGAATGGATATTAAAATAACAATGATAACAAATACTTTCCAATATTAAAGGTTGATTTTACATAACTAAATCACTAAGATTACAATCGATTAGGCAATTGATTCTTTATTTGTTCTCTAATTAGTTCCATTTTTCTAGCACTTTTAGCATTCGGTTCTTTCCACGTAATATCATTAGAAACTGGTTCTTTTATTTCACCTTTACTTTTATCCGTAAGATCAATTTTTTCATAGAATTCTTCAAATTGTTCATCACTTGTGTCATTCCGTCGAATAAAATCGTGTAAAGCTATACAAACACCAATAATTCTAACTTGTGTGTCTAATGGCGCCCAAAATTTTCCATCTTGCTTTACAACATCTAAATGAGCGTTCAATTGTACATCTAAGGCTAAAATGATAGTAGTTAAATACTTCATTTCTTCCTCTTGCTTTGGGACCCAATCTAAAATGCGGAAGATAGTATCTATGACCTTTATAAGGACCTAAGAACCTCATAAAACACAGATAACCAGAATCTACCAAGTAGTACTTATCTAGCAAAAATTTAGTGCACCACAAAATCAGTTAATAACAATAAAGAGTTTAATCTAATATAAATAATATTAGTATCAAATATGCTAACCTTTAGGCGGAAGAGGGAAATGAAGACTTTGTCTACGCCCAACTTGATTGAAAATTTTAGTATCGTGTATAGATCCCTCCCAACCTGACCATACAAATGTGAAACACATGTTAAAATCACATACTGCCATCACATTTGTAGTTGTGATCCCCCTTTCTACCAATGTATGAAATTTTCTTGTCGGTAGGAACAACAACAGGTATATAAGTTCCATCTATGGCACCAATGTAATTTTTAAAATATGGATAATATCTTTCAATATTTTTAATTTTCACTAGAGTATCTGTAAATTGTAGATCAGTTGGTTGAATAATATGTTGAGCAAGCTTGCAAACAGCATCCGGTACATAATGAAATTGTCTAGAAATAGTTTCTCTTGAATGTTGGAATCTCTCTTCTGCATTACACATTGAACCTGGTTGTCCAATGATATATAAAAATATACCTACTTGTTCATGAATTTCAATTTCTTTTGTTGTCTTCATTTTGTAAGTATTTTGTAAAACATCACACAGATGAAGGAACACAAGCTTTTTCATCCTAAATTGCTGGTAGCAATGAATAGGATGCCCATTTAAAAGTTCATTTACCCAACTACTTCCTGTCAATCTTGAAGTTCTTCGTGGATTTTTCACAACGTACTTTAGAAAATAATCAATACAAGTTGTGATTGTTACTAAAGTTATTGTCTTCTTCTTACGTTTGGCTGTGACCTTTTGTTTGTTTTCAAATTCTTCATCTGACACATTTGTATTTGATATCAAACTTTCAATTGACAAACTTTCAGTTGAGCTGTTAGATATCTTATTATACAAATATTTTAAACTAATATCAAATAATAAACATTAATCACACTTGTGTCAACCTTAATCTTTAAATAAACATTAGTTCACATCTTAAATATAAAATAGCAAACAAGCATAGAAAACAATAAAAAAATATAATCATAGAAAATATTTTTTGAACAACACAAAAATATATTAAAAAGAGACATTCTAGCCAAAAAATATTAACCAGACACATCTACTAAACTATGAGTCTTCAACCAACCAAGTTGTAACGCAGTCTTCTAGTCCCATAAAAATCTCTCTATTTAACCTTTTTGCGATTAGTCTTGTAACTATAAAGAATATATCACTCCCCACTTCTAACCCAGATAATTCTTTAAGAACAGCTAAACAAGTAGATATACTTGTTATGTTATTTTTATGAGCTATTTCGTTAGCCTTTTCTTCTTCAAACACATTAATTATACGTTCTAGTTGAGTTAAAAGTTGAGAAGCTACCGACCCCTTCCCAACCTTTCTTCTTTTTTGTCTCATTGCACTAGGAGGTGTTGATTCATCGTTTAACTCATCTTCTAAACCTTCTTCCTCATTACCATTATTTTTGTCATTATACCTATCGTTATAACTATCATTTATATCTTTAGAAGGTGTCCATGCACCTACACCAGTATCTACAACATCTTTAAAAAAGAACTCCATTTTGTCAAGATGTTTTGGACCTTCCTCTCTAAATTTTTTCACATCAGGATTTTCCTATGAGACGATAAAATAACAATTAAAAATCTCTCGACAAAATAGATATTTCTGAAATTATTTTAAAAAAAGGTAACATACCTGAATCTTAGCATCCCACCCATCATCACTTGTGTTAAAAATAAGAGACCAAACTAAAGAAAGTGTTTTGTGTATTATTCAATCTGTTCAAGTTGTCTAGAATGATATAATATTTATAGCTGTTAAGAGAATCGTAATAATAAAAACGTAATATTCTATAATAAATATTCAGATATACTAAATAATTCTAATTGATCATAATTGATTCTAATTATATTCTAAAGTCCCCCTCAAACTCAAGTGACAACTTGAGTTTAAAACTTATTTAAAACAACGAAATAAAGAAAAAAAACTACATAAACTGATCAAACGGGTGCAGACGGAACTGTCGGAAGGAAGCGTAAATAGAACTGCCGCTTGTCTGAAGGAAGCGCAGATGGAACTGCCGCTAGTCTAAAGGAAGCGCAGACGGAACTGCCGCTTGTCTGAAGGAAGCGCGGACGGAACAAACGCTATCTGAAGGAAGTGCAGATGAAACTGCCGGAAAGAAACGCAGACGGAACTGCCACAAGAAAACGCAGACGAAACTGTCATGACGAAACGCAGACGAAACTGTCACCAGAAAATGCAAACGGAACTGTCACTAGAGAACACAAACGGAACTGCCACGAGAGAACGCAGATGGAACTGCCACGAGAGAATGCAGATGGAACTGCCACGAGAGAACGAAAACTATATGATTTCTTTATGAGAATAGGTAAGCAGTGGATAACAATAGTTTTTTATCATTGAACTCAAAATAGGCTAGTCGGTGAGGTGAAAAAGTATCAAAGGAGTAACAAAAGAAAAAGAAAAATGGCATAGAAAAAAATACAAAAACTACGCTGATTTCACCGCAAGGAAAAAATAACCTATCCTCTTCAAGGGAGGATACCATGGCTCTGATACCATGTTAGAAACAAGATACTAAATTGGAGGAAGGATTTGTGTATTATTGATCTATTCAAGTTGTCTGTTCAAGTTGTCTAAAATGATACAATATTTATAGTTGCTAAGAGAATCGTAATAATAAAGACGTAATATACTATAATAAATATTTAGATATACTAAATAATTCTAATTGATCATAATTGATTCTAATTATATTCTAACATATATTCTAACAACTTGCTTGTATGGTCTTCTTAATAGGATCCCAACCAAGACCGGTCTCCTTTCCTTTTAGTTTAGCCCATAGTCTCCACTCTCTTTTCATAGCTTCCCACTTGTTTTTAAATTGTTTAAACTCATAATTCAAAACAGTCTCTTTCAAAAATTTTGTTTTCAAATTTGTCCAACCAACTTTATTAAAATGTGTTCCAGGTTTATTTCTAGCCACCATCTTTTCTTTACATATTTTCATGAATATAACAGTATTTTATTCATTCCAATCAATTTTAAATTATTTTCTGGACTTGCCACTTTCATGAATTTGTTGGGAAGAACATAACAAAATCAAACAAAAATAAAAATAATAGCAAGAACTTTGCTATAACTGACTATAAAAATAATAGTAAGTTATATAAAAATAAAATCACATATAAAAAATTAAAATTAAAACTGAGATTTCATACCACACACAATGTTAAATACAAAGTTAATAATAAAAATTGAATGATAAAATGATAAAAAAATTACCTGGAAGGAATATATGCAGTAGATGGTTCAGATGGAACATTGTCTGAAAATGGTGGTGAAGGATCAATACTTCCAGTAGATGAATCATTGCGTGAAAATGGTGGTGGAGGGCCAGCACTTCCAGTAGATGGAATATTGCGTGAAGATGATGGTGGAAGGCCAGTGTTTCTAGAAAATGGAACTTTGCGTGAAAATGGTGGTGGATGGCCAGTATTTCCAACAAAAACAGGAAACATTTTTCATAGAATTAAGAATGAAAGTAGATTTTTTTTATTTTGAAATCAATTTTTTTTCACGGAAGTGATAGAATGACTTATACAAAAGGAGAGAAGTCATATATTTCTACTTCTTCAAAAAGCTATAAATTAACTTTTCGAGAAGTTAAAAGCTTTTCTTTAAAATGGTGCCAAACATACGTATCGTGACTTTTCATAATTCAAAAGTCAAAATAAGTAACTTCTGTCACTTCCTAAATGGGCTCTAATTCGCAAATTGGTTACACCCTTACAATTTTGAAAAAGTTAGTTACTTAGCTTTAAATAATAGTAGCGAAAAGTTAGTTAGCAGATATTTATCACATGATTAGCTAAGGCAGTATGTATATTAGATAGTGTAATTAGATTAGTTGAGTTTTTGCTATTGTAAATCTCATTTTCTTGCTCTAGATGGTAAAAGGGAACTTGTTTCTGATTTAAAATTTCTTTTTATCTATTTTCTTCTGATCTTGTATCTTCCATTATAAGAAAAATGTGGGATATTGTCGAATTTTTTGTTAAAAAAACAAATAAAATCTAATGGTAATTAAGTTATTGTCACAAGGAATTGATGGTATAAACTTTGTCAGTAAATATTTACTGTCAAATTTTTTTCGTTGGACGATAATTACCGACGGATTATCTGTTCGAGAAATCATTTGATTACTGACAAATTTTTTCGATGGTAATGTTGGCGTCATAATATTTTGTTTCCCGCACTATTACCATTAGATTATTTTCTCAGTAAATCTGACAGTAATGTCAATTTTATTTAAAATAAATTGTGAAATAAATGATCAATTTTAATTTTTTTATTTAAATTTATTTTTTACACAATTAATTGTCAATTTATAAATAATAGAAACCTATTATTTAAAATAAATTATCAAATATTCAAATAAATTAAAAGTCAAGTAAATCAAATAAATACAATAAAACAATAAAAACGAAGTACTAATCACTAAAGATCCAGGAAGTCATCGTCGTTGTTTGCGTTGCCCTGATGAGGCGGTGCAGAAGGCGGTGATGTCTGTGTGGCACCAGTAGAGATGATGCCAGCAGTGCACATCTGAGCCTGGTATAGCTCTATATGAGCCTTCATCCGCTGAAGTCGCTCCAGCTGTTCCCTACTCTAGCATGAGGTCATCCATGTTTGTCACGCGTGTGAGGATCTCTTGATACCTCTCCCAATAATTGTTCATCTTCTGAGCTTACTGGTGAAGGCTACGAGTGAGCTCCTGCACCTGCATCCTCAAATCAATGACTTTCTCGGGGTCAACGGCACGACTGGTGGCAGAGGCGAACAATGGCATCAACGTGGAGGTGCGGAGGCTACTTGCGAATAACGATCCCAACCCGTATACGCGGTTCTTGTATGACGCTGAAGCAGTCTCATGCCAAATCGCATAAGGATCGACAATTAAAGCAGTAGAGCCATCGGCATCCTCCCCGTTTTGCTGAGATTGCTGAGTCACGGCCTCTAATATCTATGTGTAGGACTCTTGTGTAACACATGTAATTATGATTAGCATGACAATTATACAGTTAATCTTTAATTGTATATCAGAAGATCAGATGTATATATACTCATATGAGACCGCTGATTAGTAAATCTCATTTTGTTCTCCTTCAACGTGTGAGTGTACTTGAACGTCTTTTGTAAAACCCGGTTAATTAACGGCTAATTAACCCATAAATGAGAATTTATTCTAGAAAGCCTAAAATGTGATTTTTATGGCTAAATGTGATAGAGGAGACTGAGACGAGAATTTCGGTACCAATTTTATAGAATTCGGACCAAGATTGGACCGAACGGGCCAAACCGGGCCAACCGGACCCAAAGTGGGCCCTTGGCCCAACATAACTAAACCAAAACCCTAGTTTTCAGCACTCTCTCTCCTCACAACACTCATTTCATGCTGAAAATTGAAGAGAGGGGAGGAAGAACACTCTCTCAAGTTCTTTCTCTCACTTGATCTTCAAACCACCATAACTTTTGATCTAGAGCTCCGATTGCCGCTCCATTTGCGGCCACGCGTTTACCGCGGAGAGCTCTATAAAACCCATACAATTAATCTTGAGGTAAGCCACGTTTTTTTCTTCGAAATTCCAGCCTTGTTTTCGAGTTTTATGAGCAAAAATGTTGAGATTTTGGGCTCTTTGATGTTATAGGACCCAACTCTCTTGAAGGAGGAGGTTAATCTTGTCTCCTTGGACCTTGGGTGTGGTAAGATTCTCAACTCTAGTGTAATTTGTTATTCTATGATGTTTGGGTATTGAGATGTTGTGTATGGGTATGATGATTGTGGCTTAGGTGGTGTATATGTGAATATTGGAGCTTGATTGGTGAATTTGGAAAGCTTAAAAAGGGTTTTGGTGGTGGAAAATCTGTTCTTGGAGGTGTTGAGGCCTTGAGAGCTTGTGGATAAGTGATTTGGAAGTGCTCCGGTTGAGCTTGGGAAATCGGCTAAGGTATGGTTTCGGTTTTCCGTATCTAATATGTAATGTGGTAGGAAATACTTAGGCTAGAGGCCCTAAGATAGGCATTGAATTGTTGATGTTGTTGAATGATTGAGATATATGATGTGGTCATATGTGTGATGATGATTATTGATGCCTTGGTGGTGTGATGTATGAGAAATATGCATGTTGTGATATATGCTTGATGAATGGTTATGGTTAAATTGTGGGTTGAACCATGTTGATGGTATGATGTTGATTGTGTACAATAATGATTTATTGGAATTGGTGTTGTTGAGAATTGGCATGAGGAATAGTATATGATATGTCAATATGTTTGAGTTTGAGCCACTTGGGTGAAGTGGGTTAAAATGATGAGATAGTGATTTTGTAAATTGTGGTAAAGTGTCAATGTGTGAGTTGAGGAGGCTTGATGTTGAATTTGATATATTTTGATTGATTTCAAAAAAAAGGGATGAAATTGGCATGTTTTGATTGATTTTGAAAAGAGTTGAAAATGGCTTGTTTTGAGAATGGCACTTTGTGGTTTTGTATGAAAAATATGGTTTTTAGGCATACTTTGATGGGACATAACTTGGACTACAGATCTCTGTTTTGTGCCAAATCTATTTAGAAATGAAATTGGATCCGGGATGTCCATGCCGTTCGAAGAACGGGTGAAAAACGATTTAAAATGAGGAAGTTATGTCCGTCGGAAGATTGGGGGTTGAATCTGTGAATTCTGCAGCTTTTAACTTAGAAAAATTTTTAGCAGAATGACCCCTTGCGCGTGGGCGCACCTGGCGCGTACGCGCCGATCTTCCAGAAAACGCCATCCACGCGTGCGCGTGATGTGCGCGGGCGCGCCGATTGTGCTGCACCCAATGCCCAGCCATTTTCCAGAGAGTTATGCCAGAACTGTGCCAGTGTTGTGCCTGGGGCACGAGAACACCCACGCGTACGCGTGGTTGACACGTGCGCATCGATTGGCAAATTTTTAATCCACGCGTTAGCGTGCATGACGCTTGCGCGTCGATGAGTTTTTGAGGCCATCCACGTGTGCGCGTGGAGTGCGCGTACGCGTGGCCCTGTTTTCATCCCAAAGTTGATTTTTGAGTTTTAAAAGCCAAAATTCATACTTCTAAGCCTCCGATCTCACCACTTATGTCTTAAATCATTATGACATGCCTAGCTATTAAAAAGGGGCTAGTGAATGAGGTAACTTGCGAGTGAAACAAGGGAAAAATGAATGATCACTGAGGATCAAAGATGATTATATGAGATGTGGAGGATGGTGGTGGAAGTGCTTGTTATGCCATGGGCCGAAAGGCTGTAATTGTTAATGAAGCGGCTGGTTATGGAATTAACCGTGAGCCAGGTGGCTGGTTATGGATTTAACCGTGAGCCGGAATGGCTGTGTATGATATGGATATTGGCTGGTTCTGGACTGAACCGTGAGCTGGATGGCTGATATGGATGTTGATCCATGGATGAGAATTCATGCATGTTTATGCTGAATTATTGATAATTGTGATTTGCACTTCCACTATCTAAGATACGAGTTTCCCTGGGTAGTAGCAGTGGCTAGCCACCACGTGCTCCAGGTTGAGACTTGATACTCTGTTGACCCTATGTCGTAAGTGTGGCCAGGCACTGTGAAAGACCCGGATGAGCTCGCCCCTGTAAATATTCACCAGTGAGGGTGATGGATATAGATCATGATTATGATCGAGTTTTATAACGAGTATAACTCGAGTTGGGGATGCGTGACAGAGGGACAGTCCAATGGTTAGCGACCAGGACTTGTCGGGTTGGCTCTATAACCGACAAGATGATATCATCAGCCACTAGGGACAGGCATTCATCATATGCATATTATGTGAATTGTTTGATACTGCCTACTTGACTGCATACTATTTGCTAATTGTCTAACTGCCTTAATTGCTCCTATTTGTATATTTCTTGTTTGATATATTTGTGTTTGCTACACTATACTCCTGCTGGTAGTTGGGAGGTTTGAAGGAATTGGAAAGGGAAGTATTAGTTAGACTGAAGAATCTTTAGTCAGATGCCCTTATATGGTTTAGCTTGTTTATAAGCTTTGAATTACCTGGAGGAAGTTCTAGGATTGCCTTCGGCTTTCCTCTATTATTATGTATTATATATGTGGAAGCTGTGGGGACCTCTGGTTCTCACCCATGCGGATTTTGTGGTTTTCAGATGCAAGACGTGAGGTTTCCCGCTGAGGCATGCTGGAGACTTCTAGATTTGCGAAGATCCTTTGTTCTCAGGTCTATGTTTTGGTTTTATATATTTTGCTTAGATACTTTTATCTCCATTAAATAATACAAACTGTGATGACTCCTCTTATGGGAGATTTTGGAGAATAGGTTTTATGTATTTGTGTCCCTTTGGGTTTCTTTTGGGGTTTTCATTATTTTATCATATGTATATATTACTATGCTCGGACCGGTTATCTTCGCAGCCGGATCTTGAGTCTTGATATTCCTATTTTTGACACTCCTTTGTATATATATAATCTCGCGTTGGTTATCCTTGTTCGTTACGTTATCGATCGGAGTGTTGCGCTTTCGAGTTGCGATTTTTGTTTACCCCTTTTTCTACAAAGGCTCCTAGTTATAATCAATCATTCATACTACTATACGTACTAAATTTTTATTTTTGAGGTCGTAATACCTTGCCATCTCTGAATTATGACTTAAGCATAAGACTCTGTATGGTAGGGTGTTACATCTTTGCCAATGTCGCATCGCGATCTAACGACTTCGACTACACATGTTGCATTAAAACAATATGATTAGGATGCCTAGTAATGATATGTAAAAGAATATAACTAAGTTAATAGCAAAATTAAAAAGAATATATACCAGCCTAGCCCTAGTCTTCATGAAGGTCGTTGAGCCGCCAGTTTATTTGAACGTTGGTCGATGCCCTATAACACTGTTTGTGAGATGTCGATGCCTGAACCCCTCATCAATCTCTTAGTAAACTAACAGAGCCTTCTTTTATTTACGAGCGGAGTGAAGTCCTAAGGTGGTCCTGCCCCTCACGAACAACCTCTAGCATTTGCTGCAACCGCCGACCCATTTGATAGTCATATATCTTCCTCATGAGGGCATCGTGCTCAGAGTCCCATATAAGGTGCAACTACACAAAGAAACTTTAAAATTAGTTAATCAAAATAGAAGATATAAACTAGTTAAGAAGGTTTGAAACTTTAAAAAAAATAATTAATTACCACCCACTTCTAAAATCATCACTCTTTGGTCTCAGAGGGGATTTTCTTGTAGCTAGGTCTTGGATGGTCATGCATCAGTTTCATGACGTTAGTCATCTCCTGAGTACATGCATTGTTGTTTGGCGCAAACCTATTAACAATCCACAAATAAACCAATATGGCAATATAAATTAAAACTTCAAAAGCAAATAACAATAATATATAGAGATTTTTATAGAAACTTCGACAGAGTTTCATAACTGGAATGCGCCACAAACTTGATCCATCAATAATTAACTTAAACAACACCAAATGTCAACAATCAATGAACAGTAGGCAATAATCAAGAGTCAATATCCATAAATCTACTAAATTCACTAAATCCACTAAACTAGAATCAATAATCAGACACTTTTAGCAATTCAATAATCAGGAAATATGAAATACTTTCAGCCATTCAAACCTACAATCCTAAATCCACTAAACTAGAATTAATAGTCAGACACTTTCAACAATTCAATAATCAGAAAATATGAAAAACTTTCAGTAATTCAAACTTATAACCTTAAATTCACTAAACTAGACTCAATGGTTAGACACTTTCAGCATATAGAAGACTTAAAGTGATACTTACCACGTTCGCCATTAGGCCAAATCGTCAACCGTACGATAGAAGGAGGTGGAGGCGCATTAGCTGCCTCACTTCCGTGAGAGGATTCCAGGACCATGGTGTCCGTCGATGGAGTCGGCGTTGCCATAGAAGAAGGAACGTAGTTGGGCCGGGTTAAGGATCATAATGAATGGCTGGTCCGATAAACCCGCAACTTGTGACATCATCAGAGTAGTTGGAGTAGATGGAAAGGAACTAGAACTTTCAGGGGTACCAGAAGAAACCCTCCCTCTACCACGACCACGACCACGACCATGACCCGTAGCCTGATCCGCAACACCTCTACCTGTCGTCATGTCTGTAAATAGCATACCAATTAACAGAAATTCAGAATAAAAAATTAACAATAAATTATAATAATATCAATGTAATTCTTATAACTAATACCACAACATTAAGTTCAATATTTGATCATTCAAACACTTTTTAAAGTTCAAATTCAATTCAATTAGTGCACCTAAGATGATTTCAAAATATTTGCGAGTTAAAAATAAGAAAACAAGCAACAAAAGGCTCAATAATCACTTAGGCCAATCAAGAATTGATGTAATGTGACGGAGTATACAAAAGAATAGTTTTAGAGTATGTGATGTTGTGATTGAAATTCAATTTTCAAATAACTCTAATGGTACTGATAGAACTTGAGAAGGGGGTCGAATCAAGTTTGCACTAAGTTAAAATTTCAGACTCTATTTTTACGGAAGCTTAAGTTGCAGGATATTATTTTATTTTGTCTCATGTGCAGAACAGATAAAGAGAATGGAAGAGGAGAAAGAGACCAGCATGTATCCTGGTTTGGATTTTTAGTGCAATGAATCCTACGTCCAGTCTCCACTACAAACCGTGGTGGAATTTTCACTATAATCCACTGATTATATTCACCAATACTATTGAATTATTCTGTAATTCAACTAGTATCTACCCCTAAGCTTTCTTCACCAAAGCTTAGCAACCCAAAGTGTTGTCCCAACTTGGAAGGGGAATCTAGACAGATTCAAACTCACCATGTGCTAACCCAACTTGGCAAGGAAAACTAATCCTAGTTCCACAACTCAACTACATCAGAAATCAGTGGCTCTTTTTGCATCACTCTTGCCTTTTCTCTCTTGGCTTTTACAACTCACATGATTAGCCTTTTTCTCAAAACAAAACATGACACAAGACAGCCATAACAATGAAAATCAGAAATTAAGCTTAAGTAGAAGAAAAAGATTTCAACTCAGTAGTTGAGATGATGTTCTATATTTTTGCTCTCTTTTTCTTGTTTTCAAATGTTAGAATGATGCTCGTTATATGTCTTCAGCTTGCCTTCATTTTTTCCTCTTCCATTCGCTTGTCCCTGCTACCCGTTGGAGCTATCACTGCTAGCATGCCGTCCTTCTTCAACATGCTCCACTAACTCTGCTGGTTGAGGAGCCCATCCACCACCTCTGTTGCCCTTTGCTTTGCTTTCTTCCTTGGCATGCACTCTTTTTTCATTTTGCTCCATTACCCCTATTGCTACTGCTGTTAGCAAGTTTGTGTTTTTGCTTAACCATGATCCAAGTATAGCTCTGCTGATGTCCTTGGGTTAGTGGGATGTCCTTCTGTCCTTCTTGCTTTATTAATGCCACACATGTCCTTGCTTTGGCCAGCTGTCCTCATTTTCCTTTTAGCAACTACATAATCTTCTATTTGGTGCTACAAAGAAGAGCTTTAGCTTTTTAAGTTGCTGAAGCATATGCTAGACTTGGGCTGAAATAGCACGAACTTGGACACTTGGGTCTGCATTACTAAAAACACATATTAAACCACCATTGGGCTTTTAACTCAAATAATGTTTGTCATCATATGTTAGCCCAAAATCAAACTAAGCTCAACAAACTCAATCATGGCAATTACACACACACACACACACACACACACACACATATTCAAAACTCAATTAATGAGAAATAGCATCTCAAGCAATCCATCATATCAAACTAAACTTGGTAAATTAGAAACATTCACATTCACATCAATGCATAATAACACTAATCATGTAAAAGCAAGCATGAATTTTTAAAGATTGAACCAAATTTTCATTTAGAACTATTTGAGGTATATTATCGAACACTTGGCGTGTCAAAGTATCAAATAAGCAAACATCAATACCAAGCATCAATATACAATCACAATTCCAAGTCAACAAACACAGCAGCAATAGTTAATGCAAAACAAGCAGCAATCAAACAGAATTCAGCAATTCTAATATCCATATCTCAGCGAAATCAGTTGTAACACAATGAATCAACATAATCAGATACTCCAACCACTTTTAACAATCTCAGAACTAAGTAATTTATACCTAATCTATCTTAACAACCTAAAATCTACTAAAACAGAAAATTAAATTTAACTAAACTAACTAAAAGCAAACTAATGAACCAATACTGACTAAACAGAATTTGAAAAACAGAATTTAATAAGAAATCTGTGATGCAGGGCAACAGATAAAACAAAAGAGAAGAAAGAGAGGAGTTGCAATGGCGCTAAAGAATGGGGAACTTGCCAGGAGTCTGGGACAGGGGCGAAGCTAGGCAGTGGCAACGCTAAAGGCTGGACTCGCGGTGAAGCTAGGCAGCGGCGGCGTGATGACAATGGCTCTGTGGTGAGGTAGTTCCAAGAAGAGAAAAGAGAAAGGGTGAAATGGCAAGGAGAGAAGAAGGAGAATGGTGCTGTGCTACGAGGAGAAAGGAGAAGAGGGGAGAAGAAGAATAAGGGAAGGGTCGGCGGTGGGTTGACGGCCATAGAGAGCGGACTGTGTTGGTGGTGGTTTCGGCGGTGGCAAATGGTGGTGATGGGGAAAGTGAGAGAGAGAGAGAGAGTGAAATTCGAATGAGGGAAAGAGGGTTTGCGCTTTGAATTTATCTCCCAGTTACTGTCGAATTTACCGTAAAAAAAAGCTAACGATAAACCATTGCGGGTCACCAAAATATATCGTTTCACTAAGTTGATTTGTCTCAGATTTTTTCTGATAGTAAATTCAACCCTAAAAGACGCGCTAATTTATTTTTTATTTTTCTCCAAAAATTATGGACGAAGTTACCATCGAAAACTTAAATAATTTTTCGATAATTATATAACCTTACAAATTCGACACTGTTATCGATGATGAATTTAACGGCAAATTCACTGCTATTTTGCCATGCTAAATCTAACAGTAAATTCGATAATACTTACTATTTTTTTGTAGTGTTTACTCTTTCTGAACTCACATTTTTACATAATACACAATTAGTTATATATAAAATTATTTTATATTAACCGTATATATAAAGTTAAATTCTTATTCTATTATTGTCTTTTAAACTAATTAATTAAGGATTATTAGTGACATTATATTTAAATTATTATTTTTAAAATTTTCTGATAATTATGTATTTATCCAAAACCTAAAGTGACAAATAACCTGTAACTTCATTCATCAATAACATACCCTTACCGTATAAGATGAAACGGAGGGTATAAAATGAAATGAATATATTGCTATAAATATTTGTTAAGAAATAATTTTATCGAAAAGGTAATAATTAATAAGATATTTAAAATTTTAATATGGTGAAATAATTAGAAAAATATATTCTTTTGTTTTTATTTTATTAAAAGTATTTTTAAGGAAATATTTTAGTTAAACTTTTAGTTTCTTATCTTAAACATAATTAAATGGATTTTCTTTTCTTTTCTTCTTTAATTTCTTGGCATACCGTTCAGCAAAATACTGAATTTTCTGCATAAAACAATAAAAGTTAGGCGCCCACATATATATCGAATAATATCTCAATTAATTAGTCAAAATAAAAGACCACTCAATAGCCATAATAATATTCAATAGTTTACTAACAAATTCCTACAAGAAACTTGGAGAAGAATCATCAATATAATATAAAAGATACCAATTTCAAAAATAGTACAGATCAAACTTATATGTGATACGTCATTAATTAGATTATGTATGTTATTATGTGAAAATAATTCTTTACGTCCCAAACAAATGATTCCTTACTTTTTGAAGTATGATTAATATTATAAATTTTACATTACATCTCTTAAAAGTAAAATCTCTAAAAAGTTTATAACACCAAAAAAAAAAATTTTATATACTGAAAGTTTGGTATACTAATTTTGAAATCAACGGATCAATTTATTTAGTAAATCAATTCACTTGATGAATCATGTACTCATAAATTATCATGTACTAAAGACTACCAAAATATTGATAATTTGAACTTTTACTTTACCTTACCTAAATTTATGTTTATCGGAAAAAATAAATAAAAATATTTTATATATATATATTAAATTTTGGTATGACTATGTTATAGTAATTATAATAATTATATAAATATTATTAAAATTAAAGTCATATTTTTTAAGTAACTATTTAAAAATATTATATAATAATAAAAAATGTTATTTTAATTTTAATAATATTTTTTTAAATATTATAGTCCATACTATATATATATATATGCATGTATTTATTAGGGATGAAAAGGCTATTAACTTTAAGAATCTACTAACTTTAATAATTAATAACTTGAGATGATAATCCAAAACTAAATGATCACTTGAGTAGCATATATATAATATCATCATTGTCATTGATCTCCCATAGAGAAAATAATTAAAGAAAAGGATGAATAATCTAATCCTTATTATTCCAGCTGATTCCAAACTCTTGGAGGACAACAGCCCACATAGGATTCCAAATTAAATTAATGGAGAACAAAAAATATACATTTTTCTATAGAAGAAATCTAAAACTGTCCTTGGGTAGTTTCAAAGGGCTAATTTGAGATGGGTCCTATTTCATACACGCCTAAGGTTTATATGGAATGTGATTTTTGCATGGTATGGTGCCTAATGAAAACCAATGCTTTGTGACCACAAAGACAATTTTACCCTTTAAAATGGACAATTTGTGCACCCCTTTTGTAGCTTTAGATTTGGGTTTGGAATAAAGAGGGTAAAAAAAGAAGCCTTTGCAAATTCTCCTTGGTGGGGTTTGTAGAGCACACACTTTCTCTACAAACTAGGATGTAAGAGAATAATAATATATAACACTGAAAGATAGAGTGACACAAAATCCTCAAGTGTTATAATGGAAAACAATCATTTGCTATAAAATTCCACGAAACAAATAATAAGCATGAGGAAAGTATATGTACCTAAAAGAAAAAATGAACATGCCATTTTGATGACATTATGGATTATTATATATCTATTATGTCATATAAAATATATAATATGTGTAGGGTCTAAATATTTAATTCATTATATACTCACATTTTGAAGATAGATAGATTGAATTACTATATTTATAATAGAGAAAAATTAGGAGTTCTAACTCATTTTTTAAATTTTTTTATTTTAGATAAAGAAATTTTGTATTTTTTTATATTTTCAAAAAATAATATGTATTTAAATTTTTACTCATTTAGTATTAATAAGAAGGTAATTAGATCAGAGGATAAATTAAAACTTTGAAACATTACTCAAATTCATAAAATTTTTAAGATACTAAGTAATTGAATTGAATACTAAATATTTTTACTCACGTGAAAACACATATAATTAAATAATATTTGTATAGTAGATATTTTATGCAAAATATTATAGTGGCTAGAGATTATATATATGCACTGTATAAGTTGAATATCAATCAGTGAATCAATAATGTTTGCTGTGGGGTTATCTCTGCCTTTCTACCTTCCCCCATCTCCCTTTATTATTATTATTATTATTATTATTATTATTATTATTATTTAACTTTTAGTTCTCTTAAATCTTAATTAAGCAGAATGTATATATGTCTCTTTTTTAAAATCATTCCATGGCTCTTTTAAGATTTGGGTGTTTTATAACAGAAACAAAGGAAAAGACAGAAAGTTCCATGCATGCATCTGGCCCTTTCTCATCAAAAACAAGGATTAACCAATTTAGTTTTTTGAAAATATCTGATAATAAAAAATATTAGTAAAAAATTATTAAAATGTATTATTTTTAGTTTTATTTAATGAATTTATTATAAATAAATACTAAATAAAACAAGTTTAGTTGTTTAGTCGGATTATTTTTTTGTCTTTCTAACATTACCATTAATTTTTATTTAAAAGAATGAAAGCAAAAGTAAAGAAAAATTAAAGTGATTATTTTCCAAAATAAATAAATAAATAAATTTATAAATTTGTGAGTCAAGTGATTTAGGATATTTCCTAGTCTTTGCCTTGCCTTGCTTTCTCTATCTTTCTCTCTCTCAAGACTTCTTAGTTCTTAGCTTTTTTTTTTTTCTTTCTGAGTCTCCTTGCACAACTTTTCCTCATCAAATCACCCATGTTTTTTTTTATTTTAATTTTTCATTTTGTTTCTCATAAAATTTTAATTTTCCATGCCTTTTTCAATTTTTTGCCACCACTTCCTCCTTATTAGTCTCTAATTGTCATCATCACCTTCTTCTCTTCTCTTACAAATACCACTCATTACAATTTCTCTTTGCACACTCAATTATAGATTAAGAAAAAAAAAAGAGAAAAAAAAGTAGCTATATATATATAATAATTCTACTTTAATATAGTTTTTTTCATCAATTTCTTTAATTTTGATTATTATTATTGCATGTTAATGATGATTCTCTTCATGAATTCTACATAGATATAAACACAACACACATATATAGAGAAATAGAAAGAGATATGTCTGAAATAGTTGTTCAGAGTTGTTCAGACAAGTAATCCATGGCATAGATAGCGACTTGAAAAAAAAAAAAAAAAAAGAACATACACACACCACCATCATCATCATCTCCTCTCTTCACGAGATTAATTAATTTCCCTTTTTTTAAAAAAAAAATCTTTTTTTTTGTTTATGATATTGCATCACAAAAGCAAATGATTCCTTTCTCTATCTATATATATCTTCCACCTATGTTCACTAGCAAGGTTTCTTTCTTCTTAATTATTTTGTGTTCCAAAGCTTAAATATTATTTATATATTTATTTGGTTTGTTAATTATAGACACAACCAAAGAAATTAATATACACAGAGCTATGATTTTGGAAACAAACAAACCAAGACATTAGAATATCGTATCTTTGCTTCCTCTTTTTTTTTTTCTTTTTTTTTCCCCTTTCCCCACTATCTTCTTTTTTTTTTTTTTTGTTCTAAATTGGAGAATTTTTCTTAAGGCATAATGTTCCCAGCAGTTATGTCCAATTCTACTTCTTTGTCTGAAGAAGCAAGTGTCTCTTCTGGCACAAGAATTCAAGACTTTGGTGCTACCTTAAACCATGTTGTTTCAACAATTTCTCCTCATCAACAACAACAACAACAACAACCTCCTCAAAAGATCAAGAAAAAGAGAAGCCTCCCTGGAAATCCAGGTATACCAATAATAATTTCAATCATTTAAATTTTTATATATCATATATATAGGCTTTCGTTATTATTATCATTATTATTTATTGGTTTAATTTTATTAAGTTTTTTAGAATAATATCTTGTCTGCCTGAGAATTAAGCTATTATTCCTAACTATATTATTAAAAAATAATTAAAAATAGCTCATGCTATTATTATTGATCATTTTTTAGTATATATTTTTTTTTCCTTTTTTAATTTAATTTTTTTTTTTTGGGGATATATATGATTTTAGACCCAGATGCTGAAGTGATAGCTTTATCACCAAAGACACTATTAGCAACAAATAGGTTTGTGTGTGAGATCTGTAACAAAGGGTTCCAAAGGGATCAAAACCTTCAGCTTCATAGAAGAGGGCACAATCTACCATGGAAGCTGAAGCAAAGGAACAACAAGGAAGTGAAGAAGAGAGCATATGTTTGCCCTGAACCTTCATGTGTCCATCACAATCCTTCAAGGGCTCTTGGGGACCTCACTGGAATCAAGAAGCATTATTGTAGAAAACATGGTGAGAAGAAGTGGAAATGTGACAAGTGCTCTAAGATCTATGCTGTTCAATCTGATTGGAAGGCTCATTCTAAAACTTGTGGTACTAGAGAATATAGATGTGATTGTGGAACCCTTTTCTCCAGGTATCTATTCATTATTTTTACTTACTTATACGAGTTTAATTTTGATAAACTGAAATTGCAAACTTTTTTTATAATTGTTCAATTACTATCATTCTTTTAAATGAATATTTATGCAATTAATATAACGGACAGTTATTTTTATTAACATAATTATACGTAATTACATTTTGATGTAAATGTTGTGGATAATTACTTACCACAATTTAATTAAAACCATGAATATTATTACACCAAATATGTTTCTAGCAATTTAAAAATAATGTCTATATTTTGGTTTTTGGTGTTTGATGTGTTCTTGTTGGATGATTTGGATTAATCTTTTTCTAATTAACCCTAATTGATTAGCTAGTTTTTATTATTTTTTTTATTTGGGTAATTATAAAAAAACATGGGATGTCCTCATGTTACATAAAAAGGGGATTTTTATTAATTATTTTAATTATTTGTTTTCGGTGGATGTTTGTTGTTATATGAGAATGGTAAACTACATGTATCTCCTGGAATTTATCTATGCAATAAATGTTTAATTGTTATGGCAGTTTGCATGGAAATGGACACAAGTAATTATACAAGTGTCAATTGCAAAGTAAAGAAGAAACTGAAAAAAACTTTTACCTGTTTTCTGAATCCTAAAACTGCCAAATGAATGTGCGGCAACAACAAAAAATCCAATCCACACATCTTTTGTTTTTATCTACTGTATTATCTGTGACTCAATAGCTTCATATAATTAATTTTAAAAATTTAATTAATTTATTTATTTAATGCATTTTATAACCTTATGATGCATTCACATGCATGTCTGCATGAGAAGCATGATATATACTATTTCTACATTATGTTCCAAAAATTTATAAAATTTTCAATTAATAGGGTTTTATTTAGGCTACACAAAAATTCCAAGTGTGTCAGAATTGGTGCTCAATTGTTTTCTAGACTTCTACTACTATTTTTATTATTTAATATTTAATTTCTCTCTCTCCTTTATTTTCTTTCTCTTTCTCTTTTTCTTTCTACACAAATATGTGTGTAAATGGAGTGGCTGCAGTCTCTAAGAAAATGATGAACATCTATTTTTGTCCACTGAAAAAAGCAATAAAGAAGCACATACACAATACTTGTTCTAAAAAAATTGTGATGATTTCTTACTTTTTTAAATTTTTCTCTTAATAATTAATTTTTTATAATATTGAAAACGCCATTTGCATATTGTGTAGTGTATGTGTTGATGATCTTTCATCATCATTGTGAAAATCTGATAAATCTGCCAAAGATCTGATATGCTAAGTAGCTTTCTTTGCTTCTTCATCAATGGATACTTGCTACTCATTTCAATTATGCTTATCTTTGTGTGTCATGCATGAGTTTCTACTTCCCAAACACTTTTTCCTTTGCCATCATCATCACAACATTTTTATCCATTATTATAATTTTATACAATTTAATTTTCAATACACTTTGATATATATATATATATATATATATATATATATATATATATATATATGTTGTTACGTAATTAAATGTACGTGTAAAATTATTGAATAATGCTAGGTAACTTACTTTTTTTTAAATTAATATCAATCAAATTTTTAAAAATTATTTTATTTATCTTAAATTTTAGATTCTAAATTATAAATATAAATACTAAAATTAGATCATGTTAATTAACTAAAAATTAATATTTTATATTTTTAAAAATTATTTTAAACTAAATTCAATTTTATATGCTATAGTTTTCATGCATGTATACATCAAAGTATAAAGGCCATCAAATTAGGAAAATATTTTTTCACATCCAAATATATATATTGTACCTTAGCTTCTATGTCAAAAGTGTCAACATATATATTCTCAATTAAACACTTCTCTTTGCTTCTTTTTTTTTTTTTTTGGTGTCTCAAATATATAATACACCCAATTTTATGCATTACATATATATATAATGTCACTATCTAATTTGTGACCATGCATGATTATATGGTTGATACTATAAAGCTCTCCCATAAAATTTGACCCTATTAATTAAACCCTTTGACACACTCTTTGGTATTGCGTGTGGAATACTATGCATGATTCTTTTGTTTTTCCCACAAATGCCTTTTTGGCCAAACGGAGCACAATCCCCAAGGACGTAATATAATTCTACTTTGCTTATTGTTTGTCATGTCCTCACATTACATTTTTGCATGCATGATTTGTGTATGTATGTGCATTCATTATTTTACCCTCATTTCATATAGTCCTCAACCTAGTATTACATTACACAAGGTTTAGTTAATATGTGTGTTACAAATATGTATTTAATTATTAATAATAAAAAATTTTAAAATGTTTTATTTTATAATTAATAATTTTAATTTATATTTTTAGAATACATATATATTAATTTCAGACGACAGAAATTTTATTAAATTTTCTTCTAATATATGCTACAAACTTACTACATCATCAATATATTAGTTTTTCAAAATTTCATGTTCATCACTATAATTTTCCTCCCTGTGTTTATAAAACAAGGAAGGTTAGATTTCAAAATGAGGGAGAGAAATCATGGCTATGAACATGAAATTTTGGGATATTAAACTTTAAACCCTAATTTAAGATTACAATTGATGAACACACCCATAATTTGTATTATGAATACAAGAAGTTCATGTAAGACTCAATTTTTTCTCTTCTCCTCTTTCCTTTAAAGCATCCTTATGATAGTCCAGTTGATACTTAAAATAAATGGTTGTAATTTCAATAGAAAAAAATCCCATATTTCAATAATGAGACATTTTTGGATCATCCTTTTTTTCTCCCTTTGAGATATATATATATGACAATAGTAGTGGTAGTGAAGTCAATTTCACGTGAAGTTGATACTTGAGAGCCGTTAGATAAAAATTTAGTCAAATCAGTCAAATCATCTAACAGTTCTCAAGTATTAACTTCACGTGAAATCGACTGCACCTGAGTTTTCACCGACAGTAGTAGTGATTAAATGACTTATTTTTTATATAACAACGTGCATTCTTTATGTAAAGTTAATATTTGAGAACGGTTAAATAATTTGATAAGTTTGACTAAATTATCATTTAACAATTTTTAATTGTTAATTTTTTACAAAGACAACTACACGTGTGTTGTGTGTCTTCACCAATTTACTTATCATTTTATCATGATTTGTGATAATAAAACTATAAGCACAGTAGAATGAATATAAGAAAAAGGAATAAGAGAAATTTTGATTATTATTTTTGAATTTGATGTTGAATTGAAAAAAAAAATGCAGGAAGGACAGCTTCATAACTCATAGGGCATTCTGTGATGCATTGGCTGAAGAGAGTGCAAGAGTTTCAGCAAACCAGCATCAATTAATCACAACACCTTCAAATCCATTACTCCAATCCCTCTTCCTTTTCCCAACCCAAAACAACTTCATCAATCCATGGGACCCACAATCATCTCAAGAAAACCCTAACCCTAATAATAATAATAATAATACACTTCTTCATAACATCAACATTAAGCCTGAAGTTCAAAACTTTCACATCCCAAATTCCGATAATGCCCCTCCATTGTTCCTTCACCAAAACCCCAGCAAGAATAACACCATCATGATGACGTCACCCTTCAGGAACAACCCGCACGTGCGCATGCAACCACAATCCAACACTGCTAATAATGCTGCTGCTGCTGCCACGTCAGCACATCTCTCAGCCACTGCACTCCTCCAGAAGGCCGCGACGGTGGGCGCGGCCGCCATCACGGGCCCTAATGCCTCACTTGGAGTTGGCCAGCACGTGACTGAGCTCGGCGACATGACTCAGCTTGACTCGGTTCATTTCATGAACAACATGGGAGTGGGAGGGTTTAACAACAACAACACAAGGAGCCTCAAGAGTAGTGATGATCTTACAAGAGACTTTCTAGGGTTAACCGGAGATAACAACGGCGGAAGAGGCGGCGGCTGTGACGGAGGAAATGCTGGCGCAGTTGACGTTAGCATGAACGTGAAGGACATGCTAACGTACACCGGGAACATAGATTACCAACAACAACACCACCATCATCTTCGACACCCGTTGTTTAAGTCACCACAACAAGGTTTTGGATTTCTTGGAACAACAACTGCCCCAGAATCATGGGGCAATTGTTGATCATGATGCAATTATATTCGAAAAATTAACGCGTAGATACAAATCTAACATCTCGTATTCTTCGGCATTATGCGTGTAAATACGAGGTGTTAGAGTTGTATTTGCGCGAACCCATTTCACAATGCAAGAGTGCAAAACTATAGGGGTAAAATCGGAAACTGAATATGAATTGTCACTTATACCCTTGTCATGATGAACGTGTATTTCCTTTCTCTTTGAACCAGCTAGCTAGTTACAATGGTTTTAAATTGTTTCGATTTTTCGTTAATGAATGAACTATATGCATGAGTGTGAATTTATTTAGTTTTTATTTTCCTCGGTCTTTGCTTCTTTTTAAGCCTTTTTATTATTGTTTCTTTCCTAAAGGTGCAATCCTTTATTGTACTTAATTATAATGCTTAGTTAGTTGTTATCAACTTTCAATACAAATTTATATTATAATATGCAATTAATATATAATGGACCTAAATGAGTAGCTTTGCTATGTCTATTGATATTATATTAGAGGTTAATTACCATATGTTCTTTTTCATTTAAGAATTGTATTGATATTTATTCATTATTTATTGTATAAGTAGATTGAAATAGTTAATCATATAAGTAATTAAAAAATGCTAGAGAACCATTAGAATTTATTGTTTTTGATTATCGATTAACTATTAATATTTAAAAGTTTAAAATAAAATATGTTATTAAATTACTAAATTAAGAAAATTGAGTTGATAATTAAAGAATAATAAAAAATAATAAATTCTGATGGTCTCTTAATATTTTTTTAAATAATTTTATAATATCATATTCAAATTTTTATAACTAAAATGTTTAAAACTCCACTATTACTATCATTTTTTGTAAGGCAAAAAATAAAACTTATTAGATGTATTAAAAAAACGCTCACTTGCGAATAAATATATTAAATATATAATTATATCACTTATATAAAATTAAAAGTTAACTAATTATTCTTATAAAATATATATTAAAATATAAAATAAATTAAATAATTTATATATTTATATATAAATACATAATAATTAATTTATTAAATAGTATTTTCGTTAAACATATAAACATTTGTATATGTCTACTACAAAATGGTAATATTAAAAAGATAAAAATAAATTTTAACTGTTTTTATTATCAAACGGTTTTGGATTATGAAACATTAGTAATTTGAATGAATATGTTGTATTAATTAAATTTATGTAGTGAGTATAGATGAGTGTTGAGGCATGTATGGAAGAGGGGACGATGGTGGCCTTTCTTTTGTTGTCAGAGAAAATGTCACATGCGAGAGAGATTCATAATCATTAGTCCTTTTTGTTGCTATCACCACACCTAGCTATGTCCTTTCTTTGTCTTGACAGCTTTTGATTCTCTTCTATTCTGCTACTTGCAAATATTATGTTTCTATTTCTTCCTCCCTTCCATTTTATTCTCTTTACTTTCAACATTAATCATCATCAACTTTACTATCACACTCTTTGTTAATAGAAATCTTTAACTAAAAAGATAATAACTTTAAGTTATTAATCTCTTTTGATGCATGTTGAAAGTTATTAAAATCTTCACTACATAAAAATCTTTATATATTTTACTATGTATATACTAAAAATCAGTTATCAAATCCATCAATAGTATAAAATATGTTAAAATATAAAATATATATTAAAAATAAATTAAACAACATATTTATATATAAATATATAATAACTAATTTAATGATTATTTTTTTTGTATACATACAACATTTTTAAAAACCTTAATATCTTTGATAATAGAAAAATCCTAATTTTAATTTTTTTTTTTTTTGCATATTCAATTTTTATACTAGAAATTAATTAAAAGATATTGTGTAGTAGAAAAATAGAGTTAAATTTTACACTTATTAACTTTAAAATATTTATTTTAAAAAATATTAGGAATCAATATTTTTTTATCAATCCAATACTTTATTTTTATATTATTAGATTTTAGAATTTAAGGTTTAAAATTTAGTACTTAGTAGTTTAGAATATCGACTAAAAGTGATACATTTTGTTAGTGATGTAACCTTGTTTAAATTAAATCCATTTTCTTTTTTTTCCCTTCCATTCCATTGAAATATTTAATTATTTATGAGCAAAAATTCAGCTATATATTTATATATGCTATAAATTCGGAGAGGAAATTGGAAAACAATGACAACAGATGGGTACATATATATATCTAATAAATTTGGTATGGTACACAGCAAAATCTCATCAAATAATGAGAATATTGAATCCTTGGAAATTAAAAACTCTATCTCAAAATATTAGAAGTACATAAAAGATTTTGGATCTTTCCAATCATTATTCTGTTTTGTTATCATAAATACTAAAACTTAAACTGATTTGTCTACATATTATTTAAATTTGTTAACTACTGAACTTCAGTTAGTGACAAATGTATAAACAAATGATGTAGTTGTATAAATTTTTTTAAAAATGCTATTTGTACACCAAAATCAGTTACTAAAATCAGTTATCAATGTATTTATGTATAAATACATGTGTGGTTTAATTTATTTTTAATGTGTATTTATATTTCAATATGTATTTTATGCTGTGTGACTAATTTTGGTCATTAATTTTAGTGTACATGTAGTATTATTCAAATTTTTTACCTATAATAATTGTTATTTCATAGGTTATCGCATCCTTATCATACATACACATACAAAGAGATCAACGAAGTTGAATCTGTTAAAATAAAGATTTCAAAATAGGTTATAAAGATATAAAAATTTGAAGGGCATAGTTTTTGTATTACTTTTGCAAAAAAATAATTATGAGTATGAAGTAGGTTATCACGTCGAAGAGGAATAGAGAATAGAGGATAGATGAGGTTATCACATGTCGGCAAAAGAGGTCAACCACAACCATGCAATTTTTTAAGACTCAAATGCCCTTGTATTCAACCCACCATCTTAAGAAAATAATAAGATAAACGTGTAAAATGGTACTTAAAAATTTATGTCGCTGGTAAAAATTAACTCAAAATGATATAAATGATAAATAAATTCTGAAAATTTTAAAAATATAACAAAAATAAAAAATATATTTTCATTTTATAAGTAATAAATAAATTTTATATTTAACAAATAACTTATGTATTTTATCTGCATTTTTTAGTGAACATTTGAATAAGTATTTAAAATATGCATGTAAAAATAACCAAACCAAAAATCAATCGTTATAGACATTTTTTTCATTTTTTTAAAAAATCCAGTTATTCACAAAAAAATTATAAAAACATTCACTTAGTATAAAATTATCAAATTTTTAAGAGTAAAAAAATATTTTTTTTAACCAAATTCAAAAAATGGCATGAAAATCAAAATTTTAAATTCTTTTTTAAGAATAATAACCACAACAACAACAAGCTTTACTACTTATAGTAAGTTAGTTCAACTAAGGTCAAATTAATTCTTTAGTAGATTTTATGTACTAGTTGTTTAACAAAAAACATTTAACATTAAATAAAACAAAAGGTATATATAGAAGATATCAACTTGCCTGATCCCTCTACAATTGGTTAAATTAATCACGAAAATCTGAATTTAAATACTAAAACAAAAAATATGTTAGTGGTGTTGGTGAAAACTTGTGACTTTTGGGACATTATTTGACAATGATTTTGTTCAAGTCTCTGTAGATAGTGAACGATGTAGATTGTCAATTGTCAAGATTGTTCTTAAGAAGTGACGTAATTTTGGACTTAGCTACTAAAAATGCCAAAGGGTTCCACGTCTCTAGCTTTTGTCTTTATTTGTGTAAATTGCAAATTAAAATCATGGCTCCCTAATTGGGTCAAGTAGGCCATTATTATTTTAAGTTCACTCCACTTCTTTTTTTTTAAATAAAAAAAAAAAAACCCTCAAGTGAAAATTTTAAGGATGTGAAAGAAGGTTTACTGGTTTAGACCGAAACAGCTCATCATATATATATATATTCTTTTGTGAAATAAATTCTATATTGTTGCCCGTGAGTCTATTGTGAATAAGTAAATTGTACTATGCAACCAAGCATCATGAGTCCTCTCAAGTGTAACTTTTCACAATATCAATTATTAACTAAATATTAATAGAGTTTAATTTACACAATCATCTAATTATATCTATTTTTTTAAATAATTATTATAATTATTCACATAATCAATATAAAAAATAATTATTTTTACTGAAATAATATTACGTAATTAAATACACATATAAAAATAATGCATACTAACAATGCATCAAAATTAAATTTATATTAATAAGTTTAATATTGTCAAATGATTTTAATTTCTTGCGATATCAAATTAGTAGGTACCAGCAATTATTAAAAAAAATATCTAATTAAAAATTTAAAAATCTATACTTTATAAAAATTAAACTCTTAGAAAATATAAATATCAACATGATGATTGTGCATGTATACTATTAATCAGTTGCTTTTTAATTTTCTTATCAACCATTGAGATTATTATTCATTTTAGTCTCAAACTATCATTATCAAACTTTATTTAAAGAAGATAATTAAATTCCATATTACAATGATGAGAGTTATGTGTATGTGGGTCCATAAAATTGAAAAAGATTCAAAGACATTGCAAACAAATTAAGCTTATTAACAATTTGGAGCAGACAAGTCAAAGATAAAAGCATTTCTAAATACATACAAGTGTTCATTCATAGTAAAAACCATTTTCTAGTTCCATTCCACTTCCAACGAAGAATGCAATATCATACACCAACTATGGTTTTAGGAATTTTAAGAATGTTATGGGGATATCCAACCCCATCCAAATTTTATTGAACAAAGCAGCATTACACCAAATTCCAAGAAATTCTTTTCCTTGGCACTTTTTCTTTTCAAGGGGGTTTAAGTGAAAAAAAAAATTAAAAAGAGAAATGAAAGGGGGGAAATGGGTATAATTTTAAGAAATTAATGGAGACTTTTTTTTTGTAAAAAGAAGCAAGTGACGCTCCAAACCCTAAAATCTTACAAGCGTGAGTGAAAAGGTAAATTAAGCCCATGGTGTATGTATGTATGTATATTTGTGCTAAGTGTAATAGTGGTCCAGACACAAGATAGTAATCAATTAAAAAGGAAAAGAGAAAAGAAGAGAATAGAAAATAATTAAAGGAAAAGGTGAAAAAATAAATGTCAACGGTTAAGGGGGTTGAAAAAAAGAAAGAAAGAAAGAAAAATTGGTCATTGTAGCTTTGAAAGCTTGAATTAAAATTCTGAGCAATCTTTTCTGTTAATACTTTATCAAATTTTGTGCACACACTCCCCCAACATCACACAGCCTTTGGTTGGCAACTAAATCCACAAATGCAAATTCAACATTAGCTAAGTCAATTTGATGAAAAACTCAGTATCATATGTATTGTGTGTAATACAAATATTGACTTCAAATTGTTCTTGAGATCAGATGACTTATTTGTCCTTCAATTTATTTTAAAAGTATAAGATTTGCTTTGTGAATTATCTCAAGATGAAAACTTTCGTCTTTGATGTCTTACATTTGCCCTAAACATATGTTTATCTCAAAGGAAGCCACCAATTGTTTGTCAAACTCTTAACAATAATAGTAAGAGTACACTTAATCAACAACAAAAATGCTACATGCATATAAAAAATCACCCACCAAATTAATCGTCATGTATTTATGTTTAAATATATGTGTTATTTAACTTATTTTCGATATATATTTTATAAGATGGCTAATTTAATAGTTAATTTTTTGTACACATGTAATAATAATAATAATAATAATACCCATTAGTTCTTCATAATTTTCTTAAAAAGGACCACTACCACGACGGATCCTAATAGTATAATCTAATTCATAATTTGGCTTTGGCTATCTCATAATAAAGTAGGAATGAATCCTCTCAATTTTTTTTTAATAATTGAAGGAGTAAAGTGTGATGTCTGCTCAAAATGGAATTTATATTGAAAAATGAAGCCAAAAGAAAAAAAAATGCAAAAATAAAATATAAATATAGCAAATTGTTTGGAAACTACCATTGAGGTTGGCATTAAATAAAGTTGTGTGAGCTTTGCGTGCTCAACATATAAACAAAACTACAAAAGGAATGGAGAAAAGTTTCACTGCCACTAAATCCTCGGTATATGCAACTACAACTACAAGAGAGGAGGTACAATTACTACAAGGGTAAAAAAAAAAAAAAAAAACAAAAAAAGAACATAGGGATTAACAAAAGTTTTTATTTTTTATGGTATATCCAATCTTTTAGAAAGTATATGGCATAAGTTGCAGGGTTAAGGTACAAAACATCCCATTTGCCTACTAAAGAAGAAAAGAACTAGTGTGAGTGAGTGACTCTTTTTTCAATACAAATATCTCTCCCTCTGCAGAAGAAGAATCACAAGTAGACAAAACCAACATCCTCTTGTTTCTTTCTTTCTTTCTTTCTTCTATTCCCCTCTCTTCACCTTAATTGCATATGTCATCTTCCACTAGGGAATCTACCTCCTTTTTCTTCTTTACAAAATACTGAGAATTAATTATTACCTAAACTTTCTTTTCAATGCTATATTTTCTACCCTTTTTTCTCCCTTCTGCTGCAAATCCTTGCACACTAGACACAATGCAATCCACTCCACACAAACACACAAGAATCAGACAATATATTGACAGATGTAAAGGTTGTAGTTAAATTAAATGGCAAAATCTTGGAAGGTGATATGCTTTGCTCACCCTATTTCAGAACCAATATTCTTGGAACTTAAAACAGAAAACTAATTTTCATTAAGCATCATTTAAAAAAAAAAAAACATTAAAGGTGTTTAGTTTCTAGAGTTAATAATTATACCGAATGTCTCTGAAAGTTAGGTAATATTAGGCAGAACACTCTTTGATTTGTCATGTTTTATGTTTGTAAAAAAAAGACCTAATAAATATAACTTCACAAATACAGAAGTGTCGTATGTTCGACTACCTACTTATGGAGAATGCTACTGTAATTTACCCTAATTTTATTTTCATTTCCTACTTTTAGCATTTTACGAAGAAAACGCAAATATAGCGAAAAACAATACAATTTTAATTTTTGTTTTTAATACATTCTTTACAAAATCTTGAAAATATAAAATAAAGAAAATAAAAGCCAAAAATGAGATTATACTAATATTTTGAGTTACAATAGTAGTTCAACTTCAACATTAACACAAGTAAAATTCATACTTATACAACAATAACCAAATGTCAATTTAGGCATCTAAGAAGTTATAATATATATTCTGATACATTTGCCATGCTAGTTTGACACTCTCTTATGCTGCAGAGTGCAAGATGTTAACTCGTAACGACAAATATAACTTCAAACAGAGACATAGGCACGTGGAAATGTTGGAATTTCATTAGGCTTAAAGAATTTCATATAATTTTTTCTTATAGTATTTTTTTTTAAGAAAGGAACCACCAATCTCTAATATTCAGTACAATTTGATTTTCAAAATCTATTGAGATAATTCAATGTACTATTAAAGAGATAGTTGGTATAAAAAATTGTTGTAATCTTATATATACACAACACTGAATGATGTTCAAATCAGTGATGATCATCTACTGAAATTCAAACAAAGTGACAAAATATAAGAAGTACATAGTACAGACCCAAATGGAAAAAAAGATTGTATTTCAAATATGCATCAATGTTTTTTGCTCTGAGGGTACCTGGTGGGCCAATTCTTCCATAAGGTTCATGTCACTAAGCATCTAAAATGACACCTGGCTTTAGCTTTTAAGATTCACTCCCACAAATTTATCCAACACATTCTTAAATGCCTGCATCATCATCATGCAACAAAAAGAAAATGAATATTCTCAATTTTATGCACTTTAAATTACACATTGCCTAAAGTTATTCAACATCTGATATAGTTGGCTTTGACTGGTTTAGTTAACAAATTCTACATTTGAAGGACCATACAGTAGCCTGAAATTAAACTATGAAATCTCATTAACCCAACTGCATATATTCTCTCTCATGATGCATGAAAGTGAAACTAAAGTCTCAACGCACATGCAGGGCAACAAATGCCAGAGACTCATGCACTGAAATAATGATAAGGATAGAGACTTGGAAAAAGAAAAGATGTGGTCATCAAAGTATATTTAGGAAATCTGTCCTTCTCGAGGAAAAAAAATAAAAATTAAAAAATACAGAAAAATGAAACAGGACAGTCAAGATTGTCTTAATCACTTGATACCAAGAAATGGAAAAACAGCTTGTTTGGTCAGGAAATCATAATGAGTTTGAATCCAAACTGAAAATGACACATAGTAGAAAAGAAGATAACATGAGATGTATTTAAGATTTTAAGTGATGCAATTAATGGCACCATTCAGATAAGGCACAGTTGATAGGCAAAATTTTCACACAATTATATTTTTATATTCATGACTTGTTAAGACAAATTCAGAATGTTACTCAATCCAAGAGATGTCTAGAGCCAAATTGAAACCATTAAGTAGCCTTGTAATGAACTAAGGACCAAATAGAAACAAGAATGTGCCTAGCGTAAACTATCAAAATAAGATCACAAGTGGGAGGGTGAGATCGAGTATTTCACGGCATGGGGGAAATTTGATCCTGTGTAATATCTCAGGATTGCAAGCCATTCACAGCAGCAGCAATTAAAACATGGAGTAACATTTATAAAGTGAAAATAAATAAGATTGTGAACAACCATATTCACTTTTTTTTACCCAAGTAAACTGATTATATGAATAAGGTTGCTAAAAGAAACAGATATACTTCCCCAGTACACATTTTTAGAGGCTGCTAGGTCGTTCATTGTCTCAAAATAGAGAAAGTAAATACATATACTAACTTAATTAGAAAACAAATTCTCAACGAGAAAAAAAAATCTTAAGAGGTTCTTTAAAATATTAAATTAGAAATCTATTAAATGTGTTAACACTCAGATGAACAACACTGCCCTTGTGGCCATTTAAACGTAGGGCCAAAAAGAAAAAGACTTGTGAGATATAGTTTTATTTTAGAGCTTCATTGCAGATATTACGCTTCCAGCATAAGAAAGAGTTTCTTTTTCTGTGGAGTTTTGGCCTTTATTTCAAGGGAAACTTATCCAATTATCTTAAATTTTTAAAATATCTTTTATTTTGAATCAATGAAGCCCATTTTTCTTTTTTTCTTTTAAAAAGAATAGAAAAAAAACATAAAAACAAAAAAAAAAGCTCAAACAAACAGGCCCAAATACCCAACCAAACACATAAATTTTAGACGATATTTTACTGTTTTCTCACCAATCATGGAAAGAAAAATAAAACAACGTAACAGTTTCGTAATTAATACTAAAAACAATAAATGAAAAATACAAGATTCTATGAAATAATTACCTGTTGAGCAAATGCCTCCTTCCCTTTTAGAATTGAATTCATTGCTGCTGATTGGTCGTCAAAAGCACTGTAGAAGACCTCATAAAATCTATTCCTGTAATCACAACAGTAGGCAAAAGCTGGATGTTATCTTGATTACAAACAAAAATGTGAAACACCCATAGGTATTAGTATGTACCTATCTTCCTCAAGTATTTGTTGATCCATCTCATCAAATTTCCGAGTAAGCACTTCAGCCCCAACTGGAGAAAGTACATGCAATACAAGTGCCTCTAGAGTTCTTGGAAAGTTGTGCTGAAAATAGTAAATGGTCCAACATGCTTGAAACTAGCAAATATTATATGACCTAGAAGGCTAGAACTATGAAACAAATATATGCACTATATGGATGAAAAACAAAAGAGATGATTAGCATATGATTTCAGTTGCAGATGCAGAACTAGCTACACTATCATGGATAACTGGAAAACTATGCAAACCACAATATATAAAACTGAAAGAAGCGGCAATAATGTCCTATCCTAATAAGACAAACAAAATTCTCAATCTTGTCCACTCCAAGAATCAATTCTAAATTCTAATGAAACCCAAGATATTGAAGGAAAAGCAGCTCCCTTTCAAATAAGAAAGTTATTCTCCCAGAAAGAAAATGGCATAAATCATCCCAAAAGCATGAAGAAATATAAAACAAAACATATCTGTCAACCTAGATTCCTTTGGTGTGATCTGGTAAAAAATAATAATGTCATGCTTCAATCTTTACTTTGTCATGTTGTCTAATAATAGTTAAGGCAGTAAAGCCACAGTTAAAACTACCAAGTAGTGAATTAGAAGACCAAACTGCTTTGACATTTACAAACTTTGTAAGAGAATTCACTCACTGCCATTGCAAGAAAGACATATTGGAGAGTTTGCGGCTTGACATCCCAAATAATTTTAGCAACTGGATCATCATTCAAGTCAGCAGTCACTGCTTTCTTACATTCATCATTCTCTCCTAGGTTATGATCACTTGTAGAAGCTGAGTGTGATTCCTGATCCTGACTCACGCTAATGCAGTTGTGAACCCAGGAAACAAGTTCATGAAGCACCTGAACTGCAGCAGGTTCTAATTCAACCAGTGTGTTCCCCTCACACAGCCGTTTCTCTTTAATATCCATTCCTTTTAACATCTTACCACAATTGTCATCCCCATGATCTGGTAATGGCAATGGCAGAAACCATAAGATGGGTGCTTATTTTCTAGTCAGATGACAAATATGGAAAATAACTTCAACATGAGAAGTCATTCTATAATTAACTTACCTGCTTCTCCACCGTTAGGCAACTTCTGTGTTAACGTCCTAGTTTTCGCCATCCCCAACTCAAGCAGAACCTGGTCCTGTCCTATAAATTAAAAATATATGTCAAGCCCCTTACAGAAACTTCTAATTACCAAACAAAAATAAAAATAAAAACAAGAGAAAAGAAATAACCACAGGATGGTTAGCTCCAAAATGCATTTTGACAAGTTAGATGATCACGCCATTTATACACTACCCTCAAATCTATTAATCCTCAACTTTAGCTATGAAAATTTTCTAAATATTGTAATTCAACACCAAATAACTATCAAATCATGATGAATCAGAAAATTTACAGCCAGCAAGAACTACTTTGCACAGAAAAAGAAGTAAAGGTAATGCACTCAAAGCTATAATCTGAAGAATTTTGAAAAGGTGAATCAGTTACCTACATTCAGATGTGTTCACAAGTAAGTTAATAAAGTTGACCTAAATCCTAAGGTATCAATTTTGGCATATCCCACCACCCAATAGATTAATGAATGAATGAATAACGATAGGCTTTAT
Organism: Arachis stenosperma; assembly: GCF_014773155.1. Taxonomy (NCBI): domain Eukaryota; kingdom Viridiplantae; phylum Streptophyta; class Magnoliopsida; order Fabales; family Fabaceae; genus Arachis; species Arachis stenosperma. Next base: position 12,930,001 of record NC_080378.1, read on the forward strand.
TATTTGTAGTAAATGATGTATACAAATGAAGCACCTACCATTTCTTTGTCGATCAATCTTGAAGTGTGTCCATTGGCCAATGCACAAATGATGGTTGCAAAATAAAACAATAGCATTATTCATAAGTCAGACTATCACAAGTATAAGAAATAAATCCTAGCCAATACCTTCTCAATATTCTGCGTAAATAATATGCATCCATGTGTTCCTGCATGGAAGACATTGTGTAGGATCTCCACCAAAAGTTAATAGCAATAGTCCAATCATCACTGTCAACTTGGTGAAACCTGTACAATAATAAAAATAATAAACCAATGATATATAGGGGGGAAAAGTGTGACATCTATCAAGTTTACAGAGATGAAGGAAATGTAGATTGCCTAATGAAGCATAGAGACTAAGAAGTGCAATATGATAAAAGCATTTTAAAAACCAAACATACAGAAATTACAAAAAAAGATAGACTGGTACAGCATGCAGTGAAAATGAAGCATAGTGCACCAAATCCCATGCTTTAGCAACATTGGAAGACAAGTACCAACAACAACTACAACAAAGACTTCTTTTTCCATTGGGTGGAATCAACTATGTGCATCAAATGGGTCCTATCAAGAACCATATTTATAGAAACGCCATTAAAATCTAAATCATTTTTAAGGGTTTCTAGTCTTTCATATTCCCCCATAACTATTTGCAATATTGAATTTCTACTCTACTCTTCTTCCTAGGCTATTACAGGTGATCTTCTCATATTATCTAACTACTAAGGTAGAATTCTACCATAGTTTTCACATATGCTACCCCAGCTTTCTTTCTAAAATGTATTCATTGCTAATTATATATTATCTAATGTGTGCACTCAGTCAACATAATAAAACATCCCTACAACGTTAAGTTATACAGTATATTTTCTCTTAAGCTTGAATGGCAATCTCTTATCACTAATAAGTAACAACAATTCAAACAGACTCCATTTCATCAACCTAGTTTGAAATTATAGTTTACATCTCTTTCTATTTTCCCTTCATTTAGGAGGATGCACCCAAGGAACTAACACCATGTGACTTGCAGGATGATATGATATCCAATTTTCACCTCTAAGCTAGAATATTAGCATACCTCTTATTGAACTTGAATTCCAGATCAAGTGATTGACAAAAACAAACAGTTTATTTGCATCTGAAATATGTATCTTGACAAGGCAGAGCATATTAAGTTTGAATCTTACGCTATATTGGCCACAACAAAATGACAAATAACAAAGGGGAAAAAAGGAGAAAGATCCTGTTTCATGTACTCAAGTGTGCGTTATCTTTCTAGAATGTGAAATCTTGAAGGCTATCATGCGTATGAGAAATATTTTATTGATAAATTCATGCATCTATGAACAAGGTCATACTTGATATTTTTTTAAATTATTACATCAGGATCAATATCCTAGAATCAACATAAAGATTACACAAAGAAAAGATATAGAAGTGGAAGTCATAAGAGCTTTTAGGAAGTGAAGGTCTACAGCAGAAGTGTAACTCATAATAAACTTTAAGTGTCTGAAAAACCATTTAGCTGACTAAAGGTTGTATTCTCAATAAACTCTAGATTTTACAATTGGATAAGCAATTGAGCATATGAGGCACACACATGTTAACCACCTCCATCAAAACCAACCAGCATGAACCATTTTCCCCAAATTAAAAAGGGCAGTAATCTACCCTCAATCAGAGGAAGATCACATAGAAATAATTGAATTTGCAATCTTACCAGCCTTCAGGAATGAAAAGTGCGTCACCAGCCTCAAGAACAACCTTTTGCGCAAAAGCCATCGACCATTCTGCCCTTGGATATATTGAGTAATCAGGGTTTTCTAATGCAACAGAGCTGCCACACGAATTTTATTACGGGACGAAAAAAAGCAAAAAAAAAAAAAGAACTAAAACAAAAAGGAATTGTTAGAGTGTGATAAAGTGTTAGTGTTATGTGCCATGGACCTGACTTCTAAAGTTCTATTAATCTCACACAAGTATTAAACCCATTCACTACTATACACACAGGGAACCTAAGTACCCAAAAAATATCTATCTACCCTCTCTTTCACTCTATTCGTTTTGAAAGCATACCTGTGATTGGAAGCCTCCCCATATATAGGCATCGGGTAAAGTGAGGGACTAGCAGAAGGAGGCCACAGAACAACTGCAAAGCATTTGATTCCAGTTAAAGAAGGGCAGAAAGGATTAAGGAGTTGGGAAGTTGGAATGGATTTTTGTAAAAATAAAAACAGCTAGAGAACTTATAAGCATGATTAAAACAATTATCAGTGTTTAGTTTTAGTGTTTCACCCTAATTTAAAGTTCATCTGTAATAAACTATTCAAAACAAAGTAATTGAAACACGGCACAGAATCAATAGTTGACGAATCATAATAAAAAGCAGTAAATCAGCTGGAGCTTCTCTCCTAGTTTTTGTTTACCAGATAAGCTCTGGAAAAATCAACAATGAAAATGTTTACAGAGGGAGAAGCAAATAAAAAGTTCCAAAATTCCAACGGTAGTTCTATATTATTTACTGCAATACTGCTTCAGAGTTCAGGCATTAGGTAGTTCAAAACATCACCAAGCAATGAAAACTGTAAAAGGTTCCTATAATAATTGATAGTATATTCCTGAACAAGAGAACCTCCACAAAAGAGGGAAAAATTCATAGCAGGATGTAATGTTATATATCAAGAAAAGAAAGATATATAAATATTTAATACCCTGTTTTCGGCCAGAAACTATGCACAGAAGATTGTTGTGTGGATCATAGTGGGTACTTGATCTGGCTTGGGCATTGTTCATCCACAAATTTATAGAAGACAGCTCTTTTCCCTCCAAAATCGGAGGCTGCAGAAAACAACTATTATAAATTAGATTTCTATGACCAAAAATTCCTGCTATGATATGTCGAAATATAGACAGCATAGCAAAATAGCTGGATAATGTACTAACAGTCTGAATGTCTTCCCTTAGAGCTTCCAATTGGACCCTCTCCTCGCGATCGCTGTTCATAATTGGAACCTAAGTTACATTTCACCCCAAAACAATAAAAAGAAAAGAACTTAGCACTTTGAACTGATCGGCAAAATTACATATTATCTCATTGCTCTTGAATTTCCAACCTGTGCTAAATAAATTTGTTCAGGAACACCTTCCAAGGACAAATCACCACACTCTGCATCATGATTTTCCATGTTAAGACAAGGATCAAGAGCTTCTTCTGTCCTTGCATTTCGTCAGCATTCGTTTCTTACATAAACCAATGAAGGTAGAAAACGGTAGAGGAACCTGCCAGCAACGGAATCGAAAAGGGAAAGTGAAAATAAAAGTTTGTTTTTCAGTCTCAACCACCAATAATTAAAATCTACTAAATTGAGAATGATCTAGTTTGAGTCAAGCTAACACCCTATAAGAATAGAATCATCATTCACAACTCAAACTGTCAAACATCAAAATTAACAAGTACTGAATCACTTGAACCAAACAGAGGCTGAAAAATATAAGTCAAACTCAAACTTTACATAGCCACAACCATATTAAATAAATTTCGCTCCATAAAATTAAAACAAGATTACGTGGGAAATTACCCGGTCATGGCTTCCAAGATCACCATAAAAGACGGGTGCAGATTGTGACACCATAGCTTCCACCGTAGCAGAACCTACCCGCGCCTAGGTTTCATTTTCAACAAGCATATACCAGAAACTAAACACATTCAGTTATTTTCATATTCAACATAACACAGAATTTGAAAAATAAAATAAAGTAAAATAGAAACTTCAAATAAATGAATGGTTGTGAACCTGCAAGTAGTTGAGACCACCGTTGGATGGGTTCCATTGAGAGAAAGCTCTCCAGCTCTTGGTGCATCCAACGAACACCTATTTTTTCAGTTTTTTTTTATTAAAAATGAATTAAAATTCAAATAAATAATATTAGGGGAGAGAGAGAAGGTTAATGTTTACAGCGGGAAGATTAGTGGATTCAATGAAGGATTGGAAGTGTTTAGAGGTTGGAAGCTCTTCGTATCTTTGGATTCTAATGGATTCATCCATCCCTAATGCGTTGCTGTATTCAACACAGCTTCGATTGTAGCACTGAACTGAACTATGTCTCTGTGCAGTGTCTTTTTTTTTTTTGGACGGGGTCTCTGTGCAGTGTCTGAAGCTGGTGTGCAAAGATTTTGGGCCTAATTGGGCTTTAATGGCCATAAAACTCCATCTACTACAAAACTGACCCAATACGTACCAAAAATAGAAAGATAATGACCCACCGTGTACCAAAAATAAAAAACAAAAAGTGACCTTTATCCACCCAACCGAAAAAAAAGTGATCTTTATCCCAATATATTTTAGTTTCAGATGGGTCACAGTATCCTTTACTCCACAGGCCAGAACTAATTCATTAGAAATCAAAACCTAATTTAAGGATTTTTTGCTTGTTAAATGAATTATTGCATACATAAGAGCTAACCACACACCAATCCAATGTATTATTTTGAATTGTGCATAAAGTAATTTATTGGCCAACGACAGACTTTTAAATAGAACTCCATTTATAATGGATATTAACTTGTCAGATTGAAAAATACCGTGAGTAACAAAAAAATATAATAACAAATTAACAATACTAATTTGAGCGGCAAAAAGTATTTTTTAAGACAACTATGATATATGTATACAAAAAAATCAGTTACTGATCATATATATATTAAAATATATAATACACATTAAAAATAAATGAAACATCATATGTATTTATACATAAATATATAATAATTTATTTGATAGCTAATTTTTACTGTGCATATAACAATTTTATTTTATTTTTTTAATTACATTTGTGTCTCTTATGTAGAAAATATATTAAGTCTATATCTGAAAATATATTATGTTATATCTGTTTCTACAATTAAATATATATGCCTGTATCTCTGTATATATTTTTATTATGTCATGCATGTTTTTGAAAATTGATATAGCAAGACTCTAATTACCTCAAATTTTAGATAGTACAAGTTACACATAATATAAAACTTATAAATTATTTAGTAATAATAATTAGCATTTTACTATTTAATTTTGATGTAATGTCAGTATAAAGTAGTTTTGTATGTATATCTAATTATGTAACATTATATTAGTAAAAATAATTATTTTTTATATTTATTATGTGAATAATCTTCTAAAAGAATAGATACTATTGCATGACTATGTAAAATATTTTATACTATTAATGCATCAAAATTAAACTCTATATTTTTTATCAATTTTATCTTTTCAGAAAATTATTTTCGCCAACATGGCCTAGACGCTTATGACGTGGATGTATATATCTCATCCATTTCTTTTGTTACAAGTAAGCTTCATTATCCTTAGAATACATCAAATAACTTAATTGTTTGACTGTTCCAAACTTCACCATTTGGAACATACAATTAACAATAATTTGTATTCTTTCACGTGTCTGTTCGTGTTGCTTACGAAGCATATAATAATGTTTTCTTTAGGTGATCAATGTTAAGCTGATCATATAACGGTTTCTTTATACATTATTGAACCGTCACTTGATAGATATATTTATTATTAGTTTAAGCTAATAATAATATTAGGCACAAACCTTATGACTAAGTCCTTCAATCATATATCACATTCTAAAACAATACCAAGTGGTTTCATTCTAACTAAGCTTTATATATTAAGCTAAGTGAAAGTTGGCACTGTGTTTTGTGTTCTACTTTAGGTTGAAGTATCTTCTAAGTAACGATTGGACGAAATAAAATAAGAGTTTTTATCAAGGGAATGAAGTATAAGTTTATAATTTAAAAGAAAAAAAAAACAACTAAAGTTTCCATTATTCTAATTTTACAAATTATTACAAGAACTATATATGTAATTAACTTCTTAAGTAAAATTATATTCTTTCTCTTCTTAAGTAAAATTATATATGTAATTAACTTCTTAAGCAAGATTATTATCTGTGACACTCAATCGAAAATACAGTACTTAACATATGTAAGTAGGGGTATACATGCTATATACGGTTAAGGTTACTCAAAAAAACAAAATTTATTAATTTTAGTTAACTAAAAATTTGGTTTAAGTTAATAACTAAACCGATTTACTAAAGTACATAAATGAATGTAAGTTAATTCGATTTATTATGGTCCAAATGTATATAAAGAGTACATTTAATAATATTCATAATGAATATAATAAAGAGTACATTTAATAATAAATTAAAAAAATAATTATTATAAATATTTTTTATAAATTATTAAAAAAATTTATTATAAATTATAAATATTATAAAATTTAAGATTTAAAATTTAGATAAATATTATCGAAAATAAAATTATTAAAATGTTATAAAATAATTTATAAGTTGTAATCATTTTTGTATAATTTAAATAAAAAAATCAGTTTTTTGAAAAGAAAAATCAGTTTTAGATTTTTAAATGATTTTATAAATAAAAAATAGATTTTTATGGGAAAAAACTATTTTTTTCATATAAAAAATTATTATTTTTACTCAAATAAATTTTAAAAATATTTTAAATTGGACAATATAGTCTTTTACATTTTAAAATATACAAAATAATTCTTAATATTTATTTTTGTTAGACAATATAGTTTTTTTCGTTAATTAGTCACTAACAGTAATTACTAACACGAAACGTTAACTCGCGTATATAATCATTAAGTGTCTACCTGTGCAATCGAGACAAATTAATTATTAGAGAGAAGTACAAAACAATCCTTAAAAAATTTAAAAAAATATTAACATAGTCGTTGAAAAATTTTAAAATAATATTTTTGAATTATTTATGTATAATTATTCTTAAATTAATAAATTTTAATTTTTAAAATTTTTAGTCTATTTATCTCAAATTTAATTATTTATATACAAAATTTTTTTATGTTTTCAGAATAAATTATAAATTAATTTTAAAAAGACACTATTATTAAAAAATAATTTAAAATAAATAAACTCATTTTTTATCAAAAAAGATATTAATATAATTTAATTTAAGGATAAATTATTTAAATAAACTAATCGAGTGTGAAAATTATTAATTATCATGTTATCCTACACAAAAAAAAGACAACATTGTTGTCCTCTCATTTTTTATATAAATTGTGAATATGTTATAGGTTTTTAAAAAATTATATAAAATTTATATGAGTATCACTATTCATATGTACTGATAGTGTACAGTGGTAACATTTTTCTTTTGAATATAAATTATGACATCAACCTGAATTTTACGCTAAAAAAAATAAAATATGAAAAATTTTTATGATTTATCATTTATGTTGCAAAATTAAAAATAATAGAAGAAAACCCATGATTTATGTAAAAAAAAAATCATGTTAAAATGCATCTCCCTTCAACACTCACGCACTTCCTCCATGGCTGTGCTAAGCTCTATGTTTCTCATCAACAATTACCCCTGTTTTTTCTCTCCTATCTACAAAAATATTTGCGCAAAATACTATAATAAACCAAAGAGAATGAAATTTTATAAAAATCAGTCAAATAAAAAATTAATTCATGAATTCACCAATGCACATTACTATATAGTTCGAATTAGTATGTTTCGAACTAGAATTACATGTAACTCGAATCAATGTGATTCAAATTACTCACACACGCAGACACACTATAATTTGAATCAACCTGATTCGAATTACACCCACAGAAATTCGAATCAGGGTGATTCGAATTACACTCACACACGCTGCACATAGTAATTCGAATTGGCCAGATTCGAATTACTCATGATTTAATTCTGTCCATTCTTTTATTAAAAAATTAATAATTGATTAAAAATTAATAATTTAAAAATTAAAAAATATATATTTATTTCATACATTAAAAAAAAGCTAACAAAATATTTAATTACGAGACTTCTTTAAAATAAAATATTAATGTGAGCTATCAATTCGAATTTCATACAATATTCGTTTCCCATTTTTAATAGCTCATAAAATTTTTTTTAATAAATTTATTTAAATTATACCACAAAAAACATATTTTATTCTATACAAAATAATTTTAAAAAATGGCTTAAAAGATATTAGGAGTACTATAAAAATTTGTAATGTCCTAATAATTTAGGACATTAAAGAAATACTCTACATAGTCAATAATAATTAGAAAATAATAATTTAGAAATTAAAAAAATACAGTTATAACAGTATTTACCTAAATTATTAGAATATTACAAATTTTTATAGTACTCCTAACATTTTTTATGCCTTTTTTTAATTATTTTGCATAAAAAATGGCTTAAAATGGCTTAAAATAGCTTAAAATGCCCTTTATTCTATGCAAAATAATCTTTAAAAATGGCTTATAAAATGTTAAGAGTACTATAAAAGTTTGTAATATTCTAGTAATTTAGGTAAATATTGGTTATAACTATATTTTTTAATTTCTAAATTATTATTGACTATGTAGAGTATTTTTTTAATGTCCTAAGGACATTACAAATTTTTATAGTACTTCTAACATCTTTTTAGCCATTTTTTAAAATTATTTTATATAGAATAAAATAATTTTTTGTGGTATAATTTAAATAAATTTATTAAAAAAATTCATGAACTATTAAAAATAGACAAAAGAGTATTGTATGAAATTCAAATTGATAGCTCATTAGATTCGGGATAGGTGTCCAAGATGTCTTTCTAGCCATAATCGGTTTTACATTGTATTTAGAATTGTCAAAAAATTCAACTTGTCTGGCATAGGTTGGATATTTCTTGTCATCCTTTGGATTTGAAGAGCTAGTTCTTGTATAATAGCAGAGAGCATTCGTTCAAGTTCTTTTCGAGACTTTGGTGGATATGGCGAGTAAGGAATAATGACATCTTTAATCCCATGAAATTTGGCCTCCGGAAAAAGTGATTTCTCTGGCATTAACTTCAGAAAATGAGCTTAGGAATATTTTTGAATACATTCCCTCTACTCTAAATGGTTTTTGGAATCCCCCATCCATTGGTACTTGTAAGATTAATTGTGATGCTGGTTAGGTGATAGTGTTGGTTTTGCTTGTGTTATTAGAGATTGTAATGGAAGTTGACAAAGAGGGGTGTTTGGGAATCATTGAGATTAATAGTATTTTTCAAGGAGAATTGTTTGCTATTTGGGGATGATACATCTTAGCTTGGGATGTGGGTCAACGAGATGTTATTTGTGAGACGGATTGTGTGGAAGCATTTAATCTTGTTACTCAAGATGGTTTTGGGTTTATTGATCCATTGGTGCTCAAAATAAGAGATATCATGCGTTGAAATTGGCATGTTGACTTTCGTTTGATTATGAGATATGCAAACACGGTGGCAGATATTATGGAAAAGATGGCGATGAAGTTACAACTTTCGCATGTGGAGCTTCTTTCACTTTGGGAGGAGTTTAAGAGTAATCTTAAACAGGACTGTCCCTCTATTTAAGCAGTTCCTTGTTTTGTTTGTTTTGTTTTTCTTTGTTTAATTTATTTCAGTCAAAAAAAAAATTGATAGCTCATTAATATTTTAAAGAAGTCTCGTAATTAAATATTTTATTAGCTTTTTTTTAATGTATGAAATAAAATATATATCTTTTAATTTTAAATTATTAATTTTTTTAATCAATTATTAATTTTTTTAATAAAAAATGGATAGAAATAAATTATGAGTAATTTGAATCTGGCCAATTCAAATTACTATGTACAGGGTGTGTGAGTGTAATTCGAATCAGGGTGATTCGAATTATAATGTGTCTGCGTGTGTGAGTAATTCTAGTTCAAAATATATTGATTCGAACTATATAGTAATGTGCATTGGTGGATTCATGAACCGATTTTCTATTTGGTTGATTTGTGTAAAATTTCATTCTCTTTACGTTATTATTGTGTTTTGCCCAAAATATTATATATATATATATATATATATATATATATATATATATATATGATTAATTATCAAATTAAATATTAGATATTTATATATAAATATATATTATTTTATATATTTTTTAATATATATTTTATATTTTAATAAATATTTTATATAATTTATTTTTTTGATATAACATAAATACTATATATTAATTAGGATAAATTTCATAAATAAATAAAAGATGAAGCAATTTTACTTAATTATAATTTTTTAAAATAGTTATTTTTTATTTTGTATTTAATTTGTTCTATATAAAATGGTTATTTATTCTATATAAATCGTTTTAGAATATAAATATTTTAAAATTTATACATAAATTATTAGATATTTATATAAAATTTATTATTATCTTAAACCGTTATAAAGTGTAGAAATTTATATGAAATTATCATTATAAACTCTTATAAAATGTAAAAATTTATGTGAAAATTGACTATTAAATTTATGATAGCAGTCAATTTTTATATGAACTTCTACGTCTTATAATGATTTATGATAATAGTTAACGGTTTAGGGTTGGGTATGGGTTTAGGGTGTATCCTACCCTACCTTACCCGCACCTCATATATAACACATATGTTATAAAAATCTCTTTATACAGTGAAGGAAGTAAGAGTTAAACTCACAACCTCTCTTATGTAATGACTTATAATAAGTAAACAACCACTAAACTAGTTAGTAAATTTAGTAATTTAGAGCATTAGTTTTTTATTTTTTATGTTATTAATACGTATAAAATTCGAAATAATTGAATTTTATATTTATTTTAAAAAAATTTGATATTTCTGCGGGTATGATAGGATAGGATAGGGTTTAGAATTTTAGGGTGCGAATAAGGTTAGGGTTGAGATATTCTCAACCTGCAAATAGAGTAGGGTAGAGTTTTAATAAAATTTTCAACCCGCGAATAACACCAAGCCATCTAAAGGAAGTTCAAACTAAAGGAAGTTCAAACTGGTGGGTAACATCGGGTTCCAATAATGTAATTGTTCACTTTTCGAAAAACATACGAAAGATATGAATTTCTAAACATTAGCGCTCCTAAATATATTAACAAGAGTCTCATCAAATTTAAACCAGCAATCGTGAAGCGTGAGACTAAATCTCCATTTTGGTCCCTGAAATTCACGCGATTACTTATTTTGGTCCCCGAAATTCAAAATTACCTATATTGGTCCTCCAGATTCAAGTTTTGGCACCAATATGGTCCCTCAATTCTTTCCAATGATGATTAGGCAAATAGAGTGCTGAGATGACACCCTTCCTGTCACGTTGGACGCTGTAACGACTAGTTAATGTGGCGAAGGTTGTATTTGTATCTAATTTAGTCTCCCTTATTAAAACTTTGTCATTATAACTCAGATAAATAATAAGATAATTAGGGTTTTATGGACTAAATTGGATGCAAATACAATCCTCGCCACATTAACTAACCGTTACAACGTCCAACGTGACAAGAAGGGTGTCATTTCAGCACTCTATTTGCCTAATCATCATCGGAAAGAGTCGAGGGACCATATTAGTGCCAAAACTTAAATCTGGAGGACCAGTATAGGTAATTTTAAATTTCAAAGACTAAAATGAATAATCTCAGTGACCAAAATGAAAATTTAGTCTGAAGCGTAACAATATGATACAAGATAAGAGAATAAGAGATGATGTAATCGTATAATGGTATTTTCTACTGCTTTCTCCCGATAATAATACATCGACACATTTATAAAATTAATATCCAACCTTCACTAATTACAAATATAAAATTAGTAACAACACGTTTATCTAACATTTATTAATTATACAAATATAAAATTAGCAACAATATGTTTATTTAAAAATTTTAATTTAAAAAAATATGAATACGCTAATTTAACAAATTACAAGTATATGTTTATTTAAAATTTTTAATTTAAAAAATACGAATACATTAATTTAAAATAATATAAATATATTTATTTAAAATTTTAATTTAAAATATACTATTACATTAATTTAAAATAATATAAATACGTTTATATAAAATTTTTAATTAAAAAAAATTTGAATACGTCATTTTAAACTAATATATGTATGTTTATTTATATTTTTTATTTTAAAATTTATAATTTAAAAATAATTCTAATATCATTAAAAATAATTCTAATACAAGTACGCTTAGACTAGCGACTTTAAAAAACCCCAGTTTGAACAATAATTATTAAAAAGACTCATATGATGAATACATCTGATTTTAATTAATGTCCAAGATGATTTTCACTCTTTAACATGGTTTCTCTTTTAAATCATGGATTTTTTCTTTTATTTTTTGTCTCATACACATAAATTATATATAAAAATTTCTCTTATTTTGTTTAGAATTAGTTGTTATTATTATGATTTTTACATCACTTCGATATAAATAATATAAATTAATGATTAAATAATATTATTTTTTATGATATTTTAATATTAATAAATAAAATTATCTTTTAATATATATTTTATTCTTTTTTATATTTTTTATTTATTATATATTTTTTAATAATATATTATTCTGATTAATAAAAATATTATAAGACGACTTTTAAAATGAATAAAAATATTCGAAAGGATTGTTTTAAAATTTTTAAATTTTCTCTAGTTGATATTTTTTAAATTATTTTAGGATTATTTTGTATTTTACTTTAGAAATTGATTTGTCCAGCTCATATACGTGGACACTTAATAGTTACATGTGCAAGTTAATATTTTACGTCAACAGTCACTGTTATGAAGAAGGACTGTATTATTTAATGAAAACTAGAATGAGATCCGCGCAATGCGCAGACGGTAAATTAATGATAGTATATAATAAATATTAAAAATTGGTATATTTTGTAGAATTAAATTAAATATGTGTAAACTAAAGTTAAATTTGAAAGGTGTTTTGTTTAAAATAATTTGTAATACAAAAGATTTGGATGTTGGAGTTGTACACAGTGATATTTTTATCTGGTGGTTTAATTTTTATATTTGTTTTAGTTGATGAGCTTAGTCTTCTTATGTGGCGCTCGTCCTCCTTTTTCTTTATTGGTTATTGTTAGAATTGTTGCTTTATTCTTTCTATAGTAGGTTCTTGTGAAGGTGTTGTATGTTGTTTGTTCCATCTTTGCATGTATATTTTTCTTCCGAAGATTTTTTTTGAATAAGTTATTTTTAATAAGAATAATTGAAATAGGATAAAATGAAATTACCTATTAGTATTTTTCTTTGACCCACTCTGTCAGACAATGTCTCAAGTGATGCAAATTCAAAATAGTATTGAAAAATATTTAAAATTGAATCTTTAATTTCTTTCACAACAGTTGTGAATAAAAAATTTGCTTTCATTGTACCTTTAATTGGCCTATACAAATCATTTGCGTCTTCTATTTTTAAATTTTTTTATAGTATAGACTTTTCTTTCTTATAACAAATGTTTGAATTTGTTCATCATATTTCTCTTCACAATTATATGAAGATATGTTCCCTGTCGTGTTAACAAATCATAGTTAATAATTAGTTAAAAAGGAACAATGAATAATATATTTAAAAAAAGTGTAATTTTAACGATATTAAAATACAATATTATATAAAGTATTATAAAATAATATAAAAAGTATAAAAAGTAAAAATAATTAAAATATTTTTTTCATAAATTCAATTTAAAAATATAATAAATATGTTTGGTTTGTACCTTTTCATCTAATATAATAATTTCTAAGCAAAGAGACTCTTCTTTATTTGTGGGTCTTAATGTTTTCCATAAATGAAACACGCGAACTTTGATAAACCAATTGTCTTTTTGTTTGGTGATATTGTCCAAAAGAATGATGCTCGATTGAGTAAGTTCACAAAAATAAATTTTGTGTGCTAAATTTGATGTAATTTGAAGGAATAGTGATAAGAGACTTTATATAAGTAATTTAAATACTATAGAATTTGAATATTTGTAAAGTAAAATTTATTATGATTAATAATATTATTATTACATTTGTAATATGAATATTTATTATATTTAATGAGTTATTTATAGAAATTAATAAATTAATTATTGAAGTTATAAATTTATTGTATTGTTTATTACGGTGAGATATAATAAATATATGTAATCAATGTCTTTGTGGGTTACAAATTTAATTACAAATTTTTGTATCTTTTATTTATTTTTTATTTTTTGCTGATTTGGAAATAATAGGTGATTTGGCAAAAATTGAGTGATTGATTCTAATATTTTGTCAAGTAAGCGATGTTGCTGACATGACATTAGTAGAAAAACAAAGATGTTTTCAAAGTAATGTGGGTAAACTTATGTATCTACTTTTATATATTAAAAATAGATAAATGTTAGGGACTATTTTGTGCATTTTAAAATTTGAGGGACTACAGTGTTCAATTTTAAAAATATTGAAGACTAATTTAGGTCATTACTCCTATAAATTATAATTGAAAGGCAAATATTAGTTGGATTAAGGTTTAGTTTGTAAAGTTTTATTTTTCAAAAATAGCTTATAAAAATTGTCTTTTAAAAGACAATTTTTTAAAAGTTGCAACACCTATGTTTAGTGAAATCAAATTAAAAATAACTTTCAATAAGTACAAGCACCACAATTGTATTTGATAAAATATTTTTTAAAATTAAGAGAAAATGACAAATAGGTCTCTAACTTTTTTTTTCTGCAGACATTTTCATCTTCTAGGAATAGAAAATACATTCATGTCCCTGAACCCTCTAAAATGTGGATAAATTTACCCTTTCGTTGAATTCACTCCGTTGGACCCGACGGAAAACTCTGACCTGGCAAATGTGGAGCTGACTTGTCCGTTACGTGATGACATGTGGCTTTAAGCTTATGGAAACAGGACATATTAGTCCCCATGCACCAAAATGGTGCCGTTTCACCACGTCCCCTCCAAATACACTTTAATCTCCTTATGCAATACCCAGAAGACCCATACTTGAGTTACAGAATTACTGAAAATCTTAAGCAAACAAACGATCAAACACCTTTCTCTCTGTTTCTCCCTCCAAAAATTACAATATGTAGAGCAATTGGTGCGGGATCGAAGTTACTGTCGGAGGCTAAGGAGAAGGTTGCGCTGAGGCCGTGGTTGCTGTCTTTGTCAGAAAGTAAGATCGCCTTGCTTAGCGATGAAGTTTAAGTTATTCATGTGTGAACTAGTTGTGAATGCATTGTGTGTGCATGTCAACAGTGTGGGTAACAACGGTGGAATGAACTATAAAAATCGTATTTAAAATGTCGTATGTAAGATTAGAATGAGGGATTGTGCTAGGGCAATGATGTTTCATTCATAATTTTTGTTTCTATTTTTGGACTTACACGTAGTTATTCATGGTTTAATTTCAGATGGTTGATGTTTTTGTGGTGCCGATTTTTCACTATGGAGGTAACTTTGTCAGAGCAAGTGAGGAACTCTGGTTTATCAAAATGAAAAGGAAGAGAGATTCTCTGAAATGGACTTGGACTTTGTGAATTTTGGAGACCTTGTGACATTATTTAAGGAATTGGGATACTAGTCATACAAGGCAGTATACTGGTATGATCCAACAAGCGCCGACATTGAGTCCGGGCTGAACATATTAACTGGGGATGCAGGGATCAATGCAATGCGAGAGAATATAATGAAGAACCAACAGAAATCTGAGTTCCATATATACTTTGACCACCCTGTTGATGACCCTGAGGTTGTTGATGATGTTGCCCAGGACAGAGATGATGCAGTGGAGGTAGATGAAATTTTAGAGGAATTGAAGACGTCCTCTTCCTCAGATGACGGGTACGAGAGCACGGAAGACATATTGTACAAACCTCCACCAGCTGAAATTGAGAGTGACAATACTGAAATTTACAGTAATGACGGGATTGCTGGTGGCAAGAGAAAAAGAAGTATGAAGGATAAAAAGAAAGTAGTGACCCCGAAGAAGTCAATTGCAAATAAGTAAGGGTTAAAGAAAAAAGTTAAGATTGAAAAGAAGAAGGCAATGGGAACATGAATGCTGGAACAAGTGGTGAAGGTGGGGTTCAGGGGGCTTATGGCCCGATGAATTTGGTGGTGGTAATGGGCCTGATGTGCCGCCCGATAATGCAGTAGCAGGTGGATTCTATATTAGTGAAGTCCCAGCAGAGATGGAGGAAATCATGTTTGAGTATGAGTTTGAGTATTTGTATACTCCCATATCATTCAAGGATGAAGGCAGAGGTAATAAATTTTCTGAGTTTGATGGTGATTATGATAAGGGTAAGGGCAGATTTGAGTTAGGAATTAGGTTTGTGACCGTTGATAGGTTTAAGGAGGTAGTAAAAGATTCATTCATTGCTGAGGGACGGGAATTGAAGTGGATCAAGAATGACAAGGAGAGAGGCAGAGTGGGTTGCAAGGACGAGGAGTGTTCTTTCTTGATTCTTTTGACATACAACAAAACTTTGCAGTGTTATCAAGTCAAGATGTACCAGCAAGAACACACTTGTGCAAGAGATTTGGGCAGTAATGTAGCTTATCAGTATTGAATTAGTAAGAAAATTGAGAAGCAGATGTCAACCCAACCACACATGACCACAAAGGAGGCAACCGAATTTCTTAAAGCGAAATTTTCATTATGTCCCCACCCTAAGATAATTTACAGAGCAATAAAGGAGGACAAGGATAAGATCATGGGCAATGAAAGAAAACAATACAAGAGGACGAGGGATTATTGTGAGCATATTCTGAGTAGCAATCAAGGTTCATCAGCTAGGTTGGAGCTCATGCCAATTCCAAAGACTCCTCCTGTATTTAATAAATTATACATATGCTTATATGCCTGTAAGCAAGGATTCAAAGATGGGTGTCGGCCTTTGTTGCATTTGGATGATTGCTTTCTGAAAACATATTATGGGGATTGGCTTCTAGCAGCAGTTGTGCAGGATGCAAACAACCAGTTTTATGTTGTTGCATATGGGGTTGTCAGGGCTGAGACCAAGGATGCTTGAAAGTGGTTCCTAACCAATCTTCAGGGGAAAATAAGGGACGATGCAAACCATTGTTGGAACTTCATATCGAACCAAAAATTTAATCTTGGTTATGAATGCAGTTAACTTCAATTGTGATAATTTTGTTTTGGATTTTTATTCCTTTATGAAACTGTTTCCTGCCCCTGTTCAATGCACGGTTTACTACCTGCGCTAAAGGAGGTCATGCCACATACAAAGCTACGCAATTGCGTCATGCATATGTGAACAAATTTCATAAACCGCTTTAAGGATTTGTACATCAAAGAGGTTGTATGGGAGTGTGCTAGATGCACTACTGTTGCAGAATTCAAGAAATGCTTGGAGAAGTTGAAGGCAGCTAACCAAGGTTCTTGGGAATACCTTAGTAAATTTGAGCCAGAAACATGGGTAAAGGATTACTTCTTCCATGGGCCAAAAGTAGATAACCTCACAAATAACATGTGTGAGGTGTTTAATGCTAAGATCGTAAACTACTGATCCAAGTCTATCCTAACTATGTGTGAAGAAATCAGGTGTTACCTGATGAGGAGAATGGTGAATCACAAGTGAGTACTAGACAACCACCCTTGAAAGCTAGCACCATTTCAGCAAAAGAGGATGGAGAGGTTATTAAATATTAGCACCAAGTGGACGGCTGAATGGATTGGTGACAATGAACGGAAGAGGTTTGAGGTGAGCCGTAAAGCAACCAAGGTGGATGTAGACCTTATTAAGTACACTTGCTCATGCAACAGATGGCAACTGACTGGTACGTACTATTCTCACTCTAATTCATTTGTTATGTTATTTTGTTGCAATTGTCTTTCCTTGTTTTTGTTACCAATGCTTACCTTTACTACATTACCTCAGGTATGCCCTGCATACATGCACTTGCTGCCATTAGGAAGAGACGTGACATGTCACAGGACTATGTGCATCCCTGGCTATGCATGGAGTCAATCAAGAGGATATATGCACATTGCTTTAAGCTTGTATCAAGCTCAGAATTTTGGCCAAGAATTGAATTCTCGAAGCCAGATCCACCCATCATCAAAAGACCAATTGGACGGCCAGAGGTTCATAATAGGCAGAAAGATCCTGCTGAGCCACTCAAGCAAGGGGAAAAATTGAAGAAGTCATTCACTGTATCTTACAGCAATTGTGGTGAAAAAGGCCACAACTACAAAATTTGTAAGGGAGCTCATTCGAACCCTAATTGGAAGCCAAAGACAAAGCGGCCTAAGAAGAAGGGAGCTAGCACCTCCCAATCGCTAGTGGTGCTTCCTTTGTCACAATCAGCTCCCCCACCAGAAGTAAGATCACTTTAATAATCATAGTGTTTTTGTTTGCACACCTTACAAGCTTAGCAAGTTGTCTTAGTAAATTGGTCAGGGATTATTCTGTCTAAGTACTATACTTGTTAGGGACAAATCTGTCTTAGTACACAATTTTGTAGGGATCAATATGTCTTAGTACACTATTTGTTAGGGACTATTCTATCTAAGTATTAAATTGTTAATCTGATACATGCACTATGTCTAGGATGCCTCCAACAGTCAACCTGGTAGCTCAACAATTTTGCAACAACACTCCACTGTAATGATGCATTTCTTTGTCATTGTAATTAGTTTGATATATACATTAAGTAAATTCTGTGTGATGTGCTTTATGTTTTGTATCACTTTAGTTTGCTTCCAATTCTAGGTTGGGAATGCAGCTGGCCCAAGTCCTCTAAATATTACACCAAGTCCAAAAAGAGTGACAAGATCCACACTTGTAATAGCACCACCAAGGCCAACAGTTACTCAAGCCAAGCCACTGACCCCAACTTTAAGCCGTCCATTTAAACCTCTAAGAAAAGCTCCTCCATCCATGGTCAATGACACAACTCGCCCAAAACAGTTAAAGTTTAGACCAAAGCAGAAGATCTTCAGGCCGCCAACTCCACTTGCTCCAAGACCAATCCCACCTAACACACAACAGTTAGCACCAGTTCAGGAGGCTCCACCACCAACTTTACCAACTGCATCAACATCCAAGAATTCAAAAGAGTGAAGATCCCACCCATTATGTTATTTTGGGATAACTTTGTGCTGTTGTAATGGTTAACGACAAGTACTAAATACAATTTTCCTTTTCTGTTACATGCTTTTTTTATTACCGGTTGTTGGTCAAGTAAAAACGTGTTAATAGTAGCATGCCATACATGTCTATACATTATTGGCGAATTGGTTTCCTTTTTTTTTGTAATAGTTCTAAATATGAATGTTTCCTTTGACAACTTTAATGTCAGTTCTGCATTGCTAGATTACTTGTTATTTTTCCAACTTTAATTTGATACAAACATTGCAATATACATACAGGGTAATGAACTCATTTATACAAAGAACTAGTTGATTTTTTTTCAATAAATTAACACATTTATCATTGTTTTTTCATTGATCAATTCTTACAACTTAAAGAAGCAACACTAAAGACAATGAAAATAACACAAATATACCATTCTTTTGGATTTTTTTCATCTCTAAGGTTACTATCATCTTCTCCACGCATGTGATCCCGAGTTCCATGTCCTGTTTCCCATGATGCTCTTCAACATCCCCAATTTTTTTCTTTCTCAGATACCTTGTCTCAGTCATCCCAAGTTTTGCAACGTGCTCATCAAGCCACAAAAAAAAATTTGCAATATGGTTGTCTTACCTACAAAAAATCAGTCCACAGAACTCAGAAAAAATATGCTTTTTGAGGATAAATCTTAACACAAATACACATTCAACATAGTTGCTTCATATACCTTATAAAAGGGACATCTCAGAAAGAATCTGTTAGGATTGCTTCGTGTCTTCGACATTAATAGGATTGCATTTTATCCACAGAAGCACTTTGGTGAGACACCATCTTTGCCAGCCGTTAGGAACCGAGCTCGCAGCGGACTAGTCTTCTCTTCCCCCACCCCCACTTCTTCTCGAGTTTGATGATAATCCATCGGATGCCATGACACGAAGTCTTTCCTTTCTTCGTTCACCCACTACACCCACTTCACTGTTTTTGTGCAGTCGAAGGATTAGGGCTCAACAATTTGAAAGATTGGGAGAGGTGGTGAAATGGCGTCATTTTGGTGCGTGGGGACTAATATGTCCTGTTTTCAAAAGCTCAAAATCACGTGTTATCTCGTAACGGACAAGTCAGCTCCACGTTTGTCAGGTTAGAATTTTCCGTCGGGTCCAACGGAGTGAATTCAACGGAAGGATAAATTTGTCCACATTTTAGAGGGGTCAGGGACATAAATGTATTTTTCATTTTTCGAGGGCAAAAATGTATGCAAAAAAAAACCAAAGACATATTTGTTCTTTTCTCTAAAATTAAAAAAAAAAACATAATAGACATAAATGTAAAAGTTACAAAATTTAGAAATTAATTAAACTACAATGTTATATTAAATTTTTTTTTATTTAATAAAACCAAGTTAACTTTAAAAAATTTCACCTTATATACTTTTAAAAGTATTCTTATTTTTTAAAACTGCAAACATAAACATATAATTTTTTTATTTATTAAACACATAATTAAAAGCAAACACTTTTTAAAAAAAATTATCAAATTAAAACTAAGAAAACTGCCAACTATATTATCAATTATATAGTTAAAATAGTTAACTTTATAGACAATATAATATGTGAAACAACTTTATTCTTAGAATGAACTTCATCATCTTAATAATTTAAACATGAAACTAGTCTATTATTTCGACTTTTCTTTTTTCTTTATTTTTTAGTAAAAAAATATTAATTTTATTTTCTTCTATTAAAAAAAAGAGTTTAATTAACATAATAAATTTATTATTAATAAAAAAAATTTTTAAAAAAATATTGGATAAGTTAGTATTATTATAATTAAAACGTTAATCCTAAAAAGGTCAAAAAGCATTCCGAAACTCCCGCGGGTTTTATTTGTTTGAACGATGAAAGTAATGGGGACCACATTCACGCGCTTCGCCATGTTTTGTGGATCCCACCTAACCTTCTTACACTCGTCATATTATTATTGTATTTTATTTTTCAAATTGCTTTTTCTTTTTTGCTTTTTTTTTTCCGTAATTATTCTTTCTCTCAAATCATATGCTATGTTGTGTTCTCCGAATCTGCGTTATCAGTTCACACTGTGATCTTGTTTTTTGAAATTAAAAAAAAAATTCCAAAAAAAGTTCATTTTAAAATTATATTTCGGGATCCATTCCTTTAGATGGGGAACAAGTTTATGTATCTTCCACAACAAAATTTGTTAAATTTATAAAGTTCGTCGGGACCTTACTAAATTTATAAAATTTGTCGTGGTTTTTTTACGGATTTTACAAAAGTATACAAAAATAAATACAGTAAAATTTAAAATTTTTATATTTTTAATTTAATAAGAATATATATTATGATTAAAATCTACTTTAGATATTCATATTAGACACATAACAAACATAACTTCTTTAGTATCATTCGCAAGAAAAAGTGAAAAACAATAATATTATCACATTTTCGTCTAAAAAATACACGAAAATATATATTCTTAAAAACTCACAACAAAAAATGAGATGAAATTATATGTTAAAATTATTATGGTGAATTTTAGTATACAGAGCAAAAAGTCATACAGATTTAAAGATTTGCTTACACCACACTTTCTAAAGCCACACTTTTCACTTTAAACCGTAACTCTTCACAAAGAAAAGCGTCACCTAATGGAAAAAAGTAAATTAGAAGATTTAAGAGAAGAAATAATTAAGTTATCAAAATTAATAGATCAAAAATTAATGATTTTAACTAATGTTAACTGTAATGACACCGAATTCTTAAAATCAATACAAAATGATTTTTCTCAAAATCTTTATTTTACTATAAGTTTTATTGAAGGACTTCAAAAACCTGAAAAAAACTTATTTTTCACACGGAATTTCTAAGAAATGTTACCATGGAAATGATTCCCCACATCTTTATCATACTTTTAACCCACAATTAAATTCTATAGTAGATATGCTTGAAGAAATATTAGCATCCATAAAATTTCAAAGAAATAAGGAAAAAGAGAATCCCAAAGAAAAAAAATTTTAAAATATAATCAACATAATAGATTTAAAAGTAAAACCACCACTAAAATTATGAATATTGAGGAAAAATTAGAAGAAGTTACAATGCTTTTTAAACAATTAAAAATGGCTCAAGAAAATAATATTATGGAACAAGGATTTCAAATAGAAGAAGAATTAGTAAATTCTGAAAATATAGAAAATGAAGAACACATCCTAGATTATTCAAGTGACGAAGAACCAGCAATTCCAATACAAGTAAAAAATGAAGCTGGAACATCTAAAGATAATCAATCTCAATTTAAATGGAAAACAGGTTTTGATAATTATGCTTTTAAAAAAGGGTTTATAAATAAAGATTCAAAATATACAAAAATACCATCAAAACACGTTCCTAAAATCCAGGAAATGGAAGAAGAAAGAATGCTTGATTTAGACTGTAAAAAGAATGAAAAAGAAATTTTCGAAAATTGGTTGAATTCCTTTTTATTAGAAGCTTTTACTAATCCAAAGTTTAGTGATTTGTCTGAAAGAGATATTTGGAATTACATAGGGTTTCATACTAAAGAAACTATAAGAGATTATATGACATCAATAGAAAACCAAATAATAGAAGATTTAGCAACAAAAACAACAGCTTATGATAAGATATTATATATAATGATTCTATATAAAGAATTTTTTGGAAAAAATATTATAGATCATAGACAAGAAGTCTATAATAAAGAATATCAAGAAGCAAAAAACCATTTAGCTAATATTCAGATATATGATCTATGTAATGTGGAATCTTATATATGTGAATACAGAATACATTATTACAAATTAAAAGAAGAAGATAAAAATCATTATCTTAGTATGTATATAACAAAACTTTCATATCCTGCTAATGAATTTATAATGGGAAGATTTATAAGAGAAATAAATAGAGGGACAATTGAAAATAATTTTGGTGGAGCAACCTCTGCAATAAGAGAGGAAATAAAAGAACGTTGTATGCAAGAAGCGACTCAAAAAAGATTTGCAAATATAATTAGAATTTGCTGTCAGGATAATGAAGAGATACCTCAAAAATATGGTCTTAATAAAAACCTTCAAAGAAAAAGAAAATATTAATTTAGAAAAAGAAAATACTATCCAAACTGGAGAAAAAAGAGGTATTTTAGGAAGGAAAATAACAATAAAAACAAAAGACAAAAAAATAACTATTGCCCAAATAAAAAAGAAAATTGTAAGTGTTGGTATTGCCAAGAAAAAGGACACTATGCAAATGAATATCCAAAAAAGAAGGATAAAAAGAATCTTACTAAACAAATAGAAATTGCTAAGTCTTGTTTCATGGAACCATTAGAGGAATCTGATGATAATTTAGACTATATTTTTGAATATGTCTCAGAAACAGACTCAGAGATTGAGTAATAATACCACATTTATTACTATAAAAATAACAGAAAAGTTTATAAATACTTTCATAGATTCTAGAGCAACACAATGCTTTGCTAGTTCAAATATAAAACTTGATTGGAAAAAATTAAAGAAACCATTAAGAGTTAGAATAGCTGACAAATCAATACATAAAATTGACCAAAAAGCAGAGATGGCTGAAATTTTTATTCAAAATTATAGGTTCATTGTTCCATCTATATATATGTTAGATTCTGGAATGGATTTTATCATAGGAAATAACTTTTTAAAGCTATATCATCCATTCATTCAAGAATTAACATATATAGTTTTAAAAGCTCCACACGATTCTTCAATAAATCAAAAATCGAAACGTATAAAAATACCAACCACTACTATAGATAAGATTCTAAAATTTAAAATATTTTCTATATTAGAGACATGTTATTTAAATTTATACTTTCAGATAAAAATTTCAAAAAATAATCTTGAAACAAAGATAGAAGAACTTCTGGATGAAATTTGTGCTGAAAATCCTTTAGATATTAAAAATACAAATAACGAATTAGTAAGCATTAAATTAAAAGACCCTACAAAAGAGATAAATGTTCCAAATAAAATTCCTTATTCCGCAAGAGATAGAGAAGAGTTCTCATTAGAATGTAGAGATCTTTTGGAAAAAGGAATTATAAGATTAAGTAAAAGTCCTCATGCGGCTCCAGCCTTTTATGTCGAAAACAATAATGAAATTAAAAGGGAAAAACGAAGAATGGTTATTAACTATAAGAAAATGAATGAAGCAACTATTGGTGATGCTCATAAACTTCCAAGAAAAGATTCTATTTTAGAAAAAATCAAAGGAGCAACTTGGTTTTCATCTCTTGATGCAAAATCAGGATATTGACAACTTCGTTTAGACGAAGAAACAAAGAAATTAACTGCTTTTACTTGCCCAACAAAAGAATCAACAAGTGTGTTGCTCTATGAATGGAATGTATTACCATTCGGATTAAAACAAGCCCCAGGTATTTATCAAAGATTTATGAAAGAAAATCTAAAAGAGTTAAATGAATTTGTTTTAGTGTACATTGATGATATACTAGTTTTTACAAAACAAGATAAAGAAGATCATCTTCAAAAATTATTAATAGTTTTAGAAAGATGTAAAGAAAAAGGATTAGTTCTTAGCAAAAAGAAAGCAAGAATAGCAAAACAAGAAATAGAGTTTCTTGGATTAAATCTATCCACCCAAGGAAAGCTAAAACTTCAACCAAATGTTCTAGAAAAGGTAAATTTATTTCCTAATAAAATAGAAGATAGAAAACAATTACAAAGATTTTTGGGGTGTATAAATTATATTTCTGATCAAGGATTTTTAAAGAAAATAACAGAATACACTAAAAGCTTATTTCCAAAAATAAGTACTAAAAAAGAATGGAAATGGGATGAAAAAGATAGTATGCAAATTCAAAAAATTAAAGAATTATGCAAAAAACTTCCAGAACTTTATATTCCAGAAGAAAATTACTATTTAATAGTAGAAACAGATGCTTCAGACATAACCTGGTCAGGTTGTCTAAAAGCTAAGAAAGCTATAAAAAGTTTGGAACAAGAAAAAGAATCACTAGATTCTAAATATTCCCCAAAGGAATTACTTTGCAGGTATATTTCAGGGACTTTTACTCCAACGGAACAGAGATATACCACTCATGAAAAGGAAACTCTAGCAGCAATTAAATCTCTTAAGAAATGGAAAATTGATTTACTACCCAGAGAATTTACATTAAGGACAGATTCAAGTTACCTAACAGGTTTCATACGATATAATTTAAAAGTTGATTATAATCATAGACGATTGGTAAGATGGCAATTATTTTTGTTACAATATCCAATAAAAATTGAATATATTAAGGGTGACAAAAATGTTATTGCAGATACACTGACAAGAGAATGGAGTTCGTGTACAACGCATTAAATCAAGAAATTCAAAAATATCAGCAAGAACTCGAAGAATGCAAACATTGTCAGCAAATAAGGACACATATCCAATCTCTCAAGAAGGCCATTGAAACAATGAAATCAACCCAACAAGCAAAACCATCAGAGTTCAGCCAACTAAGCATGGTGGACAAACCAGGTGAAGAAAAAATTTCAGAAAACAAAACAATTGCTGAAATTATTAAAAAATCCACACAAGACAAAAAATATTATGTAATTTATAATGACCCCATGAAATGAGTATATGATGCCTGGGAAAAAGCAGCACCATTCACGCATCAATCAAAAATAGTTCATAAAGGAGGATTTTCAACACTAGAAGAGGCAAAGGAATCCTTCAGGGAATATGAAGCTCTTCATCCGGAACAAACTCTAAAAAGAGCAGATAAAGCTCCGATTCAAGCCCAGAAAATAGGAATAATGAGAAATATTCCTACAAGAGCTGAAATCAAGGAAAAGAAAAGGGTTTGTAGATCAAATCTCAGAGAAACCCTTAACATAGTCCTAAATTGGACTGAAGAAAAAAGGGTAATTTTGGGATATTATCCTATTGCCAAAGAACAGCTAACAAAACTGGTTATATTTCCAGATGCTTCCCCATCGGACACATATCAGTTTTTTTAGTATGGATTAATTGATACAATTTTAATTTTTAATGATCTAAAAATTATTAGTGAGTTTCCTGCAAGATTCGTTGATGCAGTAAAGAGATTTAAAAATATGATTGACAATGTAAATCCAAGGGATATATCCCTAAAATTTACGAATAGTCAACCTATTTTTAATGAAGAAGAAGAATGCTTGGTTCCAGCACATCAAGTAATATTCATGTCCGTCTTCCCAGGAAATTTTCAACCAATTGATCAAATTTAAGATCTAACAACCTACAGTCATGAAGGTAGACTAGCCAGCACACTAGCAAGGGTCTTTGAAAGAACTCAAAAGACAACAAGAGAATCTCACACAAGAATCAATTATAAAAGCAGAAATATTCTGCTTGTGTCCAGTAAAAGAAATAAAATTGAAGAAAGAGAGATGAGACTCTTGGTAGAGTTTGAATCTGCATTCTACAATCTATCCGGACTCTTAGAAAAACTCCCTGAAGGGATAAAAAGGAATCTCTGCTATTTGATAAAAAAACAGAGAAGACCACAAGTGCCAGCTGTGTGTCACAGAAATATCTGAAGAAAGCAATAATGAGATGGGATCCACCCACATGATAAAAGAAGAAGACAGCTCATCCACCCACATAAAAGAAGAGGACAGCGCATCTGAAGCATCTCTCGACATTATTGCATAATGACGTAAGCGCTTAGGTCATAGAGCACCAACAATGTAGCTGGTGCAAGATAATAAACAATGACGTCATAAGAAGGGTAAGGATGGGAATTGTCCATCAGACCCAACCATTATAAATAGATTGCTTAGGCAATTGTAAAAGGCATCAGAAAACAGAAAGCAGGAGGCTAAGAGTACTCATATGCTAGGAGAGCAAGGAGGAAGCTGTCGAGGCGATTCTGTAGTCTGAAAAAAGAATTCCCTTAGGAAAAAATAGTTTTAAACTCCCCTCTGGAGTTAATATCTATAATCTCCCCTCTGGAGATAAAAACATCTTATGTAAAATATACTAAATAAAGGAAGTTTTTCTCCAGAAAGGTACGCCTTTATCCTAATCTCTTAGTTATGAATTATTTAGAAAGTTTAGAATTAACGGAAGAATCTGATTATTATAGATTATCTGCCTTATTAGATAATGAAAAACAGGCTGTTCTAAAAACAGAATTAAATCTCAAATCAAATGAAAATTTTAATAAACAAAATCTTTTAAAAGAAGTTTTTAATAGAAAAAATATAATATACTATGGAAAAATTCAACTTGAAGCCCCTATAAAGATAAAATCCGCCAATGGAGAACTTGAAATAGCTTTGATAAATGATGAAGAATTGAGTAAACAGATTGAGAAAATTAAGGATCAACAAAAAAGATCTAAAATTGGATGGATTCATATTAGTACTATACAAGTCTTAATTAAATCTACATATATGAAAGGAATTAATTCACCAATAAGCTTAGCAATCTGTGATAAAAGAATTACTGATGACCCAATAGATCAAATAATTGGAATCGTTCATGAAAACTTGGCAAACGTAAATGTTAAATTTAATGCCCATCTTGGATACGCTATACCTTTATCAACTGAAAATCTTGGAAGATCTATAAGCTTAGCTTATAAATTTCACAGAAAGAATCTAATGGAACAAGATGATGAACCATTTTCAATTACATATGCAATAAATTATGCTTTAACAAATAGCCATCATAGTATAATATTTAAAAACAGAGAAAGAATTTATGTTGATGAATTATTTCAGAAAATTGTAAAAACAGAAATACCAAAATATAAAGCTATTGAAAATCCAGTTCTATTATTAAAAGAACCATCCGGCAAATTAGTTTCATCGAATTTTCAAATAAGAGAATCTAAAATTAATAGCACTTTAAGTTTATCTAAGTTAAAAATTAAAGAAGAAAATTCTGAAATAAAAGAACTAACAAAAAAGGTCGAAAAATTAAATGAAACCCTAAACACTAAATTATGACAATAAATAAAGAAGAAATATATGTAACTTATCAAGACAAGAAACAAGAGTTATTTGAAAGAAAAAATCATTTGAATTATTTATAGTTTTCTGAAATAAATCAAAGAGCATTTGAAGCCCTAAAAATAATCTATGACAAGTTGAAAAGAGAAGTTGAAGAGCTAGAGAAATTAATAGAATCTTTAGAAAATAATGATGAATCAATGATAGAGTTTGCAGAAATTTTAAAATAAATAATGAAACATAAAAAGATTGAAAAACCAGAAAATAAAATAAAAAGAAATAGGACGAGAAAATTAAAAGGTAAAATAAAGGAGTATAAAAGGGAATTAAACAATCTTCAGATTGAAATTGATGATCTTATAATAAAAATGATAGAAATAAGAATAAATATAAACAACTTGGAATTAAACTTAAAAAATTTATAAATGCCTGGAAAGCCATATTATGACTTAAAAGAATTAAAGCTGTTGAAAGAAAAAATGGAGAATGAAATTGAAAAATTAAACAGATATTTAGAAACAGGAGAAAGCATAGAAATAAAAGAAGTTATTGAAGATTTGAGAAATTATATTAAAGAAAAAGACAAACAGATAAAAGATTTTATATACAATAATCCATGCAAAAAAGAATATTATAAATTAAAATAAGATTGAAAAGTTATGAATCAAAACATAAAAGACTAGTAGTAGAAATGGTCAATACTTTTTTATCAAAATCCTTTAAATAAAGCACCTATACAAATTATAAACTTATTCAAAGTAAAATATGAATAATTAATAGAAATTTCGAAAAAAAATTAAAAGAAAAGCCAGAAATTAAAAATTGGTATCAGAGCCAAGTTAACGATTAAAGATAACACTTTTTCTTTAAGTAACACTTTTAGTGATACACTTTTAAATTAATAAACAACCAAATAAAAATAAAAATCTATAAATCTGTACCAAAACACATCTGTACACTAGATGGACCTAATTATTATTTATTCATCTGTATATAACACATATATACAGAAGTAATGATGTAGTAGGATGGTGTTCCTAATACTAAAAATCAAACAGTTGTGATTTGAAGTTCGAATAGAAGAACGGCAAATCTTATGAATTTAATAAAGTTCTGCTGAAGAGCACTATTTTTTTTAAAATAAAAGGATTCTGATTTTTCTTTGAAAATATTTTTTTATTTTATTTTAGAAAAAAAAAATTCTGTGATCTACCCTATTTCTCTTCACCCACGCGCCTTTACCTTTTCTAGTTGCCAACGCTCTTTTGTCTTTTCTTTTCCTTATGGCGGTGGTTGATATATGATACAGTATTTTCATATCAGGCTATTTTTTCTCTAAAGTTATTAATTTATTTCATTTTATTTTTTTGAGACTGGTCCTCTCAACCTTGGTTTTGTCCACAAGCAAAGGCTCATGGTTTAATAAGTGTAATAATGTTAGTGTAATTCTACTATTTATTTTTCATTAGTACGCTTTTGTTGAATTTTATGATTAAATGAATTTATTTGGTATAAATGTAAATAATTTTACATAATATCAAATAATTATATGTTATCTCATCAATAAGAATGTTTAATTTAACAACTATTTTATTAGGATTTTTTTAATAATTAAATAAAAGAAATTATTATTTCTCCAAACATGATTTTTGGATTTTAATTTTTTAAATATGTTTTTTTTTTTGTATTTGAGCAAATTTGTCGGATCCCGGCGAACTCTATAAAAATTGGCAAGTTCGCCTTACCCGGCAAACTCTGTAAATTTTATAAAGTTTGCCTAACCCCAACGAACTCCACTCAAATTTTTTTAAATACGCATTTTTAATCCATATCATTGTCTAGAAAATAGTATATAGATCTATAAACAGTATATAAGAGTACCGAAAAATACACGGACAACAAACATGATTTCTTCAAAGATTTTTTAGTTATAAATTAAAAAAAGCCGTATTTAATAACGGAAACCATTATTATCTTCTCCAAAAATACATAGATATATCCGAATAAGCCATATTTAACAAGAATTTTTTTAATTATAAATTAAAAAAAAAAACTATTTCCGGTGTACCTATGTATTGTTAACATGACACCGAAATGGAGACAATAGGACAAAGACACTAAAAATTATCTTTTGTGTATTGTGTTTGGATACGATGGACAAGACACTAATGTAATGTCTAGTATTATGTTTGGATACACTTGGACAAGACTAAAATATTATATGAAATGACTAAAATAGCTTTGTGATTCCAAATTTTTACATCAATACAAATTAATTTAATAAAAAATGAGAGTACGTAAGAGTACAAACGAAACTTGAAAAAGGCAAAAAATTTTAATAAAAAAGTGTATTAGTATTTATATTAAAATAAAATTTATAAATATAATTATTTTATTTTAAAATTTATTATTAATATGTAAGAATACATATGGTTAAGATTAAGGGTAAAACACTATAATAAGCCAAGGAGAATGAAATTTTACACAAATAAGCCAAATGAAAAATTGGTTCATGAATCCACCAACGCACGTTACTATATAGTTCGAATCAGGTTCATTCGAACTCTATTCACACATAATTCGAATCATGTTGATTCGAATTATACACAAACGCACACACACACTAATTCGAATCATGTTGATTCGAATTACATTCACACACGTTGCACATAGTAATTCGAATTGAACAAATTCGGATTACTCATGATTTAATTCTGTCCATTTTTTTATTAAAAATTTAATAATTGATTAAAAAAATTAATAATTTAAAAATTAAAAAATATATATTTTATTTCATGCATTAAAAAAAAGCTAACAAAATATTTTATTACGAGACTTCTTTAAAATATTAGTGAGCTATCAATTCGAATTTCATACAATACTCTTTTGCGCATTTTTAATAGCTCATGAATATTTTTTTATAAATTTTTTAAATAAATTTATTTAAATTATACCACAAAAAAATATTTTATTCTATACAAAATAATTTTTAAAATAGCTTAAAAGATGTTAGGAGTACTATAAAAATTTGTAATATCCTAATGACTTAGGACATTAAAGAAATACTCTACATAGTCAATAATAATTTAGAAATTAAAAAAAATATAGTTATAACCAGTATTTACCTAAATTAGTAGAATATTACAAACTTTCGTAGTACTCCTAACATTTTTTAAGCAATTTTTTTAAAATTATTTTGCATAGAAAATGGCTTAAAAATGCCCTTTATTCTAGGCAAAACAATTTAAAAAAATGCCTTAAAAAAATGTTAGAAGTACTATAAAAATTTGTAATGTCCTAGTAATTTAGGTAAATATTGGTTGTAACTATATTTTTTTTAATTTCTAAATTAGTATTGACTATGTAGAGTATTTCTTTAATGTCCTAAATTATTAGGACATTAAAAATTTTTATAGTACTCATAACATTTTTTAAGTCATTTTTTAAATTATTTTGCCTAGAATAAAGTGCATTTTAAGCCATTTTAAGCCATTTTCTATACAAAATAATTTAAAAAATGGTTTAAAAAATATTAGGAGTACTATAAAAATTTGTAATATTCTAGTAATTTAGGTAAATACTGGTTATAACTATAATTTTTTTTAATTTCTAAATTATTATTGACTATGTAGAGTATTTCTTTAATGTCCTAAGTTATTAGGACATTACAAATTTTTATAGTACTCCTAATATCTTTTAAGCCATTTTTTAAAATTATTTTGTATAGAGTAAAATATTTTATTATCTTTTTTTAATGCATGAAATAAAAAATATTCTTTAAATTTTTTAATTATTAATTTTTTAATCGGTTATTAATTTTTTAATAAAAAATGGGCAGAATTAAATGATAAGTAATTCGAATCTGTCCGATTCGAATTACTATGTGCAGCGTGTGTGAGTGTAATTCGAATCAACATGATTCGAATTAGTGTGTGTGCATTTGTGTATAATTCGAATCAACATGATTTGAATTATGTGTGAATAGAGTTCGAATGAACTTGATTCGAACTATATAGTAATATGCGTTGGTGGATTCATGAACCAATTTTTCATTTGGCTTATTTGTGTAAAATTTTATTTTCCTTGGCTTATTATAGTGTTTTACCCTAAGATTAACAAAAAAAATAAATTTGAGTTTGATTAATAAAAAATTTTATTTAAGTTAATAAGCCAAATTAATTTTAAATAAAAAATTAATTTTAAAAAAATTCATTTTTACATGAAAAAATAATTAATTTTTGCATATAAAAATCTATTTTTATTTAAAAAAACTAATTTTTTTATCTAAAAACTTATTTTTCTTTATAAAAAATTGATTTTTCTTTAAATTATATAAAATCAATTACAATTTATAAATTATTTATTAGCATTTTAAAAGATCAATTTTACTTTTGATAATATTTATCTTTCAAAAATTCTAAGATTAATTATTTTTGTTATTATTTTTATTACAAATCAAATAATATAATATAAGGTTAAAATGGTATTGAAGTAAAACGATAAAAAAAGAATTATCTATCCCAATAAAAAATTCTACAGAAAGGAGAGAGTACCTGAGAAAAGAAAGGGATAGAGAAAGAGGAAGAAAAAAAGTATCTCTGAACAAGGCAATAGGAAAAATAAGAAGGGGGTAATAGTGGAAAAAAAGGAAAATAAAATTTATAAAATTGTCCGTGTCCACTCTTCCAAATCCCGTGTCCATCATTGTCCTTCGTGAAAGAGTGGACACAAAAGTATAAAAAATTGTTTTGGAGACAATATGTCCATTGTGCATGTCTCTACTTCCAAACACTTTTTAAACAAGTGTTGTCTATGTCTCCGTGTCCTACCCCCGAAAACAAACGCTACCTTAGAGACGATAACAATGGTTGCCATTGTTAAATATGGCTTATTTTTTTAATTTATAATTAAAAAAATCCTTAAAGAAACCATACTTGTTGTCCGTGTATTTTTGTTTACTTCTATATGCTGTTTGTAGATCTATATACTATTTTCTAGACAATAATATGAATTAAAAGTGCGTGTTTCAAAAAATTTGAGTGGAGTTCGTCGAGAGTTAAGCGAACTCTATAAAATTTATAGAGTTCGCCGGAGGTAAAGTGGACTTGCCAATTTTTATAGAATTCGTCGGATCTGTTAAACTTGCCCAAATACAAACAAAAAAAAATTATATTTGAGAAATTAAAATTCAAAATTTATTTTTGAAGAAATAATAATTTTTTATTTAATTATAAAAAATCCATTTTATTAGTTATTCAAACATGAGAATCTAAGTAAAAGATAATGTAAAATTCCACTATACTATTATTACAAAAACAATTATACTTTTTTACTATTCTTTCTATTTTTTTTTCTTTTTTTTTCCCTCCCTTTTTTTCAATTTTTTTTGTTTTGTCTATAATTGTTGGTTGTTCACAAAAATTGGAACCAAAATTTTATTTTAGGATGTGTTCCTAAATTTTGTTTTGAAATTTTTGGAAACTTATATTTTGTTCCCGAATTGAAAACTCTATCTAGTTATTTAAAGAATAAAATCTTAATCGCAAAAAATAAGATTAAAAACTTCTTAGCTTAATATAGATAGTTTGATATATGAAAGAGAAAATAATAGAATAAAAAAGAATCAATGAGATTAAAAAAATAAGAAAAGAATTTATTAAGTTAGAGAGAATTAGGAAAGATATAATTCCTATAAAAGAATTTTGAATTTTGCTAATTTCTGTTCTAAGGACATAAATTAAACATATTATAAAAAATATTTTATAAAAAATATTTTTTTTGTTTTTAATACATTAAATACATTAAAAATATTTACAATTTTCTTTTTTTTTAAATATGCACTTAAGATACAAGTTAATTAAATTCAAAAATTTTAAAGAAAGAAATATATCAATTATTAATTTCATCTATGATTGATTACATCATTACTAATCTATATTTTAATAAGTTCTATTACTAATGAGAAATGTCTAATTTGAGTAATTTGACTATTGAATTCACTTTTATTCGTTATAATATCCTTCTTTCAAAAAAGATATTAAAAGAAGCTTTTTGTGGTTGGATAGGTCAACTTAGTGACTAAGGAATTGGATTGAGACATAGAGGGACCAAGCTAAGTGAAACTAACTCACACCTTGGTGCAACACATTTCACACTGAAAACACCTAACATTAAGTTTCTTACATGTTGCTTTCATCTATCAACAACTTTCATACCCTTATTGTTGGACTATGTGTATATACCACATTTATTTATATAAAAATATCTTTGTATAAATATAATAATTAAGATCAGCATAATTAAATATTCTTTAAATATAGTTTTTTTATTTAATTTAAAAAAAAAAATAAAAAAATACAGAATTTTTTTTATTTTTAAACAATTGGTATATAAAAGTGGATACTCAAATTAATTAAATAATAATAAATTTTTAAAAAGACTGACTAAAGACTGACTTTTAAAAGACAAGTAGCATTTTTTAATTAAGATATAGAGTTATATATTTTGTTAAAAAGTTTAATTAAATTATTAGACTATTAAATACTTTTTAATTCTTTTTTAAAAATGTATTTTCATATGAATAGTCACCAAATATAAATAAATACTAGATATAACGGAATTTTTTAATAGTATTATAAATGTACTAGCTAATTTCATTTTTCAGTAATATCATGCAATTATTTAATATTAGTATTAGAAAAAAGTAATGGTTGTATAATAACTTGATTTTTAATATAGAGTTGAAATTAAAAGGATCAAAT
Organism: Arachis stenosperma; assembly: GCF_014773155.1. Classification (NCBI taxonomy): domain Eukaryota; kingdom Viridiplantae; phylum Streptophyta; class Magnoliopsida; order Fabales; family Fabaceae; genus Arachis; species Arachis stenosperma. The sequence continues at coordinate 12,964,801 of NC_080378.1, forward strand.
TAAAATTCTCATTTTGAAAAATCATCATTTTTATTAGAATTTAAAACAATATTATTTAAATTTTACATATTTGTGCAAAAAAAAAAATTAATATAAGTTCCCTGAATAACTTAAAGATAAAAAGAAATGCACATTACACACCCCTTAAATTCAACAATAATTACACAATTAATGTTATATATATTGTGGTAAATGTACATCATTGAATGACCAATTTCGCTATCATGTGATAATATGTGTTCATCTATAATAAGTAGTTGAAAAATAACGTGACATATATTATATGGCATTAAGCATATACATCAATAACTTGATTAAGTTGTAAACAAAACATTGACTTATTATTTATGTCTTGTAAAGTGATGTATGTGACCTCTAGTTTTGCTTAATAGAAGCCTTAGATCAACATTTAAGGAATCAAGGTATTTAGAAATTAGATAGGTAAAGTATATTTTTTGTCCCTGAAGTTTGATAAAAGTTTTAAAAATATCCTTAAGTTTTATTTTGTTTTAATTTTATTCTAAAAGTTTTCAATTTGCATCAAATATATCCCTTATGACTAATTTTTCAAAAAATTTAAGACCAATTCAACAACAATTTCATAAGAATAACCTTCAATACAAATAAATCAAGCATAATTTTTATGCATTATTGTTAAATTAGTCTTAAATTTTTTGAAAATTTAGCCGTCAAAGATATATTTGATGCAAATCAAAAATTTTTGGGACAAAATTGAAACAAAATAAGATTTTGGGATATTTTTAAAATTTTTACTAAATTTATGGACAAAAAATATACTTTACCCAATTAGATATTTAATTTGTTTTAGATATGGGGCCTGCTACACATACAAGTAAAAAGGCCGTACAAGTTTTACAAGTTATCAGCCCAAACTTCATTAACACGCGCATTAACTCATTTTGAATGGAGCGTAACTACACGCACCCCACTCAAACGGTTCCTCTTCGACTTCTTCTTCTTCTCTTCTTCTTCTTCTTCGTCTTTGTCTTCTTCTTCTTCCTTTTCCTCTTCATCTTCCTCTTCCTCTTCCTTTTCCTCTTCTTCTTCTTCTTCTTCTTCTTCTTCTTCTTCTTCTTCTTCTTCTTCTTCTTCTTCGTTTTTTTTTTTCGATTTTCATGGTTTTTGAAATTCTTCTTCTTCTTGCTGCACGTTCTTCTTCCTCTTACTCTTCTTCTTCTCCTTTTCTTTCGTTTCTGCACGTTCTTCTTCCTCGTTTTCCTCTTCTTCTTCTTATTCTTCATTTACATCTTTTTCATGGTAAAATCGTTTTTGAAGAAGAAAAAGCAACAGAAGATGAAGAGGAGAAAGAGAAAGAGTTCTGAATTATGCATAAGATGTACTTCAACGAATTTTGGGTGTATTTTCTGTAACCCTTTGGGTGTATTTGAGTGATATCTGACTGATATCTATGGGTGTATCTGACTCATATCTATGGGTTTATCTTACTGATATCTATGGGTGTATTTTTCATTTCAGAAAAAATGGCAAGCATTACAGAAATACACTCAAACGATTACATAAAATACACCCAAGACATTACAGAAATACACCCAAACGATTACATAAAATACACCCAAGAGATTACAGAAATACACCCAAACGGTTACAGGAATTCACCCAAACGATTATAAAAATACACCCAAAAGATTACAGAAAATACACCCAAAGGATTTAAAGAAATACACCCAAAATCATGCATAATTCAGAACTCTTTCTCTTTCTCCTCCTCATCTTCTGCTACTTCTTCTTCTTCAAAAACGATTTCAGAGCTTGATGTCAAAAAACAATAGAAATCGAGAATAACGAAGAAAGAAAACAGAGAGAAAAGCACGTAAATGAAGAAGGAGAAAGAGAAGGCAAGAAACAAAAGAAAAGAAGAAGAAGAAGAAGAGGAAGAGGAAGAAGAACGTGCAGCAAGAAGAAGAAGGTGCAATGAAAATGTGCCGTAACAGTATGTGGAGGAACTAACGTCAACGACGAAGAACAAACCAATGAAAAAGGAGGAGAAAAGAACGATCGAAAAAGAAGGAGAAAAAGAAGGGATGTAGCGCGTCGTACGTGGAGCAGTGCGTAATTTGATTTTATTGTTTAATGAACTTATAAAGCATACAAGCCCTAATGGCTTGTATGCAGAGCTTTTCCCTTTAGATATTTAGTACCATCTACATGTGTTGCAAGGAAACTGTTATGACTCGTTATTGTTATCTAACTTCCTACGTTCTTAGATACTTTAATTCAAAGAAAAAAATAAAATAAAATAGGTTTAATTTGTCGATATAGGAACTGACAAAAATTTGTTGATCGATTTAGTTTACGAACTATATTTTTTCACACTTGCAATCATACGGTCATATATTTTTTCTAGAGTAAATAGTTAAATTAGGTTTTGAAAATTTTTTTGTTTTATAAATTAGTCTCTGAATTTATTTTAATTAAATTTGTTCTTTAAAAATTTTTAATTAGTCATGTTAATTTTTCTGTCACTTTCATTATTAATAGCGTTAGAGTTTGCTGATATAGAACGTAAAGTGACACCATATATAACACATATATGGTAGTCTTAATTAATAGTTAAGATGATAAGTATATGAAATTAAATCAAATCAATTCAAATTAAAGGATTCTAATGTCTCAAGGTCCCCTCAATTAGGTTTTAATTTTATATAATTTCATAAATTTATCATATTAACCGCTAATTAGGACTTTTAAATGTGTATTGTGATGTCACTTAACATGTCACATTAGCAAACTTTCGAAACGACTAATGTGATTAACTTAAAATTTTTGAAGGACGAACTTGATTAAAAAAATATTTTGATAACCAATTTAAAAAATGAATAATCTTTCAGAGACGAATTTGATCTTTTTTATCTATCTTTGTATATCAAATTATCAATATCATCTTCTTAAGTTGCCTTACATTATTAAGTCACAGGTCAGCCTTTAACCGGCCTACAATGGTTTAGATATATGGTTGATTTAAGTTAAGAGTAAAGTATTATTTTTGTCCTCAATATTTAGGGTAATTCTTAAACTTGTCCCTAACATTTTAATCGTTCTATTTATATGTCTAACGTTTTAAAATTGTAACAATGTTCTCCTATCAATTTTATTAAAATCCTTTAACAAAATATACACTTGGACAAGAAATTTTTTTTTGGACATTGGGCTATGCCCAAAAAACCAAACCTATCATCCCCAACTAATTAACTCGACCGGCATCTATATCTCCTAATTGATGATGTCTACTGTGCTAAAACACCACCAGTGCTTTCTTCTTGTTGCTAGAAATGTCTCTCCTCTTCGCAATGCCATTGACTATGACGACGGAAGATAGTTCGGCCTGTGTCACTTCAAGAATGCTAAAAAGATTTCTCTCACCATCAAAGAGCTCCGACGTGAATCTTTTGCGTAACGGTCTTCATTAATGCCAAAGACGAAGGCGCCATGACATGGATCAAAAGAGGCCGTTGCAAGAACATCCGGCCATTGCCAAAAAATGCGACCCTAAGGCTGCGTTTGTTTCTAAGAATAGGACAAGACAAGACACTAAGAACATGACAAGACAAGACACCGATAGACAAAGACACAAAATTTTGTGTTCTTGTATTCTATTTGGTGATAAAGTAGAACAAATTATGAAAATTTAATTTATTCTCTTTTTTTTTTCATTCACAAAATTTGAGATAAAAAATATAACAATAAAAAATATAATTATGAAAAATTAACAAGAATAATGAAAGAAAAAATAAAAAAATAAGTTGTTCCTCTTGTTAGTGTCTCCGTGTCCTTTCTATCAGGATGGACACAAAATACACTAATTCAGTGTCTCTGGACACATTGTCTCTGTCCATGTCTTCTCTGACAAACACGATTTTGTGTCTCAGTGTCCTATCTCTGTAAACAAACGCAGCCTAAGAGAAGCTTTTGCTGCAGAGCTCCCCAAACCCAGGCCCAGTAACTCTCGCTGGCCAAATTGAAGAGTTATCTGCCCCCGCGACCTCCTTCTCCAAAGCCTCGATGCTTTTGCTGAAAACTCAGACCCCACCAAATCCTCCAAACCCTTTATTTTTTTTGTTCATGTTCTTCTTATTCTCCTTGATGATGAGCTTCACAGCCTCTGTCGCATGGCGGTGTTTGAGAAACTTATCTCCCAGAGAGGAAGCAACAGCGAGATGAGTTTGAGACAGAGATTGGAGTGAAGACCTTCGAGGAGAGAAGCGAGGTTGGTGTCAGGCCATGCCTCAACCTTCGGTATCGTCACCTTCTTTCACCTCTGCGAGCTCAGCCACACATACGCCATCGTCTCCCATTCTTGCTGCGACTGGTTGTTGTTATGTTCTTGCTATGGTTGTACATTTTGTATGGAGATGGCGCGACAGTAGAGTGTGAATGAGAGGAGAAATAATTTTTTTCTATATATTTTATGCTATGTGTTTAGAACTTTAGATAGAATAAAGAGTTCAAAGAGGTTTTTTTATTATTAAAATTTTTTTGAAAAGATTTTTAACAGAGTTAACGGTAAAATTAATGGTAGAATAATATTGATATGATTTTAAAACGTTAGAGATATAAATAGAACGATTAAAACGTTAGGGATAAGTTTGGAATTTACTCCAAACGTTGGGGACAAAAATGATACTTTGCTCTTTAAGTTAATTAATTTATTTTTAGTACAAAAGATATATTAATTACTGTCAAATTCTTTTTTAATGTTAAAAATATAATCATTCATGTGTTTTTTCTATCAGCTTAAATTTTTGGAGAAAGTATCAAATTTCTATGACCAAAAGATTTAAGTAAACCTAAAAGAAGCACTTGTATCAGGGAGTGTGTTAGAAATAAAATTATTTATGTGTTTTCTCCTATTGAACTTTTAGAAGAAATAATTTCATAACATCTAATAATGCTTATGCCAATCTTACCATGGGATTTTTCACAATAAAAAATAACTATTTATACCCATAAAAGTCTAGAATACTGAAAAAATTATCTATAAAAAATGAAATTAAAATTATATGTACCAAATAAATTCTTTAACATTCTCATTTGTCACATAATTGTATAATGACTTTAGTTTGTATCAAGGTTTTAAAAAATGCCTAGGAGACCTCGGTATGCCTTTATGAGTGCAGGCCAAATTAATGCCAGTACTGATGTTGTAATTCAGGATAATAGTAATTAAATATCCCGAATAAATGATTCAAAATTTTATCCACCGCGTATTGAAACACGACTATTTCTGTTAAATTTGAGTGATGTCTCTAAAGCTTCTGTCTCACGCACAGAGACTCGGTTAGAAGCTGAAGTTGGCGATATATCTTCGAAGGATGAAGATTATGATCCAGAGGCTGATGAACTTGAATCGTGGGATGATCACGTCAATGACTTATTTGCCAAACAAAAATCCAAAAAGTCACGTAAATGCCAACAACCGCAAGGATACGAATTATTTGACTGTTAATGTCATTGGTAATAATCATTCATCCTATCTTGGATACGTTTGATTTTTTAATTCATTGTATTCTATTTACTTTTTGTGCAACAATAATGACAATTAAGTTTTTTTACTTCCTTAGATGACATCATGGCAAAAAGGATGAAATTGGGCGTCAAATAGGCTATATCGCTTCCTCGTGATAGAAAGATTATACTACAATTTAATAGAGAGTTACAACCAATTGATCAGACGACTGACTTATTAAGTGAGATTTTAGAGAGTTTGGATGCTGACTTTAACCAATTTTCCATATGTGAAGAGAGTTGAAAAACGATAAACATGACTTTGAAGAAACATGCATATAACACAATTAAGGTATAACTTTAGTTTTGATAGTTTAATGCAATTTGGCTATAATTTTTTTTTGGGTAAAAACTTCACGTTGGGTATTTTATACAACTTGGTAAATTTATGTGCTTACTATTCATATGTTTAAAGTTGGTATTTTAATGAATATATTTTAGCTATTAAATGCTATCTAGCTATTTATATTATTTAAAATATGATATAGCTCCTTATTTTTTCTTATTTTCATATTTTTCGCATTATGTTACTTTTATATCTATTTATTGGTTTTGATTATTAACAATGTCTCAATTTTGTAGCGGATTTTTCAATATGAGGAGAACGATAAAGGAATAATAAAGCTAAAATTATGCAAAGGATAAGAAAAAATTGGAAAAAATACAAGATCCAAATTTTTCATTATCTTGTATGTTACTCCACTTGTTCTAATTCAACCTACAAAGTCAAAGAAATTGTCCCTAAAGAGAAGATCAACTCAACCCTCACTTGCTACAAATATGGACCCAATGCAGGAAGTAAGTTCTAGGACAACAGCAAGATTGGCAGGGGTCATGAACTTTATCCCTACGCTAGACTTCATACCTCCAAGAAAAAAGTAATGAGATACTTTATGTTTTGTAGTATTCAATTATGTTAAATTTGGCTTCATCTTGATGATTGTATTTTGAGAATTGTTTATGTAAGTCAAAAACAGTAAAATCGATATAGAGTGTTTAAGTTTGGATTTGAATAGGTGATTCTATTTTGAATAATTTTAGTATTTTGTATAATGATGATACTATATAGACATCAATGCTAGTGACTGTTATAACTGTCAGTGCTAGTATCACCTTATTATCAATTTGAAAATGAAACTTGCCTATTAGTTATTATCATTTATCTTCAATTAGGTGTTATTTTTAACTGCAACTTGATATGTGTATATTGTAAAATGTGATAATATTCAACATCACCGTATTATCCAATTTGACAATAAAACTTGCATATTAGTTATTATAATAATTTATCTTCAATTAGATGCTATTTTTAACTACAACTTCATATGTATACATTTCAAAAATGTAATTATATTCAACATCACAATATTAACTAATTTGAAATAAAATTTGCATATTAGTTATTATAATTTATCTTCAATTGGTCATGTTTTTAACTGCAATTTGATATGTGTACATTGTAAAAAATGATAATATTCAATATATCTATTGCATTCAAGTCAATTTGATTTGTACAATTAAAAACAATTTCACATATTATTTTTCTACAACTAAACCATAATCAATACACAAAATCACAATAAAAAAACTCAAACAAACTTAAAACATAGTTTCATATTTTTAAAATCCTACCATCATCTTTCAAATCTCTAATTGTGTAGCTTAAATTCATTTTTCAATGGTCAACATTTCTTGCAGAACCAACTCTTCCAACAATGACTTCATCCTTCTTATCTGTCCATACAAAAAGACCGCACCATCTCTTTCCTGCAGTCTACAACGATACCAGAAAAAAAGAAATTAATATAAAAAATAATTAATAAGAGGGTTTCAATAAGTTTCCAAGATTCAACAATTCACATTGTAGTTTAAGCAACTAAAAAAGAGTTGCTCAAAATTGGCTTCTATACCAAACCAACAAAGAACATGGCACATCCGCATCCACCCATTGGGGAAGCTTCCCTACTTTGATGCGATTGGTGGTTTTCGCCCACGTTTCATGTGAACGTGACCTACTTGAGCTCATAGTTGTAAAAACCGAATCGGACCGACCAGATCAATCGAAAAATTGGTGAATCGGACCCTGAACCAGTTCGATTTACTTCTTGAACCGTTTAAGAAAGCAAACCGCTATGAATCAACAAGAACCGAAACAAACCGGTCAAAATCGGTAAAAACCGATATAAACCGATCTAACTGAACCGGTCTGTTTGAAAAATTATTCAAAATGTCTCCCCTGGTTTCGAACTTAAAACCTTCTTACTATTAAAAGTAACAAATATTAATTATATAGTATACATTCAATTACATAATTTTATAGATATTTAATTTAATTTAATTTTGTATTCTCTATTTTTTAAATTAATTATATTTTAATTATATACTATTATTAATATAAATATAAATTTTACTAAAACTTTATTAATCTGCTTGATTTATTTCAATGCTAGTATTGTGATTAAGGTTATTTATTTTGATGTTAGTGTTAAAATCTACTGATATTATAGTTAGATGATAGAATTTGTGAATTAATTGTTATTTTTATTGTGTCAAATTAAGATACGATTGTAATATTACTGAAAAATTATATGTTTTTTTATATTGGTTATTTTTAGAATTTGAGACTTAATTCTTTCATAAAATGTTAGTGAAATATGTATTTCAAATTTTAATTTTAAATTTTTAACTATTTTATATTTTTTATTTACGTGATACTGGTTTTACCGGTTCAATCAGTGATTTATCGGTTGAACCAATAAACCAATAAATCAGTAATTTGACCGGTTCAATCATCGAATCGATTCTGACAACTATGCTTGAGCTCCTTGAACCTTGACTGTTGCTCCTAATCATCCCTATGAAGATGATGATGAATTGTCAGTTTGAGAGTTTTGAGGCTTTGTTTAGGAATTTATTTTAATTGTAGAAGTTAGATTGAGACATAAAATTCCTTCTCCAGGTTACATAACTGTTACCAATCCTATTCAATACTTGACAGGTCACGTGTAGTCTACTATATTATGTAATTGTGTCAGATCAGCATTTCAGTGATAGAGATGATCGCAAGGGTAACTCAAAGTCACGATTGTAAATTTGGAGGTTCTAATTAGGACCAACAAAATTTTAGGAGTCATTCTGAGTATCGGACCAAATTTTAGAGGTCAAATTGAAATTTTATTTAATAAAAAATTTAAAATTAAGGTGGTAATAGTGATTGGTGAAGAGTTAAAGGATTGAAAATTGGAAATTGCGAATGAGATATAGGTTAAATTAAAAAATAATAATTTATGAATTTTAGATAATTTTTCAAAATTTACGTCATTTTATCCATCAAAATTCATCTTTTATAATCAAAAGTTATTTTTATTTTTTGAAACAATTTTTTTTTAACCAAAGATAGAAAACTCGAACCCGCAACCTCTTAATTGAGTATGAAGAGACTATGCCATTTGAGCTATTACTCATTGGCATTTTTTGAGACAACTTTATCACAATTTTAAATATCAATAATATTAAAGAATATCGATTCAAACAATCCAAATTTATCTTATTTAATATTTATTTATTATAAAATATATTAAATAAATCTAAAAATAATATACTTTAATAATTTATTTTAATATTTTTTATTATCAAATATTTCTGTCTAAAAAAATTTGTGAATAAAAATAGGACTATACTTTAAAAGAAAAGGAATTAATCATCATGTTGTGGCCTTAATAAATTAGTTACATCGCATTTCCTTGACTTTTCATTTTTAAAATACAAAGGTTCAAATGAGTTCAACATATGTATCAGCCATTCGTCAAGCTTAAAATCTATCTATTCTATTATATAAAAATCGGATGTCTGCACTTAATGATGGAGCTGACGTGGCATGCTCCGGAGAGTGTTTCCCAATTTAATTATTTTAACTCATTCATACAATTTATTACTATGACTTAATTATATCAGCTAATTGATTTGATTAGATATTTAAATATTAATATAATTTATTATAATATATATTACTTAATTAATTTTACTACATTAATTGTAATTTGTTATATTAGTTAATTAATTTATTCATTTATAAAATCTGAAATAAAATAAATAATTTATTAGTTATTCTAATTGAATTCATTAAATTTAATTATAATTTATAAATCACTCTAATTTATAATATTCAATAAAATAATTTGTAAATTACTTTATATTATATATGTATTAATAAAATATTTATATATGTCTTAATGTGTTAATTAAATATTATATACGCACAGAAAAATAAATACAAAGATGATTTATATAATATTGATAATATTATATTAGCACCGTAATTTTTTTTGTTTTGATATTATATAGTATTGGTAATGATAATATTATTATATAGTATTATATAAATTTTTTAATATACACACAAACCTTTTTTCTACTGCTCTCTCTTACTCTTTCTAATAATAATAAGTACAGTTTAATTTAGTTAGAAGTTCATTATTTTATAGTCTTCTATAAAATAATTTTTTTATCACTTTGGATATTTTAACTCTTTTTTTCTTTTTTTTCTCTTTACATGTAATTTTGTTGTGCATTAATTTTATTTATTTAATGATAAAATATACTCATGTTAATTTTATCATATAATAGTTTTTTTTCCTATATATTTTGATTTGTATAGTTATTATTGATCTTACTGTTTTCAATCTTGCTGTTTTCGTTTTCTTGCATTGTTCTTTATTTTTTTATGACTTGATAATTAAAAAAAAAAAGAAGCAAAGAACAGAAAAAAAGATGGCCAAAGACAAAGGTTAGAAGTCTAAAGTAGCACTATCATTCCTCAACATTATTATTAATAATATGAACTTTATTATTTCTTTTCTAACATTCTTTAATACAAGCTTTGTTCCTTTTTCTTAATTATCATTAATACTTTTATTCTTTTCTTCTCTAATTATAAATCTTCTTATAATAATTTTTTGATCGGATATTTTTTTAGTCTAATAAATTTTTTTCTCTATTTTTTGTCAAAAATAATTTATATTAGAAAAAAAAGATAAAAGTAAATTTTAAGATTCAAATTTAAATAAGATGTGCAAAGGATAACTATTGAATTCATTTGGTCGATTTAGACACTTTGTATTATCGTCATTGAAAATTTTAAATACTATTATAAAATTCTAGATATTTTTATTTATTGTTCTTAAATTTATATTATACCGTGTATTTGAAGAGTTTCATCTTTTTAAAAATAAGTGTGACATATATACTTTTTTAGATACAATAAATGAATAATAAGGTTAAAGTGAGTAACAAAATTGATTATATAATAAGATACAAATTTTTAGAATTTATAGCACAATTAACAAATTTTTAGTTTCAAAATAAATGTTCACTCTATTTTTATCTTTTATTTGATTTTTTATAATTTTTTCTTGATTTTTTTAATTAATTATGATTGTAATAATTCATCATAAATTTGTTTTATAAAAAAAATTTATCAATCATAAAATACAGAAGACTTAACCAAAAAATTTAAAAAATATTGATTAATCACAAAATAAAAAATTATGAATTGTGCTTTAATTATGTTATGAAATACAAATTGGGACTATTTAAAATTAGTTTTTTACCATTAATGTTAACTTCAATCATAATAAGGTAAAAAGTAAAAATTGTATATAATAATTTAATTTTATTATTTATACTACCAAAATTATTCTTTAATGTATTATATCCTATTTATTTTTATTCATTAATAATCTTTAGTTTTCTATTTTCAATAAAAATTTGAATTGATTAAATAGATTATTTTTTAATTAGTAATATAATTATTACAATATTTACTTTGTTCAGTAATATTTTTTTTAATTTATTTCATCTGAGTAATAATCTCTTTCTTATTTTATGCTAATTTAACTAATTAAAGTTAATAAATTTTAGTTATTTTAATTTCTGCAACTTTTTATTATAATAATATATTTCTATTAATGTATTAATATAATTTTAATATTTATATGTCGTTAATAATAATAATCTCATTTTAAAGTGATGTTTTATTCCCAATAATATATATATAAAACAAATTTACTATTTTTTATACGATTAAATTAGACATATTTATATTCAATTTATTTGATTATTTAATTAAAATTAATTATATTAAAAGATTATATTAAAATTATGATAGATTAATTATATTATTATTAATTAATTATATTAAAAGATTAAGATTATAATAGATTAATATTATTTTATTATTTTTTATCTTTTGATATTAATTCAGATGTTTAGCTTCTTTTTATTATAATTTTTTATTCTCTTATTCTATGAGTTTATTCCCATAAAGCTTGCTAAATTAAATAAAGTACTGTATATCTTCTTTTTATTCTTCTTTTTTTTGGTGACTTTTTTTATTCTTCTTTTATATACACATAAAATTTATTAAATTATTTCTCTTTCATCTAATAATTTTGTTTCTCTTATATTTATATTTCTTTCCTTCAATATTTTATTGGTTCTTATTTTTCTAAATTTTATTTTAATTTATGTATTTGTTCTTACTATACCTAATTTTTTTTATTTATGTGCAATATACATTCTTATATAGTTATAGAAATATGATTTGATTCTATTAACTTGCCAAATATTTTTGAAAAATCTAAAGCTAAAGCACAAAAATATATTTATAGATATTTTACTTTAATTTTTTAACTAAAAAATATAATATTTTTTGTCATATTTGTTGGAATTCTAAATTAAATATGAATATTAATTTTTGAAATAGAATAAATACATTTTAAATTTTTTGCATCTATAAATAATATTCTATTAATATTATAATTATTTAGATGAATAAGTAATAGTGAATATAGAATTATTTAGGATGGATAAAACTAAGTACATCTTTTTATTGAAAATATGAATTTAAAAATATTATATTCAATTCTCAATAGTCAACTTCTCATTGAACCATTGTATTTTCAAAAGATTTTTGAAAAAATAAAATAATTTTAGGTGTATAATTTTTGTAAAAAATTAATTAATTTAAGATATTTATTATCGTTGATTAAAAAAGTAAATTGAAATGACAATTTAATATTTTTATACTCTTAAAATATTATTTATTTATTTTTCTAGCATTCTTTATCATCCAATAATCACATTAATATCATTTAATTCAATAAAATTATTTATTATCATTTGATTGAGTAAAATTTTTATTTTAACTAAAAATTTTAGGATTTCTCAACTTCAAGATCATCTATGTTAAATCATTAAAAAATATAACTAAGAGCATCTCCAACGGAAAGGAAATTACAGCTCGGTTACTGTTGTGTCAGAGAGAAAGAAGAATTGGAGCATTGGAGTGGATTGAAAGTGAGTTCTCTCGCTAATTTCAAGAAGAAGGAGCCCTTCTGAATGGGGACTCCCATTATCCAATCAACACTTGCCATTTGGCAAGTTATGTAAAAAATAAATAATTATATAAAATGATAATTAATTAAATAATAAATAATTCAATAATAATTATAATAATTAATTATATGAAATACTGATATTTTTATTTAATTAATAATTTATATTAATTATTTAACAATGTGAAATTACTTAATTTACGATTATAATTAATATATGTATTATTAATAAATATATTAAGAAATAATAATTTTCTAACAATCTTCTACTTGGGTTATAAATATATATTTTTCTGAGATAACCTCTTATAAATTTGATGCGAAAATCTGAATGTTATTTCTCTTATTACTTTAATAATCTGGTCTATCTCATATATTAGTTATGAAATTACCGAAACTTTTATTACATTAGTGTCACAATAAAATCACGATGATCTCATACTAAAATACTCAACCACATAGATCAAATTTGGATGAGAAAATTCAAAAAATTACATGCAAAAATGATCTCATGCATGTCTATTTTTAACTTGAATAAAAATTCTATTTTATTTGATGACAGACTCAGATGAAACTGCAACGGCAGCAACGTTCGGGCTCATAGCGAAGGCGACTAAGTGATGATTCTGTGGAAAAAAAAAGAGAAGAACTTAACATACTCACAATGAGAGAGAGAGAGGGGGGGGGGAATTTACCTAGAGAAAACGAATTCGGTAGGAGAAAGGTGGCGACGGGCTCAACAGCGACGGCAACGGGATGAGCAGCGATGATGACATAAGTTGTGAATAGTGAGTCAGTGACGGACCCAGAAATATTTAGTAATGGGGACAAAAATATAATAAAACTTAGGTATAGATATTTTTTTGCTTCCCACGATACTCAACAAGTTAAGGACTCATCTGTCATGAATTTGAATTTCATTTAAGAATCTATAATTGGCCGGCAATGAGTTGCTATACATACAAGATAGAATTCGATCCCTCAATACTTACTTAATCGGACGACTAAGTTGATCACTTGACCAATCTAAATTGGTTTAGATATATTCAAAATTTAAAATTAGAACTATCTAATACATATTGATAAGAACTAGAAATATACACACAATCATTATTATAATATTTAAAATAATAAAAATATAATTTCATACACATAGTATAATATTTAAAATAACAAAAAAATATTTATAAGGACTTTTTTTTTATTTTTAACATGACTAAATATTATTTTTTATATATTTTTAAACAATTATTTTACTTTTTAATATCTCATATTTAATTATCAAATCTATTTATTATAATTTTTATAATATAAATAAATTTTTAACCAAAATAATTACAGTATATTAATACATAGATAATATATTTTTTATCTTAAACAATTTTTAAAAAATCACTAATAATTTAAATTGTATTTAATTAGAAAACTAAGTTTTAATTTAATTATTAATTAATTAACTAATATAACATAATTAATTATCACTATTTTTTGAGTGTATTTATTTATTTTTCATACTAAATCAAATTTAACAATATAATTATTATTATGTGTTAAGTTTAACAAAATATTTTTAACATAAAATATAAAAGAACTATTTATATTTTATTTTGAGACAAATATAATATAATAAGTGGTATATATGTATATAAGTATTAATTTTTTTAAAAAAAAATTGTGAGGGCAAATGCCCCCTCTATATTAAACGTGGGTCTGTCTCTGGCTGTGAAGGAAGATGGGAGTTGTGAATAGGTAGACAGCGATAGACTCAGCAACAACATGACGGGAGCTATGCATTTTTTTTGTGAAGAAGCCGAGAAGAAGAAGATTTTGGGTGAGGATGACTAAGTTTATCTTGCATGGCTATAGAGTATAGACTGAATGAAGCTATGAATCATCTGTGATGTGAGGCAAATTCTAATTTCTAAAGAGTGTTTATATGTATATATTCGGGGTGGGTACACTCTAAACCCGACCATACCCTGTCTTGAGCAAAATCTATCCCGACTCGAGTCAAGTTATTACCCTTTCCATCCGGGTATGGACGGGTCGGGTACTCACGTATTTGGAAATTCCTGCCAAGTCTAACCACGTATTGATACTCCATTTATTAAGGGTTTATCACTAGCCAATAGATTGTTATATACACAAGGCGAGATTCTAACTCCTAATAGTTATTTAAGCGAACGAGTGAGATGATCACTTAACAAACTCAAATTGGTTAAGAAAAATACTAATTATTTTTAATATTTTAATATTAAAATTTTAAAAAAATTGATTTTAATTATAATTTTGTAAAATATTTATAATAATAATAATTACTATATATAATTTAATTTTTTAATAAAATTTTTAATATAATTTTATGTATTATCCCGTACAAGGTACGGGAACATATACTAGTAAACATCTAAAAATTAGAAAGATCTTGTAAATATAATAATTTACTAGATCGTGATCGGATCAACAACAAAATTTTAGATAAATAATTGTTAATGTAAACTATGATCAGTACTTTATGCTAGCTGATTATTTTGTTCCATATCAAGTGAAGATAAAATGTTTTGAAAATAAAATTATCAGGATGCGTTTCGTTTACGTTTTCTTTTTGTGTTTTTTATTTTTTAAATTTTATAAAAAAATAAAAAAATTATTTTTTATCTGTTTTTTTTTAAATTATAAAAACAAAAATATTAAAAACAAAAATAAAAAATAAAAATACAAATAAAACATACTTTTAATTGCTGATTGTAAAAGACCAAGGATCACTTAAGAATTTTTCAAACATGTTATTAATTGAATATTTTAAAAGGTTTGGTCTTGAATGGTCGTCGTCCATGAATTGATAAATTCATATATGTCTAGTAGGATGTTTATGGATCAGATTCGATTCGCATATCTGCGATGTTTATTCGAATCTGATTCGAAAATTGCGGATATGGATCCGATTCGCAAGGCTTTCGGATCGAATCCGCACACTGATCGGATCGGATGATATCCACATATCTGCGTATCCGCAAAAATAAAGAAATAAATAAGTAAATATTCTTTTTATGTTTTATTTTAACTAATAATTATTATATATGTTATATTATTTTAATTTATTATTTAAGAAAAGTATGTTTAATATTATTTTAAGAGTAAACATATTTAAAAGAACAGAAAAAATTAATTTTATTGATATTTTTTTAATAGAAAATAAGATTTTAAAAATATTTTTGTGTTTTGCGGATACATCCGATATCCGATTCGATCCGATCCGCATATTTGCGGATCGGATTCAATCTTAAATACTACGGATATTGGATCCGATCAAATTCGATGATTTTAATGCAGATCGGATAGAAATTTTGGCCATGTCCGATCCGATCCGCGGACACCCCTAATGTCTACTAATCATCGTATATATGATAAAAATTAAGAAAATATTTTTAAAAGATCAGATATACATACCTAAATGTATAAATAATTAGAAAATATATTAATAATTTTTGAAAAAAATCCACAGTTATAATTTTTTTTCGACCAATACTATTGTTAGTTGAATTTTGAAAATGTAATAAAATTCAACTATTTTTTCTTGTCAATCACAAAATTTGAATAAGGAAAAAGGTAGAACCTCTTAAATCAACACATTAAATTATCAAATTATATTTTTGTATATTTAATTTAATTACCACCAATGAATAGATATCCAATTAATGTTAGAGAAAATGTTTAAATGTCTTTGTAAGAATTGCACGATTTTCGTAGGCATAAAATATAAAAGTTTTGATAATAAGTATGCTGCAAAGATAAATTTGCTTAAATGAAAACTTCTAATGAAATCAAACCATTATAAAATTGGCAGAAGATAGAACTTTCATTCAAATTATTTAAAAGGCAATAAAAAAATACAAAAAAAAGGAAAACATAGCACTATAGCAGACATTCTTTAATTTGGCAGATTTATTTAGTAAATAAAGAAATTGGAAAGATATTGGCATTTGGCAACAACTCCTTCAGCGTAAAATGGCAATGCCCCAAAAGAAAAGGAACCTATCTGCGTCACATAACTCACAAGGCTTTGTCTTTAAGAAATTTAATGTAATTTAATCTGCTTTGAAATAATGCCTCTCCTCAGCATTATTAACAAATCCATGGTTGGTCGAGTGGTCCGTTTAAATGTTTAAATTCTGTTTTGTATATATAATAATTTATTGATCAATAGTAAATTTTTAAATGAAGTTTAAATTTACAATAGATTAGTCTTTAATTTGGCAGATTAAAAAATATCATAAAAAAAATTTCCTAAAAATTTTGTTGTCAAACATGTATAATTATATATCCTAGAAAAACTTATAAATAAAAAAATGAGATAAACCTTAAATAAGAAAAAAATGTCATTGCATTATTATTATTATTATTATTATTATTATTATTGGTCTAGCTCACAAAATAGTTCCCAATAAATGATAATCTTTAATATTACTTAATTAATAAGAGTAATATGACAGTTATATTTTTGAAAAGCTTTATAATAAATTTATAGCTCCATAAGAAAAAAAATGCCATGTAAGTATTTAATGATTGAAATGGTAGATTTATAAATTCTTGACAGAATGTAATAGAAGATTGAATTAATTAGATAATAATATTTTAAGAATTTAATATAATATATTAATAGTATAAACTTATTACATATTTATTAATTTATATTTTTTTAAAGACTATTTACATGATAAACATAAAAGATAACTACTTTTACTAAGGTATAAAATTATTTTATATTAATATGAAAATTAAATTTTTAAATTAAAGAGGAAAGTGCAAATCAACAACATGGGACAGGCCACAAATCAAATGTCAAACTTAATATTATAATCTTTGAAGACCAAATCTCATGCAGACCAAAGACGCCAACAAAGTGAGAGAGAAGAGGCTTTCACGTTTGCTCCCTTCAATCACGGGCTTCCACGTGGATCCCTCCAATTCGTGGACCCTATGCTGACATGGACAAAGGGAGTGAAAAGAGAACAAGAAAAACTGTACCAGACAAAAAAAAACACACACACACTAACTCGCTCATATAAATACCATCAGCAAAACACAAAAGCGAAATAGGTTGAAGAAAAAGAAAATAAAGAGGCCGTCCCCGCAACAATTTTAATTTTTTTTTTCCAAAAAATTCTCCATTTTCCTTTTTTACTTTATTTTTCTTCTTCTTCTTCTTCTTCCTATTTTCTTTTTTCTTTTTTCCAATTTAATTATTTTCTCTCTCAACAAACGAACAAACATCAGTACCTCTCACAAAAGAAAAAAAAGAAAAAAAAACACCGTTTCGTTTTTAGCTCTCTTCTTCTCTTCTCCCTCCGCTTTCTAGGGCTGCGAAACATTTTCCGAGAAATTAGAGGAAGCTAGATTGATCGAAGACCTCAACGACGACGACGACGAAGAAGAAAGAAACCAGAAAAAATTTAAAATGATAGTAAAAAATTAGGGAAGAGAAGAACGAACAAAGAAAAAGAAAGAAAAAAAAAAAAACGCCGCGAAGAACTTTCAATTTTTTCACGAATCTGGAGGGATTTCGAATCGCAATCTGGTGGTGGTGGTGGCGGATCTCGGTTGGCGCTGAACCTTCCCTGCCATTTTTATTTTTTGAATCGGCACGGTTGAACGCATTCGGAGCTGTAATAATCGCAGATTTTCTTCCTTTTTTCATGTTGTTGTTGTGGATCTGTTGAAATTAACTGTGTTGTTGATGTGTTTGAAGGATCGAGAGGTAGGAGAACGATGAAATGGGGGACGTTGCTTAAGGACTTCAGAGAGAAGGTTGGCTTCACTCAATCGCCGCCCTCTGTTTCTTCTTCTTCAGCTTCAGCTTCAGCTTCCGCTTCTTTTCCTTCTGCTTCTTCCCCTACATCTCTTCCTTCGTCTTCTCCTAACCACAATGCCTTCTCAGCTTCGCAAATCTCTCCTCTCTCTCCTTCCAGGTTTGTTCCGCATCAACATTCTTCTTTTAGCACTATTTTACTTAATGTAAATCTTTGAATAATTAGTTAAGGAATGCTTTGTTTTAGTCAGGCTAGAGGATTGATACTTCACTTCTTATTTTATTTTATTTTTGTGTGTGTTAAATATAGTTTTTGGCTAAATCTCTCTCAGTGTGAAGTTTGATTCAAATGCATTTGATTATGAGCTTTTTTGAGTTGAAAATAAGTATGATTCAGATGTGCTAGTAGTTGGTTGGTTGAGTTTAAGCAATGGAAATTGTATTCTGTTGTTTGAGTGGGAGGATTTGAGCTTTGGCTATTACATTGGCTTCGAGTTTTGCTTGTGAAGAATGGAAGGGAAAGGAGAGAGACGTGTGGATTTACCTTTCCTCGAAAACTTTATTCAGACAGTTTACTTCTGTAATTGGTATTTTGTGGGAAGTATGAAGGGTTATCGGATTATTTCCAAGATCCTTTATTAACTTTGCTTTCTATTTTCTGCCATTGACTTGAGTTGTCAATTCTAAGCTGTAAGAAGTTTTGTTAGCTTAATTTAAGCCAAAGGGTTATTGCTGGGTAGAGAAAGCAGAGTCTCGTTTGTTCTTAAAACCATGGCAGTTATCTTTGTGTGCATGTGTGCGTGTGTGTATGTCTCTTGAATAATTTAGATTTCCGCGAGATTGCTAGTGTTTGTTTTACTATTAGTTTTTGATTTGTCAACATGGTTACTAAAATTGTTATCTTGTAGGGAAGTACATACAGTACAACTAATTTCATTTCCTTGGCTGATTTTCACTAAATACTATAAATAGTAATGTTCTAGTTTGTGATGATGCATGGTGCAAATGGCATCGTATTAAATTTCAGTAATAGAAAGTTGGAAACTTAATTGCGTGATAGTTCATCAGTAGCTCAATTAGAGAATCAATTTTTTAAATTGCAATCACATAGGCTGATCTGCACATTTAGCTCCGAGCCACCAGATGCTCATATTTATCAATAGAAAGTTTAAAATTAGCCAATGGTTATATAAATGAAAGCACATTTACAGTTAGTTTTGCACATCCATTCATTAATCATTGTCACATGGGAGCATATTTTGGAACATGTCTCATGTTGGTTTATTGTTGAGTCTAAGTTTAAAGAATAAGATATGAACTCATGTTCTTTCATTTAGTGCCTCTAATTTCAAATTCTTGTAATTGATGTATAATATTTGGTGAGAACTGATTCTCAAGCTTTTTATTTTTTATTTTCAATTTTAAATTATTACATCACATGCTTCACTTTTAATGTTACATATGATTATGACCTTTTCTAGCTTTAAATCAGGGATAAACATGAACTGGAATTGGACTTCAAGAGATTTTGGGAAGAGTTTCGGTCATCCAGCTCTGAGAAGGTTCTTTCTCTTTATTGCTTCTTAGGTTTCTGGTGATCTCATTCATATTTGACCTTGAATTGTTCATTATGGTAAATTATCAGTTGCTTATGCTTTGTCATTTGCTTGCAGGAAAAGGAAGCGTCCTTGATTTTGAGTATAGATGCCTTTTGTAAATTAGTAAAGCAGCATGCTAATGTAGCTCAGTTAGTTACCATGTAAAGACACTATTTCTCCTTATCTTCATTCCATACTTATTCATGGATGCCTTACTTTATATGCAACATTTTTGGTGTGATTAAGCATTAGGGCAAATGTTTTGTACTCCAGTAATCGCATTCCTTGTTTTGTAAATACAATTGTCTGTTGGAAATTGCAACATATTGCTTCATTTATTTACTATCCAGTTTGTGTGGTGCAGTAAATGCTTCTTATATGCTTGACTTTTCTTTTCCAAGTGCTTTGTATTGATAAGGATTGCTGAAGGCAAAAATGCAAATACTTAAATTTGCTGTAACTTACAATGATGGCAATTAATGAACTTTTAACTGGTGGTTGATATATGTCTGGTCCAAGAGAGTAAAAATATCATACAGACATGTATGGTTTTTTTTGGTTGAAAAATCATCTCTTATAACCACAAGCAGGTCTAGAGATGTCATTGTCATAAAATAATCATATGGTTTATATAGTTATAGTTATTCTTTCTGAAGATTTTTGGAAAAAAAAGGTAGATTGGTGTTTCCTTCCTGAAGATTTACTGTTCTGAAAGATAAAATGTTATACATGTTGCTGGTGGGATTTTGTTAAGTGATTTTTTATTACATTGATGGCAAACAGGTTAGTTGAGACACACATATTCTCTTTCGTTGTTGGAAGAGCATTTGTAACAGATATAGAAAAGTTAAAAATAAGCAGCAAATCAAGATCACTGGATGTTGCTCAAGTTTTGAACTTCTTCTCTGAAGGCAAAAAGGTATCTCTTGAACATTTCTCTCTCGAAATTGCCCTTTTTTAAAGCTGTACATCCTTTTGTGAATTTACAGTGATACCATTCTTTGCAGGATGACATCAGTCCAGGAGCAAATTTATTAGCTTCAGTTGAAATCCTTGTGTCTGGAGTATGCTTCTCGAAAGATTTTGTGAAAGATTTTGTGTTTCCATCGTTGTAAATTCCTTGATTCTTCATAAGCATTAAGTGGAGTTTTTGTGTGTGCATTTTTCTGCAGCCTATTGACAAACAATCTCTACTTGATTCTGGGATATTTTGCTGTCTCATTCATGTTCTAAATGCCCTTCTAAATCCTGATGTAACCAGTCAACGAGCAAATACTGCTATTGATGATGAAGAGCAGTTGGTATTGCAAAAAGATTATAATGGTGATATTGGGGAAGGGCGCCGACTTGAGGTTCCTTTCTCTCCGTACTATGTATATTTTATGCGTGTTTTTGTGTTTCAATGCACCAGTGGGTGGCATCTAATCATGTTTTAAAGATTTGAATTTTTCTTGTGTGTGACAAACTTAGGCCTAGCAGCCTTTGTTAATTTGAAAATATTGAACAATGATTTGGGCACTAAATTCTAATTGCAATTGTAGCACAAGGCATAATCACTGTATTGCAGTAGTTCGTATAGCAGTTCCTTTCCGTATCCATAGAGCATTGAGCATAAAATACTCGAATTGGTTATCAGTTTATAACTGGAATTTTCCAATTCCTATATTTGCATTTTAAACTAGTTTGCTTTATGTAGGTAGAGGCTAGTGTTGTGCATATCATGAAAGCCCTGGCAAGCCATCCATCAGCTGCACAAAGTTTGATTGAGGATGAGTCACTTGAGTTACTTTTTCAAATGGTTGCCAAGGGATCTTTGATTGTTTTCTCTCGTTATAAGGAAGGACTTGTTCCACTGCACAGTATACAACTTCATAGACATGCCATGCAGGTACGTGAAATGCATGCTTCTATGGTCAAAATAGTGACATATGATGTAAATACTGTTTATGTGAGTAGTTTGAGCTGGTTTTCTGCATCTGATGATTGATTGCCTCACAGTTTTGGTGCTTTTATAATTTTAGATACTTGGTCTACTTTTGGGCAATGACAATGGAAGTACGGCCAAATACATCCGCAAGCATCATCTGGTATGTTGTTATTTTGATTCCTTTTTCTCCCTTCTCTATTGTCAAATAACTTGTGTCACTAGATAGATATGATACCTTTTGTTGTATGTTGTAGTTATGTATATATATTTTCAGCTGTTAAACTTTACTGTACAAGCCAGTGGTCACCAGCAATAGCCTAGATTATTGATTGAGCCTCCAACGTTGGAAACTTATTTTCTTACTATTGGAAATTGGCTCAAGGGGTGGATTGATGTAGCTGTCGGATTTGAATATTGTGAGAAAAGATCTCCTCGTTTCTTCCCCTTGTCATTTTATGCCAAGTGAATAGAAAAACAAAGCATTCACAGCTTCTCATATGATAATCATATTGTGGACCTTGAGCTGCGTAATTACCTATACATGAAATATAATGCATGTTTCATAAAGGAAACATTGTCCATTCTGTATTAGAAAGGCAGATCTGTTATTTAAAGGAAAAAATATTCACAACAGGCTCTTCTGAACATAGCTTAAGGGAAGTACCTGGGAGAAACCATCAGAACACAATGCAGGAGTTACTAACGTCTAATTTTTTGTTTAGGTGGATATGCTAATATATTATAAACAAGTTCCATGAAGTTGGATTTCTTGTGTTGTTAATTTGATTTTGTTGATCTGTTTGGATATTCTTCAAAGAAAAGACAAGGCAATGGGCCGATTTACTCAAGATATTATCTGTGTACTATTCAATTGACCCATTTAAAACTCATGCAAATTGCAAGCATCTCTTCAGCAACCAATACTATATATTTCATTATTTCTACATTCTTTGTAACCATACCCATGAAATTACTATATATCAGTGCTGAAATTTTCCTGTGCTTAACTTAATACAGTTCCAAACATCTTAGGAAGTTGCTGTACACAGTAAAACTATAATGAGCTCAAATAATTTAACATCTTGATAAAATATACATGTACAGTATCATTATAAACTATCATGTATTTGTACCTTTGTTGCTTGCCACTGGCTATATTGTATAATGCTGAGGTCGTTAGTGTTTGCACCTTTTAAGCAGTACAATCGTAGGATATTGTACTGATTATGATTTATTACCTCAAGTATTCATTTTGTTTTGTTGAAATTTATCTTGTGATATATCTTTTTGTCATGCAGATAAAGGTTCTTTTATTGGCTGTGAAAGATTTTGATCCCGATTGCGGTGATGCCGCCTATACTGTAGGGATTGTAGACTTGTTACTTAAGTGTGTGGAATTGTCGCATAGAACTGGTAATTTCCTAATCAATTCTTCCGAGTTACCAAAACCAAAGAGGAAGTACGAGTTTCTGATAGACGGCATAATCATTGACTGCACATATTACTTCACTGCTAGAAAAAAATTGACAGCATTATTGTCCCCATCTACTGTTTGGGTAGTTTTGATTTGTTATATTTATTTTACAGATGCCGGCAGTGTCAGACTTCGTGAGGATATACATAATGCGCATGGATATCAATTCCTTGTTCAATTTGCTCTCACTCTGTCCAACTTGAAAAAAAACCAGGGCTTTCAGTCTATTCATTCCAACACATCTGATGAACAGGATGGTGCTACAGATGGTTCCCAAGATTGCAGAAGAGAAAATTTCGATGACTCCATTCAATATCTTTCACCCACATTATCTAGATTGCTAGATGTTCTTGTTAGTCTAGCCCAAACCGGGCCAATTGAGTCTCCACATTCTGGAGGAAAGGGTTCTAAGAACAAGGGTGGGCCTCATAACAGAAGTCGCACATCATCGATGGATTGGCTTGGTGATGATTTATGGGAGAAAGACATTGATAAAATTAAGGACCTGGAAGCAGTCCAGATGTTACAAGATATTCTCCTCAAAGCAAGTAGCCGGGAGTTGCAGGCTGAAGTATTAAATAGACTGTTCAAAATTTTTTCAGGACATATAGAAAACTATAAATTGTGTCAGCAATTACGAACTGTTCCACTTTTAATTCTAAACATGGCTGGTTTTCCTTCATCTTTGCAAGAGATAATTTTGAAAATTCTCGAGTATGCTGTGACTGTTGTCAATTGTGTTCCTGAGCAAGAGTTACTTTCACTTTGCTGCTTGTTGCAGCAGCCAATAACATCAGACTTGAAGCATACAATACTCTCTTTCTTTGTAAAACTCTTATCCTTTGATCAACAGTACAAGAAAGTTCTGCGTGAAGTTGGTGTTTTGGAAGTTATGTTAGATGATTTGAAGCAACACAGGCATTGGGGTCTGGATGCACAGAATGTTAACCTCCATCCGTTGGAGAGAAAAAATAGCTCGACCAGCTTCAAGAAACATCTGGACAAAAAGGATGCTATTATTTCTTCACCTAGGCTTTCGGAACCTGGTACCGGGAAGTCCCCTATTTTTGATGCTGATGCTACAATTGCTATTGCCTGGGACTGCATGGTATCTTTATTGAAGAAAGCCGAGACTAATCAAGCTTCGTTTCGCGCAGCTAATGGTGTGACTACCATCCTGCCTTTCCTGGCTTCTGATGTACATCGCCCTGGGGTCCTCAGGATATTGACATGTCTTATAATTGAAGATAGTTCTCAGGTTGGTTTAATTCCACAATTTCTTTTTTCTTGTGATGCATCCTGCCTATTAGATTTCTTAGTGCTGTTTTCTTTCCTCTTTACGTGAATCATCATGATGATCGTCTGATTATAATGTCTATTGTCAGGCTCATCCTGAAGAATTAGGTGTTTTGGTTGAAATTTTGAAAAGTGGAATGGTGACTAGTGCTTTGGGGTTGCAATATCGGCTCTCCCTTGACGCAACATGTGATACTATGGGTGCACTATGGCGGGTATTGGGAGTTAATAGCTCTGCACAGAAGGTGTTCGGTGAAGCCACAGGCTTTTCCCTTTTGCTTACCACACTACATGGATTCCAGAATGAAAGTGGGGACGTGGACCAATCTTTATTGAGTGTTTACATTAAAGTATTTACATATTTGATGCGTCTTGTAATTGCTGGAGTTTCGGACAACGTTGTTAATCGAATGAAGTTGCATGCCATTATATCTTCACAGACTTTCTTTGATCTTCTTTGCGAGTCTGGCTTACTCTGTGTTGAGCATGAAAAGCAAGTCATCCAGTTGATGCTAGAACTTGCCCTTGAAATAGTGATTCCACCTTTCTTAGCATCAGAAGGTTCAACTATATCAAATGCCACCATAGATGAGTCATCTCATAATCTTTTATTGACTGCGTCAGGTCCAATTAATCCTGAAAAAGAGAGAGTTTACAATGCTGGTGCTGTTAGAGTTCTGCTCCGTTCTTTATTGCATTTTACTCCTATGGTTCAATTAAAACTTTTAGACTTAATCGAAAAGTTGGCTCGAGCTGGCCCCTTCAATCAGGAAAACCTAACCTCTGTAGGTATGTACTACACCTTTTTGTTTTTGTTTTTTGTTTTCCCATCTCTCTTGACAAGCTCACGCACTTTTGTCCCCCTCCCCCCTCTCTCTCTTATCTATAGGTTGTGTGGAACTTTTGCTGGAGACTATCACCCCTTTTCTTCTGGGTTCATCTTCATTGCTTTCTTTTGCATTGAAAATTGTTGAAGTCCTTGGTTCTTATCGGTAGGGTTCATACTCTTTTTTTTGTTATTGACTGAAAGTGATTGTGTTCCATTTAATGTCCGCCTTAGTTTAAATTTGAATAACTAAATGTTTCTGTTGATTAGGCTATCTGCATCTGAACTTCGTACGCTCATCAGATATGTTCTGCAAATGAAGCTGAAAAATACAGGTCATATAATTGTTGAAATGATGGAAAGGTTAATTTTGATGGAAGATATGTCCTCAGAAACACTCTCTCTGGCACCTTATGTGGAGATGGATATGAGCAAGGTTGGGCATGCTGCTATTCAGGTTTCATTGGGGGAAAGATCATGGCCTCCAGCTGCTGGTTATTCCTTCGTTTGTTGGTTTCAATTTCAAAATTTTTTGAAATCACAGTCAAAAGACAATGACCCATTGAAATCTACTGTTCCCAAGAAGCGGTCCGGCTCCGGTGGATTGCATGAGCGGAACTTTTTAAGGATCTTTTCTGTTGGGGGTACCGGCAATGAAAATGCAACCTATGCTGAACTTTATCTCCAGGAGGATGGTGTTCTGACTCTTTCCACTAGCAGCTCTTCCTTCTTATCATTTTCTGGTTTAGAACTTGAAGAAGGAAGGTGGCATCACCTTGCAGTCATTCACAGCAAACCAAATGCTCTTGCTGGGCTCTTCCAAGCAAGTGTTGCCTATGTTTATCTTAATGGGAAGCTAAGACACACTGGGAAGTTAGGATATTCACCGTCCCCTCCAGGTAAACCATTGCATGTCACTATTGGGACGTCAGCTGGGGTTGCTAGAGTAAGTGACTTGACGTGGAAAATGCGCTCTTGCTATCTATTTGAGGAGGTTCTCACTCCAGGCTGTATGTGTTTTATGTATATACTTGGTAGAGGATATAGAGGGCTTTTTCAGGACACAGATCTTCTGCAATTTGTGCCTAACCAGGCCTGTGGTGGTGGTAGCATGGCCATATTAGATTCGTTAGATGCTGATGTTGCCTTGGCTGCTACCGGTCAAAGACTTGATACTTCCAACAAACAGGGAGATCTAAAGGCAGATGGGAGTGGAATTGTCTGGGATTTGGACAGACTTGGGAACCTTTCCTTACAGCTTTCAGGAAAGAAACTTATTTTTGCATTTGATGGAACTTCTACAGAGTTCAATCGATTGTCAGCTAGCTTTTCAATGCTCAATCTGGTTGATCCTATGTCAGCAGCTGCTTCTCCCATTGGAGGTGTGTGACTAAACTTGGAAAGTTTTGGATTTCATTTTCTTTCACCTATTTGAGGTGCTGTTCCAGTCTGAGTCTTCTTATGGTCATTTTTTATGGTTGCAGGTATTCCACGCTTTGGACGTCTCTTTGGAGATATTTATGTTTGTAAACAAGGTCTAATTGGAGAGACTATCCGTCCAATTGGTGGGATGGAGCTTGTCCTTGCCCTTGTAGATGCTGCAAAAACTAGGGATATGTTGCACATGGCCCTTACTTTGCTTGCTTGTGTGCTTCATCAAAACCCTCAGAATCTCAAGGACATGCAAACATATAGGGGTTATCATCTACTTGCTCTTTTTCTGCATCGCAGAATGGCATTATTTGACATGCAATCTCTTGAGATCTTCTTTCAGATAGCTGCTTGTGAGGCGTCCTTTTCCGAACCAAAGAAGTTGGAAGCCACTCAGACCATTTTGTCTCCTGGATCTGTGCAGGATACCAGTCTTGAGGATCATTATTTGTCAAAGTTTCATGATGATAATTCTTCAGTTGGATCTCATGGAGACATGGATGATTTTTCTGTGCCAAAGGATACATTTAGCCACCTTTCAGAGCTGGAGAATACTTATACTGCTGCTGAAACTTCTAATTGCATTGTTTTGTCCAATGCGGACATGGTCGAACATGTCTTGTTGGATTGGACACTATGGGTAACAGCCCCAGTTTCAATACAAATTTCTTTACTTGGATTTCTTGAAAATTTAGTGTCCATGCACTGGTACAGAAATCATAATCTTACAATTTTGCGTCGAATTAATCTTGTCCAACATTTACTAGTGACTTTGCAAAGGGGTGATGTTGAAGTTCCTGTCCTAGAAAAACTGGTTGTATTGCTTGGTGTCATTTTGGAAGATGGGTTTCTATCTTCTGAGCTTGAAAATGTGGTTAGATTTGTGATCATGACATTTGATCCACCAGGATTGGTTCCACAAAGTCCAATAATGAGGGAGTCAATGGGGAAGCATGTAATTGTTAGAAATATGTTACTAGAGATGCTTATTGATCTTCAAGTCACTATAAAATCTGAAGAGTTGCTTGAGCAGTGGCATAAACTTGTTTCGTCTAAGCTAATTACATATTTTCTTGATGAAGCAGTTCATCCCACAAGTATGAGATGGGTGATGACTCTACTTGGCGTGTGTCTTACTTCCTCTCCAACATTTGCACTTAAATTTCGCACAAGTGGAGGTTATCAGGGTTTGATTCGGGTTCTCTCGAGTTTCTATGATTCCCCAGATATTTATTATATTTTGTTCTGTTTGATATTTGGCAAGCCAGTTTATCCTCGATTACCAGAGGTTCGCATGGTGGATTTTCATGCCCTTATGTCAAGTGATGGAAGTTATACGGAACTGAAGTTTGTTGAATTGTTGGAATCTGTGATTGCTATGGCTAAAACTGCTTTTGATCGAGTAAGCATGCAGTCAATGATTGCACACCAAACTGGTAATCTTTCACAGGTTGGTGCAAGCCTTGTGGCTGAGCTTGTAGAGGGAAATTCTGACATTGCTGGTGAGCTTCAGGGGGAAGCTCTGATGCACAAGACTTATGCTGCCCGCCTAATGGGTGGAGAGGCATCAGCTCCTGCTGCTGCAACTTCGGTTATTAGATTTATGGTTGATCTGGCTAAGATGTGTCCCCCGTTTACTGCAGTTTGTAGACGAGCAGAATTTCTTGAAAGCTGTATTGATCTGTACTTTTCCTGTGTGAGGTTTGTTTTGAGATGAATTTATCTTTTTAGTATAGTTATCCTAAATTTTCTACCTATAATCATAGGGTGACTTTACATAACTTTATTGCATTTGGTCTTTCATAAACTGAAAGAGGTCAGCTTCTTCAAACTAATCCTTTTGTGCTTACAGGGCGGCACATGCTGTTAAAATGGCTAAAGAACTCTCTGCCATGACAGAAGAGAAAACCTTGAATGATTGTGATGATACGTCCAGTTCCCAAAATACGTTTTCTAGCTTGCCTCTGGATCAGGATCAGTCTGCCAAAACCTCCATCAGTGTTGGAAGCTTTCCACAAGGACAGGTAAGTACTAGCTCTGATGATATGGTAGCACCAGTGAACCCTATATCTGGAGGGAAGCCACAAAATGGTGTTACTGTATCGACATCAGAGTCAAATAAATCTGCCCATGAATGTGTCCAAACTGTTCAGAGCTTGGATGGTGATGTTGCTGATCAAGGTTCTGCAACTTCCAGTGCAAATGAATTTAGCTTTCAGGGTATCAAAGGCAATTCGGATATCCTCCCTCCAACTGAATCCCAGAGTTCGGCATCTTTTGCTGTACCAGATTCTCCTGTTTTTTCAGAAAAGTCCAGTTCTAGAGTTCCTGTTGCACCTTCATCACCTGTTGCTGCATTGACATCTTGGCTGGGTAGTGTAACGACAAGCACTAATGAAGCTAAATCTCCTTTGACAGCCACACCTTCTTTTGATTCTTCCATGTCTGCTTGGGAGTTTGATTCACCTTCAGACCTGAAGTCTGGTTCTCAAGGTTCATCTGCCACAAATGCTTACTTCATTGTAACCTCAAAGCTTCTTTTGGATATAGATGATTCTGGATATGGAGGTGGTCCATGTTCTGCAGGAGCTACTGCTGTGTTAGATTTCATTGCAGAAGTTCTTGCTGATTTTGTGACCGAGCAGGTGAAAGCATCACAGGTCATTGAGAACATCTTGGAAAGTGTTCCGCTCTATGTTGATAATGAATCAGTGTTAGTTTTCCAGGGTCTGTGCCTTAGTAGATTTATAAATTTCCTTGAAAGGCGGCTGTTGCGTGATGATGAAGAGGATGAGAAAAAATTGGACAAGATCCGCTGGTCCTCAAATTTGGATGCTTTGTGCTGGATGATAGTCGATCGTGTATACATGGGGGGTTTTCCTCAGCCTTCAGGGGTTTTGAAAACTCTTGAGTTCTTGTTGTCAATGTTGCAATTGGCAAACAAAGATGGTAGAATTGAAGAAGCTGCTCCTGGTGGAAAGAGGCTCTTATCAATTTCAAGAGGAAGTAAGCAACTTGAGGCTTATATTCATTCAATTCTTAAGAACACTAACCGAATGATATTATATTGCTTCCTCCCATCATTTTTAGTGAGTATAGGGGAAGATGATCTTCTTTCACGGTTGGGTTTGCTCACTGAACCTAAAAAAAGATTGTCCTCAACTTCCTCTCAAGTTGATTCTGGAATTGATATATGCACAGTCTTGCAATTATTGGTTGCTCATAGAAGAATTATATTCTGTCCCAGCAATACTGACACAGATCTTAATTGCTGTTTATCTGTGAATTTGATATCACTTCTCTGTGATAAAAGGCAAAATGTACAGAATATTGCCATTGATGTGTTCAAGTATCTTCTGGTACATAGGAGGGCTGCATTAGAAGACCTACTTGTTTCCAAACCTCATCAAGGGCAGCAGCTGGATGTTCTTCATGGTGGTTTTGATAGATTATTGACCAGAAGTTTACCTGAGTTTTTTGAGTGGTATCAAACTACTGAACAGATGGTGAATAAAGTATTGGAACAGTGTGCTGGCATTATGTGGGTGCAGTATATATCTGGATCAGCAAAGTTTCCTGGAGTAAGAATCAAAGCTATGGAAGGTCGTCGAAAAAGGGAAATGGGAAGAAAGGCTCGCGAAGCTGCAAAATTGGATTTAAGACACTGGGAGCAGGTGAATGAGCGAAGATATGCATTGGATTCAGTTCGTGATACAATGTCCACAGAGTTGAGAGTCGTTAGGCAAGATAAGTATGGATGGATTCTCCATGCAGAGAGTGAGTGGCAATGCCATCTGCAGCAACTTGTGCATGAACGAGGTATATTCCCACTGAACAAATCCTCCTTGACAGAAGAGCCAGAATGGCAGCTTTGCCCCATCGAAGGTCCATATCGAATGCGGAAGAAACTTGAGCGCAGCACGTTGAAAATTGATACCATCCAGAGTGTCCTTGATGGGAAGTTTGAATTGGAGGGATCAGAGCTGTCTAAAGTAAAATTTGAAAATGGTCCTGGTGGTGCATCAGATTCAAAACCTTATTTTCAACTTTTGGCTGATGGTGGGAGACAAAGTGATCCTGATGTTGAGCTGTTTGAAGAACCGTTTTCTGATAATTTGGATAGTCTCAAAGATGCAGTTTCTGATAAGAATGAGTGGAATGATGACAAGGGCAGTAGCATAAATGAAGCAAGCCTCCATTCTGCACTTGAACTTGGTGCTAAGTCAAGTACAATGTCGGTCCCAATAGAAGAAAGCACGCAAGGAAGATCTGACATGGGATCTGCATGGCAATCGTCTTCCATGAAACTTGATGATGTCAAGGTTTCTGATGATAAATCTGATAAAGAACTGAAGGATAATGGGGAATACCTAATCAGACCTTTCCTGGAACCATTTGAAAAAATACGATTCAAATATAATTGTGAACGGGTTGTAGGTCTTGACAAGCATGATGGTATATTCTTGATAGGTGAACTCTGTTTGTATGTAATTGAAAACTTCTATATTGATGATTCTGGTTGCTTCTGCGAGAAGGAATGTGAAGATGAACTGTCGGTCATTGATCAGGCTTTGGGTGTCAAGAAAGATGTCACTGGTAGTGCAGATTTCCAATCCAAATCAACATCATCATGGACGACAGCAGTTAAGTCATTAGTTGGGGGAAGGGCATGGGCATATAGTGGTGGTGCATGGGGAAAGGAGAAAGTACATAGCACTGGAAATTTACCTCACCCTTGGCGCATGTGGAAGCTTGACAGTGTTCATGAGATTCTGAAGCGTGATTACCAGCTTCGTCCTGTTGCTATAGAAATATTTAGCATGGATGGATGTAATGATCTCTTGGTTTTCCACAAAAAGGAGAGAGAAGAAGTCTTTAAAAATCTCGTTGCCATGAATCTTCCTCGGAATAGCATGTAAGTTTTGATCCCATCAGCTTTGGTTGAATGCTTTTATGCTTTTACATTCTTGTTGATGAGTCATCCATAAAACAGTTGAGAACTTCAAATATATACAATAACTCAATACTGTTCTTTAGATGCTTTAATGTTTTTTTGCCATGCATCTTTATTCTTAGTTAATTCAGTTCTCATGCGCTTTCTTTTATGTGCGTGTTATTTTATTTACTGCTTTTTGTTGTCACTGATCATGATATTCTGCATTGTATCAGGCTGGACACAACTATTTCAGGATCATCAAAACAAGAAAGCAATGAGGGTAGCCGACTTTTTAAGATAATGGCGAAATCATTTTCGAAAAGGTGGCAAAATGGTGAAATAAGCAATTTTCAGTACCTCATGCATCTTAACACCTTGGCAGGACGCGGATATAGTGATCTTACCCAGTACCCAGTCTTTCCATGGGTTCTTGCAGATTATGAGAGTGAAAATCTTGATTTATCCAATCCTAGCACATTTCGCAGGCTTGATAAACCAATGGGCTGTCAGACACCTGAAGGTGAAGAAGAATTTAGAAAAAGGTTGGTTTCTACGGGTGCTGTCATGGTATTCTCCTGTTTCTCTATTGCGTTGGTTATATATGATTGTGTTGTTTGCAGTCATTGATATGGGATTGTTTTCTTAGTTCAAAGAGGTATGCAGACAAAATGTATATCTGTGGAGATGCAGAACAATTTTTGCGTTTGTGGGAAATTACATTTATTCCTGCTTTAATGTTATAGTAATGATAATATGGAAGGAGATTTGTAACTGTTGCATTTGTTTCGGTAGATCCTCTTGTAACACATTGTCTTTTTTTGTTAGATACGAGAGCTGGGATGATCCGGAGGTCCCAAAGTTTCATTATGGATCTCATTATTCTAGTGCTGGAATTGTCCTATTCTATCTTCTCCGCCTGCCTCCATTCAGTGCAGAGAATCAAAAGCTTCAAGGTGGCCAGTTTGACCATGCTGATCGTCTTTTCAACAGTATAAGGGATACTTGGTTTAGTGCTGCTGGTAGAGGAAACACATCTGATGTGAAAGAGTTGATTCCAGAGTTTTTCTACATGCCAGAGTTCCTGGAGAATCGATTCAATCTTGACTTGGGAGAGAAACAGTCTGGAGAGAAGGTTGTCCTAATGCCAATATTTACTTAGTTATCCTATCCGTATCTATAGACTATAATCAAGAAAGCCAAAATTCAGGTGAAGTTACTGTGTTTTAACAACTATTGTCTATCTTTCAGGTTGGGGATGTTATATTACCTCCATGGGCGAAAGGTAGTGCTAGAGAGTTCATCAATAAGCATAGGCAAGCTCTTGAATCTGACTATGTCTCAGAAAATTTGCATCACTGGATAGACCTCATTTTTGGATATAAGCAAAGAGGGAAGGTGGGTGTCTTATTGCATCTCTAGATATTTGCACCTCCATGTTGTCTGGCTCTTATATTTTCTGAAGCTTACTTTTTTACATTGTTAAATTTTCCCCTTTTTGTTGTCAAAGCTACTCTACAAACTATTGCCACTAATTAGATCCCTGCATTCATATTTATTGAAGGCTCTGGTTGTTTACTTGTGGGGATTCCTAATCATGGACTCCCATGACAAAAGAAGTCTCTTTGCTTCCTTTAGTTTTGTAGAGTTAGGAAACAGTTTTTTGATGTTTTAAAGTCTTCTATTTGCATTGGTGCTTGATTGTCATAATGTGCAATTTTACCATCATTAATTGCATCTGAACTTTGTCATAATTGAAGTTTAGTTATTGATCACTACTATTTATCCCTTATTAATTAAATCATTAGCCAAAATTTGTAGAAATTGAATCCCATGCTATTAAAAATTTATTGGCAGTTGTAAAACTGACATTTCTTGATGACACGGCTAGTAAGTTCAAAATCAATGCCTAAATTTGATTTTTCCTCTTTTTTCTTTTGGTTGTTTCTTCTCTTCTGTTCCTAATCTGTATTTCCCCCTTGTACATTGGACAGGCTGCAGAGGATGCAGTTAATGTGTTCTATCATTATACCTATGAAGGGAGTGTGGACATAGATGCAGTTACAGATCCTGCAATGAAAGCATCTATTTTAGCACAAATTAATCATTTTGGGCAGACTCCGAAGCAACTATTCCTCAAGCCCCATGGGAAAAGGCGAACAGACAGAAAACTTCCTCCCCATCCCCTTAAACATTCCACTCACCTTGTTCCACATGAGATCCGCAAAAGTTCTTCACCTATCACTCAAATTGTTACTTTTAATGATAAAATTCTCATTGCAGGAACTAACAATTTGCTTAAACCAAGAACATATACCAAATATGTTGCTTGGGGTTTTCCTGATCGGAGCTTGAGATTTATGAGCTATGAACAAGACAGACTTCTTTCGACACACGAAAATTTGCATGGAGGTAATCAAATTCAGTGTGCTGGTGTTAGCCATGATGGTCAGATTCTGGTCACGGGGGCCGATGATGGGTTAGTTAATGTTTGGAGAGTTAGCGAGGTTGGGCCCCGTTTCGTGCGACGCTTGAAGTTGGAGAAGCCCCTTTGTGCACACACAGCTAGAATCACATGTCTTCAAGTTTGCCAGCCTTACATGCTGATTGTGAGTGGATCAGAAGATTGTACTGTTATTATTTGGGATCTCAGCTCCATGGCATTCATACGGCAGCTTCCCGAATTCCCAGCCTCCATCTCTGCAGTTTTTGTCAATGACTTGACGGGAGAGATTGTTGCAGCTGCTGGTATTCTTCTCTCTGTCTGGAGTATCAATGGTGATTGCCTGGCATTGATCAATACATCACAACTGCCATCTGATTCTATTCTCTCGGTGACAAGCAGTACATTTTCAGATTGGCTAGACACAAAGTGGTATGCAACAGGTCACCAGAGTGGAGCTGTCAAGGTGTGGCAAATGGTTCACTGCAGTGAACCCGAGAGCTCCCTTAAATCAGGTTCTTCTGGATTGGGAGCGTTAAACCTTGGTGGAAAAGAACCAGAATACAGGTTGATTCTACGGAAAGTGCATAAGTTCCATAAGCATCCAGTCACTGCCCTTCATCTCACAACCGACCTGAAACAATTATTGAGTGGAGATTCCGGCGGGCATTTGTTTTCCTGGACACTACCTGAAGAGAGTCTGCGAGGTTCACTGAATCAGGGGTGATATGGTTAAATGATTATAGTTGTCTTGACTTCTAAGCTTTTGGGGCCAGCCTTTGATCATTGAATCCTGACATAGGGTTGAGAGGGTAGAGTCAGTCCCAATTTGTCAAAAGATGGATTCGTGTTCATTATTCATGAAAGTTCCAGTGAAGAATGCATGGCCTGATCGAAACAGCACGAACAAGGTTGGCAGCGAACAGATGAGACCGCACAGCACATAGAAGAGGGCTAACACCGAGCCGTTGTTTCACTTGATTGGTGAAGTATCTGTAAAGAAAGATGGATGGGTATGTGGAAACAGGAGGAAGCAGAGTTGATCCCGGTGGGTATTCTTGTATTTTCGGTGGCTGGCAGAGCATATTTTGATTTTATTTTTTCTTTTTTTTAGAGAAGTCCACAGTTTTATGTTAATTTGATGTAAATATGTGAAACAGCTTTGTAGTGTGTAATTAAGTTGTATAGTAAAAGGCGAGTCTGTGAAATGGAATGTGATTTTTGAAATGGTGATACTGTTGTGGAACTGCTGATGGCACGAGTGTAATCCATTCTCGGAAATTCTTTTTCCAAGTGACACTGGGGCATTTCTTTTAGTTAATGGTCCCCGTTAAAGTTAAAGGAAAACTTCAGAAAATTTCATGTCATTTTTGTATATTTTGACTAAATATTTTCCATATTTTTGCTTTGAAAAAAAAGTTTTTGGCATGTTCGTTCAAGATTGAACATGGGACTCAACAATAAAATAAATCACTTGCAATTGTAATTTCCTGTATCGTCAACTTGTTCAGATGTTGAAATCGTTCTACTTTAGATTATATTGATACACATTACGTAACCTGCACAGTGAACTTATAGGGCTGTGATATCTCTACTACTAAGGAAAAAGTTGGGATGGTATAACCACTTCTGGTTCAATTTGATTTTGGAATTTAATTTTGAAATACAATACTAAAACTAATTGTAATAGATAATATATGATTGGATATTTGAATAATACAATGTCACTTCAGTTCATCCATTATCAGTTTTACACATATACTTTGTTATATAATATCAGGTCAATAAAAAATAATTACTTTTTTTATTTATTATGTGAATTATCTGAAATTAAACTCATGAGAATTAAATTCTTGATTTTGTCCATTATGTCTTCTTTGAGAATAACTTGTTTATTATAACTAAAGCTAGCGTTGGTTTGTACTATGATGGATGCGCTTCTAGCAAAAGAAGTGGAGTCTTCATTTTTCACACAACCACGTACTACGTTGTTGTAAGTATTGCATGAGACCTTTGTTCAGGTGCAGCGCACTGCACCTACTCCCCTGTACCCTTACCACACCCATGGCCACTTCAACCCTTCACTCTTCCAACTTTCACCACTCCTTTCGTGAAAATCCTCGCCTGAACCATGTTGCAACCGTGATCCCAAACTTCTCTTCTCCCAAATCCATTTCTCTCACCACCCCTTCTTCTCTTACACTGAGCCACACTTTCAAACGCACAACTCTCAAAGAAGCTTTTCAATCCTTGATGACCCTCTTTCTCACTTATCCATTCTCATTTCAGTTCAGTCACCCTGAGGCCTTTTCAATGGTCCTTGAGCTTTGTGGCAGTGAAAAAGCTGTGCTACAAGGGCAACAGGTGCATGCCTTTTTGGTTAAAATTTGTGGGTTGTATGGTTCTGTGTTCCTTGGTACAAAGCTTGTGCATATGTATGGGAAATGTGGCTTCTTTTCTGATGCAGAGAAGGTGTTTGATAAAATGCCTGATAGAACTGTTTTCACATGGAATGCTATGTTAGGTGCCTATGTGTCGAGTGGGAAGCATGTTAAGGCGCTTGAGTTGTATAGAGAGATGAGAGTTCTTGGAGTGGAGCCTGATGCTTTCACTTTCCCTTGTGTGCTTAAAGCGTGTGGTGCTCTCACTGATCGCGATTTTGGGGATGAGATTCATGGCTTTGCTCTCAAGTGTGGATTCGGTACATCTGTGTTTGTGTGTAATGCGCTTATTGCTATGTATGCAAAGTGTGGTGATCTCGATGGTGCTAGAACTTTGTTTCGTAATATGGAGGATAAAGATGACCCCGTTTCATGGAATTCTCTTATTTCAGCACATGTATCTGAAGGTAGGTCCTTAGAGGCATTATCACTATATAGAAGAATGCAGGAGGTTGGAGTTGCTAGTAATACATACACTTTTGTTGCAGCACTTCAAGCCTGTGAAAATCCATTCCTTGTTAAACTTGGCAGGGAGATTCATGCTGTTATCTTGAAAGCTAACCATTATTCTGATGTCTTTGTTGCCAATGCTTTAATTGCTATGTATTCAAAATGTGGGAAGATGGAGGATGCTGAGAGAGTATTTAAAAACATGCATTTCAAGGATAATATATCTTGGAATACACTGCTCTCTGGTCTTGTCCAAAATGATTTATATACTGATGCTCTAAACCACTTCCGGGGTATGCAGAATTCTGGAAAAAAACCTGACCAAGTGTCAGTGCTAAGTATGATTGCTGCATCAGGTCGATCAGGGAATTTGTTGAATGGCATGGAAGTTCATGCGTATGCAATAAGAAATGGAATGGATTCTGATATACAGATAGGGAACACCTTGATAGATATGTATGCTAAGTGTTCTTATGTGAAATATATGAACCGGGCTTTTGAAAGTGTGCCTGAAAAAGACTTGATTTCTTGGACAACAATTATTGCTGGCTATTCTCAGAATGAATGTCATCTTGAAGCTTTAAATTTGTTTCGGAAGGTTCAGTTAGAAGGGGTGAACGCTGATCCCATGATGATTGGAAGTATTTTGTTGGCTTGTAGTGGTTTGAAATCCAAAAACTTAATCAAAGAAATTCATGGTTATGTTTTGAAAATTAGTTTAGCTGATATTTTGCTGGAAAATGCCATTGTCAATGTATATGGAGAGGTTGGGCACATAGATTACGCACGACGCGTCTTTGAATCTATTGAACCCAAAGATATTGTGTCTTGGACAAGTATGATTACTTGTTGCATTCGTAATGGACTTGCGACTGAGGCGCTGGAGATTTTTTACTCTCTAAATGAAACTAATATTCAACCCGATTCCATTGCTCTCATCAGTGCACTTTCTGCAGCTGCTAGTTTATCTTCATTGAATAAAGGGAAGGAGATTCATGGATTTCTTATTAGGAAAGATTTTGTTCTGGAGGGTGCCATTGCTAGCTCCTTAGTGGACATGTATGCTTGCTGTGGAACTGTGGAGAACTCAATAAAGATATTTAATTCTGTAAAGAACAGAGACATAATTTTATGGACTTCTATGATTAGTGCAAGTGGAATGCATGGACGCGGAAATGAGGCCATTAATTTGTTCAAGAAAATGATTGATGAAAATGTTGTTCCTGATCATATAACCTTCTTGGCTTTATTACATGCGTGCAGCCATTCAGGGTTGATAGCTGAAGGTAAGAAGTTTTTTGATGTGATGAAACATGAATATCTGTTAGAGCCCTGGCAAGAGCATTATGCTTGTCTGGTTGATCTCCTCGGCCGTTCCAATTCGCTAGAAGAGGCTTACGAATTTGTGAGAAACATGCCTGTCCCACCTTCTTCTGAAGTTTGGTGCTCTCTTCTTGGTGCTTGCCGTATTCATTATAATAAAGAATTAGGAGAGCTTGCTGCAAAGAATCTCTTACAATCGGATATGGACAATTCAGGAAATTATGTACTGATATCAAACATCTTTGCAGCTGATGGAAGATGGAATGATGTAGAAGAAGTGAGATTGAGAATGAAAGGAAGTGGATTGAAAAAGAAACCTGGATGCAGTTGGATTGAGGCTGAAAATAAAATCCACACCTTCATGGCAAGAGACAAGTCTCACCCAAAATCCGATGAAATTTATCTAAAACTAGCTCAGATTACTAAACTTTTAGAGGAAAAAGGAGGCTACAGGGCTCAAACTAAGTTCGTATTCCACAATGTTAGTGAGGAAGAGAAAACTCAGATGCTGTATCGACACAGTGAAAGATTAGCACTTAGTTATGGTCTACTTGTTACCCCAAATGGTACTCCTATTCGGATCACAAAGAATCTTCGTATCTGTGATGATTGTCATACATTCTTTAAGATAGCATCTGAAATCTGTCAACGACCCCTTGTTGTAAGGGATGCCAACAGGTTTCATCATTTTGAAAGAGGACTATGCTCATGCCGAGATTTCTGGTAAATTTGATTATATGTTGAAACGGATTATAGGACACTACTCTTTCAGAATTGGTACTGGATAGATAAAAAATAATGACGGGCGCCTGTGATTGGGTCCAGACAGTTACAGAATTTCATGCTAAATTGCGCCGAGTTAGTCGTTTGGAATTACATGAAAGCCATGCAGAGAACGGTAAATTGTCTTCCTGTTTATTGGCTTGTTGTAAGTGGACATTGGACAAGAATCAGCTGACATGTTGAAGTAAGAACTTCACTTGCAAGAGATTGCTGTCCTTGCTTCAAATAGTAGTGCACAGAAAAGTCCACAGATGTAAGTCTGTTTAATTTTTTTATGTTCAATCACATTCCCTATATTCATTTTTATTGCTTGGAATATTTTTTTCATGAATCTGTAACTTCTAGCTAAAGCTAATAATAGATTTCTTTTTGTTGAGTTATATATCAAGATCTCTCATTCCTTTGGTATATCCGTTAAGAAAGATGCACTATGCCTCAACTCAATTTGTTTATGAAACTAAAAAAATTGAATAGTGAGCAGGACATAAATTTATTTTCTGAAAGAGAATTTAGTGTACTTGTTATTTATAAAGTACTCCCTTTGTTCTCTCTTATTTTGTTACTGAAAATTTGATGTATGATTGGATCAATGTATGTATCCTGATAGAATACCAAATTTAAAAATGAGAGAAAAAAGGGAGTATAGTAGGAGCTTTTTAGAGAATCATGTTATGAATTTATAATGATGTACAATCCTGATTTCTTCTATTATATTAGTCCTATTTGTGAAAGGAAGCATGTTTTGCTGGGTATAGGAATAGATGGAAGAATGAACTTAGAGAACCAATTCATATTGACTAAAAAGATTAGATTAAAGGTTTTGTGCTGTTTTAATTCAACATGTTAGTCCTATTAGTCCTAATTTCACGCACACAAACTTGGTTTTAATTCAACCTGACTAAAAAGATTGTGGTAAACAAAAAGGTTTTGTGTTCAAATAAAAAATGCTTAAAAGAAAGAACATTAGATTGAAGGGTTGTGTGTTGTTTGATTCTAGGTAAAATTAATTCTGCATAATTGACTGAACATAATCTATGTTAGTTGTTCTTGCAAAGTTGATTATGATCACTTCTCACAATCAATTTTAGAAGATGGGAGTGAGCAACCAAAGGCAAACAAAAGCTGAAAAATCACTTTTCCACTCCCACCCGGCCCCGCCCAACCCGGCCGGCCGGCCCCTCCCCATATTCAATACTAACTGTGCTCAACCTGTTACCAAGCACACAATTTTTAATTCACTGGTTATTTAATGTAACAGTAAATCCTATTTAATTTCCATTGCTCTTGTCCTATATGCAAACAATTTATTGAAGATGTGTTCAGTGATAAACTATTACATTTTGTTATGTTGCATTTTGAAAGTGGTCCTAAACTTTATCTTAATGTCTGTCACACAGATTGAAATCACCATTTGCAAGGAAACTCTGATATGGGGACCAGTGATCCTTTTCCTCAACCTTCCAAAGGGCATGTAAGAACCTGTCACACCAAATAGAGCTTGAATGTTATGGTATGCAACCAATTTTTTGAACTCTGATTTTATGATCCTTTCCTCAAATAGTCCAGCAACTTCATTGCAATGGAATTGCTTCTCATTATGTGCTTGTTTTTTATTTCACATTTCACAGGACAATACAATATAGTACTTTCAATAAAGGTAAGCAAAATAAAAATGTAGTTTCTATTTTATTGCTATTTGGTTTCTTTCCATTTTTTGTATTTTCAATATTTGGTAAGAAAAAAAAAGAAAAAATAGAAATAAAGAAAAAGACTTTATATCATCAATAATTTCAATTTTACCTTTAGAAAATCTTAAAAAAAAATAAAAAAGAAACGTAGGAAATGAATATAGAAATTACATAGGAAAATTTCTCCCTTTTTCTTTTTTTTGAACTCTGGTACGAATATTACATCCAAAATTTTTAGGCAAACAATAGGGGTACTTTATATATTGTTGAAAATTTTTCTTTTCCTCAAGTATATTATTTTTGTATTAATAGACTGAACAAAAGGGCCAACTATGGGGCCACTTTACATGAAGTCTCAGGTAGAGGTAGTTATGGTACAAAGGAATACATATGAATATGAGAATGAAGGGTAAAACAAAAGCAAATAAACAAAGAGCATCAACGTACAGAGCATAATGTACCAAATAAATTTAGCAGCATACTCCACTATATGACTAATGTCTTGATCATATCAGATTTTTCATAAGTTGTTCACTCAATTTTATTTTTTTTTAGTTTATGATAAATTTTCTTCTGATAATAACATTTTATTCTCTAAACTATAATTTAAAATGTAGTTATGTAGAAATATATTATCTTTATATTTTTAATTAAAAATTTCTTATTTATATTTTATATATAGATATTATTATGATACCCCCCCCCACCCATCACTTGCTATTTTTTAATTACATAATTTGAAATTTTAAATGTAATAAAAAATAATAATAAAAATAAATAGGATTATCTTATGCAAAAATTATTGGAGATAATTTTTTTTTTTTTTAAAAAGGGAATCTTCCATAGTACACGGCATATGGGCTCATATGCTTTTGCCCTTTTGAGGTGTAAACACCTAAGTGCTAAAAATATATATATATATATATATATATATATATATAATATAATATTTATTTTTTAAAAAAAAAATTATATATTTTATATATAAATATATCATTTTATTATATCAAATTCAATTTTAGTTGAACCTTAATTAAATTTTTAAACTTTTAAAACTTTTATCCTTACGAGTTTGGTCACCGGTTTAATTTTCAGAACTTTGCTCTTTACATTTACAATGCTGACCAGACTAGTTGTACTTTTATCTTTCATAGTTAGATAGCTGTGTAACACTAAGGAGCACAAAATAATACACTATTAAATAAAGGAAAGGAGTCTAGAGATAAATAAAATACAAGGACGGACTAAAGCTTCAAAGTCCAAATATTCTTAAAATTCTAATTCTAATTTAATTTAATGTTTCTTTTTTTATATATATTCAATTTAGTATATAACTAATTAATATTTATAAATATATAACTAATTTAGTATTTGATTTGTAGTGCATATAGCATATTGCTTATTATGAATAGACTAAACTAAGTGACAGAATATAATTTAAAAACGAAATTAAATTAATATGAAAGATGAAAAAAGAATAGGCATATGGAAGAAAGCCAACTGGATAATTAATTGGATTGTCCATACGTTACAGGTCTATGAGGCTATACAGAGACAGAGAGGTTTGAATCAGAATCAGAAATCACAGAACTTAGCTGTCCAAATTTTACAACGCATGCAGAGATCCCTCAGTGGGATATCATCATAAATATCAAACCTTTTCTCACATTTACGAATGTCTGTCCGTGACCAAATTTTATAACGGTAAATTATACTCATTTTTTGTTCTCTTTCTACTATTAAATCATTTCATACAATATGATGTGAATTCTATTGCAAAATTATCCCATCTAATTTTTGTATAAAACTTACAAGCTATATATATTCCTATCTATTTTGTTAATATAGACATATCAAGTCAAAAAAGATATCA
The DNA here is from genome assembly GCF_014773155.1 of Arachis stenosperma. Classification (NCBI taxonomy): domain Eukaryota; kingdom Viridiplantae; phylum Streptophyta; class Magnoliopsida; order Fabales; family Fabaceae; genus Arachis; species Arachis stenosperma. Next base: position 13,008,034 of record NC_080378.1, read on the forward strand.
CCTTGTGAACATGATACAATGTTGCCAAAAGTGTTTTGAAATAATGTTTCTAGTAATATTTTAGTGAAATAAATATTAAAAATAGTATAAAAAAAGTTATAAAAATTTTACCATGATTTAGTTCTTTATTATAAGTATTTTAGATAGTGTTTGTTTTGAGATACTGAGACAGAGACAAAAAGATTAAGATTTAATATTAAAATTTTAGTACTTTAAAAAAGTGAAAATACAAGGGATTAAAATTTTTGGAAACAGAAATTAATTTTAATAATATTTTATACCTAAAATACTTCTATTTCAATTAATTAGTTCCAACTTCACCTTTATACAAATTAAATTAGAATTTTATTCTTATTTCAGTCTACTTTACACCAAATACAATATTAAAACTTATTTCAATTTTTATCTGTCAATCTCTCAATTTCTATCTTTCTTCCAAATATCTTAAAAAACAAAGAAAAAATTAGTGATTCAATTAATTATTTATATAAAATATATATTAAAAATAAATTAAATAATATATATTCATACATAAATATATAATAATTAATTTTAAGATGTACCTTATACTTTTATAAAAGAAAAAGTAATCTTTATAGAAATTTCTTTTAACAAGTAATCTTATCTGATTAGACTAGACTACTCCTAAAAGATTTTCCCTAGTAAAAAGATGGATCTTATTAAATTTTACTTTAAAAATATATTTTAAGATGATTATAAAAAATATTTGTTAAAAACAATTTAAAAGGTAATTTTTCATATTTTTAATGTATTAAATATATAAAACTTATTATACTACTCTTAAAATATATTTTTAAAATATCAGATAGTTAAATCTTAAAAGATTATGCATAAAAAGAAAATGAATATGTACTGGGTTAAAGGAATATGAATGGAAAATGCTTTCGTTGTCTCGTTGACTATAGGGGTAGCTAGGGTCCAAATCCAACGGCTGAATTCAGGAATTGGCACTGTGAAGATGATAACGATGATAATAATGATGAAGATTAAATGTACTTTGTATATAGAAAGAATCTTTATAATAAATGTTTTAAGAATATCAATTAAAAATATTATAAATAAAAGATTAAAAAAGTACAATTTTTTTAAATATTTTTAGTTTACTGAATACTTAATAATAAATTAAAATTTTTTATTTTACATTTTTAATCAATATCTTTAAGACACTTTCAATTAAAATATAAAAGTTACTTTTTTCTTCAAGGTAAATTTTCATTTCAAATAATAAAAAATACAATTATACGAAACTAAAAACACTCATTCTTAGTTTTTTTTTAATATAATTATTAAAGGTTATTTATTTTGCAAAATTGTTATACAGTCAAACCTTTTTATAATTAAGTTTAATTTTGTTACCTTCGTCTTTTTTTTATAGATAGATTTTTTAATCTACCTCTCTTTTTTTTGTTTACTTTTTCGTCTTTTCTTTTTTTTTCTTCTTTTGCATTTATTTTTTATCATTTTCACCTTTTTTTTAGTTTGATTTTTTATTATTTTTTCCTTTTTTATCATCATCATTATTATTGTCATTATCGCAATCATTTTTTTTATATATATATATTTAACAAAATTATTAACCACACAAATTTTGATACATTTTGGTATACAATATATAAATTTTGTGATAATAAATACAATTTTTTTTTAAAAAATTACATAGCTAAAATATTGACTTATTCAATCGTCAAAATAGATTTAAGATAATAAATATTATCACAATTTAACATAAAATTATTAGATAATATAAAAAATTACCAAAAAAACAGCAGTAATATAAATAATTTTTGAATTATGTAACAAAAACTTTTAGATTATGTGTAAAATATTTCTTTTATTATATCAATAAATTTATATGTTATGTATAAATTTTTGTATTATATTGATTTTTGTTGAATTGATACAAAGAATAAGATTTATTTTGTTTTCAAATACACAATTAAATATATTTTAAGAACATATTAAGAAGTTTTGAGTGAAGAGGGTAGAAAGAGAAAAGAAAGTGATAGGATATGTGTTATGAATATGGTTGGTGGTGCTAAGTGCTAACTCCATTCAATTTAATTTTTTATTTGAATTAATTTTCTCGATTGCTGAGAAGGTGGGAAAATGTTACATTGAATTGAAGTAACTGGAAACATGAATTGACAAGTGAGGTTGATCAAACACACATATATAGAGATTAGAGAGAGAGGGCCATATACATCCAAATTTTCTTTTGCATAGAAATTGTAAAAACCAAACTCATCTTCTTTTGTTTCGGAACCCAATAATTGTAGGGGCTGTGCCTTTTTGTCCCTTGCTACAACCTTCAACAGTGCAGGAATGAATGAATGAAACTACATAATAATTTTTCCCAATAAAAGTTAAAATTTATTTAAGAGATATTCGGATGAATTTTAAAACAAATAAATTTAAGTAATTTTTTAAAAAAATATTATAAAAATAAAATAATTTAATATTTAAATATTTTATGTAAAAGTATATTTAAATATAATAATGTAAAAATATTTTTTATTTATTAATTATATTTAAATATAACAATATAAAATTAATTTTTATATATTGTTTATTTTGTTAAAATATTTTTTACAATGTTTTTATTTTTATTTAAAAAATTTATCAAACTATAAAAAAAATTGTTAAAAAAATATTTTTTAATAGCATCCAAAAACACACATATTTCAATTTACATTTATATTTTTAGATTAATGCTGAATTTATAGTGCAGGAATGAATTAAGTGCATAATTTTTTTTTAAAGATGGCACTTTTACTCCAATTATCATTTATACCTTAAAAGCCATGGTAGACCTCACCTCACATAATAAATTTAAAATACATATTTCTCTTTGACATTATTATAATTATCTTAATTCGTAATTGATTAAAACCACTACTAAGGTTTCTTGTGTGTTTAATATTACAAAAATATAACTTAAACATTTTTAATAATAATAAAAAATCTTTTTATATTTTTTAAAGAGTAGATTTAATTTTTTTTGTTAGCAAAATCTTCAATTTTTTATTGTTAATATTGGATGAATTTTGAGATTCAATTAATAAAAGTTCTTATTACATTCTAACGATAATTAACATTCGTTAAAATTATTTAGTATATTTAAATATTTATTATAAAATATTATATTTTTATTATATCAATTTTCTTAATTCTATATTGTATTATTTATACAACTTAAATACACACAAATATTTTTTTATTATTGTCTCTTACTTTTCCAACACTAACTAATGATAAATAAAAGATGAGAATAAACTCACTAAAAATACAAATAATATTAATCTTAAAAGTTAAAAGTGAAATCTATAAATGTTCTTATATATGTTAATAACACAAAGCAATAGAGCCATGTTTTTTAAGATTCATCCATGATCTATTTCGTGCTGATGCTGTAATGTGTGTTTTTTTTAATATTTATTGTTAATGATAAATTTACTAGAAAATGTTGTGATTCACTAACATAAATTTAGTTTATATAGTGATGGAAAAAAATATATAATTTATTCTCTTAATTTTGATTTTTGAGTACTATATACTTTAAATTTTTAATATGTATAATTTGACTTCTTATAATATTTGTTATTTTTAAAATTTTGGTGTATTAAAAACCTAATATATCTAAACATATATTATAGTCAAATACATTATATTGTTAATAATAAAAAAATTACAAGTTTGCTAATATTTTCTTTTATATGCTCTAGTTATTCTCTATTATCCAAGATTCTATTATTAATATTATTATTATTTAAAATAATTTTATATAAATAAATTTTAATATGTTTATATTTATCATGACTACAATAATTATAAAGTGTTATTAAAATAAAAAAATTATATTTTTTTTACATTTTAATAACACTTTTTCAGTAACACTTTTAATTTTTAAAAATGTTACTAATAATAAAAAATATTAACAATATATTTTAACATATTATAAGCACCATAATCATTAAAACATATTCATACTAAAATGAGTTTTTTATATATCCTAATCATACAAAATAAAAAAATAATGATTTATTATGGAAAAGTAAGTGGTGAGTGAGAAGCATGAGATAGAGATAGGGTTTAGGTTCATGAGTGGCATGCCACCCTAGCTTAGCTTAGTAAGTAGCTGCTTCTCTTTTATCATATCTGATTTACTCTCAGTTCTGACCCTAACACTAAAAACCCTAACCCTAACCCTAATCTAACTAGCTAGTGTCTTAGCTTAAGCTTAGCATCATCATCATCATCAGCTGTTCATTTCTAACTTTCTTAGCTGTATGTGTGTTTCAATTTTTTCCCTTTAATTATTTTTTTTGTTTTCATAGTTTACCACTGTGCATGTATGATACCCTTTTCTTTAATTCACTGTTCCACAAGGTGGGTTATGTCTCTATACTCCATATAGCCATGATCACATTTTCTATTGATCTTTCACATTTGTCCCATTCTTTATCTCTTTCTCTCTCTTTCTCTCTCTCTATCTATATATATTCCTTCTTAGTTCTTAGGTTTACCTTTGTGGCTTCAAGTTGAGTTCTTCATGTGCCCTTTTAGCCCTTTAGGTTTAGGGTATCCCTTAATTCATATTCCCTCTTTTCTCCTTCAAAGTTCTTTTCTTTCTTAACCCTTCTTCTCAAATAATTATGAAACTAAGTAAATAATAAAGATCACAAGGGAAAAAGTGAAGCTGCCAGCATGATCTAGCTTTGGTTAGTGAAAGCTATTAACAAAGATTATTAGTACAAATTATTAACCTTTACTAGGTCATGCTGTGCCAGCCTCACTCCTTCCTATTTGGAGACCAAACCAATCAAAATCTTATTCATTTATTCATTTCAACACTACAAGCAAGGTGATGATGATCAAGGTATATTTATGAATATATAACAATAATATATAAATAAATATATATATTTTTTTCACTGTGTTAGCATAGTATATTCTCTTATTCTAAGATTCTATTGTGTATACCAATAATAGTTTCTTTTTCCCCTTTTACTTGGTTTTCTGTTGTTACCTTTGCATATATTCTTTTGATCTTTCCTTTGTGTTTTCAGTGCAAACTATTATTGCTTGCCAAAATGGGAGATAATATATATATAAATGAAAGTACATGTATTTTTATGTTATATCTATAGATTGCAATGATTCCCTATTCCTAACTTTATATATCTTGATTTGCTAACAATATATACATTTGAAGCAGCTTTCTTATTTCTTTTACCACACAAATCTTGATCCACTTGTTTAAGATTTTGCCAAGTTTTATGTATTGAAACAATGGAATGTAATTAGCTTGTACATAATATTTTTAGATATGGTGTCAATATTCTCTAAAATGAAATTTTATGTTAAAAATGTAACATGAACATTCTGGGCTGGTTATGTAATGGCTGCAAAAAATGCCAATGAACACATCACAATAAGATTAAATTCATTATGTTTGATTCAATGCATTTTTTTCATCTAAAGTGAAGATTAAAGTAGTGTGTAGCTGTTTGTTGAATGGAATGTTGAAAGATCTTGAAGTGCAACTCTATAAATTAGTATTATATTTATGACTTATATGCACCAGTAATATTTTCTTGTTCTCAATGATGATAATAAGGATCTTAGAAACACAAATGAATATTTATAATCTTATTTTCATATATATATAGAGAGAGAGAGAACATTGCCTAGAGAAATATTTTTTTATTGGTATTGTCATTCTGAAAATGATTGTTCTTGATGGAGAATAATTATATTATATATATGATAAGATATGGCTATATGCATTTTTTGGTAGATATTATGTGAACATGTATGAATGTATGATACAGATAAAACTTAAAAGGATAAGAGATGTGAGGCTTGTATCATATAATAGAAAGTTTAGTTTGGTTCATCTACCAAAATATGATGATAGAATATGTATGTATTTGCTATTCATATAATCTTCATTAGAGAGAAATTATATATGGTTTTATCTATGTTATTTAATTTATTTTGGTGTATTTTTTTATTTTAGTTTTTGCTAAATATTCATTATTTATTTATTTATACCTTATGGTCTTTGTTTCTGAAATTAGCTAATCACTTGATCCCAAATTGTTTCTTATATTATAACAAAATTTAATTTCTGGCATTATATTTTATTTATTATATTTGTATATATTTATTAGGAAAAAGAGAGTATTGAATGATAAAAGTTAGTTTTATTGTAAGTACCTTACTTTCTTTTATAAATTAAACGTCAATTAAAAATTACAAATTCTCTTTTATTTAAATTGCAATGCTCTTGCCTTGGTCTAATTTTATTGTTGTCTAAAAGAAATTCAACTAGCAGTTCAAAATTTAAGAATGAAATAATAATGGTGATAGGAAGTAATGTCATAGTCCAGAGGTAGTACAAATCGATAAATTTAAATATGAAAGTAATTAATTCATTGGGTTTTCATATGGCTGCTGTATTTATGACACAACTTCTTTTGCTCTTGTATGCTGATTCAGTTTACAAAAATGTTAGTTTAATATCAAAATTAGTTATTAATATATTTATATGTAAATATATATAATTTAATTTATTTTTAATTATATTTATATTTTAATATATATTTTATATGGATTTTAGTAGTTAATTTTAGTGTGTACGTAATATATAGTGGTTAAATTTAAATAAAATAATTTCTTTCTATTGTTGGAGATAAGTGTAGCCACACCAACTATCCAATAAGATAGGGTTAGAAATGGAATGGTGGGTCTAGTTGCTAAGAGTTATTAATAAGCACGTGATGAATTAATAATTATGTTATCTGTAATTTTAATGTGAACTTGATTATGATTTTATTGTTTTTAATTTTAATATAGATTTAATTTGTATTTTTTATTTTATTAGTATTTTTATTAAATATGTAGAGATGATAATGGGTATTAATTTTGTCACGAGTCTCCATTTAGTTATTTAGTTATCTTCTTAGGTATTGTGGATATATGGAGCTATTTTTTTTTATTTTATACTCAGTCAGGTAAATTTTGTTAATATTATGACTGATATAATAAGAAGTGTTTAGAATAAATAAAAATTGTGAGTAGCGATTTTAAATAAGATAAAAAATTAAAAATAACCAAAAAAATTTTAATTTTTACGATTTTAAATATGACAAAATCTGAAAAATGATATTTTTTAATTAAAAAAAATTGTAATTTATAAAATTATGGAACACGAGTTTTTTTGTTATACAAATCGTCATCTACGATTTTTTTTACTTGTTACATATAACATTTGTAGAATGCACAGGGTTAGATTTGTATTAGTATATTATACAACTTCATCTATCATATATCATGAAATATAATTAGCAAATATACGACAGTATCTATGAATATATTTTAAAAATTAAAAAATAACATAGTATAATAAATCAAATTACTATAATTCAATTTAATCCAACTCAATTAAGTATAAATCGAACAATTTATCATAATTTAATTTATATACAATTCATAGAATTTAGATCTTTTAAAGTTTGAATTTTATTTTAGAGAATAAAATATAAAGTATGATTTTTTATTTTTAAATAGTTTTTCTTTCATATTTATTCTTGGTCATACCTATAAAATCAATGATAAAAGATTATATGTTATCTTCTAAAGTAAAATTTAAACTTTAGAAAATTTAAATTTCAATTCATAATTTATTTATTATAAAAGTAACCATTTAAAAATTAACCTAAAAATATTTTTTAACATAATAACACATAAGTTAATTTTAAAGGTACTTTTAGTAATATTTAAGAGTAATATTTAACGGGATTATCTTTTTTTAAGCAGTTTTTATTTTTATTTTTTTGGTTGTTTTTTTTTTCAGTAAAAAAAAAGGCACTTTAGTAATTTTACTTATTTAAAAATCTAGCGAATTTCTATGAAATGGGTACTTATTTCTGTTTTTGTTTCTGTTTAATTCGCAGAATGGGTTTAATCTCTGTCTCCATGGATAGTTGGTAAGTCGTCATTTAGCCTCTCAATTGGTAAATTACCATTTAGTCTCTTATTGCGGATACTAGTTTGGTCTCTTTCTTTATTATTCTTGGAAATATAAAATAATTAAAGAATGTATATTCAAATAAATTTTTGAAAATTTTTGATCAAATATTTTTGTTTTTAAAATTTTTTTTATTACGTTGAAATTTTTTATTTTTATAAAAATAAGACATATAAATCTCATTCTTAATTAGATCTATTATGTTAAATAAATTTTTAAGACTATGACACAAGGATCTATAGATTTTATTCTTATAAAATTTAAAAATTTTAACGTAATAAAGTTTTAGAGATTTATTTAAATATATATTCATAACTAAATGTTATATTTTATTAAAAATAATTGATTTTTTTTTTGTGGATAGGGGTATATATGTAAGGTCGAGTGAAAAACATAAGGGCTTAGATAAAGTTTGGTTTGAAGGAGGTGTATACTATATGAGTAGGTTGAGTTTTATAAAAATGTTAAACCTTTGAATAGGATTAAGTTAAAGTCTAAATTCTAGAATATCTTTGCATTGGCAATTCAAGTTAGAGAACTGTATATGCAGTTACTTCGCTTTTCCTTTTGTTATTAATATTGTACTCCCTCATAATATTAATTTCCGATAATGCTAGAGAAATAAAATAAAATCGTTAAATTTTGTTTTATTTAATATTTATTAATTTTAATAATAATTAATAAATATTAAATAAAATAATTTTTATTTTTTTTGATTAATTTTTTGTTATCAACGAACTATTTTTTATTAATATTTTACTCCACTCGAAATATAAGAATGATTCATTTTTTGTTTAATTTTTTGTTGTCAAATATTTTTTATTAAATGTAGTTGGTCATTTATAATATTTAAGTATCTGTTATTTCTAATTCTAAAAAAAAAAAATCAAATTTTAATTTTTATGTCACTTTGGAGGATTATACTTTATATTAATTTTTTTAACATAAAAAATTTCAGTAATGATTTTTTAGATGCTAACGAGTTAAAGGATAATTTTTAAAAATTTTTAGAAATTGTTTAATATTCTGTTTTATATTCATAAGTTTATAAAAATGTAGATTTTCTAAAATTTGAACTAAAACACAAAAATTAGATTTTTATTCTTATTCGTTTTGATTTTTTTTTATGTTTTATTTGAATCCAAATTGAAGATATTTTCTTATTGATATATGTTCTAAAATTAATATAAAATAAATAAACAATTAACTTATTTAGTAAATGTCATTAATTTGTATTAGTATTAAATCGAATTAAGTTGATTTGATTAACAAACTACATATATATGGGATGTTGAATAATAAATCGAATGAGATCAAATTTGAATTCGATTTACTAGTATGCATTCTGTTTCATATACTAATATGCATTATGTTTCATGTCAATTCAATTTATATATATATGTGTTGGGTTTTTTCTCTCCTTTGTGAGGTCCAAGTCCAACATTTTGAGGGTGTCTCTTGCACCCATTGTGCCACAACCCTAATCAGTTTTTGAGTGTCATTGAGAGTGATAGAGAGTAGCCATAAAAGAGAGAAAGAAATGGAAAAACAGAATTTTCGTTTTTGTCCAAAGTAGCAAATTTCAAATGGCAGTTTCTCAGTTGTTCACCGTTGAATCGGCTTGAAATTTAAACTGCGTGTTCCTATCATCTTGTTCTTCATTCTGATCGGTGGAGATGTTGATTGGAGGTTTGCAGTAGGAGAAATTGGTTTCGCAAGAGAGAAATTAGGTTTCCCGTTTTTACACAGAGCAGCAATCTTGGAACGGCAGTTTCTCATTCTTTCACCGTTGGATCGACGTGAAATTTGAACTGTAGATTCTTCACATTTTGGTCTTCATTCTGAACGGTGGAGATTTTAATTGGAGATCTGCAGAGGGAGAAATTGGCTTCGACATCAGCTCTGTTTTTTGGGTATATTTCATCTTCTTGCCTATTATTTGTGAGCTTTGGTGCATTGATGTTTTTGCTGGTTATATGCACGTTTTTGTGCTTTGTTTGAGACTCTCTTGTACCTCATTTGATTATAGTGGAGCTATTTCATTGGTCTGGACGACCCGTGGTTTTTACCTCTCACATTGAGGGGGTTTTCCACGTTAAAATCTCGGTGTGTTCTTGTTATTGCTTTAATTGCTATATTTGCTTGTTATAGTTGCTGCCATATTGCGTTGTGAGTGCTTCCATATTGTTCTTGTGTTGGACATTTGTGTCGTTTCCGCTGTTAGGCTCTTTCATACTGGCATCAGAGCTTGTTGGTATTTTTCTGGGCTTATGATTTTGTGAACAATGGAAGCTAATACTAATACTAGTAGGATGATCACTCTTAATGGTCTTAATTATGATTTGTGGAAGTCAAAGATGGAAGATTTGCTTTATGTCAAAAATTTTCATCAACCAGTTTTTGGTACAGAGAAGCCTAATGATAAGTCTGATGATGATTGGACTTTGTTGCATAGACAAGTCTGTGGATATATTAGGCAGTGGGTTGACGATAATGTGTTGAACCATATTATTGGAAAGACACATGCTCGAACCCTTTGGATTAAGCTTGAACAGTTGTATGCTCGAAAAACTGGGAATAACAAGATGTTTTTGATCAAGCAGTTGTTGGCTTTGAAGTATACAGATGGGACATCAATGACAGATCACTTGAACAATTTCCAAGGAATTATGAATCAGTTATCTTCCATGGGTATCAAGTTTGATGAAGAGGTTCAAGGATTGTTACTTCTTGGCTCCTTACCAGACTCGTGGGAAATTCTCAGAATGTCATTGTCCAATTCTGCTCCTGATGGTGTAATCTCTATGGATCTTGCCAAGAGCAGTGTTTTGAATGAAGAGATGAGAAGAAAGTCACAAGGTACATCGACTACACATTCAGATGTTCTTGTTTCTGAGTCTAGGGGGAGAAGCAAAAGTCGAGGTCCTAAAGGTAGAGATCAAAGCAGAAGCAAGTCTCGAGGAAAGTATAAGAATATTGAGTGTCATCATTGCGGTCAAAAGGGACATGTGAAGAGATTTTGTTGGCAGCTAAAGAAGGAGAAAGCCAAGGCAAGTAAAGAAAAGAGCACAAATAAAGATGATGGTAACAAGGAAGACAAGGTTAATGTAACTCATGATGATTTTCTTGTTGTTGAGGAGTTTGAATCTGTTAACCTTGTTGATAATAGCACTAGTTGGGTGATTGATAGCGGTGCTTCTATTCATGTTACATCTAGGAGGGATTTGTTTACGTCCTATACTCCTGGTGATTTTGGTGATGTGAAAATGGCTCATCAAGGTGTTGCAAAATGTGCTGGTGTTGGACAAGTTTGTTTAGAAACCTCCAACAGTACCAAGTTGACTTTGAAGCGTGTGAAGCATGTTCCAGATATTCGTTTGAACTTACTTTCTGTTGGTAAGTTGTGTGATGAAGACTTGAATAGCTCATTTTCTCGTGATAGCTGGAAGCTCACCAAGGGTTCCATGGTTGTTGCTAGATGTACAAGACACTCTACTCTTTATTTAACTCAAGCAAAGATTATGAAAGATGTTGTTAATGCTGCTGAGTTTGTTGATGAAACTGATTTATGGCATAAGAGATTATGTCATATGAGTGAGAAAGGCATGAATATGTTATCCAAGAGGAATCTTTTATCTGGTTGTAAGGTTGCTTTGCAAAAGTGCAATCATTGTTTTGCTGGAAAACAAAACAGGGTCTCTTTTAAGAGCCATCCACCTTCAAGGAAGTCGGAGATACTTGACTTGGTGCATTCTGATGTATGTGGGCCGATGAAGACAAGAACACTTGGAGGGTCTATCTATTTTGTAACTTTTATTGATGATCATTCTAGAAAATTATGGGTTTACACTTTGAAGACCAAAGATCAAGTTTTGAATGTGTTCAAGCAATTTCAAGCTTCTGTTGAAAGAGAAACTGGGAAGAAGTTGAAATGCATTCGTACTGACAATGGTGGTGAGTACTCAGGTCCATTTGATGCTTATTGTAAAGAGTATGGTATAAGACATCAGAAGACTCCTCCGAAGACTCCTCAGTTGAATGGCTTGGCTGAAAGGATGAACAGAACATTGGTTGAAAGAGTTAGGTGCTTGTTGTCACAATCTGGATTGGCAAAATCTTTTTGGGGTGAAGCTTTGAGCACTGTTGTTCATGTCTTGAACCGGACACCATGTGTTCCCTTGCAATTTGAAGTGCCAGAGAAGGTATGGTCAGGTAAAGATGTTTCTTATGATCATTTAAGAGTCTTTGGATGTAAAGCTTTTGTTCATATTCCCAAAGATGAGAGATCTAAGCTTGATGTAAAGACTAGGCAGTGTATTTTATTGGCTATGGCATGGATGAGTTTGGTTACAGGTTTTATGATCCTGTTAACAAGAAGGTGATTCGGAGTAGAGATGTTGTCTTTGTTGAAGACCAAACATTGAAGGATGTTGATCATGCGGAGAAGCCAATGGTTCAGCCTAGTGATGATTTTTCTGAATTGGATATTACTCCCTCTATGCCTATGGTAGAAGATGGTAGAATTGAAGCTCAAAATAATGAGCATGATACAAGTGCAGGTGAAGATGGAACAGTTGATCCGATACTTGATGAAGTTGGTGATGATGATCAAGATGAAGAACCAGCTTTAGAAATTCCTGCAAATGCACTTAGAAGGTCTACAAGAGAGAGAAAGCCTTCGTCAAGGTATTCTCCACATGAGTTTGTTTTGTTGACTGATGGGGAAGAACCTGAATGCTTTGGAGAGGCTATTGAAGATGAAAGCAAAGCTCAATGGCTTGAAGCTATGCAAGAAGAAATGAAGTCCTTGCTTGAGAATGATACCTATGAGTTGGTGAAGCTACCGAAGGGTATGCGAGTTTTGAAGAACAAATGGGTATTCAGAATCAAGAATGAAGAACGCAATTCTAAGCCTCGGTATAAGGCTAGATTGGTTGTTAGAGGTTTTAGCCAGAGAAAAGGTGTTGATTATGAGGAGATCTTTTCTCCTGTTGTGAGGATGTCATCCATTCGTGCTGTGCTTGGATTAGCAGCATCTCTTGATTTGGAGATTGAGCAAATGGATGTGAAGACCGCTTTTCTTCATGGTGATTTAGATAAGGAGATCTACATGGAGCAACCGGAGGACTTTGTTGTTAAAGGAAAGGAAGATTTTGTGTGCAAGCTTAAGAAGAGTTTTTATGGGTTGAAGCAAGCTCCAAGACAGTGGTACAAGAAGTTTGAATCTGTTATGGAGAAGCATGGTTACCGTAAGACAACTTCAGATCATTGTGTATTTGTGCAAAAATTTTCTGATGATGATTTTATCATTCTTTTGCTTTTATGTGGATGATATTTTGATTGTGGGCAAGAATGCTTTGAGGATTAATGAGTTGAAGAAACAGTTGAGCAAGTTCTTTGCTATGAAGGACTTGGGTCCTGCCAAACAAATTTTGGGCATGACTATTACTCGTTATAGAGATTCCAAGAAGCTTTATTTGTCACAGGAGAAGTACATAAAGAAAGTGCTTCAAAGGTTTGGCATGAATGATGCCAAATGTGTTGCTAGTTCTTTTGCTCCTCATTTTAAGTTGAGTACCAAGCAGTGTCCAACCACTGATGAGGAGAAACAAGCAATGGATGAAATTCCTTATGCCTCAGCTGTTGGAAGCTTGATGTATGCTATGGTGTGTACTAGACCAGACATTGCTCATGCGGTTGGTACTGTGAGTCGTTTTCTCTCTAATCCAGGTAAAGAACATTGGAATGCTGTTAAATGGATTATGAGATATCTCAAAGGTACAACTAACTTGAGTTTTGAGTTTTGGTGGTGAGAAACCTTTGCTAGTTGGCTTTACTGATGCAGACATGGCAGGAGATATTGATTCTCGAAAGTCTACTTCAGGTTATTTGGTCAAGTTTGCAGGGGGAGCTATTTCATGGCAGTCAAGGCTACAGAAGTGTGTTGCACTTTCTACCACAGAGGCAGAGTTTATTGCAGCAACTGAAGCATGTAAAGAGTTGTTGTGGATGAAGAAGTTTCTTGCAGCGCTTGGTTTTAAGCAAGACCGTTATGTCTTGTTGTGTGATAGCCAAAGTGCTATTCATCTTGCCAAGAATTCTACTTTTCATCCAAGATCTAAACATATCGATGTTAGGTATCATTGGATACGGGATGTGTTAGATTCCAAGTTGTTGGAACTTGAGAAAGTTCATACTGATGACAATGGTGCTGATATGATGACAAAAGCATTGTCAAGAGAAAAGTTTGAAACATGTTGTTTGATCGCCGGAATGGCGAGGGCCTCCACCTAGTCGAGAATGGGGAGATTTGTTGGGTTTTTTCTCTCCTTTGTGAGGCCCAAGCCCAACATTTTGAGGGTGTCTCTTGCACCCATTGTGCCACAACCCTAATCAGTTTTTGAGTGTCATTGAGAGTGATAGAGAGTAGCCACAAAAGAGAGAAAGAAAGGGAAAAACAGAATTTTCGTTTTTGTCCAAAGTAGCAAATTTCAAATGGCAGTTTCTCAGTTGTTCACCGTTGGATCGGCTTGAAATTTAAACTGCGTGTTCCTATCATCTTGTTCTTCATTCTGATCGGTGGAGATGTTGATTGGAGGTTTGCAGTAGGAGAAATTGGTTTCGCAAGAGAGAAATTAGGTTTCCCGTTTTTACACAGAGCAGCAATCTTGGAACGGCAGTTTCTCATTCTTTCACCGTTGGATCGACGTGAAATTTGAACTGTAGATTCTTCACAGTCTTCATTCTGAACGGTGGAGATTTTAATTGGAGATCTGCAGAGGGAGAAATTGGCTTCGACATCAGCTCTGTTTTTTGGGTATATTTCATCTTCTTGCCTATTATTTGTGAGCTTTGGTGCATTGATGTTTTGGCTGGTTATATGCATGTTTTTGTGCTTTGTTTGAGACTCTCTTGTACCTCATTTGATTATAGTGGAGCTATTTCATTGGTCTGGACGACCCGTGATTTTTACCTCTCACATTGAGGGGGTTTTCCACGTTAAAATCTCGGTGTGTTCTTGTTATTGCTTTACTTGCTATATTTGCTTGTTATAGTTGCTGCCATATTGCGTTGTGAGTGCTTCCATATTGTTCTTGTGTTGGACATTTGTGTCGTTTCCGCTGTTAGGCTCTTTCAATATGTGCATGAGACCTTAACGTAACAATTTTTATTTTGAAAAATTCATGTAATTTTGAGATGATTTGGTTTAGTTATGCATATACCCTTGTTTTAAGAGACATTTATATAATATTAATTTAATGGGAAAAGCTCAGTATACAAGCGATTAGGGCTTGTAACTATTACAAGTTTATTAATGCCTAATCCACCAAAACGTGTTGCAACTCCTACGTCACTTACACGCGCTTTATTCATGTCGTTTCACGTTTTTTTTGTGCCTCTTTTTCTTCTTTTTCTTTCTCCGTGCTTCCTCTTCTTCTTCCTCTTCCTCTTTCTCTTCCTCCTCCTCCTCTTCTTCTTTTTCTTCTTCTTCTTTCTCTGTGTCTCTTTTTCTTCTCTTCCTCCCTCTTTTTTTATTGAAATTTCTTCTCCTCTTTTCGTTTTCTCTTTTTCCTTCATCAAAATCACTAGAAAAAACGAAGAAATATTATTCAAGGTACATTTCTTGTCTTCTCTTTCTCCTTCTTCTTCTTCTTTTTGCTACACGTTCTTCTTTCTCTTTCTGTTCTTCTTCTTCATTTACGTGTTTTTCTCTCTGTTTTCTTTTTTCGTTATTCTCGATTTCTATTATTTTTTGACATCAAGCTCTGAAATCGTTTTTGAAGAAGAAGAAGTAGTAGAAGATGAGGAGGAGAAAGAGAAAGAGTTCTGAATTATGCATGATTTTGGGTGTATTTTCTTAAATCCTTTGTGTGTATTTTCTGTAATCTTTTGGGTGTATTTCTATAATCGTTTGGGTGAATTCCTGTAACCGTTTGGGTGTATTTCTGTAATCTCTTGGGTGTATTTTATGTAAACGTTTGGGTGTATTTCT
This sequence comes from Arachis stenosperma, assembly GCF_014773155.1. Lineage (NCBI taxonomy): Eukaryota > Viridiplantae > Streptophyta > Magnoliopsida > Fabales > Fabaceae > Arachis > Arachis stenosperma. Next base: position 13,024,080 of record NC_080378.1, read on the forward strand.
GTAATGCTTGCCATTTTTTCTGAAATGAAAAATACACCCATAGATATGAGTCAGATACACCCATAGATATCAGATATCACTCAAATACACCCAAATGATTACAGAAATACACCCAAAGGATTACAGAAAATACATCCAAACGGTTACAAGAATTCACCCAAACGATTATAGAATACACCCAAAGGGTTACAGAAAATACACCCAAAGGATTTAAGAAAATACACCCAAAATTCGTTGAAGTACATCTTATGCATAATTCAGAACTCTTTCTCTTTCTCCTCCTCATCTTCTGCTGCTTCTTCTTCTTCAAAAACGATTTTACCATGAAAAATTGAAAAAAAAAAAAGAGAAAACAGAGAGAAAAGACGTAAATGAAGAAGAAGAAGAAGAAAACGAGGAAGAAGAACGTGCAGAAACGAAAGAAAAGGAAAAGAAGAAGAATTTCAGAAACCATGAAAATCGAAAAAAAACGAAGAAGAAGAAGAAGAAGAGGAAGAGGAAGAGGAAGAGGAAGAGGAAGAAGACGAAGAGGAAGAAGAAGACGAAGAGGAACCGTTTGAGTGGGGCGCGTGTAGTTACGCTCCATTCAAAATGAGTTAGTGTGCGTATTAATAAAGTTTGGGCTGATAACTTGTAAAACTTGTACGGTCTTTTTACTTGTATGTGTAGCAGGGCCCTAATTTAATTTGTTTTATCACTTTTAACTTATATCTATATTTTTTATTCAAATTCTTTTTCCATATCCTTCACAATATCACATGACTTGAAGATTCTCACCCTTAAATACCAAAAAGTAAATAAATCTCATCCAATACACTTGACTCATTTGGTTCAAGTTAGTCATTCGAACATGTCATTGCTAATTAATTGCTAGTATAGTATGTGAGGTAAAATTTGTCAACTCTCATTTTAATGGTAATATGTTACCAACAGAAAAATAACAAAAGTATAAACTTCTATTTATTTAGAATTAGGAGAATAATTATGAGAATAGTTTAGAATTCTCAATTTTTTTAATTTTTTATATAGGATAAAATATATTTTTTGTTAGTTTAGAGATTCGTTACACATCTAAGTAATTTTACATCCAAGTTCATTCAAGTCATTTAGTTTACGCCGTTGGACTTCGATTGTTTTTTCTTCTTTTTCTTCTTTTTTCTCCTCCTTCTTCTTCTCCTTCTCCTTTTTATTCATCTTCTTTTATTATCGTCATCGTCACCATCACATCCATCTCCTCTTCTTCCTCCTGTTTCTTTTTTTATTTGAATTTTTTTATCTCTTCATTTTCTTTTTCTTCTTCCATCGCTATTATTGTCATCACCAACAACACCAACATTTTACTAACATTTTTATTAATTCCGATTCTCTGTTTTGATCGAATGAACCGAAAATATTATCAAAACGAAACTATTGTATAATACTAAATGAATCGAAAATGATTTATTATATAAATTCAAATTTAGAAATACCTGTTTTTCGAATGAACCGAAAATATTATCAAAATGAAATTATTGTATAATACCAAATAAATCAAAAATTGTCCATTATATAAATTCGAATTTAGAAATACTTGCGTCTTGAATGAATTGAAAATTGTCTATTAAAATCGAATACGGTGATAACGATAATGACAACGATAACGACGATATGTATTAGAAGAAGACAATAAGGATAACGATGATGATTATGATGATGATGATGGAGGAGAAGGATGAAAAGGAAGGAGGAGATGAAATTCCAATAGAAAGAGGAGGTGGAAGAGGAAAAGATATTGGTGATGACGGTAACCAAATTGAAAAATAATAAAAAAAGAGGTGAATTTGAGAGGAGGATATAAAATTTTTTGGATGTGGAGAATTACTCCCGTAAAAAATTTTAAAAATATTTTTAAATTTTATTTTGTTTCAATTTTATTTTAAAAATTTTCAATTTGTATCAAATATACTTTGACAACTAAATTTTTAGAAAATTTAAAACTAATCCAATAATAATATATGACAACTATATCTGGTTTATGTGTGTTGATAGTTGTATTCTTGTAAAATTTTTGGTGAATTGATCTTAAAATTTTTGAAAAATTAATTGTGAAAAATATATTTGATGCAAATCAAATACTTCTTGAATAAAATTAAAATAAAATAAAATTTATAAATATTTTTAAAATTTTTAACAAATTTCAAAAATAAAAAAGATATTTTATCCTTTTATACCTATAATTTCACATAATTACCTATAAAATTTGGGTTTACCTAAGTATTTTGGATTCCTTTATAAGTGGAGGAGGTGAATTGAAGTAAAAGGAAGCAACTTTGTTAGATGAAGACTATAAATAAGGTTAAGTATTTATGAAGGTTAGTTTTACATATTCAAAGACAAATAAATCAAAGTCTTTGACCTTAATCTCACCAAGCTAAGTTACATCACCAAAGACCAAACTAGGTTGACTTTACATTATCTTTGACTTAGGTGAAAGTCTCCAACTCACGTGTATAGTATTTTCCTTATGTAGTGTAACAAAAACATAAGTTATGTTCAGGCTTGAATAAGTCATAAAAATTATACAAATGAAAATGAAAATGATTAGACTAAATACAAAATAAATTAAATTAATAATGCATGTTAATAGCCTCAATTGAGCAACATCATTCTTGCAAATTCTTCATAGCTGACTTGACCATCACCATCCAAATCTGCCTCTCTTATCATTTCTTCAGCTTCTTCATCTGTTAGCCTCTCTCCCATTTTCATCATCACATGTCTTAGCTAAAAATACATAAAATAAATAAATAAAATTAGCTCTTTCTAGTCATGGTTAATTCATAAGTTAGAATTGAAAAGAAAAATGTCCTTTAGATTACATTTGAAAGCTGAGATTAGGAGACAGAGACTAAATTAAGTTTTTATACTATATTTGGCGTAAAAGGTATTGAATTGAGTTATATCTCAATATCATGTTTAATTTAAGATAAATATGAAGATTGAATGATAGATATAAAATTTGAAATGTTAGATGAAGATATTTTTTAGAAGAAATATTATTAAAGTTTCAGTCTCTCTGTTCTAAAAGATTTTAATTTTTTGTGTCTTTATTTTCTAAAAAATATTAAAGAGACTGAAATTTTGTGTCTCAATACTAAAATTTTAGTTTTAGATCTAATCACTAAACACAATACTAAATTCTAATCCTCTAATCTCATTCTCCATCTTTAAAAACAAATGCTAGCTTAGATTATTGTTTGCTATTACAAAAGAGAAAAATTTAAAAGACATAGTATGCTATTAGATTAAATTTTCACTAACAATATTTAGTGTGTAAGACTTTCACATTAAAAAGAAATTCCATTACAAATTGATCAGGAATGCATGGCACATTATTATTTACCTCAGTGGCTGATATGTATCCATCATTATTTCTATCAAACACTTTAAATGCATCTTTTAACTCCTCAGCCTGATTTTCCTGTTACAATAATTGACAATAACATCATTATTAGTCTCAAGCAAATACTTCAAATATTTTTTTTTAAAAAAAAGAGAAGAAAATGCTCAAAGTTCAAACTTGGTGGCCTAATTAATAAGCAATTCCTCAATGTATATAGTTTTTCTAACCTTGATTTTCCTTCCCATAAAAGTCAAGAACTCTTCAAAATTTATTATCCCATTTGCATCAATATCAGCTTCACTAATCATTTCTTGGACTTCTTCTTTTGTTGAATTTCCATCTAATTGTTGTAAAATTGCTATAAGCTCTTCCAAAGTAATGAATCCTATATAAGACATCAATTAATAAGAATAATGTCAGCATAAAATTGAACCATAATATTTAAAGGCAACATGATAATTAATTAATAAGAACATATATAATTGGTGCATATTAAACAATAATGTGAACATTCAATATAATTTTGTTCGTTTGTTCTATTAAATCGAAAGCCTAATGACTAATCTATACTGTAGAGACATATAAAATAGACAACCTTGTCAAATAAGCAAACTCTATTTTTATCTTTTAGGAAGAATTGAATTCGAAGGTGATGGTTAAGGAACACTATAATTAAAAGAATTTAATTTTAATGCATTGTCAGTGTAAAATCATTTTACATGTATATCCAATTACATAATGTCACATTAACAAAAATAACTACCTTTTACATTGACTGCATGAATGGTCATTTGCGACTGTGTAAAACATTTTATACTATCAGTGCATCAAAATTAAACTCTAATTAAAATGCACAAAAGAACTCACCATCAGAGTCCTTGTCAATTACAGAAAAAGCTTCCCGAAATTTGGCAATCTGATCTTCTGTTAATGAAGTTGCCATTTAATTTCTTGTTGTTGAAGGTACAAAAACTGAAGTATATATATAGTAGCTTGAAAATTCTCTAATAGTATGAATTGGTTGTTGGGGTGAGAGAGAAAAAATGTTTGTCTTATGTCTTATGATGCTGTTTTCTTTGTCTCCTTCAGTCCTTTGTGCTTTTATAGCTGAAAGTGGCAATTTTTATTTTTTATTTTTCTGTTTGTTCCTTCAATTCATTGATTAGTCAAACTGTCAACACACGCTCATGATGGAGAAATCATAAATCAAAGTGGAGAAAACTTCCAGAATCCACAAGTCTTGAGTCCTCTATTAAATCGTTGAAAACTTTCAATTATATCGGATTTCATTATTCCTATCTATCTAAATCATTAAATCGTTTGTTAGTCTTTTAATTTTCTTTCTATTGCTTTTACTTCTTTGAACAAAGTATACCGATACAATTCAATACCTTTTTTTTCTTTCTAAATAAGTGCCTATTTAAAATTAATTATGTTTAGTGGACACAAAAATTTAATCACCTATTAACCTATTATAAAAATACATATTTGGTATTTATAAGAAAAAATGATTATATTGCTATAAATTAAAATATGTTTATTCTATCATAACAGTATTGATTATTATGTTATAAAATATTTAATTATTCTAACAATTCATTACTTTGTAAAATAACATGTATGAAAATATATGACAATTAATTTTATGACTTAATTTTTATGTTGATTGAGCATTTTTTATTTGAAAAAGCTAAGCAACATAATTTTTTCTACTAGTAATCTTGTTAAATACTAAAGCAAAAAGACAAATAGAAAGAGAAAACAAATATACAAATTTTAATAAATAAATGCAACACTTTTGTGGCCTTTTTTTTTATGGAAGTAAAAGTAGTGATATATTCTAACATTTAATTTTTTTTTTTGTTTTTCAAAAGTGTGAAATGTATATAAATCAAAAGGTTTGATTTTTGTACTTCAAATTTTTTTAACAGAAATCTCTTGATTCAATTTTCGTATCTCTCACAGATTGGATGGTCCAATTTCTATACCTCTCACAAATCAAACGGTCTGATTTTTACTTCACTAATTAAATAGTTCTATATTTGAGAATAATACTTCATCGGTTCACATTTCAAAAAAATATCATTACTACTCCAATATCAAAAATAAAAAGTGCACTTCTTTTGTATAATTAACTGAATTATCTAATATATTTAAAATGATTTTCCTAATTCTTATGCATAAACTAAATTAAACATTTATTTAGGCACAGGTTACTTTCATTGACCTACCAAAACAAACACACATTAATTGTAATTGGAAACAAATGGAGTAGGTAATAGATAATCTAGAATAATGGAAACTAAAAAAAAAAAAAAAAACCCTTTAGCTCTTATACCATTTATTAACACTTTTCTATCCGTGTATTTGTTGAATTAAACATTAAACTTTGAATTATAGGACATTTCAGAACACTCAAAAATTTAGTAAAAATTAACCAACAACTGTCATATTTGAACACGTGCATTCTATTCTAACCTTAACCCCAAATGGTTGGTTGACACTTTTGTTATTTCAGGTACGTTATAAGTTGTTGACCAAAAAAACAAAGTTTTCATGTTGAAGATTTTGCTTTTTTTTCCTGGTTCATAACTTGTTGAAAATTCCATTGGTGCGGTTTGGAGTAATTAATTTGTGTTCTTTCTCTCTGCAGGTCTCTGAGGGTAGCTACAATATTTGTTCCGGTATTATACCCGAGCAAAATTAAAAAATAAATTACTCTTTTTTTTTATTTGATAATAAAATATTATGTTTGAGATAAATTCTAAATAATTAATTTATTGATCGGATCATTTTCATTTTGATGGGATTATTAAACCTGATAAATACTCGTGTAAATTCATGTTTCAAAAACTTATTTTTGTCCCAACTTTAAGTATGTTTAAATTGATTAAATGTGTAATTATTTTATATAATAAAAATGTGTAAAATTTATTTATTATATAATACGATACTGTTATACGTACAAATATTTTTAGTAACCAGTTATTTTATAAAATAATATATAAGAAAATGATAATTTATTTTATAATTTCAGGAAAAAAAATACTAGAGCAATTGTTTTCGATTTATCTACATTAAAATACTATTTACATATTAAAAATTAATTATTAAATTAATTATCTTATATTTATGTTGTATAATTTAATTTATTTTTAATATATATTTTATATTTAATATATATTTTTTATTAATAATTAATTTTAATAACTGATTTCAGTGATGATAGAAGAATATAGTAAATAAACAAGAATTGTGAATTAGTTCTTTTTAAGTAATTTTTGTCTTTTTTTTTTCCCAAGGAATACATTTACCGACAAATGTGACCATATCCCTCTCTCTAAAAACACCACTAAAATTTTAAATTCCCCGGCTATGCACCTCATGATTAATTCTTGTTGACGTTAATTGCATTTTTTTTACTAGATGAAAAATATGGTTTATCCTTAAATATTTTTTATTAAGTAAAGAATATTTATATTATTTATTAATTAAATAAATGTTAATTTTTTATTTATTATATTTTATACTAATGGTTCAAACTTAAAAGAATAACATTAATCAGGCTAATTATTTTTGTTAGGTAAAATCGAAAGCCTATTAATTTATTTATTATCCCTAATAACGTATTATTTTCTTAAAAATACTACACTTTCTACTTTATTTTTAAAATGTATTAGCATTTTTTTTTATCAGAAAGATGAATTAGACGATCTCTAATCTCAGTCAAGTCTGGAATCCAAATGTATCTATTACACTAGGCTAAGATCTTGCGTGCAAAGCGTTCACATTCCAAAATGCATTAACATTTGAAACATTCATATAGCTTCTATCCGGAGCCAATGATTACCCCGTGTGAATGTTTTTTTCTATTTTTGTTATCACGGTATTTTTCAATCCGGCAAGTCAATGACTGATTCGTTATAGTATTGAGTTCCATTAAGGATTTGTCATTAGTTAATAAATTATTGTATGCACAAAGCAAAATTCAAATTTTCGACACCACTTGCTTAATAAACTAATTATTAGACCAACCCAACTTGGTTACCTATGTGAATGTTGGTAGGGTTCCCAGAAAGCAAACATTTTAGGCAGGCCTGGTCCATATAGCAAGTGACAAGAGTGCACTGAACTTTCAGTGTTAGATGGCAATGTGCCATAATGAATTGGGTTCGTTATGGCCCAACTTGATTGACCAAACTTTCTTCCACACATTGTAATGCAAATTTGATTCAAATGTCTTCCTTTCCCACTTCAATTGCTAATTCCATGCTCACCTAAAAAAATACCAATTTCATGCTGGACCATATTAATATTTTTTAATAAATTTAAATTAAATTACACTATTATAGGTGACATTCTTGTAACAAAAAAAATAATAAAAGAAGGTATAATAAATATTACACTAATTATATGTAAGATTAAAGTTACATAACATTTGATAACTTATTTTTTGTAAATTGTTGACACTAAAGAGAGGTTAATACAAGGATTTGTCTATGGTGGGAAAAGAATTTTGTGGTTCTTTAAGGACCCAATGATAAGATTCCTAAATTGTGGTTAGTATTGCAACCATACAGTATTTATGTGTGTTTTGTATTGTGACCCAAAATATTTTATAACAGCAAATGGATCTCTTATAATTAAGGCAAGCAAGCATGATTTGTAGGCCTACATTCTTTATTTGTAGTCTATACATTGGCATTCAAAGTCCCAAAGAAAAGGTTTTATGAATGAATTTTTTTTGTATAACTTTTTTTTAGAAGTATAACTCTGATGAATATTTTTATTGCGTTGTTATATTTATTTGCGAGTTATACTGAATAATTTGTTTGCCTTGTTATATTTATTTGTATTTTTTTTAATTTGACAAAATAAATATAGTAATTATTTTAAAATTTTAATTTTTTAAACTTTTTTTGAATTATAAAAATATTATTGGTTTAAATTTAAAGAAATTAGCAAACTCCATAATATATTAAAGTGCACATTTGTTGTTTTATAGTTCAAAGAGAAAATTTCAAAAGACTAAAATTTTAGCAATTATTTGATACAATCATTTAAATAAAAAAATGTTCACTATAAAAAGCTAAAATTTGAAAATGTCAAATCTAAGAATATAATGAGAAAATAATTTTGTATTATTTTATGTGAAGATAATTTTATTTGATAAGGTATAATAAATGAGACTAAAATTTATAGAATTAAAAAAACATAAATTTAAGATTATGAAGAAAAAATATTAATGACTAATTTGTTTAATTTTTAAAATTTTAGGAACGAAAATGACTCATGTATATATTTTTAGGGATTAATTTAACGAATAATGTTACACATCCAAGTGTTCTTGTTAACCAAGTTAGTCTAACATTAATAAAAATTAATTATAGATAGCATTACTATTTCAAGTCTTATTGTTTAACTTGATTGGATTTAGTTCATAAAAAGACTTGGATATATAGTATTACTCGTAACGTGTTATTTAATGTAATACGTCATCATCTAATTGACAGAATGATCAATTTGACTTTTAGTTGTATCTTTTAAAAACTAATATGACTAATTTAATATTTAGAGGACCAATTTAAAAAAGGTTTAATTATTCTATTGGTCTTTATACTTTTATTACATTTTTTTCTTTTTAATTAAGTTCTTACACTACTTTTAGTTTTATAATTAAGGCATTCATAATGTAAAAAAAAAATTAAAATTAACTAAATATTTTTTTACAAATTAAAAATATTCATAATTAAAAACCTAACTAAATGTTTCACTACATGTATTTTGAGAAAAATATTATGTTAATTTTTAATATTTTTTATATGAAAAAAACCTAATTATAAAATTAAAAATAAAAACTCAAAAAATATAAAAATCTAATTAAAAATTTAATTAAACTAAAAGAACTAATAGAGTAATTAAATATTTTAAAAATAAATAATCTTTCATGAATTTGAACATTAACCCTTTAATTAATATATAAAAAAGTATACTAATCTAAAATTATTTTGTTAACAGAAATTCTATCACAATGTTTCTTTGTTATGTTCTTCGTTCCAATTATTTTTTTTAACGAATCTTCAAAAATTTTTTACAAATCCAAATATAATTAAGAAATAAATTGAAAGATCTTAATTTTTTGTCAATAATTTATTTTTTGTCAAATACTATTAGAACACTCGTCAAAAAATAACTTATATCTACGAAACGTTTAAATAAACTTTTTCACAAAAATAGTATTAACAAAACAACACCCCACACTTTTTTATATTATAAAAGTGTCCATGTCTTTGAAGGGACCCGAAGATACTTTCTCCACCCTAAAACCGTCTTAAACACAAACATGATAAACAAATAGTTATGTATAATGTCACCTAATTTCACAAAAGAATTAAGTGTAATTTACTCTTTTTTAATGGTATATTTTTTACATAATTCTCATTACATCACTCTCTATAGATAAGTATTATAATTAAAAAAAAAGTACAATACAACAACCCTGACTTATTCAAAATATAAGATATTTTAGATGACCTTAATACTAAATTTCTTATTTTTATTTGTTCATAGTCTTTTTTTTTTAAATGAAGTTTCTTAATAACCCGTACAATGAAAGCTTTGCATTATGTACTCCCATTATCATATCATGGAAATTAAGCTCAACTAGTTAATCAATTAATTAACATGACTAATTGTTGACGTTGGGCAAACTGTATTAATCTTTCATTTGATGAAAAATGTAAACAAAACAGATAAATTGATAATATCTCAAACTACCACTTTTTATTTATAGAAACTAACCACAAACGGCTCTTAGATTGGCTGACCCTTGGGAACAATTTGATCCTTGAGCCACATGTAAATAGGAACCAACACAAACCATGTAGCTGCCAATGCACCCAAAAGGAAACGATATAAGAACACAAAGGTATTAACAGGCTTCTCCACATCTTCTTCCTTTGGACCAAGCTGCAAAACAATATAGAAAACCAAAGTGCACATTAGTATCTTGTGTTATTAGTACTTCCTATTATCAACCTAAGCTAAGAAATTATATAAATGCACAACCATTTTATCAACAGCAATTACCATATTCATTTTACCCTTAAAGATGTTCCATCGATGGATCATACTACAGATGAGCAAGCATTGAATAATGTTTTCACTAGCAGTGGCAAACAAAGTTGAAAATTTATGTGCTTGGTTGGAAAATCTAGTTTATTCAAAGAACATAAAACAATTGGGTTTGGTATGGGGGTAAATACCAAAGTCACCCTGGAAGCTCAATAATATACTGTAAACTCAGAAAACAGCAGTACATCACAAAGAAGAGAGAAGAGAAAATAAACCTCCTTGAGCATTCAGGTTAGAGAGAGAGAGAGAATTAGGGGAGTTTATACAAAAGATCATTGAATTTGTTTAGGCGGAATGAACCTTCGGAGAAGGTATATCAACACATGGTGTTGATTCAAATAGCCAACTCCATCTAGTGAGATAAGTCTTGGTTTTTGTCATTGTTGAGCAACCAAGTGGCTCTCAAATCCCAATTCTACTTTTTTCCTCATTCGTCTCTCCTTTTATATGCTTGGATAATTCATTAAGTTAACCAGAAATGGAGGGGACAACAGCAGATCACATCAATCAGAACACCATGTTAATTACGCAAACGGATATTCATGAAGCTGTCAACAAGATAGATACTCATACAAACCACAACTCAGTTTAAAGTAACAACAAAATCCCCAAAGAAAACAACGGAAAACATCGACAAAGATATTGATTGAGAAGCCAAGATGACAAATACCTGCAAAGGAGAATCACCAGATGCAGGCTTAACACCGGTAACTGAACAACCCATAATCAAGCCATGGCGCCGAACACCACGATACCACTTTGGGCCAATCCGTTTTAGTTGGACATCCTTGAATCCAGCCTTTTGAAACCACTCAATGTACTCTTCCTCCTTGGGGAAAAGCATCCAAACATCAGCAAAGAATCGTGACAACCAGAATGTTGGGTAGACGGGACCAATTACACATGCTTTGCCCCCAAGTTTCAATACCCTGTATGCTTCCCTGATGCCGCGCTGTGGATCCGGCCAGTACTCAATGCTAAGATCAAGAAACAACAGCACATCATCAGCATTGCCTCTTTAAGACAAGCTACTTCGTATCATAACATAAAGTAACCTCAAATATTTCAAGAGAATAAATTGATCACTTGATAACATTATAACAACAATTCAACTATAGCATACTAATCCATACTTATCATCAAGAAGGGCATACATTATAGGTCTTTATAGAAGTTCATCATATTCAATTATATGAATTGCAGATGAAACGTCACAATAGAAGCTTTTCAGTGTTAACTAAAAAAGATCAGTTTTCAAATATTTGAATAAATTTTATAAAATAACCCAGATGCAAAGTTTTTTTTTTTTTTTTTTTTGCAGAAGCTGACAATAGTAGCTTATCAGAAGGATCATTTTTCAGATTTTTTCGTAGAGTCACCTTTTTTTTTTTTTTCAGAAAATGAAACAAACGGCCTCCCCTTAAATATAAGTGGAAAGTGGTTTTGATGGGAAACTGAGCTAATCCAAACACTTTACAAGCTTACAACATGCAGTGCAGTACCTTCCAGCAGACACATATCTGTCGGCATAATCAGTTCGAAAGGGGAGGTCCTCGGCATCCCCTTCGATAATCTTGCAATCCTTCAAGGGCTCCTTCTGCTTGGCCTTGGCGAGCTGGTGCGGGGACTGGTCAAGAATGGTGACATTCTTGGCATCCACATGCTTAACAATCCCCAATGTGGTGAAACCGGTGCCGCCACCGACATCAACAACAATCATGTTCCTGTCACTTAGGTCAGCAGGCTCAAGTGCCTCATCTCTCATGTCCTCAGTCCAGTGGCCAGGGTTTATGACATGGTCATACACAATTGAAAGGAACCTATAGAACCAAAATGCTTCCTTTTTGTGCTGAATGAACCTAGGTTGTGACGTTGGCCTAGAAGCTGATAAACTACATTTTGGTACTATGGTTCTAACAATCCTATTACTATTATGACGAACCCTAGCTTTATTACTGAAATTGAAATTAGTAGTGCTAGAATTGAAACCTATTCTTTTAGAGTGAAAATTGGAAGCATTGAAGCACAAACCGTTCGGGGTTTTGCTACTGAAAAGTGTGAGGCTTTCGGTTCCACTGAACATTGATGAAGCCATTGTTGAAGAACGAACCTGAAATTGCAAAGACTGAAAATTGAAATCAAATGGAAAATGTGAAGTTTAGTTGAAGACTTGAAGCAGAAAAATAATAATTAAATTAAATTAAATTAAATTAAGTAAAGAGGGGAAAACCTTTTTGGCGTGAGAAAGATGGTGGATGAGAGAGGAGCACGAAACTTTAGCCTTGACACAAGGTCATGCTCAGACAAATGCCAAATTTTCAGCTACACAAAAAGGAAGGAAAATAAGTATATATTTAAAATTTTAAGGTGAATTATTATATGGTAAGGATGAAGTTGGTATAGAGATAGATTGAGGCAACCAGGAACGGACACGTATGGCTGTCAAAGTGCTGGACGTATCAGATGAAGCAGATGGTGTTATCATATGATATTTATGTTAAATTGTTAATAACACCTCTCTTTTATTTTTTTTAAAATTAATATTTAATAAATAATTATACTAATTATCAATTATTTTAATTATTAATTATTTTAATTATATTAATTATTAATTATTTTAATTGACAATAATTATAATATAATTCTATCAAAAAATAATTATAATATAATTGTCAATCATACATAATTAACATTTACATGATATTTACACTTAATAATTTTGTTATGCACGTGCGTATTAATAACAGATAAATTGATATTGATATTAATTTCAATAATTAATTTTTTGCGACTAAAGGTTATATATAGTACCATATATAAGGTTTATGAGTCTAAATTTTAAAGGCAAAAAAATTTATTTAATTTTTTAGTTTGTTATTCTTCTTTGATGGAAATTGATCCTCTCCAGTTTTTTCAACACTTGACAAAATACAGTGCAATCTCTCACCTTTGATTTTAATAGTGGGACCAGAAATAAATAAGAGAGAGAAAATGGTGAATGGTTAGATTAAACACTGCACACCATCCAGTTTTTTATTCACTGGAGAGGATCCACTCCCTTCTTTGACTACTTCATAGAATAAGAATACATTCTTTATTTTTTATTGAAATTATTCTTTTAAAATATAAGTTATAATTTATATCATATTTTATTGATATACCCATTCTATTATTTTTTTGATAATTTGATTATTGTTCTCATTCAAGCTTATTTTTTCATCTAACATTACATTGTGATTCTTTTTTTGCCGCCATTGTTTATAATACACCACATCCATCAAATACCACATCGCATTGTATTCAATGATCCAGGTTCTAATTACATGGACGTAAGAGTTTAACAAAAGGCAATGAACTTTATTTTATTGAAGGATAGTTGAAACTACTTATATATTATAACCAACCTAATAGAATGTAAATTAAGTTAGTTTTTTTACGAGGAGTTCGATTTTTTATTGAGCAAATATTTTCAAGAAACTTTATAAGCCAATTTTAAATAGGGGTGATAAATAATTTTTTATGGATCTTATCATTTTACTTTGGATATATTCTTTATTTGAGTATTTTTTTTTAGTGACTTAAAAGAAAACAAACAACAACTAAGAAAGAAAAAATAAACAAAAAGCTGCTTAAGAAAGACAGTTCCACTGAATACTACTCTCAAACTCCTTCCAAGGCAACGGAAACTCCACTTGGGGAGAAAGGGTCCTTATTGCAGTCTTTGCCATGATGTCTACTACTGTGTTTGCATCTCTCAAGATCAATCGAAGATCCACACGCCATTTCCAAGACATGATATCTCGGATTTTTAACACCAAAGGATTAATAAAACCAGAGCAATCCTGTAAATTATTGACAATAGTAAAGGCCTCCACACGGTCTATCTCACATATAATATATCTTTGCCCCGAGTCCCATGATAAAAGAAAGGCTCTCCAAATAGCAAACAACTCTCCTTGCAAAATGCTACGATTCTCAATTGTTCTCAGACAGCCTCGTTGCCAGCTTTCCTTCCAATCTCTGCTAACACAAGCAAAACCAACCCGAGTACCATTGCCAGGATAGCTAGCATCACAATTAATCTTAAAGGTACCCACTGAGGGGGAAATCCAAGAGCCACTAATGGTGGAGGGGATAGATAGTCATTGCAACTCAAAAATATTTCGGAACTCCTTTTCCAAGGACAAAGCCATAACAGTCACCTTGTCTGTGGTCCAAGGCTCGTGAGGATGAAAGATCTCGTTATTCCTCGAACGCCAAATCCACCAGATACCAGAAAAGAATCTTGTAACACCCTACCATACAGAGTCTTATGCTTAAGTCATAATTCAGTGATGGCAAGGTATTACGACCTCTAAAATAAAAATTAGTACGTATAGTAGTATGAATAATTGATTATAACTAGGAGCCTTTGTAGAAAAAGGGGTAAACAAAAATCGCAACTCAAAAGCGCAACACTCCGATCGATAACGTAACGAACAAGGATAACCAACGCGAGATTATATATATACAAAGGAGTGTCAAAAACAGGAATATCAAGACTCAAGATCCGGCTGCGAAGATAACCGGTCCGAGCATAACATATATACATGTGATAAAAATAAGGAAAACCCCAAAGGAAACCCAAAGGGACACAAATATATAAAACCTATTCTCCAAAATCTCCCATAAGAGGAGTCATCACAGTTTGTATTATTTAATGGAGATAAAGGTATCTAAACAAAACATATAAACCAAAACATAGCCCCAAGAACAAAGGATCTTCGCAAATCTAGAAGTCTCCAGCATGCCTCAGCGGAAAACCTCACGTCCTGCATCTGAAAACCACAAAATCCGCACGGGTGAGAACCAGAGGTCCCCAGCATGGTAACAGCTTCCACATATATAATACATAATAATGGAGGAAAGCCAAAGGCAATCCTAGAACTTCCTCCAGATAATATCAAAGCTTATAAACAGGCTAAACCATGAAAGGGCATCCGACTAAAGATTCTTCAGTCTAACTAATACTTTCCTTTCTAATTCCTTCAGACCTCCGAACCACCAGCAGGAGTATAAAGTAGCAAACACAGTTATATCAAACAAGGAATATACAAATAGGAGCAGTTAAGGCATTTAGACAATTAGCAAGTAATATGCAGTCAAATAGGCAATCTCAAACAATTCACATAGTATGCATATGATGAATGCCTGTCCTTAGTGGCTGATGATATTATCTGTCGGTTATAGAGCCAACCCGACAAGTTCTGGCAGTTAACCATTGGACTGTCCCTCTGTCACGCATCCCCAACTCGAGTTATACTCATCATAAACTTGATCATAATCATGATCTATATCCATCACCTTCACTGGTGAATATTTACGGGGGCGAGCTCATCCGGGTCTTTCACAGTGCCCGGCCACACTTATGACATAGGGTCAAAAGAGCTTCGAGTCTCAACCTGGAGCACGTGGTGGCTAGCCACTGCTACTACCCAGGGAAACTCATATCTCCGATAGTGGAAGTGCAAATCACAATTATCAATAATTCAGCATAAACATGCATGAATTCTCATCCATGGATCAACATCCATATCAGCCATCCGGCTCACGGTTAAATCCATAACCAGCCAATATTCATAGCATACACAGCTATTCCGGCTCACGGTTCAATCCAGAACCAACCAATTCATAAACAATTACGGCCCTTCGGCCAATGGCATACAAGCACTTCCACCACCATCCTCCACATCTCACATAATCATCAATGATCCTCATTGATCATTCACTTTTCCCTTGCTTCACTCGCAAGTTACCACATTCACTAGCCTTTCTTCTCATAGCTAGACATATCATAATGATTTAAGATATAAGTGGTGAGATCGGAGGCTTAGAAGTATGAGATTTTACTTTTAAAACTCAAAAATTAACTTTGGGATGAAAACAGGGCCACGCGTACGCGCACTCCACGCGCACGCGTGGATGGCCTCAAAACTCATCGACGCGCAAGCGTCATGCACGCTAACGCGTGGATTAAAAATTTGCCAATTGACGCGTACGCGTCAACCACGCGTACGCGTGGGTGTTCTCGTGCCCCAGGCACAACACTGGCACAGTTCTGGCATAACTCTCTGGAAAATGGCCGGGCATTGGGTGCAGCACAATCGGCGCGCCCGCGCACATCACGCGCACGCGTGGATGACATTTTCGGGAAGAACGGCCCGTACGCGCCAGGGGTCATTCTGCTAAAAATTTTCTAAGTTAAAAGCTGCAGAATTCACAGATTTAGACCCCAATTTTTCGACGGACATAACTTCCTCATTTTAAATCATTTTTCACCCGTTCTTCAAACGGCATGGACATCCCGGATCCAATTTCATTTCTAAAAAGATTTGGTACAAAACAGAGATCCGTAGTCCAAGTTATACCCCGCCAAAGTATGCCCAAAAACCATGTTTTTCATAAAAAACCACAAAGTGCCATTTTCAAAACAAGCCATTTCCAGCTCTTTTCAAAATCAGTCAAAACATGCCATTTTCATCCCTTTTCTTTGAAATCAATCAAAATACATCAATTTCAACATCAAGCCTCCTCAACTCACACATTGACACTTTACCACAAATTATAAATCACTATCTCATCACTTTAACCCACTTCACCCAAGTGGCTCAAACTCAAACATATTGACATATCATATACTCTTTCTCATGCCAATTCCAACAACACCAATCCCAATAAATCATTATTGTACACAATCAACATCATACTCACCATAAACATGGTTCAACCCACAATTCAACCATAATCAATCATCAAGCATATATCACAACATGCATATACCTCATACATCATACCACCAAGGCATCATTAATCATCATCACATATATGACCACATCATATATATCAACAATTCAACAACATCAACCATTCAATGCCTATCTTAGGGCCTCTAGCCTAAGTATTTCCTACCACATTACATATTAGATACGGAAAACCGAAACCACACCTTAGCCGAATTTCCCAAGCTCCACCGGAGCACTTCCAATCACTTATCCACAAGCTCTCAAGGCCTCAACACCTCCAAGAACAGATTTTTCACCACCAAATCCCTTTTTCAAGCTTTTCAAAATCACCAATCAAGCTCCAATATTCACATATACACAACCTAAGCCACAATCATCATACCCATACACAACATCTCAATACCCAAACATCATAGAACAATAAATTACACTAGGGTTGAGAATCTTACCACACCCAAGATCCAAGGAGACAAGATTAACCTTCTCCTTCAAGAGAGTTGGGTCCTATAACATCAAAGAACCCAAAATCTCAACATTTCACCCATGAAACTCGAAAATAAGGGCTGGAATTTCGAACAGAAACACGTGGCTTACCTCAAGATTGATTGTATGGGTTTTGTAGAGCTCTTCGCGGTGAACGCGTGGCCGTAAACGGAGCGGCAATCGGAGCTCTAGATCAAAAGTTATGGTGGTTTGAAGATTAAGCAAAGGAGAGAACTTGAGAGAGTGTTCTTCTCCTCCCTCACTCTATTTCAGCTTGTGTGTGTAACAAATGAGGAGAGAGAGTGCTGAAAACTAGGGTTTTGGTTAAGTTATGTTGGGCCAAGGGCCCACTTTGGGTCCGGTTGGCCCGGTTTGGCCCGTTCGGTCCAATCTTGGTCCGAATCCTATAAAATTGGTACCAAAATTCCCGTCTCAATCTCCTCTATCACATTTAGCCATAAAATCACATTTTAGGCTTTCTAGAATAAATTCTCATTTATGGGTTAATTAGCCGTTAATTAACCGGGTTTTACAAATCTAAAGGGGCGTTGTTTGCTATAATATAAGAACCACTTCATCAAATCCACCGGTTGACCAGAGATCCCCAAAGCTTGCCAAACTATCTGGGCTTTTGGACAATTTCAAATGCAATGTAAAACCGATTCCTGACCTGAGAAACATCGTGGACAGCTATCCGTGTGCGAAATGCCCCTCCTAAAACAAAATGCAGCAGTAGGAAGCGCCTCCCGAAGACATAACCAGGCCAAAAATTTGTACTTTTTCGGAACATGTTGACGCCAAAACCAAAGCTAATTACCCCTATCCTCCTAATTAAACATCTTCTTACTGAGCCAAAATAACCACTACGAGCATCATAAACCTTTGAAGCTACACCAGTCCAACACCAACTGACGTTTGAACTAGCTTGAACATCTGGGTTGTAAGAGTTAATGTTATTCTGTAGAGACTAATTCAGAGGAGAATAGATATTCTCAAGGTTCCACTGTCCAGATATCCAAAGGTCCAAGATCCTGAGATCCGAATCAGAAATGTGAACATAATTCATCTCATGACACAGTCACCCCTCTCTTCTCCATTTAGAAAACCAAAAGTTCTATTCCAAATCCCCAATGCACCAAATAAAACATCTCTTTAGGATATCCCAAACGCGACATATACTTTTTCAAACATAAGATCCCCTTCCTCGAGACCGACTGAAACAATCATCCTTAGAAGAATGGTATTTCTCCGTCAATAGTTGAACCTATAGCTTGTTAGGATGGTGAAAAAGTTGCCAAACTAGCTTTTCAAGAAGAGCAATATTATCACAAAAAGATCTCTAATTCCCAGACCCCCAAACTTCTTAGGGGTGACCAACACCTTCCAGTTAACTAGATTTAGGCCTCTACCATCAGCTTGACCCTTCCATAGAAAGTTTTGCATCATGAATTCTATCTTACTAGTTACCCCTTTAGGGAAGAGAGATACTTGCATGCGGTAAGTAGGAATCGCAGTCACTACCGAATTGAGCAAACAGAGTCTGTCCGCCTTATTAAGCAATCTCCCTTTCCAGCTGGCTAGCCTTCCCCGAATCTTGTCCAAAACATTGTTGAAAGTTGCACGTGTCACCCGAGAGTGATTAAGGTTCACCCCTAAATACTTACCCAAGTTCTGGACGAATCTGATGGAGTACACTCTGGTAAAAATCTCTTTTTTTTGTCGCTGACATATTCCTGGAGCATAGCGCTTTAGATTTCTCCACCTTAACCTTCATCCCAAAGGCTCTGCAGAAGTTTTCCAAAGATACCATTACAGTTTGAACTTGGTATTTTTCGGCTTTACAGAAAATAAGTAAATCATCGGCAAACATCAAATGAGAAATTTTCGGACCCCCTCTAGAAACCGCAACCGACTTCCACAAGCCCATATCAACTTGTTGATTAATAGAATAGGACAATCTCTCCATACACAACACAAATAGATACGGTGATATAGGATCTCCTTGCCTAAGACCCCGGCTCGGAGTGAAGCTATTTAATCTATCCCAATTCCAGAGGATAGACAATGAGAAAGTAGTAACACAACGCATAATCAGATTGACTGTCGGAGGAGGAAAGCCAAAACTCACAAGTGTTTGTTTCAGAAACCTCCAATCCACTCTATCATAGCTTTCTCCAGATCAATCTTAAAGGTCAGGGTGTCTTTATTTGACTTTGTCTTCTTCATGAAATGGAGAACCTCTTGTGCTACAATAATGTTATCTGGGGTTCCTCTCCCCGGGATAAACCCTCCTTGAAGGGTCCAATAATCTCTTTGAGATGAGGACGAATTCTATTGAGCAGGACCTTCGTTATAACTTTATAAACCACATTACAGAGACTAATAGGTTGGAAATTGGTGCACGAAATTGTGATCACTACTTTTCACAACTCAAATAATCCCTAGTAATGGCCCCAAAGACTTGGTGCTCAATACCATGGCATAAACACAACTTCGCACAACTAACCAGCA
Source organism: Arachis stenosperma (assembly GCF_014773155.1). NCBI lineage: Eukaryota > Viridiplantae > Streptophyta > Magnoliopsida > Fabales > Fabaceae > Arachis > Arachis stenosperma. The sequence goes on from NC_080378.1 coordinate 13,044,372, forward strand.
AGTGCACTGGGTCGTCCAAGTAATAAACCTTACGCGAGTAAGGGTCGATCCCAAAAACATCTATGAAGATCCCAAATAAGATAAAGAGAAGAGAATATGCAATGAATTCCAAAAACATCTATGAAGATCAGTATTAATTAGATGAGCGGGGCTTTTAGCTTTTTGCCTCTGAACAGTTTTGGCATCTCACTCTATCCTTTAAAATTCAGAATGATTGGCTTCTTTAGGAACTCAGAGTCCAGATAGTGTTATTGATTCTCCTAGTTAAGTATGATGATTCTTGAACACAGCTACTTTATGAGTCTTGGCCGTGGCCCAAAGCACTCTGTCTTCCAGTATTACCACCGGATACATACATGCCACAGACACATAATTGGGTGAACCTTTTCAGATTGTGGCTCAGCTTTGCTAGAGTCCCCAATTAGAGGTGTCCAGGGTTCTTAAGCACACTCTTTTTGCCTTGGATCACAACTTTATTTCTTTCTTTTTCTCTTTCTCCCTTTTTTTTCGCTTCTTTTTTCTTCTCTTTTTTTTTTGTATTCACTGCTTTTTCTTGCTTCAAGAATCATTTTTATGATTTTTCAAATCCTCAGTAACATGTCTCCTTTTTCATCATTCTTTCAAGAGCCAACATTCATGAACCACAAATTCAAAAGACATATGCACTGTTTAAGCATACATTCAGAAAACAAAAGTATTGCCACCACATCAAAATAATTAGTCTGTTATAAAATCTGGAATTCATGCAATTCTTCTCTTTTTCAATTAAGAACATTTTTCATTTAAGAAAGGTGATGGATTCATAGGACATTCATAACTTTAAGGCATAGACACTAAGACACTAATGATCACAAGACACTAACATAGATAAACATAAAGCATAATTTTCGAAAAACAGGAAAATAAAGAACAAGGAAATTAAAGAACGGGTCCACCTTAGTGATGGCGGCTTGTTCTTCCTCTTGAAGATCTTATGGAGTGCTTGAGCTCCTCAATGTCTCTTCCTTGCCTTTGTTGCTCCTCTCTCATGATTCTTTGATCTTCTCTAATTTCATGGAGGAGGATGGAATGTTCTTGGTGCTCCACCCTTATGAACTTCTACTTCTTCTCCAATCATGATGCTATGAATCATGATGGCCCGGTCTATAGTAACTTCGGACCGGTTGCTAGTAGGAATGATTGAGCGTTGGATAAACTCCAACCATCCTCTAGCCATGGGCTTGAGGTCATGCCTTCTCAATTGAACCGGCTTCCCTCTTGAATCTCTCTTCCATTGGGCGCCCTCTTCACAAATGTCAGTGAGGACTTGGTCCAACCTTTGATCAAAGTTGACCTTTCTAGTGTAAGGATGTTCATCTCCTTGCATCATGGGCAAATTGAATGCCAACCTTACATTCTCCGAACTAAAATCTAAGTATTTCCCCCGAACCATTGTAAGCCAATTCTTTGGGTCCGGGTTCACACTTTGATCATGGTTCTTGGTGATCCATGCATTGGCATAGAACTCTTGAACCATTAAGATTCCGACTTGTTGAATGGGGTTGGTAAGAACTTCCCAACCTCTTCTTCTAATCTCATGTCGGATCTCCGGATATTCACTCTTTTTGAGTTTGAAAGGGACCTCAGGGATCACCTTCTTCAAGGCCACAACTTCATAGAAGTGGTCTTGATGCACCCTTGAGATGAATCTCTCCATCTCCCATGACTCGGAGGTGAAAGCTTTTGCCTTCCCTTTCCTCTTTCTAGAGGTTTCTCCGGCCTTGGATGCCATAAATGGTTATGGAAAAACAAAAAGCAATGCTTTTACCACACCAAACTTAAAAGGTTTGCTCGTCTTCGAGCAAAAGAAGAAAGAAGAGAGTAGAAGAAGAAGAAATAGAGGAGAGGGAGATGGTTTTGTGGTTCGGCCAAAGGGGGGAGAAGTAGTGTTTAGTGTGTGTGAAAATGAAGGAGTGAAGATGGGTTTATATAGGGGTGAAAAGAGGGGTAGGGTTCGGCCATTATGGGTGGGTTTGGGAGGGAAAGTGGTTTGAGTTTGAATGGTGAGGTAGGTGGGGTTTTATGAAGGATGGATGTGAGTGGTGAAGAGAAAGATGGGATTTGATAGGTGAAGGGTTTTTGGGGAAGAGGTATTGAGGTGATTGGTGAATGGGTGAAGAAGAAGAGAGAGGGTGGTGGGGTAGGTGGGGTCCACAGATCCTGAGGTGTCAAGGAAAATTCAACCCTGCACCAAGTGGCGTGCAAAAATGCACCCTTTGCCAAATCTGGCATTAAACGCCGGGCTGGTGCCCATTTCTGGCGTTTAACGCCAGGTGCTTGCCCTTTTCTGGCGTTTAACGCCAGTCTGGTGCCCTTTTCTGGCGTTAAACGCCCAGAATGGTGCCAGACTGGGAGTTAAACGCCCAACTGCTACCCTTACTGGCGTTTAAACGCCAGCAAGTTCTCCTCCAGGGTGTGCTGTTTTTCTTTCTGTTTTTTTTTTCTGTTTTTGCTTTTTCAATTGATTTTGTGACTTCTCATGATCATCAACCTACAGAAAACATAAAATAACAAAGGAAAATAGATAAAATATAACATTGGGTTGCCTCCCAACAAGCGCTTCTTTAATGTCAGTAGCTTGACAGAGTGCTCTCATGGACCCTCACAGATACTCAAAGCAATGTTGGAACCTCCCAACACCAAACTTAGAGTTTGACTGTGGGGGCTCTGTTTGACTCTGTTTTGAGAGAAGCTCTTCATGCTTCCTCTCCATGGTGACAGAGGGATATCCTTGAGCCTTAAACACAAAGGATTCTTCATTCACTTGAATGATCAATTCTCCTCTGTCCACATCAATCACAGCCTTTGCTGTGGCTAGGAAGGGTCTACCAAGGATGATGGATTCATCCATGCACTTCCCAGTCTCTAGGACTATGAAATCAGCAGGGATGTAATGGTCTTCAATCTTCACCAAAACATCCTCTACAAGTCCATAAGCTTGTTTTCTTGAGTTGTCTGCCATCTCTAGTGAGATTCTTGCAGCTTGTACCTCAAAAGATCCCTAGCTTCTCCATTACAGAGAGAGGCATGAGGTTTACACTTGATCCTAAGTCACACAGAGCCTTCTTGAAGGTCATGGTGCCTATGGTACAAGGTATTGAAAACTTTCCAGGATCTTGTCTCTTTTGAGATAATCTCTGCCTAGACAAGTCATCCAGTTCTTTGGTGAGCAAAGGAGGTTTGTTCTCCCAAGTCTCATTACCAAATAACTTGTCATTTAGCTTCATGATTGCTCTAAGGTATTTAGCAACTTGCTCTTCAATGACATATTCATCCTCTTCAGAGGAAGAATACTTATCAGAGCTCATGAATGGCAGAAGTAAATCAAATGGAATCCCTATGGTCTCAGTGTGACCCTCAGATTCCTATGGTTCCTCATTAGGGAACTCAGTGGAGGCCAGTGGATGTCCATTGAGGTCTTCCTCAGTGGCGTTCACGGCTTCTTCCTCTTCTCCAAATTCGGCCATGTTGATGGCCTTGCACTCTCCTTTTGGATTTTCTTCTGTATTGCTTGGAAGAGTACTAGGAGAGAGTTCAGTAATTTTCTTGCTCAGCTGTCCCACTTGTGCATCCAAATTCCAAATGGAGGACCTTGTTTCAGTCATAAAACTTTGAGTGGTTTTGATTAGATCAGAGACCATGGTTGCTAAGTCAGAATGGTTCTGCTTAGAATTCTCTGTCTGTTGCTGAGAAGATGATGGAAAAGGCTTACCATTGCTGAACCTGTTTCTTCCACCATTATTGTTGTTGAAACCTTATTGAGGTCTCTGTTGATCCTTCCATGAGAGATTTGGATGATTTCTCCATGAAGAATTATAGGTGTTTCCATAGGGTTCTCCCATGTAATTCACCTCTTCCATTGAAGGGTTCTCAGGATCATAAGCTTCTTCTTCAGATGAAGCATCCTTAGTACTGCCTGGAGCATTTTGCATTCCAGACAGACTTTGAGAAATCAAATTGACTTGCTGAGTCAATATTTTGTTTTGAGCCAGTATGGCATTCAGAGTATCAATCTCAAGAACTCCTTTCTTCTGATTTGTCCCATTGTTTACAGGATTCCTTTCAGAAGTGTACATGAATTGGTTATTTGCAACCATTTCAATTAGTTCTTGAGCTTCTGCAGGCGTCTTCTTCAGATGAAGAGATCCTCCAGCAGAGCTATCCAAAGACATCTTGGACAGTTCAGACAGACCATCATAGAAAATACCTATGATGCTCCATTTAGAAAGCATATCAGAGGGACACTTTCTGATCAATTGTTTGTATCTTTCCCAAGCTTCATAGAGGGATTCTCCTTCCTTCTGTCTGAAGGTTTGGACTTCCACTCTAAGCTTACTCAATTTTTGAGGTGGAAAGAACTTTGCCAAGAAGGCATTGACTAGCTTTTCCCAAGAGTTCAGGCTGCCTTTAGGTTGTAAGTCTGTAGACCTCAGGGTCAACCCCATTAGTCTTGATAGTGTCACAGATTTGCAAGAATTCAGCTAAGAACTGATGAGGATCTTCCAATGGAAGTCCATGAAACTTGCAATTCTGTTGCATTAGAGAAACTAATTGAGGCTTAAGCTCAAAGTTGGTTGCTCCAATGGTAGGGATAGAGATGCTTCTCCCATAGAAGTCGGGAGTAGGTGCAGTAAAGTCACCCAGCACCTTCCTTGCATTGTTGTTGTTTTCGGCTGCCATGGGTTCTTCTTCTTTGAAGATTTCTGTTAGGTCCTCTACAGAGAGTTGTGCCTTAGCTTCTCTTAACTTTCGCTTCAAGGTCCTTTCAGGTTCAGGGTCAGCCTCAACAAGAATGCTTTTGTCTTTGCTCCTGCTCATATGAAAGAGAAGAGAACAAGAAAATGTGGAATCCTCTATGTCACAGTATAGAGATTCCTTGAGGTGTCAGAGGGACAGAAAAATAGAAGAAAGAGGTAGAAGAATTCGAACTTAGTGAGATAGAGTTCGAATTGTGCATTGAGGAGGAGTGTCACTCCATAAATAGAAGGATGTGAGAAGAGGGGAAGAGATTTTTTTCGAAAATTAAGTTAAAAAGATTTAAAAAAAAACATTTTGAAAAACTTGAATTGATTTTCGAAAACTAAAAGTGGAAAAGAAATCAAGTGATTTTTGAAAAAGATTTTGAAATTAGAAATCAAAAAGATATGATTGAAAACTATTTTGAAAAAGATATAATTTGAAAAACAATTTTAAAAAGATTTGATTTTAAAAATTAATGACTTGCCTAACAAGAAAAGATATGATTCAAACATTAAGCCTTTCTCAACAGAAAAGGCAACATACTTGAAATGTTGGAAAAGAAATCAAGTGATTTTTGAAAAGATTTTGAAATTAGAATCAAAAAGATATGATTGAAAACTATTTTGAAAAAGATATAATTTGAAAACAATTTTAAAAAGATTTGATTTTAAAAATTAATGACTTGCCTAACAAGAAAAGATATGATTCAACCTTAAGCCTTTCTCAACAAAAAGGCAACATACTTGAAATGTTGAATCAAATCATTAATTGATAGCAAGTATTTTTGAAAATGGAAGAAATTGATTTTGAAAAAGATTTGATTGAAAAGATTTGATTTGAAAAAGATTTGATTTTGAAAAATTTTGAAAACCTGAAAAAAATTTGAATTGAAAACAGAATCTTCCCTCTTGTGCCATCCTGGCGTTAAATGCCCAGAATGGTGCACATTCTGGCATTTAACGCCCAAAGCTCTACCCTTTTGGGCGTTAAACGCCCAGCCAGGCACCCTGGCTGGCGTTAAACGCCCAGCCAGGCACCCTGGCTGGCGTTTAAATGCCAGTTTGCCTTCCTCACTGGGCATTTTGAACGCCCAGCTTTTTCTGTATAATTCCTCTGCTGTATGTTCTGAATCTTCAATTCTCTGTATTATTGACTTGAAAAGACACAAATTAAAAATTTTTTTGGATTTTTAATAATGAGGAATAATCAAAATGTAACTAAAATCAAATAACAATGCATGCAAGACACCAAACTTGGCAGTTTGTATACTACTGACACTAACAAAATGAGATGCATATGACAAACACAAAATACTCAAGTCAAGAGAATTTAAAGATCAGAGCAAGGAAATCATCAAGAACATCTTGAAGATCACTTAATACACATGAATGAATGCAAGAAGAACAGAAACATGCAATATTTTTGGTTTTTATGATTTTGTAATTTTTTTGGATTTTTCGAAAATTAAGTGGAAAAGAAAATAAAGATATCAAATTCTTAATGAGAATCCCAGGAATCATGCAATGTTAGTCTAAAGCTTTAGTCTAAAGAAATTAGACATGGCTAGCCAAGCTTCAGCAGGACATTGCATTCAAGAGCTAAATTGATGAGAATCAATCACTTTGGTGATGATAAGACATCACCTTGAAACACTAGAATTCATTCTTAGAACTCTGAAGATAAATACCTAATCTAAGCAACAAGATGAACCGTCAGTTGTCCAAACTCAACAATCCCCGGCAACGGCGCCAAAAACTTGGTGCACGAAATTGTGATCACTACTTTTCACAACTCAAATAATCCCTATAATGGCCCCAAAGACTTGGTGCTCAATACCATGCATAAACATAACTTCGCACAACTAACCAGCAAGTGCACTGGGTCGTCCAAGTAATAACCTTACGCGAGTAAGGGTCGATCCCACGGAGATTGTTGGTATGACAAGCTATGGTCACCTTGTAAATCTCAGTCAGGCAGACTCAAATGGTTATGAATGATTTATGAATAAACATAAAGATAAGGATAGAGATACTTATGCAATTCATTGGTGAGAATTTCAGATAAGCGTATGAAGATGCTTTGTCCCTTCCGTCTCTCTGCTTTCCTACTGTCTTCATCCAATCCTTCTTACTCCTTTCCATGGCAAGCTGTATGTTCGGGCATCACCGTTGTCAATGGCTATAGTCCCGTCCTCTTAGTGGAAATGTTCAACGCACCCTGTCACGGCACGGCTATCCAGCTGTCGGTTCTCGATCATGTCGGAATAGAATCCAGTGATTCTTTTGCGTCTGTCACTAACGCCCCACAATCGCGAGTTTGAAGCTCGTCACAGTCATTCAATCATTGAATCCTACTCAGAATACCACAGACAAGGTTTAGACCTTCCGGATTCTCTTGAATACCGCCATCAATTCTAGCTTATACCACGAAGATTCCGATTAAAGAACCCAAGAGATAAACATTAGAGCCTTGTTTGCTTGTAGAACAAAAGTGGTTGTCAGTCACTTGTTCATAAGTGAGAATGATGATGAGCGTCACATAATCATCACATTCATCAAGTTCTTGAGTGCGAATGAATATCTTGGAATAAGAAACAAGCTGAATTGAATAGAAGAACAATAGTAATTGCATTAATACTCGAGGTACAGCAGAGCTCCACACCTTAATCTATGGTATGTAGAAACTCCACCGTTGAAAATACATAAGAACAAGGTCTAGGCATGGCCGTGAGGCTAGCCTCCCAATGATCTAAGATAGCATAAGACTAAGGATAGCTACCCAGATGTAAAATACAATAGTAAAAGGTCCTATTTATAGGAAACTAGTAGCTTAAGAATTACAAAGATGAGTAAATGACATAAAAAATCCACTTCCGGGCCCACTTGGTGTGTGCTTGGGCTGAGGATTGAAGCATTTTCCTGTAGAGACTCTTCTTGGAGTTAAACGCCAGCTTTTGTGCCAGTTTGGGCGTTTAACTCCCACTTTGGTGCCAGTTCCGGCGTTTAACGCTGGGAATTCTGAAGGTGACTTTGAACGCCGATTTGGGCCATCAAATCTTGGGCAAAGTATGGACTATCATATATTGCTGGAAAGCCCAGAATGTCTACTTTCCAACGCCGTTGAGAGCGCGCCAATTGGGCTTCTGTAGCTCCAGAAAATCCACTTCGAGTGTAGGGAGGTCAGAATCCAACAGCATCTGCAGTCCATTCCAGTCTCTGAATCAGATTTTTGCTCAGGTCCCTCAATTTCAGCCAAAAAATACCTGAAATCACAGAAAAACACACAAACTCATAGTAAAGTCCAGAAAAGTGAATTTTAACTAAAAACTAATAAAAATATACTAAAAACTAACTAAAACATACTAAAAACATACTAAAAATAATGCCAAAAAGCGTATAAATTATCCGCTCATCAGAAATCCTTCATGGAAACCGGATTTTCTACCTTCGGACTAAGAACCACAAGAGTTTCCATAATCCTTAGATCCATATCCAAACCAGAGAATGCATGACTAACCATAGTCCAAACATTAAAACCCCAATCTCCCAGTATTCTTTAAAGAAGAATGCCTGAAACCCATCAGGGTCCGACGTCTTAAAAGAATGCATATTGAAAACAGCCAACTTAACTTCTTTCAAAGTAACTGGTTCTGTGAGGCTACAACAGGCTTCATCATTCGGGAAAGACAGCGGCACATCACCAAGACAACCTAAATCTACATCCTCCGACTAGCAAAATAGGCGTTTATAAAATGATTCAGCTTCCCTTCTAAAGACCTCCGGATCCGTTTCCCACACCCCATCTTGAAGAAAGAGACTATGAATCTTATTATGTTTTCTCCGTACAAGAGTCTGGACATGAAAGAACTTGGTATTTCTATTTCCGAATTTTATCCACTGCTCTCTGGATTTCTAAAACCATAGAAGTTCCTCCTGCACAAGCGTGTTATTAAATTCCTCAATAAGCTGTTGTTCTTTTTGTGGCATAGACAAATCTTCCATTGCTTCTAGTCGCTTCTGAAGGAAATTAATCTGTCTTTCTAATTCGCATTTCCTAACGAAAATGTTGCCGAACACTTTAGAATTAAACTCCAAAGAATTCTTCTGCACTTCTGAAAGCTTTCCATGCATCTCTCTGTAGCCAGCCTGCCATGACTGGTTCACAATATCTCTGTACCCCGGATGAGTTGCCCAAGCCGCAATAAACCGAAAAGGTCTATTCTTTTTTGGTTGGGAACGACCTGTACAACGCACTAGGATAGGACAATGATTAGACTGAAGCCTATTTAAAATTTCTGCGTAAGCCTCTGGAAAGAGAGATAACCATCCATTGTTGATACAGACTCGATCAAGTTTTTTTGCCACCTCAACATCATTTTTAACCCTTCTGTACCAAGAAAATCGTCTTCCAATAGTCTTCAAGTCAAACAGATCACTATCCCATAGAGAGACCGCAAGCCGATCTGCATAGTGACTCGAGAAGAGGCAACTCTTAGATTCGTGAGAGACTAGTAATTCATTAAAATCACCAAGAACAATCCATGACCCGTAGAAAGATGAAGACTGAGTAACAAGATAATCCCATAGCAAAACTCTGGTATTAAACTGAGGACTACCATATATACCACTGCACCTCCAAATCACATTATTTACCTGAACCTGAACTGTAACACACTGATCGAAAGCATTAACCCATTTGAAGTGAGCACCCTGCATTGCAGAAAGGAACCAGATACCCCTTTATGACCTGACGCCTCCACTATACGAATAGAGTGATAACCAAGTCTTTCCCAGAATAATTTCAAGTGTTGAAAAGGATAGTAAGTTTCAACCACAATAAAAATTACAGGTTTAAATTTCCTAACCAGCTCTTTACAATTTATTCGGACTAACTTATTAGAAGCACCCCTAATATTCCAAACTATTATATTTAAACTATCCATAATATAAAATATAAAAATATAAAACAAGGAAATTAAAGTGCTTCACCAACCTCAAACCGAGACTTGTCCCACGGGAGTGACTCCCGTGACCTTTATGTTTGCCGGATCTCCATGGAATATATCCTTATTCTCGCCTACCGACGCAGCAACAGCCGGCAACGCGCCTTCCTTCTCAAATGGAACCGACATGGTAACACTCTCCTTCATGGCTGCAAGAGGACATGACGATGCTTCCACCGCCGTGCCTCCACTATTCTCAATTGGCGAGCTCTGTAGGGACGCCGGCCTTGGTCATTTTCGGAGAGAGGAACCGCGAGGCACTGGGGTGTGTCGGGTTGAGGAGGTGCAATTATTAATTTCACGCATAACTTTCACTTTCATTTTTCTTTCTCTTCAGTTTATCCCAATCTGTATTCATTCTATCTTTTTAATTTGCTTCTAGTGTTTCACATAGAAAGATAGTACACTGTCTTTTTCTCTCATCAATTTAATTTAGAAAAAAAAGTACGAAGAAATTGAGCATTCAAATAAAAAGAAAAAGTCAATACTACCACCTAATTTGGTGGATTACAAAGAAAAAACAACAGTAAATATGAAAAATACTTTGTAACTGATGATGTTGCAACAATTGATAAACTCAAAGAACTTGAAACGCTATAATGTGGCTATTATTTTTTTTATTGTTTATTTTTTTTAGTTGAAGTTAAGATGATGGCATTGATCTTTTTTTAACCTTTTTCTACCTATTAGGTACATTATCTATTGGTTCATTTGTCAATTCAAAAATTCTTGCTGCATCTTCTGTTCTCATCAGAAAAATATCATATTATATTTTGATTTATAAGAGTCTGATCCTGAAGTAATTTCAAGACCTTTGCTACTCTTTTAAATTTCATTTGATATATATATTTTCTATTTAAGAGACATGATTTATTGGAATTGCATTTATTCATCATTAGGTAAGTACTTTAATTATTCTGTCTCTTACTCTCTTTGATAGTGGGACTGTTAGATTTTCTCATGTCATGTGAAGAATTTATATTATGGGGTGAGATGGATTTTAATTTGGGGATTAGAGAAGACGGATTGTTGTTGATACAAAAAGAGTCAACTAAATAAGATTATAGTGCTTCCAAATGTGATAGAATATGGAGTCATTGCTTTGGGAATAATGGCTGCAAGTGGTGTGTTCTCAGAAGCAAATCCAACATCATATATTTTAGAGATTAGGAAGCAAGCAGATTCTGCCTGATTCCAAATTAATTGTCACAGATTCCATAAACTATGACAAGGTAATTGTTTTAAGTAGACTTATGTGGGACAAAAAATGATTGACTATCTGACAACATTAGACTAATCCCATTCTTTCACATCCATGGCATAATTAGAATTTTGATGGACAATGGTAAAAGTGTATCTTTTACATATTTGTACACGGGTAATATAAAAAATAAAAACAAGAGTCAATAACTTGCCAATAACCTAATACTGAAACCTTTTCTTGAATATCTATATCGATTTCTATATCTTTCACTATTGTCGTATCACTATATACCAGTATAATCTAAAAAGTATTAGTTCTCAAGTTATGGAGTCCTATGCTAACTATAAAAGATTATAGTTATCATGGTGTGAAAATAAAAGTGGCTACCTGAATACAAAGAAACCAACCGGATTGAATAAAAAAAATTAAGTTATTGTGCATTCTAATTAAAAAACAAGCAACTATTTTTGGTTGAATGATTTGACATTGCATTCTAATTACACTTCAAAAATATTTGTTCACAAAATGAAATATCTAAACTCTTAAGATAACTCATATTTTTCAGGATATAATAGAAAAAAAGATATTGAAATATTCACAGGTCTGATGTAAAATAATCTCAAGAATTCAAGAGAGAAATTTTGGAAAAAGAATTATCTGCAAAAAAAAAAAATAATTGTTGAGATAAAACTATTTGAGTGAATACCCACCCGACCCTTGACAATTATCTCGAAAGGACAACGAGACTCCCAAGACAAAAAAACACCTAATCCGGCCCTTGATTTTTTTTGTTGAGACCGATTAATCCCTTTGCAAAAAAAATAACATTGACTTTTTTTTTGGCACAGAGGTCTCGTTGTCCTTTCGAGGTAATTGTCAGAGACCGGGTTAGATTTTTTTTGTCAAAGACCTTGTTGTCTTTCGAGGTAATTGTCAGGAACTATTTTGGATTTTTCTCAAACTATTTTGGTACATTCTTGATATATGTGGAATTTGTGTTTAACAAAAAACGGGAGAAAACTGGAATAAACTATATGAAAATAGATATAATAGATTAGGTAAATATTAATTTTGTCTTAAGTAGTAGTATTATGATAATGGTAGCACACATGATGAAGGCACTATCCCTTTATGAGAGTGAATTTTTGAGAGCAAAAAGTGGACAATGTGTTATTTTTGTTGTTAACTATGTTTGTTTAGAATTGATATTTTGTCAGTTTTAATCTTACATATAGATTGATTTTTGTGTGCATATATTTAGTTTTACAGGTGGTTTAGCAAGATTTTTTTTTTCATTTCTTTTAAAAAAAAAATAATCTATCCCATTTTATTTTTTTTTTATAGAATTTGTCTGGCATCAAGATTGAATTTTTAATCTAAATGCATATAAAACCATATTTTATCAATTTTGTAAATATTTTAAATTGAATTATTTTTTGTAAGAAAGTTTAAATTTACTTATAATCATATATATCTAAATGTCATTGTTTTAAATTTTGTTGTCAAATATAATCACTAATATTTATAAAAATTATCATTTTTTTTTATAAAAATTTAGGCCCTTTTCAGATTAAATACATGCTTTGTAAGAAAGAATAATTTGAATTCAAATAATAATATTTGTCATATTTTTGTTAGTAAAAACTAAAAAGTTATCAGTTTAATATGTATTTTTTATTTGAAACTAAAAGTAATAACAAATAAATTTGTTTTAGTGAATTAATTATAAAATATTTATAAATATTATTATTCATGCTCATGCCTAAAACAAAAATGTCTTATTAATGTTTTGAAACAAACTATAACTAAATTATATTATCACTTAAGTATGATAAACTGGATGTAGTTTTCGATTAGAATATTTTTTAAATCTTTAAAAAAATCACTTAATCTACTCATATATTAAGTAAATTAACTCTTTCAAAATATATATATATATATATATATATATATATATATATATATTAATTTTTTTATTAATTTTTACATATAAAGCTTTAATCTTTTTTTTTTTGGGTGACTCTAAAGCTTTAATTTTTGAGTCATATAGATTTATTTTTTCGTCGCCAAACAAAATATAAATTTATTTTTAAACAAACAGTTTTTACACGTAGACAATTTGATATTACAATTTTATGAGTTATTAATAAACATAAATTAAAAATTATTATATTACATGATAAGTCAAACAATTTTATTAAAACAAAACATGTCTAAAAATTGAAATAAATAATAATTATACACTTATACGGATGAAATTATATCAAAATAAAATCTCTATGTCAAAAAAAAAAATAATAAACCTATAAAAAATGTAATCAAAATTACATCCTCAAAAAAATGAACAACTATAAAATTAAATTCCTTGAGATAAAAATTATTATTACATAATCTGATATTTACCCTAATCGTAGATTTTTGCTGCCGCAGCACCACCGATCTCGTTCGAGCGGAGAGAGTGATGGCGGAATTGGATGCTGCTGAGTCAAAAAAACGAAAAATGGCACAGTTTGAAATGGCGAAGGAAGTGTGCCTTTGCCTTGTGTCGTATGAAAGGTTTTTCGTGATCAAACTAAGCAATTTAAATAAACAAGAAGTTGATGTCAAAGATTGGACTTGTTTGCCTCCACCAAATTTCGATTTGGATTTGGAACTTCCAGAGCATGATCTGTGTCCTTTCGTGTTCGACTCCAAGATCTATTTGGCGACCAGCACGCTGCCTCCAATTCTCAAGGATAAGGAACCCGTTTCCATGGAGGATCTGAAACCCTGGTGGCCTGGCTGGCCAGTCTATGAATTCAAATTTGAGGAGTGTTGTTTTGGGCGTGCGGAATCACTGGATGATGCACCCCTCCCTCTTTACAAATCAAGCATCGCAAACACGCCAGGCTCGGGCGATGTTTACTTCCATATGAATCTGAAAAGACGGGTCAAAGATTCATCTGGATTTTACGTTCTTTCTCCTGGTTCTAGAGTTTGGAGACCGTTAATGGCTGCTCAGGCCATATGTGACACACATATCTCAAATTGCTTGTTCGTTCTGGATAACAACCTCTTTTTTGAATCCTTCAATGACACAGACTCCTGGTTGTCCCGCTTCGACCCCATAAAAGAGTCTTGGACGGTTGAGCCCTCCTCTCCTAACAATCTTTCCGACTTCATAATTGGTAGGGTCATTGAGGACCCCCCTACTCTTACTTTTCCCCCACATTTCTGTGTCCCTTCCCGGTCTTGGCAGCCGCAACTACACCGTTTGCCTTACGCATGAGTTTGTGGAGTTAGTTACCTGATATGACACCTTTGGACAAGGTCCTTGCCATTCTCGTTAACCAACAGAGTGGCCATGTCGCATTATATCAATACCTTGATGTGTGTTTTCAAGGTATTCAACCGATGTTGGTACAATGTGGCAGACTTATTTTTGTTGACCTGGGCAACGGGAAGCTGTGTGCAATACTCACTGGGGATTCTTACTTGTCCGATTCAGAGACGCTCTGCATCTCAGTTTTCACATTGTCCGTGGACTTTACAGCATTGCAACTTGACAGTGGGGCTCCCACTCCTCCCATGGAGCGAGATTTCTTACAAGTGACTGTCCATAGTAAGAGTGTCTACACCATGAACAGAACGAGGCTTGCTAATCATATACGCCACGCCCTTGTTTGGCCACCTACTAAGGGAGGAAGATTTAATCATAGGACAACTCAACCATAGTAACATTTCTTGTTATTTCTTGTGGCTTGTTATCATCCTTTGTTGTCATGAATGAACAATGAATTACATATTAATGTCTCTCAGAACTACTATCTTGCTCTATATTCTGTTTAGCTCATCGTACAAAATTCTGTGCTTTTTGAAATATTTGCATTATTGTTCCTGATGATATTAAATGATCAACTCAAAATTCTGTGCTTTTTGGGATATTAAAATTTAGTTTAAAAGTTTGATTTGAATCATATTTATAATATTACCGATTGATTACATTATTGATTAGAAAATAAGAAAATAATAAGAATGATGATGGAGGGAAAATAATTCAGTCCAGGTTACAAAGAATCAAATCAAGTTTTTAAATGATTGAAAGAAAATAATGATATTATTTTTGATGTCATTCCCGATATGATTTTTTTTTTTATTCTATGTTTGTATGAATTTAGGGAGAAAAGTAACATTATCAGAATAGGTTATGTTTAACTGAAGTGCTATAGAGGGGTTCAATGAGTCTATTCTTTCAAAGACGATCATTTCTACAAAATATGGAGTAAAGAAATTTACAAGTCTCATTCATATATGATAATAATGTAGTACTCTGTACAGAGCCCCAAACTAAAACAAAACATAGGGGAGCAAAAAGTTAAGAACAAGAAGTGGAAACCTAAAATCTAATGGGTGACTTTATCAACATTTTCTTCCAATACATATTTCACATAACCAAACCATTATCTCCAGCACAAGCAACATAGTTTAGTGTAGTGAGTTCTACTCGAAATCTATTATTTATTGTACAATGGATTTCAGCTTTGAAAGGCATTTGTGTCATCAAAGGTGTAATTCCCCATGTAAGCACATGTGGTTAATACTATAGGGAAACTTCTGCATGTAAACTTATCTCCACCCGTATCATTTGCCAACAATTAGTATATATTTACTGATGAGACCTGTAAACAGGAACTAACTAATCAAAAAAACAGAAGAGCACATGCTGTCTTTGCTACTCAAAAAATTAGATATGAGAGTTCTTTTCATTTGAGATTATGTTTTCTTAATGTTGTCATGCAACTAGTAACAACTCTCTCCTTTCTACTTAATGAGTGTGAGAATACCTGGTCAATTCTATGAGCACGATTTTCGACCTGAATTAGGTCACCTGGAGTCCAGGATTGTTCTACAAAACAAAGATAACTGTGCTTGCAGCAGTTAGAGTTAATCCAACTCCCCAGCTTTAACGGATAGCTGCATGATAACGTGTCACATGAAATCATTATCTCAAGCACAAATACTAACCAATACAACAGAAAAGATGCTTATAACGGAAACACATCGAAGAAATGCACAACGGAAAATACCACCATACCACAGCCGCCTTGATATATATGATCCTTTTCCTGGAAATCTGTAACCAATTGTTGCCTTGATGCACACCGGGTGTACCTCCATCAATCCAGAAGCAACCCACTTTTTTCTTCTGGAAAATTTCAACGGTTTTTGTAAGTGTTTATAATTTCCAATATAAAAAAAAAAGAGTAAATCGAAATGGTCTTACAAGAAGGCACTCATGTATTGCATTTATCATTGGCTGATGGTGCGCAAATATAAGAAACTTGCAACCTGCCTGCAGTGATCACAACATATTACACATAATAACCACCAATAGCCCACATGAAATAGAAAGATGGAAGCAAGAGAAAATAAAATTGAAGCAATCAAACTTTCAAATTAAGCATACACAATGATTTGGGGCGACTGGAAGATGGATGAAATATAAGAATGAACATATAATCTAGTTTACAGTTCGTGTTTATTTTGGTCACCACTCAGACTAGCCAACGTTGACACCAATAATAATTGTGGCATACATATTAAAATGTCATATGCTGACATTTTCACTACACTGTTCAGCCAATTTAATTAATTCAACTTATGGTCCTACATTAAGGGGCATCGATTGCAATAAAAGCAATAAGAAAAGACCAATTTAACCAACATTGAACATATTTTAAACTATTGGATGACAGAAAACCATGCTTCATGCAAGCACACCAATCAAAGGAGATGGGTGAGAAAATAGAGAAGTTAAGAACCTAACTTGAATTTCTTATAGTACATACAGATGCAGTCACTAATCCTTTATTGACATTTTATTGCTTTGAAGCAGTGGAGGGGAGCAATACCTCAATGACAGTTCCGAGATATTCAAGAACAGCAGGAATCTTGGCATCTGCAGAATTAGTATATATCTGGAATCGAATATATCATGATTCAGTTTTGATCATATACCAGTCAAAATGATTTAAACTACTCCAATATTGGCCAAGGCCTGAGAAAATGTTGCAGTAAAAACTATAGACCTATCATAGTTCTAGGTAATAAGAAAAACTTCCAAACAAATTGTACAAGTCAAGATTATGTTCAGGGCTTCTTCCATGCAAACCTTGTTAATCAGATTATTTTGAGTAAATTTAAGAGATTCAGACTCATCTTTTGATTTGGAAGACTTAATTTTGCCTTTTACCACCTCCAACTGCAGTAAAAAAAAAAAAGAAACCAATATTGATTGGATTTTACCACCTCAGACGCAAACCAAAGATGGAGAGCACATATTACCATTTCCAAGCCAAATAACCTAATTTTAGAAAGAAAAGTTACCACAATCTTACCAATAAAAATTGGTGAGCAAATTTTCGAACCATTTTCAAAGTGGAAGTTTTCGTAAAATACTCATAATCTAAACAACAATCAATTCTCATTAAGATAGAAAATAATAACATCAGTTTCCCAATTAAAAAGAAAATGAAAAATAGAAGAATTATTACCTGAACTTTATAATTAGATATTTCTCCTAGAACCTTCTCTGCTTCTGACAAGGAAGAAAGTGGGAACATCCATAACCTGAAGACTCAAAAATTTTCAAATAACTAAGCCCTCAACAGCCAATCCAGACAACCATGCTAGGATGAACACAGGCACTTATTGCTGGAAGAGAAAGGGGGGGGGGGGGGGGGGAATCTTTCTTTTGCATTCCAAGAAACTCTAGGGATTCTCCAAAAAGCAGAAATTATTTACCTGCCATGAAACATGGCCTGTAAAGCATGAGTATACAGGAACTTGTTCAAGGTAAAAGACATAGCCCCTAATTATGGAAAATTCAAATTTTTCGATAGAAATATAAAATTCAATACTCTTGATGAAGTTAGCATGTGAAACCTGGTCATATTGGAATTTCGCTGCAACATGCCCACTGGAATGAAGAAAAAGTTTGACAAAAAACTTCGGCAGTTCTTTAGAAGGCTCATCTGGTTACATATAAAGCCAAAGCAAATGCAACTATATCAACAAATGATATTTCAAAAACCAGAAGAAATTACATCTAAGTTTATAACTTTTTTTTGTTTGTTTGGAAGATAAATAGAATTAGAGACAAGTAATACAGCACTAAAACAACTGTTAATGTTAAGGTTTCGAAGGAAAGAAGGTTACCCTTTTTTGTCCCTGGTTTCAATGAGGGGGGGTAATGCTCTAGCTCCTTGAGGCAAAGCGTCCACCTGGATTGCAATACAAACACACTATGAGTAGTTCTCCTTCCAAAAACTGAACCACAGAGTACAGGGAAGAATACTAAAAACCATAGTAGCAAACATCTTTTGATTCTTCTGCATTGTTTTCTAACGTTAGAATGAGGCATACACACGCATGAACAACACTTTAACAAAATTACCCCCACACACCAAAAGACAAATTTAACCCAACAAGAGCAAAAAGGAAAGCAAAGCTAGATAAACCCCATGAAGAATACAAAATGGGAAACAACATGAAATGAAGAAAAGATGAAAACTTTACCCTTTGAGGATGGGAATCGGAAATGGGGTTTGGTGGGAAGGGTTGGGAATGGTTGGCAGAAGGTGGTTTTAGAAAATGGTGTTGTTGCAGATTGAATTGTTGAGAAGGAGGGGTAGAAGAGTCGCGAAGTTGAGCAATTTTCTGGAAAGGATCGCGTTCAAGAGAATCGAGTTCTTCTGCCGTCAAGTCCCAGTCATCATCCTCTACCTCCATTATTGCCTTTTGTGAGTGTTGCAAGAAAAATCAAATCAAATTCAACTTTCTTCACCCACTTTGCCCTTGATTTTAAAAATTTCATGACTTGCCTAATAAATTCCTTTAATTTTTTCAAGCTTTTAGATGATATGTAATAAAAAGAGTGTTAATAATATTGATTAAGAAATGAAAATAGATTTTTTTTTATAAATGAAACCATAAAAAAAATACTATATTTAATTTTTTTTCTATTTATACCAATATGATTATTCTTTGTTTGTTTTGTTCAATCTCAATGTTTGTTATTATTAAGAGAAAAAGAAATGTATTAAGGGTACTATTACTTTTTGGAATATAATTTGTGTGTATAAATAATAGAGAAAAAAATAAATAGGTCTCTGACTTTTTGGCTTGTGAACATTTTGAGAATTGAAAATATATTTAAGTCACTAACCTCTTTAAAATCTGGTCACATTAATCTCTCCATTTTGGTTCCGTCAAACCTAATAAAAAAATCTGCCATGACTCCCTATGCTGACTTGATCGTTATGGATGTAAATATGGAGAGAAAGTTTTCAAAACAGGACAAATTAATCACCTTTCTTCAAAATGACATGGTTTTGATTCAAATCCTAATTCATCAAATTGAGAGTGAGGGTTGCCATCGTCACCTTCTTCCTCCTCCTCCTCCTATACTACTACAGCACATCATTCCTCAAACACTACACGCGCTTCAACGACTTCTTTGTCCTTGGCTCCACGGGGGAATCCATCTTTCTCTCTCTCATCCAGCGATTTTTGATCCCTGTAAGTGTGTATAGATGATCATTTTCTGTAAAATAAATTCTCTACTGTTAAAACAAACTATTTTAATTTGCTTAATTCACTGATCTGATGGAAATGTATTCACTAATTTTAGTTAAAGCAAACCATTTTTTTCTTTGATCTAAATCTGTTTTATTTTTATAGTTATTGTTTTTATCTGAATATCATTTTGGTATTTTTTTTTTCACTTTGCTCAAATTCTCCCCCTTTACACTAGGTAGAAGACTTGAGTGGAGATTCTTCTTCCCAGATAAAAATATATATGTTGTGGTGGCTATTCATATGATGGATATATAAGCTTGCATAATTGTATTGTTAAGTGTTTTATCACTATTGTAAATGAAGTGAATCCTTAAATGATCACTTTAATTAGGTATTTTACCCTTTTTTTTTCTATGTACATGTATTTATACATGTCTAATTTTCTTATCACAAACTTATTAAAGACTTCTTTTTTTAAGGGATTTTAAATGAATGTTGTGAGCAGGATTTCAATTATGGATTGGAGTTTGTGCTTCTAAAATCATTTAACTTAATGATAGTGTATTGGGTAACCTAGCTAAACAGGCATTGGCTTCTCTAGCATTGCTGATATTGGGATCTCCTTCTTTAATATCTAATTTATTAATGGTGTATTTTTTATTGCATCAAACTTATCCAATAATTTTTCATTGCCTATCTTAGTTGTCATGAAGGAATAACAGTATGTATAGTTTGATTTTTTTTTTCATTTCTTATTTTAAAGAAATAACAGTTCATGATATTTATTGATTTTTTTTTAATGTCAATCTTTTTAGTGCCTCAAAATATTCAATTACTTAATAGTTTATATCCCTGTAAAGTTCTAACATAGTAACATACATATCTTGCAAAATCACAATCTAAGCAACTGATTAGCCCTAAAACATTAAAGTTGTCCATGATTTGTATTCATACAAATATGAATAATATCTTTCTTATAATGATTTATGAAGGTTGTGGTAGGCTTAGAGAAGGGGGGTTGAATCTATGCCTTCTCTTTATTTACTGTTATGACCCTTTTAAAACAAACTTTTAATTCTGATTCTGTTTGTACTCAGCAGTGAAAATTTATGAAACAATTTATTTTTGTCTCATGAATATCAGAAAACAGAACACAACAGAGAAGAGAAAAGCTAACACTAGCATGTATCCTGGTTCAGTTGCCTTGTGTTATGCAACCTACGTCCAGTCTCCTCCACAACAATGGAGGAATTTTCACTATAATTAACAGTATTACATACACCAATTCCACAGGATTGACACAATCCTTTCACACTCAAGTTCTAACCTAACTTGACATTGGCTATGCTAATACCTAACTATTCACTCTTAGTGCTAACCCAACTAAGAAAGGGATACCTCACAGGTACAAGATACAAGACACAAGCATACCTAAAAAAATCTGAAAATAACTCTAGGCTTTTCTCTCATGTGTATCACTCAACCTTTTTCCACTCATGGCTTTTACTTGAACTTTCTCACAATGCCTTTTCTCACAAGAAATTACAGAAAGATAAACATAGAAAAGTACATCACAATCTGTAAAGCATGAAGGAGATTGACTTCATCAACAGCCACTTCGCTATGTGCAAAACTAGATTTGCAAACATCAGCTTGAGTTCTTCAGTATTGGCCAAATGCTTCTTTGAAAGAAAGCATTATCCAAGTAGAGGAACTTCCTTTTCAGAACACAACTCTCAAACTCTGGTTTTCTTTCCTTGGCTTCTGAATGAGCAAAAAGTCTTTTTTTTATCTCCTTGTATGTTATTGGGTTCTTCTTCCTAGGTCAACTCCTTGAGCCTTGAGCTTCTCCAACCCACAGATTTACTTTTTCTCATTAAACCTTAGAGTAGAAACTTTGCTTCTGACTTCTCCATCTTGATCGAAAGCCATAAAGCAGCAACCATAAAAGTCTTCCAATGGTCAACTTGATCTTAGCCCTTGAAAACCAACTTGGTCCCCAAGACATGTTTGAGACCGTGGATTTACAGCAGAGAGGAACAGAAATCCTCTTTTCCATATAGCTCAAAATGGAGATACAGAGAGTTGAAGATGAAGAGAAGAAAGTGTGTTGCATGTATGAGGAAATGGATTACCTTTAATCTTTTGATCTTTTCTCGATATGGCTTGAAATGGTTGATTAGACCTTATTACTCCTCTTTGCTTAACTTTCTCTTTCCTTCTTCTTTTATGACTAGCTTAGGGACTAAGTTCTCTTTCTTACTTTTTCTGAGTTCAGTGATTTGACTGAGATAGGCAAGAAAGGAACGTTGCTTTGGATGAGAGAGAGTGAGGACTTCAATCTTGTATGAGAAGCTTTGTGGGATCAACTTGAATTTATGGACATGGGTTTGGATCGGGTTTGATTTGCTTGGCCCGTTGGTTCCTTTTTTTGTTTCTTTTGAGCTCCACTTGATCAATCAGCCCATTAGCCTTGATGTTTTTATTTTCATTCCAAATTGGATTGCTTGATTTAATTTTGGCCTGCAACAATTTATAAATAATTAGCAATATATAATTATTAACACTTAATACTAATTATTTATTTAATAGCATTCACCACCTCCTTAGCCTTCTGTTTTAGTTTCTTATACATTGATAAGTTTTTGGTACATATTTATGTGTATTTCTTATTTGTTCACTATGTATTATTGGATACGTGTTTTTAGTCATTGAGAGTTTGGAGAGTGTTGAAACCTATGGTGTTAATTAATTGCTTGCTATATATTTGTGTGTGTAATAATGCCATGGGTGCTACGTTGAACATACTAACAAATAATAATATTGTAAAGTATATTGAGTCTTTTGATATATGTAATAAGTTGGTGGTCTCCTTTTGGGTTAATTCCCCTATTCTTAAACATTGAATTTCTGGTGTCTGTGATTGACCTACAATTTGTTTCAAACATTTTATTGTTGAATAGTTTACTGTATTTGTCTTCTCTTAATTATATTGCTGATTATTTTATTTTTTTCAAGTCTTATGTAATTTCTTAAACATGGAAAATTTGAGGTTCTAATTGACCTGCAATTAAAATTTTAAGTCTCTCTAATTATTTGTAGGAAAAATAACAGGCAAAAGTGAAGAAAAGGATTGACAAATGTGTACAAGAAAAAACAGACGCTGGAATTTGCTTCTTTATGTTTGCTTATAAGAGTTTGATTGGAACTATGTTAATATAATTATCCAAAATTTAATTAGCAATTTTTTTCTATGCCTCAACATCAATGATTTTTGAAATTTTTTTTATGCTAGAGTAATATATTTTATGATAGAATTCTATATCTTTTGCTGAATATGCTGAGTTAAAGAAGAAAAAATTTCTAAAGTAAAGACCGTGTTAATCAATTATAGTATATATATATGTTTAAGTAGAACAAAAATATTAATTTTGTTATATCAATTACTGTGTTAAGTATTTGCACATCTTAATTGCTGCTTTTTTTTTATTGGAATCATTATGCTAATGAAGCTATACGAAGAATGTGTATAATTTTCTGAGAATATATTATTAATTTATGTGATTAATAGTTAGAATTTTGTTTGAGGTATTTGAGCAAGTCTTATTCGATATAAATTTGAGGAAATACTTTTAATTTTTTTCTTTTTTTGTACAACAAAATGACCTATTAGATATGCTAAAAACATATTATTCATAGAATATTCACTAAATGATAACTTATGAATAAAATAAAAATATGTAACAAATTAAATAAATTATAAGTAAAATATTAAATTTAATAATTGAATAATAATAAAATTTGAAATTTATATTATATGATATTTTATAAAAAAAATTACAATGAGGTAGGCTTAATGTATTATAGTTTTATATAAAAAATGCATAAAATAACACATATTTGTACTTAATTTTAGAGAAATATTAGGGGTAATATTTTAGAGTTTAGACCGATACTTTTTTTATACTATTAAAATTTTATAATGAACTTAATACATAATATTTAAAGTGTAAGCCAAGTATTAAAAAAATAAATTTTATTGGTCATATAATATTATTCTTTACTAGTTAATTTTATCTTTATATAACAACAAATTTATATACTTATTTGTTTTTATAAATTTAACTAAAATATACTCTAGAATTTACTAATAAAAAAATTATTAAAAAATACAAATAAAATATTAACTATTATTAAAGGAATTAAGCATTCTAAATTTATATATTGAACTTTTATAATTTGATTAACATTAACTACTCAATTCATATATATACTAATTAAATTAATTCTTTTGTGAACCTTTAATATAATAGTACGTTTGCTGTTGCAACTTGCAACAATAATAAGGTGTAGAAAAATTCACTTAGATATTGGTCTATGTTGTATTAAATTTTATTAAAGCTTCCACTTTTATTCGAAGTCTGAAATAATTTGTATATGCTAATTAAATTTTATTCCAATTTTGTAAATTTTTTTTAAATTATTTATTTTTTGCACATTATTTATATGTGTCTTGTGTATGTTTGATATACAAAATATTAAGGATGATGTACTTCAGAAAATATTTTTATAGTTGTATTAACACTATTTACACGATTTTTCAGTAGGTTTTGATTAAGAAAAAATGTTGCGAACTATTTGTGGTAGTGACCATTATGATAATTTGTTCCCAACTTTTGGTGTTAATGATTAGTTTGTAATTTTGAATTTGGCAATATAGTTGTAGTAAAAGTAAATCTACTTTTAAGTATGTGTTTGGATTAGAGTTGGTCTCGAGTTTGAATGAAAGTGATTTTGTAAAATTGATTTTGGATAAAAGTGAGTTTGTGCTAACATAACTCATGTTTGGCAATTTTATACTAAAATTGATTTTGATAAAATGAAATTGTTTGGATAATATTAGTTAAAATCACTTTTAGATATATAATTAGTTAATTACTAAAAAAATATAATATTAAATTCTAACTTTTTACTAATTATATTTTTATTATTATTTATGATTAATTTTTTATTTAATTTATTACTTTCAATAGGAACAATAATACATATTATAACAAAGTAGAATAATAAACAATGGACAAGAATTATAATAGTAAATTTTACAATGTCAAACCCAAAAAATATTCTATAATTTTTTTAGTCTTAGTATTCTTTTATTTAGTATTATATTGGACCGTAAAATTTTATTATTTATGATTTCATTATTGATTCGTCTGAACACTGGGTAGGCCGAGTTTAAGCACTTCCGAACAAGTCGTCAACCGAGAGGAAGAGCTTTACGTCGGCCAAGGTTAAACACCGCGGCGGAAATACCTGCAAAAGATACTCCGACGCTCAAGTTAGCAATATTCTCAGAAGAGAGAGAGAGAGTAATTAAGTGAGTATGAAGACTGATAGTGGAACCTGGTTTTAGCCGAGAATGTTAATTCGGTTTTATAGGGATTGTTTTACCGTTTTCATGTAGATAAGTCCTAGTTTGTAGGTTGGTTATGATATTCTGTTTTTATGTGATTCAGTTTGTTGAGCACGTTTCTTATTTTTCGAATGGGTGAGAGCGAGCTTGTTTGCTTACGTGCCGAGTATTCCGGGCGTCTGATGCGGGACCGAGCTTAGTTGCCCACGTGCCGAGCTTTGCAGTTGACCGAGGATAAGGGTGACGTATCATAGCCCCCAAGCTTGCCTTGGTTTGGACAGGACTAAGGCGAGCTTTTGGACCAAGAATGTCGTAATCCTCGGTCACCGAGCTGTCGTATATTTCCTTGCAGCCCCCAAAGCTCGGTTTAGTTCCATGAAGAATGCAAGACGTTTCTGTAGTAGTGGCTTTGTTTTGTGTGCCACTATGACATGATTGATGTGAAAACTGCCCGCTTTTCTAGGTACCCCTATCCGTTGGATGTTGTGGTCATTTATTGCTACCTCTTTTTTAACATTTTGGATTAAATGTTTTGGTATTGTAACCGTTTGTCTTTTGGGGGTTATCTCTAGTGCTGCATTTTCCTTTTCCTTCATTCTGCTGTGTTTTGAAAAAAGTCTGTTTTCCCTTCCTGTCTGAGAAAAAAATGAGCAAGCAAGGTTAGTTCTGGCTCTTTCTGTCTTCTGTCTTCATTTTCTTGCTGTTTTTGTTTTCTTGTTGTCTATAGAGAACTGTAATGTCGGCGATCCTTATGACTGGGTTGACGTTAAGGTGAAAGAGCGTATGTCTCAGTTTGATGATGAAGAATCCGTAAGGCTGTTGGGGTCGAGTATTTGGGTTAGGCAGGGTAGTAACATTAGGATTGAATTGTTACCTTGTGGGAGGGGAGATCGGGTTTGTGATCGTTTAGATGACTGGTCTTTCTTCTATATGTATAGCTGTTTATTTACTGAGTTGGGTGTGAAGCTTCCTTTTACTGAGTTTGAGTGTGGGGTTTTGTACTGGTTAAACTGTGCTCCAACCCAACTTCACCCTAATTCCTGGGGCTTTATTCGGGCTTTCGAGATTTTGATGGAATTACTAGATCAGCCACCGTCTCTTAGGTTATTTTTTTCCTTATTTCAGGCGAAAGGGGTTAATCGGGGTTTGTGGGTGAACCTTAGTAGTTATCCTCGCCGTGCCATATTTGGTTTGTATAAGTCTTCGTTTAAGGATTTCAAATCCATGTTTGTGAAAGTTAGAAGTGTTCCTGAGGAGTTCCCTTTTTATTTGACCGAGCATTTAGTCGAGAGATTTCCTTTGTTTTGGTGTCCCGAGCCATATCAAGCACTTGACGTAGATGATAGGCTCCCTGATGATGATATTGTGATGGATTTTCTCTTTAAGTCTTTGGGTCCAAAGGGTTTATTGTCGGTTGCCGAGATGTTGAAATGGGATACTAATAGGCAGGCCGTATATCAACATATAGATAATTTGTTTTACTGTGCTTGTTTTCTACTTTTTGTTTTGACATGTTCTTCCTGATTTGGTTGTTTATTGGTTCATAGCCGAGAAAGCTCCTGCTATTACTACTGCGGGGCTGAAGTCTTTCTTTAGTCAACGCAAAAAAGGTGAGAAGGAGGTTTCTTCCAATGTGGGGAAAGGTCCTGCTGCTTTGATTCAGGGTGGTCAGAAGCATAAGAGGAAAAGGGGACATGTTCAGGGTAATCCTGCCGAGGTCTTAGAGTGTAAAGGAGAGTCCTCCATGATATTGCAGATGGTTGAGTCTGTGTACGAATCGCAGAAAAGGCTCCATGGATATCCAGCCAACGAACATGCTAGGTCTCTATGGGCCAAGCTGTATCCTTTTACTACCATGGCTGATGAACTCTGTTGTTTCCCGGATGATATGAGGATGATTGACGAAGTTGGTCGAGCTGGTGTTAGCCGATTTCTTCAGGTATAACTTACTGTTTGTGTTCGCAAGGCTTTCTTCATAGTGTTTTTTGTTTACTGACTTGCTTTTTTCTTAGGTTATTGGTGCTCGGATAGTTGCCATTGGTCGGTCCCAAAATCTTGCCTTAGAGAGGGAGGAGAAAGAGGCTACGCATGTTGAAGAGCTATCTGGAATTATCCAGAAGAAAGATGAAAAGATTGCTGAGTTGTCTTCCTCCATGGAGAAAAAAGATTTGGAATTGGCTGATGAGAAGAAACTTCAAAAGGCTTCATCTGAGAAGCTGAAGGTTATGGAGTCCGAGAACGATCAGCTCTCTGCTCGGATCAAAGAATTAGAAAGCGGGATTTATGAGGCTTTTGCTCAAGGCTTTGACCGTGCTGTTTCCCAGGTGAAGGTGCTATACCCGGAAGCTGATCCTTCAAAGTTTGATGTTCTAAAGGTGGTCGTTAATGGCGAGCTTGTGGATGACGAGGCTGTTGCTGGGAGTGAAAGTGAAGGATCCAGCATAGGTGATAAGGCAGAATAGGCTTTTGTTAGTTTACTCTTTTTGCTTTGTCCAAGGTGTAGTAGTTTTTAAACTTGTGACTGTTTTGATTTTGTTAAACAACTCCGAGTATTAATCTCGGTAGCGGTATTTTGAGTTCCGAGTATGTAGCTCGGCTTGATAATGACTTATGTTGTTGAAATGAAATTTGGTATTTCGATAAGTTATAATGGTATGTTGTTATTGAAAAACGATTGTATGTGTGTATTGAAGGTGGCGGGAGCCATCCTTTGTCTGATCAAATTGTCAATAAGGAGAGCTGAGGCTCTAATATAGGGCTTGTGTTTGAATGAGCTTTTAAGGTTTCGCTCGAATAACTTGGTGATTGCTTGTGTTTGTTTGTATTTACATGTGCTTCTCCGAGTATTATTATCGGAATGTACGCGTTGTTCTCCGAGTATGAAGCTCGAATTAATTTTAAATGTTCATTTGTTAGAATGCGTGGTAGGGATCAATGTGGGAAATGTTAGTATGTACTTGTCCGAGTATTATGCTCGGCATGCGCATGTTGAATTCCGAGTATGAAGCTCGGATTAGTATGTTCGTTGGAAAAAACTTTGACTTGTTTTTGTGGTGGAGGTTTTCCGAGGAATAAGCTCGGCTCGTGATGTTAGGGTTCCGAGGATTATGCTCGGATTATTTGAAATGTTTACTAACTGAAATGTATGCTAACTGTCAAAATGAGAACCGTTTTGATTGCTCATTAAGTTGTATGAGTACAATGATTTGTTGCGTCCGGCCTCATTAAAACCCTTTCCGAGTAAAACCCTTGCATTTTGGGGAAAAAACCTTCGGAGGGAAAAAGAGTACCATCATTCGCTATTACACGGGCTATGTCATGATTGATATTCCCTTAGAGAGGAGACGTTCCATGTTCCTGTAAGTTGTTCTCCTCTAAGGGTTTCTAATTTGTAAGCTCCTTTTCCGAGGTTTTGAAGAACTCGGAAAGGACCTTCCCAATTTGCCGCTAATTTGCCATGTGCTGGTGGTTTTTGTGCATCTTCTGTTCGTCTGAGTACAAGGTCTCCAATGTTGAAGGACCTGTGAACTACTCTTTTGTGGTGTCTTTGCTCTAGGTATCGTTTTTTGGCTCGCTGCTTTATGGCGGAGATGTCTCTATCTTCTTCTACGAGGTCCAATTCGGTTGACCGAGCTTGTTGATTGTTTTGTTGATTATAGAGCTCAATCCTTAACGTTGGAACGCTGACCTCTACTGGAATAAGCGCTTCTGCGCCATATACTAATTTGAAGGGAGTTTCCCCTGTGGCAGATTGAATGCTGGTGTTGTAACCCCATAGAATTTCTGGAATGAGGTCGGCCCATTCTCCTTTAGCATTGCCGAGCTTTTTCTTTAATCCCTGCAAGATAATTCTGTTAGCTGATTCAACTTGTCCATTAGTTTGCGGGTGCTCTACTGAGCTGAAATGATGTTTGATGTTAAAGTTTGTTAGAAAGGTAGCGAGCTTATGATCTGTAAACTGTCTCCCATTATCCGAGATTATCTCTCTTGGGATACCGAATCTGCATATGATATTTTTCCATAAAAAAGATCGTACTTTTTCTGCCGTTATGTGTGCTAGTGGCTGTGCCTCTATCCACTTAGAGAAATAATCTATTGAAACCAAAAGGAACTTTACCTGGCCTGGCGCTTTCGGAAAAGGTCCAAGGATATCTAATCCCCACCTATCGAAAGGCCAGCTTACCTCTGTGGTATGGAGTTCTTCGGCCGGGGTCTCCGAGAGGGTGGCGTGCTTTTGATAATTATCACATGCCTTGACTTTGGAGATGCAGTCCCGTTTTATCGTCGGCCAATAATATCCTGTTCGCAGGATCTTTGCTGCTAAAGCTCGGCCGCCAATATGGTTGCCGCAGACTCCTTCATGTGTTTCGGCCATGACATCCTCGGCCTCCTCCCAGCTGATGCATTTAAGGAGTGGTCGGGAGTGTCCTCGTCTGTACAAAGTGTTTCCTAGCACTGTATAGAAGCTCGCTCTTCTTCGGAAGAGCGGCAAGTTCGGCTCGTCATTTGGCATAGTGCCTGTGTTGATGTAATCGAGAAAAGGTGTTCGCCAATCTGGGACCTGTGTAATACTCATAATTGTATCCTGCTCAAAACTTGGTTTGTCAAGTGTTAGCTGGGACAGTGCCGATGTGTTTTCGGCTTGCCGAGTTGTGGCTAACTTAGATAACACATCGGCCCTGGTGTTTTGTTCTCGGTTTACATGGATAATATCAAATTCTTTAAATTTTGAAATTAGATCCTTTGTTATGAGCCAATATTTCTCTAACAAAGGATCTTTTACCTAGAATTCACCCTTTATTTGATGTACCACTAGTGAAGAGTCGCAGTAGGCTGTTATTCGAGGTATTTGTAGTTGTAGGGCGAGCTTAAGTCCAGCAAGTAGGGCTTCGTATTCCGCCTGATTGTTGCTTGCGTTGAAACGGAACTGTAGTGATTGCTCGGCCACCACTTTGTTTCCTTCTTTGAGTAGTATCCCAGCTCCACTGCCTTCTTTGTTGGACGCTCCATCCACATGTATGCTTGATGAGCGGATAATTTGTATACTTTTTGGCATTGTTTTTAGTATGTTTTTGATATCTTTTAGTTAGATTTTAGTACATTTTTATTAGTTTTTATTTAAAATTCACTTTTCTGGACTTTACTATGAGTTTGTGTGTTTTTCTGTGATTTCAGGTATTTTCTGGCTGAAATTGAGGGACCTGAGCAAAAATCTGATTCAGAGACCAAAAAGGACTGCAGATGCTGTTGGATTCTGACCTCCCTGCACTCGAAGTGGATTTTCTGGAGCTACAGAAGCCCAATTGGCGCGCTCTCAACGGCGTTGGAAAGTAGACATCCAGGGCTTTCCAGCAATATATAATAGTCCATACTTTGTCCAAGATTTGATGGCCCAAACCCGCGTAGAAATCCGGCCTCAGAAATTCCAGCGTTAAACGCCGGAACTGGAATAAAAATTGGAGTTAAACGCCCAAACTGGCATGGGAGCTGGCGTTTAACTCCAGAAAACGTCTCTACACACAAAAGCTTCATTGCTCAGCCCAAGCACACACCAAGTGGGCCCGGAAGAGGATTTTTATGTCATTTACTCATTTCTGTACACCTTAGGTTACTAGTTTACTATTAATAGGACCTTTTACTATTGTATTAGTAGACTTTGGTAGCTATCTTCACTTTTATGCTATCTTAGATCTTTGGGAGGCTGGCCATTCGGCCATGCCTGGACCTTATGCTTATGTATTTTCAACGGTGGAGTTTCTACACACCATAGATTAAGGGTGTGAAGCTCTGCTGTACCTCGAGTATTAATGCAATTACTATTGTTCTTCATTCAATTCCGCTTGTTCTTTTACCAAGATATCACTTGTTCTTCAACATGATGAAGGTGATGATTGACGCTCATCATCATTCTCACTCATGAACAAAGTGACTGACAACCACTCTTGTTCTACAAGCATCTGAGGCTTAGTGAATATCTCTTGGATTCTTTAACCGGAATCTTCGTGGTATAGGCAGGACCTGATGGCGGCATTCAAGAGAATCCGGAAGGTCTAAACCTTGTCTGTGGTATTCTGAGTAGGATTCAATGATTGAATGACTGTGACGTGCTTCAAACCCTGAGGGCGGGGCGTTAGTGACAGACGCAAAAGAATCACTGGATTCTATTCCGGCCTGATTGAGAACCGACAGATGAATTCCGCTATGACCGTGACAGGGGCATATGCAATCGCTTTCACTGAGAGGATGGGAGGTAGCTGCTGACAACAGTGAGACCCTATACGAGCTTGCCATGGAAAGGAGTAAGAAGGATTGGATGAAGGCTGTAGGAAAGCAGAGAGACGGAAGGGAAGGCATCTTCATACACTTGTCTGAAGCTCTTACACCAATGAATTACATAAGTATCACTATCTTTATCTTTTATGTTATTTTCGTTCATCACCATATACATCTGAGTTTGCCTGACTAAGATTTACAAGATGACCATAGCTTGCTTCAATACTAACAATCTCCGTGGGATCGACCCTTACTCACGTAAGGTTTATTACTTGGACGACCCAGTGCACTTGCTGGTTAGTTGTGCGAAGTTGTGTAATGCCATGGTATTGAGCCACCAAGTTCTTGGAGCCATTACCGGGGATTATTTGAGTTGTGAAAAAGTATTGTTCACAATTTCGCGCACCAAGTTTTTGGCGCCGTTGCCGGGGATTGTTCATGTTTGAGCAAGCTTTTGGTAACATCAGAGCCAAGATCCGGCAACAACATCAAATTTTTGGTGTTATTGCCCGGGATTGTTTAGGCTGGACAACTGACGGTTCATCTTGTTGCTTAGATTAGGTATTTTTTTTCGAAATTCTTGAAGGTGAATTCTAGAGTTTCATGATGATTTGTTGAAATCTGGCTGGCTGAGAAGCCATGTCTAATCTGATTGGACCGAGGTTTCAACTTATCACCACAAGAGCTTGTTGATTTCGTATCAATCTTGCTGTTGGAGCAGTGATTTGCTAAGGCTTGGCTGACTTTGGTCATGTCTAGTGTTTTGGACCGAAGCTTTCTTTGAAAGCTTGGCTGGCTATGAAGCCATGTCTAATTCCTGGACCGGAGTCTTAGACTAGCATTGCACTGATTCCTAGAATTCTCATTAAGAATTTTGATGTTTTCACTTAAATTTTCGAAAATCACAAAAAAAATTACAAAACCATAAAAATCCAAAAATATTTCTTGTTTGAGTCTAGAGTCTCATCTTAAGTTTGGTGTCAAATGCATGTCTTTGTTATATTTTTCGAATCCATGCATATATTTTGTGTTTTAATCTTTGAATTCTATTGACTTGAAGTATTTTTTTTGTGTCTCATATGCATTCTCATATTGTTAGTGTCAGTAGTACACAAACTGCTAAGTTTGGTGTCTTGCATGCATTGTTATTTGATTCTTGTTGCATTTTGATTATTAAAAATCCAAAAATATTTTTAATTTGTGTCTTTTCAAGTCAATGATACAAAGAATTGAAGATTTAGAACATACTGCAGAGGAATTATACAGAAAAAGCTGAGCATTCAAAAATGCCCAGTGAAGAAGGCAGACTGGCGTTTAAACGCCAGCCAGGGTACCTGGTTGGGCGTTTAACGCCCAAAGAGGTAGCATTTTGGGCGTTAAACGCCAGAATGTATACCATTCTGGGCGTTTAACGCCAGGATGGTGCTAGGGAGAAGATTTTGTTTTCAAATCAATTTTTTTCAGGTTTTTCAAAATCAAATCTTTTTCAAATCAAATCTTTTCAATCAAATGTTTTCAAAATCAATTTCTTTCCTTTTTAAAAGATACTTACTAACAATTAATGATTTGATTGAACATCTCAAATTTGTTACCTTTTCTGTTGAGAAAGGTTTTTAATGTTTGAATCATATCTTTTCTTGTTAGGCAAGTCATCAATTTTTAAAATCATATCTTTTCAAATTGTTTTTAAAATCATATCTTTTCAAATAGTTTTCAAATCATATCTTCTCAATCACATTTTTTTTTTTCATATCTTCTTAACCACATCTTTTTCAAAATAACTTTCAATCAAATCTTCTTAATTTCTAATTTCAAATTCTTTTTCAAAATCACTTAATTTCTTTTCCCTTTTATTTTCGAAAATTAATTAATGTTTTTTCAAAAATTTCAAAATTTTTCACTTGATTTTCGAAAATAAACTTCCCTCCTTCCCACATCCTTCTGTTTATGGAGTGCCACTCCTTCTCAATGCACAATTCGAACCTTATCTAACTAAAGTTCGAATTTATCTCTCCTTCTTCTTTCTATTTCTCTTTTCCTCTGACACTTAAAGGAATCTCTATACTGTGACATAGAGGATTCCACATTTTCTTGTTCCCTTCTCTTTCATATGAGCAGGAGCAAGGACAAAGGCATTCTTGTTGAAGCTGATCCTGAACCTGAAAGGACTTTGAAGAGAAAGCTAAGAGAAGCCAAAGCACAACTCTCTTTAGAGGACCTGACCGAATTCTTCAAGGAAGAAAACATGGGCAGAAAAAACAACAAATGCAAACAATGCAAGGAAGGTGCTGGGTGACTTTACTGCACCTACTCCTGATTTTTATGGGAGAAGCATCTCTATCCCTGCCATTGGAGCAAACAACTTTGAGCTTAAGCCTCAATTAGTTTCTCTAATGCAACAGAATTGCAAGTTCCATGGACTTCCAATGGAAGATCCTTATCAGTTTTTAGCTGAATTCTTGCAAATCTGTGACACAGTCAAGACTAATGGGGTTGACCCTGAAGTCTATAGACTGATGCTATTCCCTTTTGCTGTAAGAGACAGAGCTAGAATATGGTTGGACTCTCAACCTAAAGAAAGCCTGGACTCATGGGAAAAGCTAGTCAATGCCTTCTTGGCAAAATTCTTTCCACCACAAAGATGGAGTAAGCTTAGAGTGGAAGTCCAAACCTTTAGACAGAAGGATGGAGAATCCCTCTATGAAGCTTGGGAAAGATACAAACAATTAATCAGAACATGTCCTTCTGACATGCTTTCTGAATGGAGCATCATAGGTATTTTCTATGATGGTCTCTCTGAACTATCTAAGATGTCCTTGGATAGCTCTGCAGGAGGATCTCTTCATCTGAAGAACACGCCTACTGAAGCTCAAGAACTGATTGAAATGGTTGCAAATAACCAATTCATGTACACTTCTGAAAGAAATCCTATGAACAATGGGACTAGTCAGAAGAAAGGAGTTCTTGATATTGACACTCTGAATGCCATTTTGGCCCAGAATAAAATATTGACTCAACAAGTCAATTTGATTTCTCAAAGTCTGTCTGGAATGCAAAATGCACCAAACAGTACTAAGGAAGCTTCATCTGAGGAAGAAGCTTATGATCCTGAGAACCCTTCCATGGAAGAGGTAAATTACCTAGGAGAACCCTATGGTAACACCTATAATTCTTCATGGAGAAATCACCCAAATCTTTCATGGAAGAATCACGAGAGACCTCAACAAGGTTTCAATAACAATGGTGGAAGAAACAGGTTTAACAATGGCAAGCCTTTTCCATCATCTTCTCAGCAACAGACAGAGAGCTCTAAGCATAATTCTGACTTAGCAACCATGGTCTCTGATCTGATCAAAACCACTCAAAGTTTCATGACTGAAACTAGATCTTCCATTAGGAATTTGGAAGGACAAGTGGGTCAGCTGAGCAAGAAAATTACTGAACTTCCTCCAAGCACTCTCCCAAGTAACACTGAAGAAAATCCAAAAGGAGAGTGCAAAGCCATAAACATGGCCGAATTCTGGGAGGAAGAAGAGGCAGTGAACGCCAGGAAGGCCTCACTGGACGTCCACTGGCCTCTAATGAGTTCCCCAATGAGGAACCTTGAGAATCTGAGGCTCAGACTGAGACCATAGAGATTCCCTTGGACTTGCTACTGCCTTTCATGAGCTCTGAAGAGTATTCTTCCTCTGAAGAGGATGAGTATGTCACTGAAGAGCAAGTTGCTAAATACCTTGGAGCAATCATGAAGCTAAATGACAAGTTATTTGGAAATGAGACTTGGGAAGATGAACCTCCCTTGCTCACCAAAGAACTGGATGACCGTCTAGGCAGAAACTGCCTCAAAAGAGGCAGGATCCTGGGAAGTTTTCTACCTTGTACCATAGGCACCATGACCTTCAAGAAGGCCTTGTGTGACTTAGGGTCAAGTGTAAACCTCATGCCCCTCTCTGTAATGGAGAAATTAGGGATCTTTGAGGTGCAAGCTGCAAAAATCTCACTAGAAATGGCAGACAACTCAAGAAAACAAGCCCATGGACTTGTAGAGGATGTTCTGGTTAAGGTTGAAAACCATTACATTCCTACTGATTTCATAGTCCTAGAGACTGGGAAGTGCATGGATGAATCCATCATCCTTGGCAGACCATTCCTAGCCACAGCAAAGGCTGTGATTGATGTTGATAGAGGAGAGTTGATCATTCAAGTGAATGAAGAATCCATGGTGTTTAAGGCCCAAGAATATCCCTCTATCATCATGGAGAAGAAGCATGAAGAGCTTCTCTCAAAACAGAGCCAAGCAGAGCCCCCACAGTCAAACTCTAAGTTTGGTGTTGGGAGGCCACAACCAAAATCTAAGTTTGGTGTTGAAACCCCACATTCAAACTCTAAGTTTGGTGTTGGAGGTTTCAACAAGGTTCTGAGTGTTTCTGAGGCTCCATGGGAGTCCTCTGTCAAGCTAATGACACTAAAGAAGCGCTTGTTGGAGGCAACCCAATGTTTTATAATTAATTATTTTCTTTGTTATTTTATCTTTTTTGTAGGTGATGATCATAAGAAGTCACAAAAACAATGAAAAAAGCAAAAACAAAATGAAAAACAGGAAGAAAAACAGCACCCTGGAGGAAGATGCTGCTGGCGTTCAAACGCCAGTCAGCCTAGCAGTTGGGCGTTTAACGCCCAGTCTGGCACCTTTCTGGGCGTTTAACGCCAGAAAAGGGCACCAGACTGGCGTTAAACGCCAGTAAAGGGCAACAACCTGGCGTTAAACGCCAGGAATGGGCACCAGCCCGGCGTTTAACGCCAGAAATGGGTCAAACGTGGATTTTGATGCCATTTGGTGCAAGGATGACTTTTCCTTGACACTACAGGATCTGTGGACCCCACAGGACCCTCCATCACTCTCTCTTCTTCCCCCATTCACCAATCACCTCAACACCTCTTCCCCAAAAACCCCTCACCTATCAAATCCCATCTTTCTCTTCACCACTCACATCCATCCTTCATAAAACCCCACCAACCTCACCCTTCAAATTCAAACCACTTCCTCCCAAACCCACCCTCAAATGGCCGAACCCTCATCCCCTCTTTCCTATATATACCCTCTTTACCCCTTCATTTTCACACAACCTACAGACCACTTCTTCCCCTTTGGCCGAACACACTACCCTCCCCCTCTTCTCATTTCTTCTTCTTCTACTCCTTTCTTTCTCTTTTGCTCGAGGACGAGCAACATTTTAAGTTTGGTGTGGTAAAAGCGTTGCTTTTTCGTTTTTCCATAACCATTATGGCACCAAAGGCCGAGAAACCTCTAAAAAGAGGAAAGGGAAAGCAAAAGCTTCCACCTCCGAGTCATGGGAGATGGATAGATTCCTCTCAAAGGTGCATCAAGACCACTTCATGAAGTTGTGGCCTTGAAGAAGGTGATCCCCGAAGTCCCCTTTTTACTCAAAAAGGGTGAATATCCGGAGATCCGCCATGATCCAAAGAAGAGTTGGGAAGTTCTCACCAACCCCATTCAACAAGTTGGAATCTTGATGGTTCAAGAGTTCTATGCCAATGCATGGATCACAAAGAACCATGACCAAAGTGTGAACCCGAATCCAAAGAATTATCTTACTATGGTTCGGGGGAAATACTTGGATTTCAGTCCGGAGAGTGTGAGGGTGGCGTTCAACTTGCCTATGATGCAAGGAGATGAGCATCCTTTCACTAGAAGGTCAACTTTGATCAAAGGTTGGACCAAGTCCTCACAGTCATATGTGAAGAGGGCGCACAATGGAAGCAAGATTCAAGAGGAAAGCCGGTCCAATTGAGAAGGCATGACCTCAAGCCCGTGGCTAGAGGATGGCTCAATCATTCCCACTAGCAACCGGTTCGAAGTTACCATAGACCGGGCCATCATGATCCATAGTATCATGATTGGAGAGGAATAGAGGTTCATGAGGTTATAGCTCAAGAACTCTATAAAGTGGCAGACAAGACCTCCACTGTGGCAAGGTTAGCCTTTCCTCACCTCATTTGTCACCTCTGTTATTCAGTTGGAGTTGACATAGAGGGTGACATCTCCATTGATGAGGACAAGCCCATCACCAAGAAAAGGATGGAGTATACAAGGGACCCTACTCATCATGAGATCCCTGAGATTCCTCAAGGAATGAGTTTTCCTCCACAAAACTATTGGGAGCAACTGAATACCTCCCTAGGAGAGTTGAGTTCCAACATGGGACAACTAAGGGTGGAGCACCAAGAACACTCCATCATCCTTCATGAGATTAGAGAAGATCAAAGAATCATGAGGGGAGGAGCAACAAAGGCAAGGAAGAGACATTGAGGAGCTCAAGCACTCCATAGGACCTTCAAAAGCAAGGAAGAGCCGCCATCACTGAGGTGGACCCATTCCTTGATTTCCTTGTTATTTATTCTTCTGTTTTTCGAATTTTATGCTTTATGTTATCCATGTTTGTGTCTTATGATCATTAGTGTCT
Source organism: Arachis stenosperma (assembly GCF_014773155.1). Taxonomy (NCBI): domain Eukaryota; kingdom Viridiplantae; phylum Streptophyta; class Magnoliopsida; order Fabales; family Fabaceae; genus Arachis; species Arachis stenosperma. Next base: position 13,082,087 of record NC_080378.1, read on the forward strand.
TAGTGTCTATGCCTTAAAGTTATGAATGTCCTATGAATCCATCACCTTTCTTGAATAAAAATGTGCTTAATTGAAAAAGGAAGAATTGCATGAATTTTGAATTTTATAATAGTTTAATTATTTTGATGTGGTGGCAATATTTTTGTTCTCAATGTATGTGTAAACAGTGCATATGTATCTTGAATTTGTGGTTCATGAATGTTGGCTCTTGAAAGAATGATGAAAAAGGAGACATGTTACTGAGGATCTGAAAAATCAATAAAATGATTCTTGAAGCAAGAAAAAGCTATTCAAAAAAAAAAAATGTTCTCTGATGTATGTGTAAACAGTGCATATGTATCTTGAATTTGTGGTTCATGAATGTTGGCTCTTGAAAGAATGATGAAAAAGGAGACATGTTACTGAGGATCTGAAATCAATAAAATGATTCTTGAGCAAGAAAAAGCTATTCAAAAAAAAAAAAAAAAAAAAAAGAGAAAAAAAGAAAAAAAAAAAAATCGAAAAAAAAGAAAGAAAAGAAAGAAAAGAAAAGAATAAAGTTGTGATCCAAGGCAAATAAGAGTGTGCTTAAGAACCCTGGACACCTCTATTGGGGCTTTAGCAAAGCTGAGTCACATCTGAAAAGGTTCACCCAATTATGTGTCTGTGGCATGTATGTATCCGGTGGTAATACTGGAAGACAGAGTGCTTTGGGCCACAGCCAAGACTCAATAAATAGCTAGTTCAAGAATCATCATACTTTACTAGGAGAATCATTAACACTATCTGGACTCTGAGTTCCTAAGAAGCCAACCATTCTGAATTTCAAGGGATAGATTGAGATGCCAAAACTGTTCAGAGACAGAAGGTTAAAAGCCCCGCTCATCTAATTAATACTGATCTTCACAGATGTTTTTGGAATTCATTGCATATTCTCTTCTTTTTGATCTTATTTGATTTTCAGTTGCTTGAGGACAAGCAACAATTTAAGTTTGGTGTTGTGATGACGGATAATTTGTATACTTTTTGGCATTGTTTTTAGTATGTTTTTGATATCTTTTAGTTAGATTTTAGTACATTTTTATTAGTTTTTATTTAAAATTCACTTTTCTGGACTTTACTATGAGTTTGTGTGTTTTTCTGTGATTTCAGGTATTTTCTGGCTGAAATTGAGGGACCTGAGCAAAAATCTGATTCAGAGACCAAAAAGGACTGCAGATGCTGTTGGATTCTGACCTCCCTGCACTCGAAGTGGATTTTCTGGAGCTACAGAAGCCCAATTGGCGCGCTCTCAACGGCGTTGGAAAGTAGACATCCAGGGCTTTCCAGCAATATATAATAGTCCATACTTTGTCCAAGATTTGATGGCCCAAACCCGCGTAGCAATCCGGCCTCAGAAATTCCAGCGTTAAACGCCGGAACTGGAATAAAAATTGGAGTTAAACGCCCAAACTGGCATGGGAGCTGGCGTTTAACTCCAGAAAACGTCTCTACACACAAAAGCTTCATTGCTCAGCCCAAGCACACACCAAGTGGGCCCGGAAGAGGATTTTTATGTCATTTACTCATTTCTGTACACCTTAGGTTACTAGTTTACTATTAATAGGACCTTTTACTATTGTATTAGTAGACTTTGGTAGCTATCTTCACTTTTATGCTATCTTAGATCTTTGGGAGGCTGGCCATTCGGCCATGCCTGGACCTTATGCTTATGTATTTTCAACGGTGGAGTTTCTACACACCATAGATTAAGGGTGTGAAGCTCTGCTGTACCTCGAGTATTAATGCAATTACTATTGTTCTTCATTCAATTCCGCTTGTTCTTTTACCAAGATATCACTTGTTCTTCAACATGATGAAGGTGATGATTGACGCTCATCATTCTCACTCATGAACAAAGTGACTGACAACCACTCTTGTTCTACAAGCATCTGAGGCTTAGTGAATATCTCTTGGATTCTTTAACCGGAATCTTCGTGGTATAGGCAGGACCTGATGGCGGCATTCAAGAGAATCCGGAAGGTCTAAACCTTGTCTGTGGTATTCTGAGTAGGATTCAATGATTGAATGACTGTGACGTGCTTCAAACCCTGAGGGCGGGGCGTTAGTGACAGACGCAAAAGAATCACTGGATTCTATTCCGGCCTGATTGAGAACCGACAGATGAATTCCGCTATGACCGTGACAGGGGCATATGCAATCGCTTTCACTGAGAGGATGGGAGGTAGCTGCTGACAACAGTGAGACCCTATACGAGCTTGCCATGGAAAGGAGTAAGAAGGATTGGATGAAGGCTGTAGGAAAGCAGAGAGACGGAAGGGAAGGCATCTTCATACACTTGTCTGAAGCTCTTACACCAATGAATTACATAAGTATCACTATCTTTATCTTTTATGTTATTTTCGTTCATCACCATATACATCTGAGTTTGCCTGACTAAGATTTACAAGATGACCATAGCTTGCTTCAATACTAACAATCTCCGTGGGATCGACCCTTACTCACGTAAGGTTTATTACTTGGACGACCCAGTGCACTTGCTGGTTAGTTGTGCGAAGTTGTGTAATGCCATGGTATTGAGCCACCAAGTTCTTGGAGCCATTACCGGGGATTATTTGAGTTGTGAAAAAGTATTGTTCACAATTTCGCGCACCAATGCTCCAATTGACTTCTGTATTATGTGTGTCATTGGTCATCTCTGATATAAAGTCGGCTAGCACCTGTGACTTCAGTGTTTTCCTTGATTCGTACTGAATGTCGAACTCGGAGAGCTCGACCGACCATTTTATTAATCTGTCGGCGAGCTCGGGTCTGGTTAGTATCTGCCTTAGTGGTTGGTCCGTTCGTACTATGATTGTGTGGCTCTGGAAATAGTGCCGCAGTCTTCTTGCTGTTGTGATTAGTGCTAGCGCCAGTTGTTCTATCCTCGGGTACCGTGTTTCTGTTGGTTGTAGCACCCTACTGATGAAGTATACTGGGCTTTGGTTTCTTCCTGTTTCTGTTACTAAAACCGAGCTTACAGCATGGTTAGATACTGATAGGTATAAATACAGCGGCTTACCTGTCTCTGGTCTTTGGAGGATTGGTGGTGATGTGAGGTGTTGTTTAAGTTCGGTAAAAGCGTTCTCACATTCGTCTGTCCAGTTGAACTTCTTGCCTTTAGAGAATGTCTGAAAAAAGTGATAAGATCGGTTTGCCACTGCAGGTAGGAAACGTGACAGGGCAGCTATTCGTCCTGCAAGTTGCTGGACTTCCTTTACCGTTTTTGGGCTTGTCATGTTTAGTACGGCCTTGCATTTTTCTGGGTTGGCCTCGATGCCTCGAGATGTTAACATGAATCCAAGGAACTTCCCTCCTTGTACTCCGAACGCACATTTGTCTGGGTTGAGTCTCATGTTATATGCTCGGAGTTGCCTGAAGATTTCTACTAAGTCGTCACAATGCGACCCCTGCAAAGGTGTTTTTGCCACCATATCATCTACATAGACTTCCATATTCCGGCCTATCTGCTGTTGGAATACTTTGTCCATTAACCGTTGATATGTAGCACCTGCATTCTTTAAGCCAAAAGGCATTACCTTGTAACAAAAATTTCCATGTTCTGTTATAAAAGCCGTTTTGCTTTGGTTTTCTGGGTGCATCAGAATCTGGTTATAGCCAGAGTATGCATCCATAAAACTCAAAGCTTTGAAACCAGAGGCGTTGTCAACTAATTTATCAATGCAAGGTAATGGATATGCATCTTTAGGACAAGCTTTATTTAAGTTTGTAAAGTCGACGCACATGCGCCATTTACCTGAACTCTTCCTTACCATGACCACGTTGGACAACCATGTGGTGAAACGAATTTCTCAGATGAAACCTGCGTTGAGGAGCTTTTTGGTTTCTTCTAGCGCTGCTTGTTTTTTCTCCTCTCCGAGGTTCCTTTTCTTCTGTGCTACTGGTCGGACTGTTCTGTCTATTGCCAGCTTGTGGCAGATGACTTCTGGGCTTTATTCCGGGCATATCATCTGGTGTCCACGCAAAGAGATCGGCGTTCTTGCGCAGTATCTGTATGAGTTTTGCTCGGTCTTCCCCTTCTAATGCTTCTCCGATGTATATGCATTGATTGTCATCTGCCGTTAGTGTTATTCGTTGGAGGTTGTCCATTGGGCGAGGTCTTTCGCCGAGGTCTTCTCTTGGATCGAGATCGGCTAGCACGGTGGTGTCAGCCGAGCTATGTATGGATTGGACCTGGGGCCGAGTTATTTTTCTCGCCTGGTCTTTCTTTAGACAAGCATTGTAGCACTGCCGAGCTTCCTGATGGTCGGCGTGAACTGTAGCTATCTTGTTTTCCTGCACTGGAAACTTAACACACAGATGTAATGTGGACACCACCGCTTTGAATATATTCAAGGCGGGTCTCCCGAGTATAATATTATAAGGGCTATAACAGTCTACCATTAGGTATTGAATATCGATGGACCTCGACATAGGGATTTCTCCCATTGTGGTCTTTAGCCATATGTGTCCCATGATGGGGACTCTCTCTCCGGAGAACCCAATTAGCTCTCCGGAGGAGGGTTGTATCAATTTTTCTGATAATTTCATTTTTATAAAGGTGGAATAAAATAAAACGTCAGCACTACTACCTGGAACCAGCAATGTCTTTCTTACCAACAGTTCTCCGACCTGGATGGAAATTACCACGGGGTCGTCAAGGTTAGGGCTTGCCGATTTGAAGTCTGCTTGGTTGAAGGATATTGTGACGTCTGGGTCTTTGTCCTTCTTTGGTTGTATGGTTCCTTCGATTGCTAGCATCGCTCTATAGCTTTGCTTCCTGGCCGAGCTTGTTTCTCCTCCGCCTGCGAATCCCCCTGATATATGGTTGATGACTCCTCTTGGCGGATCAGGAGTCGGCCTCTCTTCTTTGTCGTCGGCCTTTGCTTGCTTATGCTCTATCCTGTCCGAATTTCCTCCTCTGCTCTTCCGGGTCTCGATATATTTGTCCAAGAGCCCTTGGCGTGCTAGCCTTTCCAGGAGGTCCTTCGCGACGATGCAGTCATCCGTAGTGTGACCGAATTTTCGGTGGAAAGCACAATGCTTTGTCTTATCCACGAACCTTTGATCCTGGTAGTTTCCTGCTCGGGCTGGTGGCTTTATGATTTTGGCGTTGAGGATTTCTCTGATAATGTTTTCTCTTCTGGTATTGAATCTGGTGTATGTGTTGTACTTTGAAGCGGGCTTGGAAGGTTTCTTACTGTCCCTGTTGACTGGTGATCTGAAAGTTCTTTCTTCGTCTCTCCGATTTGGTTGTTTGTCCGATTTTTGGGCTTCTCGGAGTTCTTCGATTTCCATTTGACCTGCCGCCCTTTCTCGAAATTCTTCCAGCGTCTTTGGCTTTGTTATTGCGATGGTCTCCCGGAATTTACCAGGCCTGAGGCCGGCTTTGAGGGCGTGCAGGTGAACAGCTGGGTCCAAGTCTTGGATCTCCATGGTAGCGTCAACGAATCTGGTCATGTAGTCTTTCAGGCTCTCGTGCTGGCCTTGTTTGATAGTGCCGAGATAGTCCGATCCGTGTATGTAGATTCTCGACGCGGCAAAGTAATCGATGAATGATCTGGCAAGATCTTCGAAGGAGGAAATTGATCCTTCAGGGAGTTTAGAGAACCAGAGTAATGCAGCACCGTCGAGGTAGGTTGGGAATGCTCGGCAAAGGACGGGCTCGTTCTTAGGGCCGTTGAAAAACATCATTGATTGGAACTTCTTTATGTGGGCTCGGGGGTCGCCGAACCCTTTGTATGGCTCCAATGCGATTGGGAGAGTAAAGTTTTTTGGCATCTGATGATTTGTGATCTCCTCGGAGAAGGGGTTGTCGAGGGTGAGCTTCTCCTTTAGCGGGGCGATGTTCAAAGGGTCTGTAGCACCTATAGCACCTTGAGCCGAGTTTTTGGAGCTTTCTCCGTTGTTCTGCGTAGACAACTCGGCTATTCTTCGTACTTCCGCCTGCAGCTCGGTGATTCGAGCCAGGAGGTCATCCTGTGAGAGTTGTGGACTTTCCTTGTCAGCCATGTTCAAGGATCGGGAATCCTGCAAAATAGGGTAGAAGACTAAACAAAGAAAAAAGTGGGGTTAGATGTACTCTGGCCCCACGGTGGGCGCCAAGTGATTCGTCTGAACACTGGGTAGGCCGAGCTTAAGCACTTCCGAGTAAGTCGTCAACCGAGAGGAAGAGCTTTACGTCGGCCAAGGTTAAACACCGCGGCGGGAATACCTGCAAAAGATACTCCGACGCTTAAGTTAGCAATATTCTCAGAAAAGAGAGAGAGAAAGTAATTAAGTGAGTATGAAGACTGATAGTGGAACCTGGTTTTAGCCGAGAATGTTAATTCGGTTTTATAGGGATTGTTTTACCGTTTTCATGTAGATAAGTCCTAGTTTGTAGGTTGGTTATGATATTCTGTTTTTATGTGATTCAGTTTGTTGAGCACGTTTCTTATTTTTCGAATGGGTGAGAGCGAGCTTGTCTGCTTACGTGCCGAGTATTCCGAGCGTCTGATGCGGGACCGAGCTTAGTTGCCCACGTGCCGAGCTTTGCAGTTGACCGAGGACGTATCAATTATTATATATGATTAGTTTTTTATTTACTTTATCATTTTTAATAAGATTAATAATTCATATTATAACAGAATTGTAATAACAAATTTAATAAAAAAAATCAAAATATAAAAAAATACTAAAATCTGAAAAAAAATTTAAAATATTTGAAATGATTTGAAACAAATTTAAAAATTATTTTAGAAAAAACCAATAATGATCATCAAAGGTTAACGCATGTTGAAGTGAAACAAATATTTTTTGCTTCCAGTAAATGCGTTTTTAGGCTGCAAAATCACTTCTGCGTTTAGAGAAAAAATGTTGCCAAACATCAAAAAGCAACGTTCAGAAAACTTCAACGCACTTTTATCCTTTTCAACGCGTTTGCCAAACACATCCTAAGTAGTTGAAGAAATGAAAAATCATAATGTTTTACATTTTTTTAAAATGTATTTAAAGAGGGTTATTCAAGTACAATTTTTTAACTAAATTCTACATTTTTATAACTTTTAATATGGTTGATGATCAACTATGTGACCTATATCTTGCTGATTAATAATGTGAGATATATCAATATGAAATATATCAGCGATATAGATTTAATATAAATTTATTTCATTTTTACTCATTAATATTATGTGCCTGTTAAGAGTTTTAGTAGTGTACTATAACCTTTCTTTAGTTAATTTATAAAGATAATAAACTACCTCTGGCTTAAGACATGTCTCTGAATAACTTTTAAAATTTTAATCTTAGTTTTCAACCTTTCGCTTAGTAATGCTTTAATTTTAATAATTTTTAAACTCTATTAATATAGCATATTTATGGTTCTTTTATTTAATTTTTATATAATAAAAAAGAAGCTAAGTTTTAATTAATTTCATATGTAGTTATGCATGACTCTATATAAACATATCCTGTAAGTTTTTTTTTTTTTACTCTCAACCTTAATTTGAGAGCTAATGATGATGTAAGTGGTTTGCGGATTTTGCAACATGTCAAAAGTATTCATGTTCCAACAAAATAGAAGTGATTATGGAAGTTTCATATTTTTTTTTCGTGTTTTTAGTATATCTTCTTATAATTTATCTATCAATTTATGTAGGTGAGGTTATTAACAAGAGATATAAATGCACTCAATACAAGAAAAATAAGGTCATTTAAAGAAAAAAAAGTACTTAAGGTGCATGTTGTCAAAGGATGCAACAAAGTCAAAAAATTGTGTTTGAACTTTGAAGGTTTAACTGATGAAGTGGTAGGATGAAATTACAATTTAGAAATGGACCATGACCTTATCCAAGTAATAGAGAGGTACATACACATGCTTGAAATGAATGATAGCAAATTTTTCCATTTCTATATTACTAGATATAACCCCGTAAATAATACAAGGAGGCTTCAGTAGGTTGTTTATGATGATGAGGTGAGACTGAAATCACTTATAAAACTTTGTATCCTATATGACATAATGCATTCAGAAACGACAAATTTTTACTTAACAAAAGAGTAGGAACTTGTTGTTAGTCATTTTTAATGAGATTTTCCATTAATATCTAGATCTAAGTTGCGGTGTTGTGTAATGTCAACTTGGTGTTGCTATTTTTTTTTATATTTTGGTTTGCCTTTATTTTGTGCACTACTTTTGGAGCTTGGCGTCTTTAATATAGAAGTACTTAGTACAATTGCACTACAACATTCAATTAGTCTTTTGTTTGTACGTTTTTTTTTTAAATTCAATCTTTATCTATATAATGTGCCGTTACGATCTGTTGAAATCAATTAAAAAAAACACGATGTAGGTAACATAGAATTTTAATAATCTATTTTCAAATGCAAAGATATCACATTACATTTTTATACAAAATCAAATGCTTAATATTAAAAAGAATATTAATTAACCTCCATGACTTAACTATAACATTTTTCATTCATATTTACATACCAATAAATCATACCAATAAATGTCAAATATTCATGAGTAATAGTTATAGTGTACTAAAAAGAAATTCTAAACATTTAAAGGAGTTAAGTCTTAAAGTGGCCCTGAAGTTATACTCAAGACTCAAAATAGTCCTTAAAGTTAATAATTACCCATTTTTATTCCTGAAGTTGTACTTTGCGACCCAGAATCGTCCTTCAGGCACATTCCGTCCATCTGGCGCCACTGGAAAGTTGATTTAGATTCCTCTGTGACATGTTGGATACGTAACGGCTAGCTGATGTGGATTAGTAAATATTTTTGGTGCAATTTGGTCCCTAAATTAAAATTAAAAATCCTAATCCCCAAATTTAAAAATCACTATCTCTCTGCATTACCCCCTCTCTTCTCTTCTCTTTAATAAACCTTGCATTCATGTATAGCTTCTGATTGTCTTCTTGTTTATTAGGGACTCAACAAGTCACTCATAGAAAACAGCGCAATAACACTAGGGAGGCTTGCATGGGTCTGTCCATAACTTGTATCTCCGCATATGGAGCATTTTCATGCAACCTTGGTGCACTGCTCTGTCAATGTAAGTCATTGAAATTCTGTTGCCCATGACTTAGCTTGCATCCATGATCCCCCTAACAAATATCTTTTGTTTTTTCTTTGTGTGCTATAACTTTAACTGACAAAGGTGTAATCACTATATAGAGAATATAGATGATATGGTTATATTTCTTTCTTGAGCTAGGCATTTAGCTTTGTTGGTTTGTCTTAAGATCTGATATTGAATTATTGATGCTTTAGAAACTGGTAAATGGTAGCACCTTGGTCCTTTGTTGATATATAGTTTCTTGGTATATAGAGCGCACAACATTTAAAAGAGAGTAAAAGTGTGTCTAAAGAATATCTTTATTTTAGGAATTGGTTTGTTGCAGGATATGGGATGATGTTGAGAAAGAAGACGCTTTTAGAGGCCTATGTGCTATGGTATGTATTTGAGCGCTCTGTTTGTTTTCAGGTCAAAGCTAATCCTTCTGGAGCTCTAAGTTTTTCAGGGTTTTTGAGTGTGTATAATAAAACTATTTCTTTCCATAGGAAATAAGAAGTGAAGATTTATACAGTGAAGTCTGCCAGGTTTTGCATGGATATAAACAGGTTAGTGTTGTGTATCTGAAAAGAACCCACCCATCTGCTTAGGAATAAATTCATCGAAGCTGCAATTTTTATTTTGTCAAAAATGAAGATATAAATTTATAGAGTAGCACTTTTCACCATCTTGGTAGAGTTCTTTTCCATCTTATATGCTATAGATGCTGCGTAACGGAGCATGGGACCAGTGTATGTCTGCTTTGGAGCTTTCGAAATATCAAGTATAATTTACGTCTACATTGACATTGTCGAGCTATATATTGCTGTCATGAATCATGTTAAGCAGGAGCTTGTTCTCAGTACAATTCGTTTGAGGTTTGATGATTATATGCCATTTCGAAGGCCTTGAAGACCTCATTGGATGGTGTTTTCCATGGGAAATGTTTCAACCTTTTGGAAATGCTTGATTCTTTCTTGTCTTTATTGTTAAAAGCCTTAATTAAAAGGCTAGGATTTTTACTATACCCTTGTGTTCGTCATCACAGTTTTTCAAATATTTTAATTAGTTTGAGTGTGCCTTTGTTATACAGTTTTGTACCACCAAAGAGAGGAGGGAGATGGGGGGTTATTATGTGATCTGGCTACAGTAGTTTTCAAAGTCTTTAGTTATTTCATTGCACCAAAAAAGTTTACTAATCCACGTCAGTTTTTTGGTGGCGTCAAGTAGATGAAATGTGCCTGAAAAATAATTTTGGATCTCGGAGTGCAATTTCAGGACAAAAATACGTAATTATTAACTTTAGAGACTACTTTGAGTCTCAAGTGTAATTTCAGAAACCACTTTAAAACTTAACTTATTTCAGAGTATAATATAATTTATCCGATTTATAATTAGAATTGCCAACTCATCACTTTCTCATTAATAGTACACAATTTTTTATATCATCTCCTTAAATTTATATACATTTCACATGGTTTAATAGAAATACAAATTTTAGTAATATATTAAATTCTTTCTAAATTTAATGACGTACTTCAATAATTTATATAACTTTTTAAGTATTAATACTTTTCGTAATGTATCTTACATATAAGTAACTATACAGATAAACAAATAAATAATCCATCACTTTAAAGAGTCGTTACAACGGTCAAACACTACTACTACTTGCGCCGGGCTTCTGCTAGTCCTCCTTTAATAGTTCAAAGGAAAAAACTTTTGTTTGGAAGAAAAAAGTTATAAAAGGAATTAAAATTTTGCTTTATTGGTTCTGCTAATACCAAGAATAAATGTATAGTATTGACATATCAGTGTGATGTCAGGAGAAATCGATATTAACTATCTGACTTGAATCAATAATCTTTAGACGCAGTGATGGATCCAGAAAATTTTGGTAGTGGAGCAAAATTTATATAACATCATAATAATTTTTATAATAAAAATAATATGTGTATATAAAAAATTAAATATTAAATTATCCATTAACCATTATATATATGTATAAATATATATATTGTTTAACTTATTTTTAATGTGTATTTTATATTTTAATATATATTTTATATAAATAATTATTTTTTATATACATATAACATGATTATTATTATGATTATATTTTATTATTGTAAAATATGATTAGTCTTCAAAATATCTAATATATAAATTACAATACTAAAATAGTAATTTAAATAATAATATATAATTTAAAATTCTATTATTTTAGGTTTTCTATTTTAAAAAATTAAATAATTTTTCTCTTAACACTACCATCAAAATTTTTCTCTTTTTATATATATTACTAAATAAATATATAGAAATCCACTTCCCAACACAATTAGAAGTCGACTCTTATTGATATTTATAGTTAAAAAAGTTCTTTCAATTAATACAGTTTTACTATGTAAAAATTAAAGCTAATTTAAAAAGAAGATAAATAATATTCTTTTGAGTTAATTTTTAAAAAGGAACAACACTAATTTCGTTTAAATTTGAGAATTAATCATTTTAACGAATTTCTAATATAAAATTTTTAAATTGACGATTAAGTACCAAAAGTTGAGTAAAAAATTATTGTGAAGTCAAATTTAATAATCTAATGGAAGCAAATAAATATTATTATTATATACTACTCACAAAAATTTTAAATCGTAGTGGGGCGCTTGCCGCCACACCATTGTACATAGAACCGTCCCTGTTTAGAGGGCTCAATTGTATGTTAATATAATTTTTTTCCACGCTAGATAAATAGAAATATGTAGATGACCTATGGATATGGGAACTATATTTACAACTTAACCAAGCAAATGATAGGATAGCATGAAATATGTCCAAATATGTCAAAAATGCATGAAGTTTCACTTTTCGGCAGTGGCATATGGAAAAGAAAAATTACTTCAACCGGTTATATCACCATTTAAACTTTGGGAAATATGGTATGGATGTAAAATCTGATAAAAAAAACTCGTCTTGTTATTTTTTATTTTTGATATTGAAAAGAAGATGATGTTTTACAATATTATTGGAGAATAATGTGTTTAACTAGTGAAGAACACAAATTAGACTGTTAAATTTATCACTTAAAACACAATTTTCATATTTGTGTATTTTAAATTTTTAAAATTTTTAATGTACAATCTGACCTCAATACTTCACTCAAATTTAACTCAGATTTTATTATTTTTCTCTCTTCTTAACAAATTTGACACTCAAATTTCTCTAAAAATTTAAAGTAGCTAAATCGGAGCTTCCAATTTACTTTTTCTAATTTTTTAAAAAATTGTATTGATAGAAAATACACCCACCATTTCATAATGCTGCATAACACATCAATGGCCTCAGTTACCAAAAAAAAATGTATTTTAACACTATATGGTAAATCAAATCAGAAAAGTGGATATTTTGACACATTGGTATGAATAAATCTTGTATTTATGGGATCTCACTGAGCGAGTTACTAACTTACTACTGCCCCTAAGAGATAATAATGCCAAGATTTTCTTTTGGGATAAAATACATGTGCCAAAAAAATTAATTGAAGATAAATAAATAAATGGTGAGTTCTATGGGAGCAATACTAAGGGGCCGACAATTTTTGTGATTGGTAGCCATTAAATAGTCATCAATGATAATTTAATGATGTGAAATTGGTGTAAAATTTCATCTAATGGCTCACCTTTCTCTACTGGTTACATGCTGGCCAAAATTCAATAAAATTACTGATTCCTAGACTTTTCTAGTTCTATGGTGCCTTTGTTATGGTGTCTAAATTACCTAATTTTTTTTTAAAATAAAAAATAAAATGTTTAAAATAAAAAATAAATTATATAAAATTTATTAAATATTATTTATTTACCTTTTTTAATAACTTAGGTATAAAATGATAAGTACCATAACATTAACCTAAATAAATAAATACAGAATGCTAAAATGATAACAACCAACACGGAATAACAAGAAATATTAATATATTAATATTAATGCCAAATAGGGCCCTCAAATTTGAATTCATAGATTGGGTAGGATTCAGGCTAGCTGTGACTGCAAGGCAGGCCATGTTTGAGTCGAGCTCGAATGGACACAAATCAGGCTCTGGAACTTCCAATAAATTAGGAAATCGAATCTCACAAAAATATGTTGTCTGTGTTTATATACAATAAAACAACAATCTGATAGGTACTGCCGTACTGGCACTACATATGTACAATTTTCCAAACAGCATACCAGCAAACTATTCATTAGTACTTTCCTGATTCTCGCCCAAGAATCTAGCCACAATGGTTTCAACATCCTCCAATGCAACCCCAACGAAAAGAGGGTTAGCTGGAACCTTAACTGAATCATTGAGCCCCTCAGCTATTTTATCCGCAGTAGAGTTCTGTATCCTCACATTAGGTGCACTCTTGCACTTTCCCATGCACTTGCATCCAACAGCAGCAGCATCAGCACCAACCACTCTCTCAAATTCTTGCAACAATGCAATAGATCCTGATTTCTTGCACTTGTTTCCCATGCATACCTCAATCCTCTTCTGAGGAATACATTCAGTGATAATAACCGCAGTACTCTCATTCTTAAGGCTACCATTAGTGCTTCCAACTGATATGTCATTGTTTCTAGAGAATAATTCCATGGCCTTATGATGATGGTCATTAGCACTAACATCCTCAGGCAACAAGGGAGGTGTATATATCATGGTTTCTGCCTTTGGTGGAGAATCTGCGACCGCAACACCAACCTTAATGTTCTTCTTCATGTCAACCACCTCATTGTTACATTCACTCTCACTTGATTCAGATTCAGATGATGACGATGACGATTCGCAATCAGGGTTGGTGTTCATCTTAGAGGCTTTGAGTTTTGCCTCCTTCTCTTGCTTCCTTTTTCTCTTCAATTCCTTTTCCTCTGCCCTTACTTGCTCTAGCTGCTTCATCAAAACCTCAGCAGCATCCTGTGTAAAAACAGAACAATAATTAAATTTACCATTGAATAAAAACTTGAGACTCTGTTAATCACTTAAAGGCCAACAACAATAACATGCACTTATCACTTAAATTCACCAAATAATCAATGGAATCGCATGTTCAAATGCATTGTTCTAAACCTGTTAAATTTGATTTCAACCCTATGCAAGTAAATTTCAGTCCAAACATAAAGCAACAAGATGTAAAAATAATTAAGTTACCGAAGTTAGGTTTCCTTGAAGATCATCGAAAAGGACACGTTTCTTCAGCATCTTGAGCTTCTTCTTGGTGCTCAACACAGCGGTTTGCTTCTCCTTCTTCTTATTCTCGTCCCCGTAATACCGCACATGCCCCGAATCACTGAACCCGCAGCAACAACGCACCACCGCCTTTTTTCTCAGCCTCACCGGCACCGTAACGCAACCACCACCACCACCACGACGGGAATTCACGTGCATGGAAAAGGAAGGGCACGTGATATTCCTTAGAACGGTGCCGGAAACCTCCATCGTTGACGGTGAGAATTAATTAGGAATCGAATTCTCCTTTTCTCTCTTCTGTGGTTTTGACTGGTTTCGTTCCTTTTTGTTTGAAGGTGCTGTGAAGAAATTGATTTCTCTATTTGTGATGTCGTGGCGATTCATCATTCGCTTTTGACTGGGTTCGTTCCTTTTCATCATTCACTCTTTTAGATTTTATTTTACTTTTAATTTGTTATTAGTACTATTTTAAATTTTAAATTTACTAAGAATTTTTAGGATAAGTAATCCTTAAAATGGATAACGTTCAGGTGATAAGATATAGTATTATTCTTATATAAAAAATTAACCATATTACATATCCACAAAAAAACTTAATTACTAATATATAAAAAAATTATCTAACTTTTCGTTCAAAACATTATTATTGCAAATAGTTTTAATTATTAATCTAATTATTTTAGTAACTAATTATTAAATTAAGAAAATATGTAAATTAATATATACCAATAATAAGAATTAATTTAGTAACAAATTTATAGTAGATTATATTTAGTATTTTTTATAAAAAGAAATTATAGATTATTATTATCTTTTTTCTTTTGTTTTTCACTTTATACAGAGCATGCTTAGTAAACGCTTCAAAATGTTCTTTACAAGCACTACATATTGAACATCACTGCTATAAACTAAGTAAACATTTTCCCTCGTAATTATTTATTGTTATTGCAGCAATAAACACAAGTACATACACCAAACAAATTCACGGTTGAAATTTAATAACACTGAACTATTAATATCCTATTCCTAGATTGTGACATGTTGATCTTGGAAGCTGCTAGTTTGTAACCATTTTGATAGCATATTAGCCATTCCCTCTTCATAAAGGTCAACCTCATCTCATGCATGATTGTGATGTGAATATGTGGTGTTTCTCCATTTTTGTTATCTCTTCTGTTTTGGGACCATTGGAGGGAGAATAATAGTAATGAATGTTAGTATTCCAGCTTTTGGTGGTGACAACCAAGAGTCCAAAAGAGTATAGTAGAAGAAAATCAATGGCTTTTCATGATGATTGCCATTGGTATGCCAGCCAAAAGTTCTCGAGATCCTGCTGCAAGGTGTCCCGGTACGCGTTGCCTTATCTCTTCGAAAGCGTGCAGTGTTTCCGAGTCTAGGCCTCCAGCAAACTACAACAATCAAGATGTCAAAAAATTTGGTTCGACAGTGCATAGACTCTATTTCGTGACCTAAACTTGTAAGTTTGTAAAAGTATGAGTTAACTCGAGAGTTTGATACCCGTGCAGATGTCAAATGTTACCTGATAAGCTCTGTATGCAAAATGAACCCTGAAGCAGAAGAGAATCTTGGCTAGATTCTCTGTCTGTGTTCCAGTTGGATTCGAGCTCCATTGTCACTCTTTTCATGTACATCTTGGCTAGAGTCATGGAAGCCTGCTTTATCTGCATGGATTGTGTATTTATTTCATCAAGTTTTATAATTGCAGCTTTGAAGTTTACTATGCGAGTGTGAAATTTGTGAATACACTTTACTATTACTAATCTACAAAGTTAACAATTGAAGGAACAATATCTTTTTTCCAAGAGAAGAAATGATATAGCTCTAGATAAAGGAAAATACATGTCATTTGAGAATTGAAACTTGTGAATATAATGTGTAAAAGCAAACAGATCAGTGAATCAACAACTAGATCCAGTTCTATGTTGATAAATTTCGGATAATCACTAACTATAATTATTCCCCTACTACCAGAGTAAAGATAACCGTAAAGCAAACCATTTGCCATATTTCAATCTTTGTTCTCACTTCAGAGTAAAAATATGTTAAAAAGAAATTTACCTTGCTCATTATCCCCGAATTGAGCATCCAAGCGGTTGGAATGTGTACGCTTGGTACGAACGCATGACAGAATTTTGCAGCTTGATTAGCCTCCGTATGTTCAGTTCAGACCTATCACAATGAGGCATAAGAAGAATATTAAATAGGAATACTATTATTTTGACATAAATCTTACTTGTCTAAGAGGCTGGCCATTTTTTTCAAGGCAGCTCCACATGGAATGTCGGGGTCATCCTTGTAGGAGGAAATCTCCTGTTCTAAAAGCTTAAGCTCTCGATACTCAACTGCAGCCTCTCGCATCGCATCGGCTTTCTTCTCAGGCCAATTGAAACGTTTCAAGATAGCGCGCTCATCCACTTGTAGAATACATAAGACAAAGCCAGTGAAAGAAGCAAAGTAGAAAAATTCTATCCATTTTCAAGTATTACAATCCTTGATTTCCAAGTCAGAAATCACAAGACACTAAACTGTTGCACCAAGGCTCACCCTCTCAGAAATTCTCAGGAAATCTATTAAAACAATGGTTTTATAGTAATTTTAATAACTCTAAAATGATTAATGAAGTAACATATAGAGAGCCATTGGCCCACCAAATCAATAATTTTCTGAGAAATGTACCAATGAGGATAGTTCACCATCAAGCCCATCAACAAACTTTAAGACTTCTTCAATGTCCATGTAGGAAGCATCTACCGCCTTTTTTATAAGGTCATTGATAAACTCCCCTTTTGTTTCAATGTCTACCCTTATCTAGAAAGTATGGTAATCCATTAGTCATCAACTAGCAGTACATAATTTTGAGGTGAAAAAAGAAACAGGAACTAGAAAGTGTAATAATCACACAATACTTAACTGCTAAAAGATGAGCTGAACGGTTCTGAATTTCTCCAACAATGCTACTGTGTGCGCTAATCGCTACCGGTTGCAGATGATTCAGAGGCCCTTTTATGTCTCTCTTCATATCAATGATTCTTTAAGGAGTGAAATAATTCAACAAGTGGTGGGGCCTTTTGGGCGCTAGCTAAATTTGCCAAATGCTGAGACGGCAAATTCACGAAAAATTGCTTCAGGAGCAGCTTGTTTTTTCACTTTAGACCTTTCCAATTTGTCAGAGTTTCTATACGTCTTTGGATTTGACTAAGTTCAAAGACAGATGAGATGTTTCAAAAATTCTGACATTGTCGTCAGAAATTTTTTTTCGCAGATTGATTTATTTTGACAGCAATTATGGGGACAGAAATAACGGTCTTCATGTACGAGAATTACAATATGGACTGAGAAGGTATTTAGGCTGAAGATTGGAGTAAATTCAAGATTTATGTAAAACAATTTTTAAAAGGACCGTCAACATTATATAAATAGAAGAATATGTGTTATGGAAAAATAGGCTTGAACCAAAGATACAATTTTGTGATATGTGTTATTATAAGAGTAGAGGAATGATACTTTTCTAATGCAGTGCACAAAGATAAAATTATTTTCGATGAGATGAATAGTCTATATGAAGTTTTATTATTTTCATGGAATCTCGGTCCACCTCCAATAGAACTTGACATGTTTTTAAAGTTTTTACCAGAGTAAGTTAATCTATTCTTTTAATTAGTATATTATTTTATTTGAATTTCGTATATATTTTATAGATAATATTTATTACTATTATTTCATGGCTAAATCATGAAAAATGATATTTTGTCATTCCTATCTTTTAAGTTATCAACAAAAATCATATTATTTTGTTCAGCTTCACAAATATTTAAATGATCATTTGAGGCGACTTGATAAAAATAAAAGAGTCTTCGTGTCAATAGAAATTAGAAAAGAACTTTTTTGCCATTGATATATAATGATGAAAAAGTTCTTTTCTAATATCTATTGACATCAAGGCTCTTTTATTTTTGTTAATTCACCTCAAATGATCATTCAAATATTTGTAAAGCTAAACAAAATAATATGATTTCTATTGATAACTTCAAAAATAAGAATGACAAAATATCATTTTTCATGATTTAACCATAAAATAATAGTAATAAATATTATCTATAAAATATGTACGAAATTCAAATAAAATAATATACTAATTAAAAAAATAGATTAACTTAGTCTGGTAAAAATTTTAAAAACATGTCAAGTTCTATTGGAGGTGGACCGAGATTCCATATTATCTTCATGTAGACTATTCATCTTATCGAAAATCATAAAATTGTATCTTTGGTCCAAATCTATTTTCCCATAAAACACATATTCTTCTGTTTATATAATGTTGTTTATATAATGTTGACAGTCCTTTTAAAAATTGTTTTACATACATCTTGAATTTACTCCAATCCTCAGTCTAAATACCTTCTAAGTTCATGTTGTAATTCTCTTACATGAAGACTGTTGTTTTTTTGTACCCATTATTCCGTCAAAATAAATCAATCCTCGTAATAAAAATTCTGTGGACAATGTCAAAGAATTTTTGAAACATCTCATCTATCTTTAAACTTGCTCAGTCTCAGCTTTTGAAACCTCACATAATCTAACTTCTCTTCTTCTCTTCCCTTGGTCAATATCATATCCAAATGGTGATTGTGTCCTTAACTATCTTTTTTGTTCAGTTTTGTTACTCATCAATTGATATTGATCCTAGATGACTGATCATAATTAAATAAAAATATAAAATTATAAAAATAAAATTAAAAGTTAAAATACATGTCCTCACAAACATACTAATAAAAATCAAGTATCAATTCTTAAACATAACTAATGATGCAAAAAAAAATAGTAAATTAGTCACTAATACGAAATACTTTCTCGATTTACATATTCAAAGTTTATTGATGATAATCAGTAACAAATTCAACTCTGATAATTTTTTAGCAACAAAAGAATTTAACTAAATATCATTCTTAATTACATCCCTAACAAGAATCGATTATTTAATTACATAGTAGCTACAACATGAAAATTGGAATTCAAGATATGCATAGAGGCACATTCACAAGCAATTGGTGAATAAAAGTATAAAACAAACAAGAACAATGTTGTGAAGTGTACATAGCATGTTCAAACACCAAAAAGCTTTCACAACCAATACCACAAGGTTAATGTCAAAAAATAAAATTTCACGCCTAATATAACCGAAAACCAATTAAACAAACAAAGTTAATCAAATGGGGTTACATAGGATCAATCGTTAATCTTATGTTATTGTGAAAAAGACCTCAAACATTCAAAAAGTGTCAAAAATTTTGGTCAATTAGCATAGCACATTCACATCAATGCAAATAGTTATAACGAGTGGAAGACAAGCATTGAGCTCAAGGAATTGACCAAACTTTTTAATCAAAACCTCGAGGTAATTTGGCAAACACTAGGCATGCATACCTATTAAAAATGTAAAATCAATGCACCAAGTATCAGTTTAGAACCTTATTCAAAAGAATGTCATTCAACCAAAATTTCAACTTCTTCTCACAAAACAAGCATTCTTTAAACCTCAATTCATACAAATTTACTAAGAATGATACAAAAAATCAGCAGCATACCATCAATTTCAACACAATCAGTAATCAGTTAATAACTAACCAAATAGTTAACAACATTCAACCAAGTTCAACAGCAATATCCACCAAGCAACAGAATTTCACAAACACTTCCAGCAGTCTTGCACAACTAATAACCCTAAACCTACCAACAGCATACCACAACTAATAATCCTAATCCATTCAAACAGAAAACTAAATCTAAGTTCTACTAACTAACTAAAATCAAACTCAACAGATTAAAATTACTAACAGCAATTAACTAAAAACAACAGCACATCAATATATATAAAAATCACAAAACACAATAGAAACACAGCAAAACAGCCCTAGCTAATCAATAATCAATTAGTCATTTAATCTAAGCACAATTAAGTCATCAACACAGTCAAAATCTAAGCACAATTGAGTCACAAAACACAAAACAAAAGGCAGCAGCACAATTTTAATGAAGATTAACAAGGTTAACCCGGGAACTAAATCAACTAAATCAGCATAATTTTAACAAAGATTAACCAGCAAAATAAATCAACTAATCATTCAATGATTCAATCCAAAACAAGAAAATAGAGTATAATACAGCTAATCCAAAAAGATTAAAGAGAACGAAAATTAAAAAAAAATGAAGCCATTACCTTCGTTCCGAGCAGTCTGAGCAGAGGGGCAGAAGCACGATGGAGACAGAGTCCGAGACCAGGCGACGAGCAGTACGACGGACGGCGCAGAAGCGCGGCTGAGCAAACGAGGAACAATCACTAACAGTGAGCACTGACCTTCGAAGGACGACTGTGAGCAGACGACGTCGACGGTAGAGAACGAGGACCGAGAGCCAATAGGGGTTGCTCTTGGAGAACCCCGACGGAACGAACAGAGAAGGCCCTGACTTCGACGGACGGCGGCGGTGGCTCACTCCTTGGGGCGGTGAAGCTAGGGTTTCCGTTTTTATTTAGCTCACTCTTTTGTTCTGACTTCTAAGCAGTCTGAGCTGAGGGGCAGAAGTGCGACGGAGACGGAGGCCAGACGACGAGAACGATGACGGACAGTGGTAGTCCTACGGCTGAGCAAACGAAGAGCAGACTCGTAGACGCCAAGCTCGAGGAAGAAGCTGCGATTGGTGAGTTGGGACTTCGAGCACCATGCCCAGACAAAAACGATGGTACCTGAGCACGATAGACAATGGCAGGAGAGTGACGGACGACGGCAGGAGTGCGACGGAGCACCAGGGACTAACACTGAGCTCGAAGAAGAAACTGCGACGGACGAGACGGCGGATATCCTTGCAGCAATCCATGTGACAATGGTGCTTGGGCGCGATGGACAGCGCTACCCCTTGCGGCGGCGGTGGAGAAGCTAGGGTTTCTCACTTTCAAGCTTTAGCTTTCTTTTTGTTTTGGGGAGAAGTGGAGAAGGGAGAATGCGTTCTCGGCTTACCATTTTCCTTTTTTTCAATTTCAAAAACGACATCACTTTATGTAAGCCTCCCGGGTTCCAGTTCGGTTCAACCGGTCAATTTCTAGCCGGTTTAGCGATCTAACAACGATTTTTATTGTTGTGGTTTTTCTATTTCAACTGAACTGTAGAGACATCTAGTTTTCAGTCGGACCGCTTCGACCGACCGGTCTAATCTGATTTTTCATAACCATGATCTTGATAGAGAAAGAGAGACAACAAGACAGAGGGAGAGAGAGAGAAAATTACACGGAAAAGATGAAGCTGCGACACGGTCAACAGAAGATGTGATGCTATCAATGGAAGCTGCGACGATAACAGAAGGACGACGGGTAAATTCAGGCGTTGGAGGAAAAGAAGCTCTAATGCTCTGGTCTCTGGTCTCTGGTCTCACCGTTTCACTCACTCACAAGAAGAAGAAGAAGAAGCCCTGCTGACGGCGGCAGACGGGTTAATTTTGGCGTTGGAGTCTTGGGAAAGAAGTTCTACTCTTAGTGCTCTGTGCTTAGGGGTGGCAACAGGGCGGGTAGGGGCGGACTTTTGTTCTACTCGACTCCGCTCCGCCGTCCAATAACCCGCATAGAACCCGTTCCGCTTCTATCCGCGGGTAGTAAAATGCTGAACCCTAAGCCGCCCCATCCCTAAGGTTCTAAAAACCAGACCAATTATTAAACAGCTCTAATTATTAATTTACTGGTCTAATTGGAATAATCGTTTTATAATAAAATAATAAATAAAATATAAATAAAAACATTAAAACATAATTATTATCTAATATAAACTTTAAAATGTCATCTAAATTTAAAGCACTAGATCAACCAAAGTCTTATGTCAATATAAAAGTTTGTTATTAATCATTTAAATTCGCAAAAACTTGTAAGTTTGTAAAAGTATGAGTTAAGTCGAGAGTTTGATACCCGTGCAGATGTCAAATGTTACCTGATAAGCTCTGTATGCAAAATGACCACCCTGAAGCAGAAGAGAATCTTGGCTAGATTCTCTGTCTGTGTTCCAGTTGGATTCGAGCTCCATTGTCACTCTTTTCATGTACATCTTGGCTAGAGTCATGGAAGCCTGCTTTATCTGCATGGATTGTGTATTTATTTCATCAAGTTTTATAATTGCAGCTTTGAAGTTCACTTATGAGTGTGAAATTTGTGAATACACTTTACTATTACTAATCTACAAAGTTAACAATTGAAGGAACCTTATCTTCCAAGAGAAGAAATGATATATCTCTAGATAAAGGAAAATACATGTTATTTGAGAATTGAAACTAGTGCATATAATGTGTAGAAACAAACAGATCAGTGAATCAACTACTAGATCAAGTTCTATGTTGATAAATTTCGAATAATCAGTAACTATAATTATTCCCTACCAGAGTAATGATAAACCTAAAGCAAACCATTTACCATATTTCAATCTTTGTTCTCACTTCAGAGTAAGAAATTTACCTGGCTCACTATCCCCGAATCGAACATCCAAGTGGTTGGAATGTGTACGGTTGGTACAACGCATGACAGAATTTCGCAGCTTGATTAGCCTCTGTATGCTCAGTTCAGACCTATCACAATGAGATGAAATAAGGCATAAGAAGATTATTAAATAGGAATACTGTTATCTTGACATAAATCTTACTTGTCTAAGAGGCTGGCCATTTTTTTCAAGGCAGCTCCTTGTAGGAGGAAATCTCCTGTTCTAATAGCTTAAGCTCCCGATACTCAACCGCAGCCTCTCGCATCGCATTGGCTTTCTTCTCAGGCCACTTGAAATGTCTCAAGACAGCGCGCTCATCCACCTGTAGAATACACAAGACAAAGCCAGTAAGAAGCAAAGTTGAAAATTCTAACCATTTTCAAATATCACAATCCTTGATTTCCAAGTCAGAAATCACAAGACACTAAACTGTTGCACCAAGGCTCGCCCTCTCAGAAATTCTCAGAAAATCTATTAAAACAATGGTTTTATACTAATTATAATAACTTAAAAATGATTAATGAAGTATCATATAGAGAGCCATTGGCCCACCAGATCAATAATTTTCTGAGAAATGTACCAATGAGGATAGTTCACCATCAAGCCCATCATTCCATCAACAAACTTTAAGACTTCTTCAATGTCCATGTAGGCTGCATCTACCGCCTTTTTTATAAGGTCATTGATGAACTCCCCTTTTGTTTCATTGTCTACCCTTATCTAGAAAGTATGGTAATTCATTAGTCATCAACTAGCAGTACATAATTTTGAGGTGAAAAAAGAAACAGGAACTAGAAAGTGTAATAATCACACAATACTTAACTGCTAAAAGATGAGCTGAACGGTTCTGAATTTCTCCAACAATGCTACTGCGTGCACTAATCGCTACCGGTTGCGGATGATTCAGAGGCCCTTTTATGTCTCTCTTCATATCATGATTCTTTAAGGAGTGAAATAATTCAACGCCATTGATGGTGGCAAGCACTGGTTTGGTGGAGACTTTCTTTCTATACTTTTGGATTCAGAATTGACATGAATTGTTGTCGTAGGAGACGGTATTGAAGAAGCTTTACGAAAAATCGCTTTAGCTTCTTTTTTCACTTTAGGCCTTTCCAATTTATCAGCAATGAGTTTCTGTATGTCTTTGAATTTGGGGCTCTGGTGCTCCCCAATTGCCTCCTTCATTCAGCAAAAACAAGTAGAGTTTATATATAAATATATATATATATATATATATATATATATATATATGATCTCTTTTTTGTTCATATGTATATATATATGATCTCTTTTTTGTTCCACCATATGAATTGAAAGTTAAAACCATTGAAATAAAGAAACTATTTCAGATAGTGATTGATGACTCTTAACACATGGATTAACCACCCTTTATATCATAAAGAGAAAAACAAGATAAGTAACAATGAATTATGACACATTCCATGCTTTCAGGTAAAACACATCAAAAGAAAACAAACCAATAAAAGTTTCTCATACCTTGCCACTGGTACCAACAGCTACTACCATCTTAGCTTCAGCGGCAGCAAGATCCTCACTGAGCTTCTTGTTCTTTGGTTCAAGCTCTACATTCAAACCCTTAACTCTATCCAACTCAGCCTTCAAGACCCCCCACCTCAGACTTCAAATCTTGACAAAATATAAATATAAACCTGAATAGAACCACCAGTTTATTTTACCAT
This sequence comes from Arachis stenosperma, assembly GCF_014773155.1. Taxonomy (NCBI): domain Eukaryota; kingdom Viridiplantae; phylum Streptophyta; class Magnoliopsida; order Fabales; family Fabaceae; genus Arachis; species Arachis stenosperma. The sequence continues at coordinate 13,106,610 of NC_080378.1, forward strand.
ATGAAACTAAGCATTATGTTCATTTTGCATTACATATGATAGTTCTAAGATGATGTAGAGATGTACCTGTCCCAAATGATCAGTTTGAATTGCACACATCCCTAAGATGTAAAAACATAGAAGATCGTCAATGCAAAATAAATGTTAAGTCAACACTGTACTGAAGAGTCCCTCCAAACAAATGTTACTTTTGGCACTTGAGGATACTATACTGAAACCTCCTCTGTTTGATCCACCACTTTGAGGTTAGACAATCTGCTAATAAAAATAGCTAGTTAGCAAAATTTTTTTATAGAAGGAAGAAAAATGACAATGTTACCAGAAGTAAACCTTAAGGCGTATCAAATATATGAATTTTCTTACACGTTTTATTTTTAATATTGTATTAATAATGGTATTTTTTTAAATTGTGATTTACCATTATATTTTTTTAAAAGGTGGGATAATTTAATATACGAAGTACAAATTGGACCGTTCGATTTTTAAGAGGTACAGAAATCGGACCGTCCAATTTTTAGGTACACAAATCAAACCGTCCGATTTCTGTACTCGAACCATCTGATTTGTGTTGAAAAAATTAAAAAATTTTGGAGTACACAAATCGGACAGCCAAATCGTACTGTCCGATTTGTGTACTCCAATTTTTTTTATTTTTTCAACACAAATCGGTGAATCTGATTTGTGTACTCCAAACTTTTAAAATTTTTAAACACAAATCAAAGGATTCGATTTGTGTACTCCCATAATTTTAGAAAATACCAAATGATCCGATTTGAATTGACACATCCCTAAGATGTAAAAACATAGAAGATCGTCAATGCAAAATAAATGTTAAGTCAACACTATACTGAAGTCCATATTGAAGAGTCCATCCAAACAAATGTTGCTTTTGGCACTTGAGGATATTATACTGAAGCCTCCTCTGTTTGATCCACCACTTTGAGGTTAGACAATCTGCTAATAAAAATAGCTAGTTAGCAAAAATTTTTTATAGAAGGAAGAAAAATGACAATGTTACTAGAAGTAAACCTTAGGACGTATCAAATATATGAATTTTCTTACACGTTTTATTTTTAATATTGTATTAATAATGGTGTTTTTCTAAATTGTGATTTACCATGATATTTTTCTAAAAGGTGTGATGATTTAATATACGAAGTATAAATCGGACCGTTCGATTTTTAAGAGGTACAGAAATCGGACCGTCTAATTTTTAGGTACACAAATCGGACCGTCCGATTTCTGTACTCGAACCATCTGATTTGTGTTGAAAAAATTAAAAAAATTTGGAGTACACAAATCGGACAGCCAAATCGTACTGTCCAATTTGTGTACTCCAATTTTTTTATTTTTTCAACACAAATCGGTGAATCTGATTTGTGTACTCCAAACTTTTAAAATTTTTAAACACAAATCCGAGGATTTGATTTGTGTATTCCCATAATTTTAGAAAACACCAAAAATTACCACATTAAAGTATAACACTCATTTTACTTTTATATCCAAATTTTTTTAACCATTTTCTTATCCTCAAAATTGCTATGTACTGCGCATAAAAACCCTGGATACACATCTTCAATGTTTTCCAGAAAGCTTTTAGCATGTTGAAACATCGTAGCCTTATCCTGTTAGAAAAAATAATATAAAAAATAAAATAATACTTAGTATATAATTTAAAAAATATAAATATCTAAATATTTATTATTGTAAAATATTAAAATATTATAGTTAAATTAAAACTAAAATAATAAACATAGAAAAATAATTTACTGAAAATTGGCCATGAATTTTGTAGTGTTTTACAAATTCAATAAAATTTCGAGGATAATGAGTATAACTTCTATTAAATAAAAATATAAAATTGATACTGATCAGTCCGATTTGTGTACTCCAATATTTTTTATTTTTTTAACATTAATTGGTGGGTCTGATTTGTGTACTCCAAACTTTTAAAAATTTTTAAACACAAATCGAAGGGTTCGACTTGTGTACTCCCATAATTTTAGAAAACACCAAAAATTACCACATTAAAATATAACACTCATTCTACTTTTATATCTAAATTTTTTAACCATTTTCTTATCTTCAAAATTGCTATGTACTGTGCATAAAAATCCTGGGTACACATCTTCAATGTTTTCCAGGAAGATTTTAGGATAACCATCCGGATACCAAGGATAATAAACATCTCAATAAAAAATTAAACTGATTTTGGGGTTCACCAAGGATCGAACTCTTAACCTTTCGAATCTAGAACTCTAATACCATATCTGAAACCACTCATCCCAAAAGCGTAACCTGACAGGACAATGTAACACTAATGGTCATATCTCTAATACTTCTTAAACCTCCATTGTACACATTGTACGCTTAGGCCATTGGCTCCCTAGACTTTTTCTAAATAAAAATATAAAATTGATACTGATCAGTCCGATTTGTGTATTCCAATTATTTTTTAATTTTTTAACACAAATCGGTAGGTCCGATTTGTGTACTCCAAATTTTTAAAAATTTTTAAACACAAATCGAAAGGTTTGATTTGTGTACTCCCATAATTTTAAAAAACACCAAAAATTACCACATTAAAGAATAACACTTGTTCATACCTTGGCCCAATGCTAAGGGCCCAGGTCCAATCGAAAGGCCTGATCCAATAGATTAAACCTAGCAAAGCACCCACCTCCACTCAAGAGGTCGGTGTCAACCCCGACTTGGTACGAAGAAGTCGGTTGTGAGATTAGCTGGCAGATAAATGCTCATTCAAATGAGTAACCGCCCCTAAAATCTCTCTAACCACTTCATAAAGCCGTATCTTAACCTCCCTAAGATAATGGGACGGTTACCATCCTAAAGATACGGCACTACTCCAACGGTGGTTATTGGCTCACCACTATAAATACACTGACACCCCTCAGGTATCACTAAGTCCAATACTCTCTAGACCTGCTTACACCCTTGCTGACTTAAGCATCGGAGTGTCTTTGCAGGTACCACCCCCCATTCACACGCGAGCACAAGTCGGACGGAGCCTCCCGAGTTGCGAACCTGCCTGGAGTCCTCCTCTATTATACACTTGGGCCGCCGAACGCCATCCATTGGACTAATCTCCGGTTACCTACCGTAACATTGGCGCCGTTGCCGGGGACCCGCGAGATCATCCCTCGATGGCGGAAAGATCCCATGAAGAAGGCCATGTCGAGACGGATTCTGAGCAAGAGAATCTAGACATGGGCAATGACAATGAAGACACAGCCCAACATCAAGACAATGATCAACATAGAGAGGGTACCTCCGGAGTAAAGAATCCGAAGGTAAATTCCTCAGATGGGCGTGAATCAGAAAAAGGCGGACCAGCTCACGTAGCTGAACTAATGGGATTGGTCCATAGCCGTCTGGAGCAATTGGAACAAGAACGGGAGAGGCAAAAGGAAACCGAAAGGTACCTTAAAGAAGAGATGGAACGGCGAAAAGAGTTAGAAAGAAAACTCTTGCAGCTAGAATCCTCTCTCAAGAACTCCCGCGATGAAGGAGAAGATCAACTCCCAGGCGGAGAAGATCCTTTCAGCGAGGACATAATGAGGGCAAAAGTTCCAAGGAACTTCAAAAGCCCTGATATGGACCTCTATGATGGAACTACGGATCCAAAGCATCATCTTAGCAATTTTAAAAGTCGGATGTATCTGGCTGACGCCTCCGACGCTACGAGATGCAAGGCTTTCCCGACCACTTTATCGAAAGCAGCGATGAAGTGGTTCGATAGCCTTCCCCCAAGATCCATCACTAGTTTTGAAGACCTCTCGAGGAAATTCTTGATGAGGTTCTCAATCCAAAAAGATAAGGTAAAACATGCACCGAGCCTCCTGGGAATAAAACAGGAGGTCGGAGAGTCTTTACGAGCCTATATGGAAAGGTTCAATACGGCATGTTTAGAGATCCAAGACCTGCCCACAGAGGCAGTGATAATGGGGTTAGTCAACGGACTCAGAGAAGGTCCTTTCTCACAGTCCATATCTAAAAGACACCCCGTTTCTCTAAGTGATGTACAAGAAAGGGCCGAGAAGTACATCAACATGGAAGAGAACGCAAAACTTAGAGACCTGAGTTCACGACCGGGACCTACTTCCTCCTCTAAGGAGAGGGAAAGGGAAGTCAGGAAGAAGGAAGAACCCAGTCTCGAGAGGCCCAGGAAATATCACTCTTATACTCCTCTAAAGACCTCTATAGTGGACGTATACAGAGAAATTTGCAACACTGAAAGGCTGCCACCCCCAAGACCTATTAAAAATAAAAAAGGGGGAAGTCGCAGCGAGTATTGTGAGTACCATAAGATATATGGTCACTCCACCAACGACTGTTACGACCTCAAAAATGTGATAGAAAAGCTGGCTAGGGAAGGTCGGCTTGACAGATATCTCATGGAGAGGTCGGACACCCATGGAAAGAGAAAGCGAGATGATATGGACAGAAGATACCCTCCACCACAGACCCCTGAGAGACACATTCACATGATCTCAGGAGGATTTGCGGGAGGTGGGATCACCAAATCTTCTCGCAAAAGACATCTCAAAAGAGTCTACCAAGTCGAGGAAGAGACCCCCGACTTCCCCACTATCTCATTTACAAAAGAAGATGGGCAAGGGATAATCCCCGGGCATGATGATCCCGTGGTGATAACTATGATCCTAGCTAATGCCCATCTCCACAGAACCCTAGTAGATCAAGGAAGCTCGGCGGACATCCTTTTCAAGCCCGCCTTCGACAAGCTAGGGTTAGATGAAAAAGAGTTGAAAGCTTACCCCGACACCCTATACGGGTTAGGGGATACGCCAATAAAGCCACTGGGATTTTTACCCCTTCACACCACCTTTGGAAAAGGGGAAAAATCAAGGACTCTAAGCATAGACTTTATAGTCATCGATGAAGGGTCAGCCTACAATGCCTTAATCGGCAGGACTACCCTTAATCGCCTTGGAGCAGTGGTATCAACTCCTCACCTCTGCATGAAATTCCCAACTCCAGGGGGAATAGCAACGGTGAGGGGAGATCAGAAATTGGCGAGGAAGTGCTATAACGAAAGCCTAAACCTGAGAGGAAAAGGCAAAGAAGTCCACACCATAGAGTTGGGTGGAGCAAGAACCAGAGAAGAACTACGACCCCAGCCGGGAGGAAAAACCGAGGAGATACAAGTCGGGGAGGAGGACGGAAAAAAGACCTACATAGGAGCCAACCTGGGGGAAGCCCTGAAACAAAGGTTGGGTGAACTCCTAAGAGCTAATTCCGACCTCTTCGCCTGGAAGGCTTCCGACATGCCCGGGATTGATCCCGAGCTCATGTCCCATAGGCTCTCGGTTTACCCAGGGTCCCGACCTGTACAGCAAAGAAGACGCAAGCTCGGCCCAGAGAGGGCCTCCATAGTAGAAGAGCAAGTACAGGCACTCCTGGAAGCCGGCTTTATCAGAGAGGTCAAATACCCAACATGGCTAGCCAATGTAGTGCTGGTCAAAAAACAAAATGGTAAATGGAGAATGTGCGTCGACTATACCGACTTGAATAAGGCATGTCCTAAGGACCCTTATCCCCTACCGAGTATCGATGCCCTGGTAGACTCCAGCTCAGGGTACCAATACCTATCATTCATGGACGCCTACTCGGGATATAACCAATCCCGATGCATGAACCCGACCAGGAGAAAACATCGTTCATCACGCCAAAAGCCAACTATTGCTACGTGGTCATGCCATTCGGACTGAAGAATGCAGGAGCCACGTACCAAAGGCTGATGAACAAAGTGTTTTCCCCCCATTTAGGGAGCTTAATGGAGGTATACGTCGACGACATGCTAGTAAAAACCAAGCAAGAAGTCGACCTCTTAACCGACCTCTCGCAAGTCTTCAACACTATAAGGTTGCATGGGATGAGACTAAATCCCGCAAAATGCGCCTTCGCGGTAGAAGCAGGAAAATTTCTAGGCTTCATGCTAACACAAAGAGGGATTGAGGCCAATCCCGAAAAATGCAGAGCCATCCTAGAAATGAAAAGCCCGACTTGTTTGAGGGAGGTTCAACAGCTTAATGGCCGACTTGCAGCCCTCTCCAGGTTTTTGGCAGGATCGGCACTAAAATCCCTTCCATTATTTTCCCTATTAAGGAAGGGATGCCAGTTTGAGTGGACTCCGGAATGTGAGGAGGCATTCCAAGAGTTCAAAAAATTCTTAAGCCAACCTCCTATATTAACTCGACCAGTACCGGGAAAAGACCTCGTCATATACCTATCCGTCGCAAACAGGGCTGTCTCATCAGCCCTGATCAGAGAAGATGAGGTCGGGCAACACCCGGTCTACTTCACCAGTAAGGTTCTACAAGGTCCTGAACTAAGGTACCACAAACTAGAAAAGTTTGCCTACTCCTTAGTGATAGCCTCATGAAGGCTACGACCTTACTTTCAGGCTCATACAATAAGAGTCCGTACAAACCAACCCATGAAGCAAATCCTCCAAAAGACGGATGTTGCAGGGAGAATGGTTCAATGGGCGATAGAGCTCTCCGAGTTCGATTTGAGATATGAAACTCGGACAGCAATCAAAGCCCAATGCCTCGCCGACTTCATTGCAGAATATGCAGGAGAACAAGAGGAAAAACCGACTACATGGGAGCTCTATGTAGACGGATCCTCCAACAAACAGGGAGCGGCGCAGGTATAATATTGGTAGATGGAAAAGGAACCCAGATAGAGGTCTCCTTAAAATTTGAATTTCCGGCTTCAAACAATCAGGCAGAATATGAAGCCTTGATTGCCGGATTAAAGTTAGCAGAAGAAGTTGGCGCTACAAAGGTGATGATCTACAGCGACTCACAAGTGGTGACTTCCCAAATAAGTGGAGAATATCAGGCGAAGGACCCCAATATGAAGAAATACTTGGAAAAAACCTTGGAACATTTGGGGCACTTTGCGGAAACCGAGGTTAAGCACATAACTCGGGATCTAAATAGCAGAGCTGACGCCCTATCCAAGTTAGCAAGTACCAAACCCGGAGGGAACAATAGAAGCCTGATCCAAGAAACCCTCCAAGAGCCCTCGGTATCAAAAACAGGAGAGGAACAAGAGATACTTGAGGTAGTCGGCCTAGACCTCGGATGGATAAGCCCCTTAGTCGAATACCTGAAATTCGACATCCTCCCCAAAGAGGAGAAAGAAGCTAAAAAGATCCGAAGGGAAGCACAACATTATACTTTGGTGAGAAATGTCCTTTACAGAAGAGGGATATCAACGCCATTGCTGAAGTGTGTACCGACCTCAAGAACCACCGAGGTGTTGGAGGAAGTACATAGTGGGGTCTGCGGAAACCATCTTGGAGCAAGGTCGCTGGCCAGAAAAATAATCCGAGCAGGGTTCTATTGGCCGACCTTGCAGAAAGACGCAACAGACTTTGTGAAAAAATGCCAGCCATGCCAGATGCATGCAAATTTCCACGTGGCTCCACCAGAAAAGCTCATTAGTATAACTTCCCCCTGGCCTTTCGCAAAATGGGGAATGGATTTGTTAGGTCCTTTTCCCCAAGCACCAGGGCAAGTCAAATACTTGATCGTGGGAATAGACTACTTCACGAAGTGGATAGAAGCAGAACCATTAGCCACTATCACCGCTCAAAGAAGTCGCAGGTTCCTCTACAAAAACATCATCACAAGGTATGGAATACCTTATTCCATCACCACGGATAATGGAACCCAATTCACTGACGCCACCTTCAGAAGTCTGGTAGCCAGTATGAAAATCAAGCACCAGTTCACCTCGGTAGAACACCCACAAGCCAATGGGCAAGCTGAGGCAGCTAACAAAGTTATACTGGCAGGATTGAAGAAGAGATTACAGGAAGCAAAGGGAGCTTGGGCGGAAGAGCTCCCCCAAGTGCTATGGGCTTATAGGACGACCCCCCAATCCGCCACAGGAGAAACACCCTTCCGACTAGTCTACGGCGTAGAAGCCATGATTCCTATAGAAATCAGTGAGCAAAGCCCAAGGGTAATTCTCCATGATGAGATCGGAAATGTACAGGGGCACAAAGAGGAGCTCGACTTGCTCCCCGAAGTCCGAGAGAACGCCCAGATAAGAGAAGCGGCATTAAAGCAAAGGATGACTACCAGATACAACAAGAAAGTCATTCGAAGAACATTCGCCGTAGATGACCTGGTCCTAATTAGAAACGACATTGGGGTCAACAAATCAGGAGATGGAAAGCTAGCCGCAAATTGGAAAGGGCCATACAAAATCAAGGAAGTGTTAGGGAAAGGTTATTATAAAGTAACCGACCTGGAGGGCACTGAGTTACCAAGGTCGTGGCATGCTTGTAATATGAAAAATGTACTACAGTTAGAAGCGAACTCTACTCCCTGATGTACTCTTTTCCCAACTTCATGATTTTTTCCCAAAAGAAAAGGGTTTTTTCTGGAGAAGGGTTTTTAACGAGGCATCACAGTAGAGGCTAAGGGAAAATATACTGTCAAGACCCTTAGTAGCAAAAAGGTACCTTCCCGATTAATAAAGATCTTTTTCATTCATAATATCTCTTATAATATCCTCCTTTATTTTTCTAAGTCTTTCTACGAAACGCGCCGACTTAAGCTCGACAAAGCGTGAAAATCCCATGAACCGACCTAGATGGTCCTCAGGATAAAACGACGAGGTACAAGTCGGTGTAAAGAGGTTATGTAAGTCGATCGTAAAAACTCGGGAACCAACCCGACTCATAAGTCGGAAATTGATTCCGAGTAGGGAAACTTGGAAAACTTTGATCCACAGATCGGAGTATAACACCGAGTAGAAGAAAAACGCATCGCAAAAATAACCTAAGTCATAAAAACTCACTAAAGCAAAGTCGAGTATAAAGGATAACAAAAGAGATATGACAACCTGAAAAGTTTAAAGCTTGCAAGCCTTTCCACGAAAAAGGCTCGAGAAAATAATGCAAGCTAGCAAAAATTTTTTTTCGAAAAGATCAAACATATTTCAAAATAGAAAAGCATGTGCACGCGCAAAGTAACTTAAACCCTTATCCAAAAAAGGGCACCTACTGCGATTAGAAAACCCTTATCCAAAAAGGGCATTTATTTTGTTCGAAACCCTTATCCAAAAAAGGGCAACAAACAGAATATTTTGTTTACGGCCTTGAAAGGCCAGAAGCAAATTGTTCACAACCACCAGCAAATAAATAGAAGTTTAAAAAAGAGGGGACCCACAGGCCGGGCCCCCATATAGCCACAAAAATAAAAAAGTCATTTCTTGGACGGAGTAGAGGAATCACCACCACCAGGAGGAACACCACCAGGACCGGGAGGAGGAGCCAAAGAGGAAGTCGGAGCAAGGGTTGAAGAACTCGGCGGATCTGCGGAATAAGGAGGAGACTCTATAATCCTCTGCCCCCGAGTCTTTAGGTCTGACTCGGAAAGGACCTCGGGAGCAGGAGGATCAACGATGGCGCCATCAATCACCACTTTGTCAGGATGTAATGGAGAAAGATCCAAGTCGGGGGCTATAACCCTGACCTGCTCCAGGAAAATTCTCCAAGACTCCTCGGAGGCATCGGCGATAGAGTCCTCCAAGTCAGCATAGGCATTCCGAGAGTTCAACAAATCCTTCTTCACCTCCACCATATCTTTAAATAGGCTTTGGTAACTCTCCTGGGCTGCCTTCCTTAGATTTACCTCCATAGTACATTGGGCTCGCAGCTGGCTCTCCTTCTCCCGGAGGTCATCTCTCTCCTTCCTCAACTTATCCCTCTCCTCCTTCAACTCCTTTTGATGTTTTTCAAATAAAAGAAGCCTCTCCTCTAGCTCCTCAACCTTTGAGGAAGTCCCCAAGGAGCTGAGAGGAGTCTTCTCAAACATGTCCAAAAGTTTGCCACAAACTCCCGCCGCCCTAAAACTTTCTTCGGCCAGAGTGGCAAGGTGTTTCCGAACAGAAACATCATCCATATTTATGAGAGGATAGATGTTCTTTCGGACGAATGCAAAAGCATCCGCCTTAACCCCACCTTCCCAAGAAGGGCCAGACTCCGAAGTCTTGCGCTTCTTCTTCTCTGGCTCGGAAAGTAGTGGGGCAGAAGGGAGTGGTCGAGCCAAACTTGAGGAGGAAGAGATGATAAGAGGTTGAGAGGGAGTACCCACATTTCTAGGAGGAGGAGGAGGAGGAGGAGAGACGACCGCCTTGGAACCCCCGGACTGGCCCGGGACTTTGCCTTGGCTTCCTGCACCCGCTGGTAGGACTCTTGAGCATTTTTCTTTGCCATATCTACAAAAGAAAACAAAGGTTACAAGTCGGTAAAATATAAGTCGGCGAAAACTACTCGGAAATAAAGAATGCATGCACTACCTATTTGAGATTGAACGAAAGTCGGTGTTCCCTGAAGAATTTTTCTGGTATCCAAATATGGAGACTTCCCCCCACGCTTCTCGGAAAAACCCTACAATGGCCGCCTCCACCTCGTCTAGGTCATCTAGACCAATCTTTTCACAAGGGGTGGCCGGCAGCCAATAAAGGGGAAAGCGAGGGGAGGAATGCTCGTCCAGAAAAAAGGGGTGGTGACCCTCTACGGCCTGAACCTTGAAGAAGAAATTTTTGAAGTCGTGGAAAGATTCGTCAAAAAGGGTGAAAATCCTCCGACCTTGAATGGCTCGGAAGGATACCCATTGTTGTTTGTTGTTTAGCCCACTAAAGGGCTTAGTCATATGGAAAAGATAAAAGAAGATTCTCAAGGAAGTCGGGAAGTCCAGAGCGTGGCTTATAAACTGGTAAATCTTCAAAAAACCCCATGAATTGGGGTGGAGTTGAGTAGGGGCAACCTTACAGTGGTGCAAAATGGATATCTCGAAATCAGAGAAAGGAAGAAAAACACCCAAACGGGTGGTCATGCATTCATACATGAAGAAAAAATGAGGGGCCGCCTCATTAGCTCTCCCAAAACAGACCCGGTCTTCAGGACCCGGGATTATCAGTTCATATTTGGGCTCGTCCTCGTCCGAAGTACAGAGCCTATGATGAGTACGAAGGTGGGTGATGAACTCAGCGTCAACCAACGGTTCCTCCCCAAGGACCGTATCGTCAACCCACTGAGAAAGAATGTCTACAGAAGCCATTTTTTATAAAGAAGAAAGTGGCAGAAAACCTACAAAAAGGAAAAAGAAAAAGAAAATCAAAAAATACGGCCACTAAAGAGGAGAGATTCGAAACTAGAATCTACAGGTCAACCTATCTACTCACAAAACAAAACATGCAAGCATAAAGCATGGCATGAAAAAAGCAAAACTAACCTTTATCCGAAAATGGAGGTTGGAGAAGAACAGAAATCTTTGAACGCAAGGATGCAACACGAACAGGATAAGAAGAAGTTTGAAAGATTGCAGAAACGGAAAATGGAAAGAGAGGGAAAATATTTATAAAAAAGGCTAAGGGGCATAATGGTAAAAGCGAGGCAGCCATAAATGCGACTGCACCGTTACCAAAGCCCTCAATCCCTAAATGATCCCTCAACGGACACGACGCTTGAATTGACGTAACTGTCAGAAATCAAAGGTCGCGAAAATCACGTCGGTTTCCAAGATCCGTATTCTCTCAAACAAGTCGACTACGAACCCGAGTTGAATACTTGAACCCAAACCTAAAAGAAAATTTGGGCTCAAGTAGGGGCACTGTTCATACCCTGGCCCAATGCTAAGGGCCCAGGTCCAATCGAAAGGCCTGATCCAATAGATTAAACCTAGCAAAGCACCCACCTCCACTCAAGAGGTCGGTGTCAACCCCGACTTGGTACGAAGAAGTCGGTTGTGAGATTAGCTGGCAGATAAATGCTCATTCAAATGAGTAACCGCCCCTAAAATCTCTCTAACCACTTCATAAAGCCGTATCTTAACCTCCCTAAGATAATGGGACGGTTACCATCCTAAAGATACGGCACTACTCCAACGGTGGTTATTGGCTCACCACTATAAATACACTGACACCCCTCAGGTATCACTAAGTCCAATACTCTCTAGACCTGCTTACACCCTTGCTGACTTAAGCATCGGAGTGTCTTTGCAGGTACCACCCCCCATTCACACGCGAGCACAAGTCGGACGGAGCCTCCCGAGTTGCGAACCTGCCTGGAGTCCTCCTCTATTATACATTTGGGCCGCCGAACGCCATCCATTGGACTAATCTCCGGTTACCTACCGTAACAACACTTATTCTACTTTCATATCCAAATTTTTTAGCCATTTTCTTATCCTCAAAATTGCTATGTATCGTGCATAAAAATCCTGGGTATACATCTTCAATGTTTTCCAGGAAGCTTTTAGCATGTTGAAACACCGTAGCCTTATCCCATACTGTTAGAAAAAATAATATAAAAAAATAAAATAATACTTAGTATATAATTTAAAAAATATAAATATCTAAATATTTATTATTGTAAAATATCAAAATATTATAGTTAAATTAAAACTAAAATAATAAACATAGAAAAATAATTTACCGGAAATTGGCCATGAATTTTGTAGTGTCTTACAAATCCAATAAAATCTAGAGGATAATGAGTATAACTTCCATTAAATAAAAATATAAAATTGATATTGATTCAGTCCGATTTGTGTATTCCAATTTTTTTTAATTTTTTTAACATAAATCGGTGAGTCCGATTTGTGTACTCCAAACTTTTAAAAAATTTTAAACACAAATCGGAGGGGTTCGATTTGTATACTCCCATAATTTTAAAAAATATCAAAAATTACCACATTAAAGTATAATACTCATTCTACTTTCATATCCAAATTTTTTTAGCCATTTTCTTATCCTCAAAATTGCTATGTACCGCGCATAAAAAACCCTGGTACACATTTTTAATGTTTTCCAGAAAACTTTTAGCATGTTGAAACACCGTAGCCTTATCCCATACTGTTAGAAAAAGTAATATAAAAAAATAAAATAATACTTAGTATATAATTTAAAAAATATAAATATTTAAATATTTATTATTATAAAATATTAAAATATTATAGTTAAATTAAAACTAAAATAATAAACATAAAAAAATAATTTACCGGAAATTGACCATGAATTTTGTAGTGTCTTGCAAATCCAATAAAATCTTGAGGATAATGAGTATAACTTCTATTAAATAAAAATATGAAATTGATACTGATCATAGTTAACTGATCATAATTAAATAAAAATATAAAATTATAAAAATAAATTAAAATTTAAAGTTAAAATACATGTCTTCACAAACATATTAATAAAAATCAAATATCAATTCTTAGACATAACTAATGATGCAAAAAAGATAATATATTAGTCACTAATACAAAATACTTTTTCAATTTAACTGAACAAGACAGCACATCACTATATATAAAAATCACAAAACACAAATTAGTGGGCAACTTATTAACTTCTTAAAGTCTTTGGTATTCTTTAGCAAAAATACCCCAACATAGATTAGAGATGCCCTAGCTGAATCTCTACAAATTTCACATGTGGGCAGACAGAATAATACTAGCAGTTGTACATAGATCTAAAAGGCAGACTTTCAATTTCATTAAAGAAAAGGTGGAAAGGAAGCTGCAAACATGGAAGAGATCTCTCCTATCCATTAGTGGCAGAGAAGTTTCGGTGAAGGCGGTAGCTACTGCCGTGTCTATCTATACATTGAGCTGCTTTAAGCTCCCTGATTCATTGCTTGAGGAAATACAAAAGAAGATTATGAGTTTCTGGTGGGGTTAGAGAGGCTCAGAAAGGAGGCTACAGTAGCTGAGATGGGATATAATTTGTAGAGAGAAGAAGTATGGGGGACTAGGTTTTAAGGATCTTAAAGCGTTCAATTTAGCTATGCTAGCCAAGCAAAACTGGAGGATTCTTACCAAACCTGAGTCCCTAATAAGCAAAATCTACAAAAGCAGATATTTCAAATATTTCTCTTTTCTACAAGCCCCAACAGGTCAGCAGCCATCATGGGCCTGGAGAAGTCTACAAGACGGAAGGAGAATTTTGGAGGAAGGAATCGAATGGAAGGTGGGAAGAGGCAATCGGATTAGGATATTTGAAGACCCATGACTAAGAAAGTTTAATCCTATTTCAGACTACCAGCAAAACAATCACAATCCAAACATGGTTTGGATAAACCAACTCACCAACAACTCCAGACAGTGGCAAGAAGAATTAGTCAAAACCATATTCAAAACCGATATTGCTACTGAAATCCTACAAATATCTATTTCAGAAGATGGGGAAGATAGCATTACTTGGAAGTGGGAACGAAATGGACACTACTCGGTGGCTTCTGGGTATCGTATTGCTTTCAGATTTTCTCACCTTCCAATCCAGCAGCTCCCGGAAATGTGCAGAGAGAAGAGAGTTTGGAATAGCTTGTGGGAACTGCGATGTCCACAAAAAGTCAAAGTCTTCCTCTGGAAAGCTTTCCACGGTGGTCTACCTGTCCGACACCGATTACACAATAGGTTGCTGACGGTCGAGGATGTCTGTCCGACAATGTTCTAAAAACTGGACCGGACTGACCGGTCTGACCGATTTAACTGTGAACCGTCAGATAAAATAGTCTGGTTTGTCATGCAAAACCGTTCATTTGAAAACTGGATTTAAACCGCTGAACCGGCCGAAAACCGGTCGATCGGGCCGGATTGGGACCCGGCCGATTCTCATCAAACAATGTCATTTCGCGTAAAAACCAAACAGAAGCACGCGTGAAGCCAGCAGTCAAGCCACAACCAACCTTTTCTTCAATTCTTCCATCTCCCTCCTCTCCAAAGAAACAGAAACCCTAGCCTCACCGCCGCAAGCTACAAGAAGTGAGCCACCACCGCAGTCCGTTGCAGTCAAGGGCAGGTATAAAGCACAGAAGCCTCACCTCCTAACCCTAGAGCTCCTTCTCTGATTTCTTTTATCTCCTTCCTTCTCCCCAAACAAAAACGAAAACCCTAGCCTGGTCGCCGTCTGTCGCAGTCAGGGGATCGTCTCTTCATTCCGTTGGCGTCCTCCAAAGAAGAACCCCTGTTGGCTCTCGGTCTTCGTTCTCTACTATCGACGTTGTCTGCTCACAATCGTCCTTCAAAGGTCAGTGCTCAGTGCTCACAGTCTTCGATCTCTTCTGCTCGTCCTGCTCGTCGCCTGGTCTCCGTCTTTGCGGCGCTTCTGCCCTCGGCTCACACCGCTCAGAACGAAGGCAAAGGCTTCATTTTTTTAATTTTCGTTCCCTGTTCTTCATTCTTTACTCAAAACATTGTTTATTTTTGGATTCTACTAATGCTACTAGATTGAAATTTGAATCTAGCTGTATTATATTTTGTTTTCTTATTTTGGATTAAATCATTAAATGATTAGTTGATTTATTTTACTGGTTAATCTTTGTTAAAATTGTGCTGATTCAGTTGATTTAGTTCACTAGTTAATCTTTTTAATCTTCATTAAAATTGTGTTCTGTCTTTTGTTTTGTGTCGTGACTCGATTGTGCTTAGATTGTGACTGACTTAAACTTGTGCTTAGATTGAATGATTAATTGATTATTGATTAGCTATGGATGTTTTGATGTGTTGCTGTTTTGTTTTTTGTAATTCTTATATATAGTGATATGTTGTTGTTTTGTGTTTTGTGACTTAATTGTGCTTAAATTGAATGATTAATTGATTATTGATTAGGATGATTGTTCTGCTAAATTAATTGATTATCGATTAGGATGATTATTAATTGATTATTACAATACAAAAAAGAAATTATTCTTACAACTGTGTGGTCAGTATCATTTTATCTTGGAGATATTGCAGCTATGTTGGTTTACTCTCCTTCAGTGTATATGTTCAGCTGAAAAAATTGTTAGTTCAGAATAGTTGCAGAGCTTGAGATCTTTGAATCTGCTGCAAGTGTGCTGGAATTGTTGTGATTTTTATATAGGATAGTTGTTCTGCCATTCTATTGTTGCCTATATAAGTGTGTAGCTACCACTAAAATTAGTAACCCTCATTAAACTACCTCAGCTATACCGTCAATTAAATATCCTGAATACTAATATGCAGTTGCTATTTCAATATACATTCTGCATAATACTGTCTAAACATGCTACTACTACTTCAATCAGTATTCTGCAATATGCTTTAATGAAATGGCTCAAGATTGAAGATGACGAGACAATATTCTTCAGAAAGCAACACGTACAGTGAGATTACCACCTCTAGAAGAACTGTTTCTCATGATCTCAAATCTGTGTTTTGATGTTTTTTGAGTTTGATCACTATCTTTTTCTTCATTGTCTTGTCTTTTTACTCCTTTACTACTCTTCGATACTCTATGTTTTTGTAGTGTAACCTTTGCTCGTTCCTTCTCTCCAGAAAGGTTGTTGCAGGATTTGGTACTTGATGTTAGTTTAGAAGAAGCCAATTTTGAATGAAATCAGTTTTACATCTTATTAGTTTGGTGTTTGTTGACTGAACCAGATTGGTAGGAAAATCTTCACCAAAAGCTATAATTATATTTTAGGATATATATTTATAATTTATTTATTATTTTATTCTATAACAATTTTTTTAGTTGAACCACGATTAGATCGGTTGAACCGATAAACCCGAAAATCAGTGACTTAAACGGTTCGATAATCGGTCCGATTCTTAGAACCTTGCTGTCTGATGTGCCAAGAATTAGGGGAAATAGTAAATCATTGCATATTGGACTGTAAGCTTGCAAGAGAAATTTGGCGAAAAGCTGAATTTGAAAATTTCCTCACCTTCAACAGCTCTGAAGATTTCTGGAGGCATTGGATGAAGCCGATAGAGGCGCTGAAGAGAAGACCCAATTGGAAGACAAACACTGCTCTTGCTGCAATTCTCGCTTGGAAGAATTGGATAGCACGGAACCTTAAAATCTTTGAAGCCAAGGACTCCTCTATTGATGTGCTCTATTCATCTGTCGTGGAACTCCTTGAAGAATTTGGGTAGAGAAATGAAAGGTACTAGCTACGGTAGATAGATTCAGATTGTCATGTTTTGATACTTGTAATGGGTTAATAGTGTAATGAGTTAATGGGTAACGTTTTCATTTCATTGGCTGTCCAGATAGGACCCTTATCTTTTGTATATTCATTTTACAAATATAAATGAATATATAATTAACTTTAAAAAAAAAAACAAGATAGCACATCATGATATGTGAGCATTTTTTCTATCTTTTTTTAGTGAATTTGCATTTAATTTGTTGAGTTTAATCAAGAACTAATTATCTTTTAGCCACTAGGGATGCTACTTTGAATCTTGTGCAATTCTGTTTATTTTAGGTATCATTTGGCTGGATTTGATGGAGTATCCACAGAAAAAGAGAAGAAGGCGAATGATGCTGTCAACCCTGAACTCTCTGCACTCAAACTTGAATAACTCGAGCTACATAGGTCCAATGGACGTGATTTTAGTGGCGTTGGAAAGCTAACTTCCAGAGCTTTCCAACGATATATAATAGTTCATACTTCTCTTCCATCAACTCTGCCAAGGCTGCGCCTAACTTGAGAAATCTCAAGTTATGCGCAAGACACAACAACAACACAAGTAAGGCGCAGCAAAGAAGGCCCCTTAAACCAAGTAAGGTGCACTTCCACCCCTCAATCCAAGTAAGGTGCAGCATTGAAGGGCAAGATCAAGTTAGGCGTGGTCCACCCATGAATCTAGCAAGTAAGGCGTGCTCTTCAGTTGAAGTTAGGCACCTTGCGCCTTGTGTGGTGAACAGCATGAAGTTAGGTGTGGATTCTAGTGAAGTCAAGTGGTCCCATGTTACAAGGCGCGGATTATTTAATTAATTCTGATTTAAATTTAAATTTTATTTTTTTTAATAGAAAAAGATATTATTTTAATTTTAGAAATTAGATTTTAAATTAATTAGGATTAGATATAAAAGAGAAAAGAAACTTCTCTTCTGGGGAGAATTCCATTCCACCTCATTCGAAATTTACAGTTTACCAGAATCCTAGTTTTCACTCATTTCCATGAGTAACTAAACCTCCACTGTTAAGGTTAGGAGCTCTGTCTATTGTATGGATTCATTCTGTTTCTTTTTTTTTCCTATTTTAATTCATGTACTGATTTATATTTCAAGAATTGTTTTCGTTCTTTATTTTATGAAATTGGGTGGAACGGAAGTATGACCCTCTTTCTAATTGAGTTCTTGTATAACTTGGAAAAGCTCTTTACTTGAACAACAGCTTGAAAACATATTCTCCTAAATTTCTAATTTATCCGGATTTAACGGAATACGCGACATATAATCCTCTTATATTTTGGTAATTAGGATTTCTGTGGCATATAACTAGAATTGAATTTTACCCTCTAATTGGAATTAATTGACCAAGGAATTGGCGATTGATGAATTTTAGAGGAGATTAAAAAGGTTTAAGGAATTAGGGTTTAGTCATATATAGTTTGCCAGGAAATAAATCTTACATGATTAAAATAAATTAATAAGAAAAGTCAATCCGAAAAATAGATAACTCTGAAGCCTTAACTGTTTTCTCCATATATTATTCTCAACTTATTTACTTGCCTGTCTTCTGATATTCTGAGTTACTGTTTAGTGCTCTTTGAACTCTCAAACACCATTTTCTGCTTGTCTAACTAAGTAAATCACGTAACCATTGTTGTTTAATCCATCAATCCTCGTGGGATCGACCCTCACTCACCTGAGGTATTACTTGGTACGACCTAGTGCACTTGCCGGTTAGTTTGTGGGTTATAAATTCCACACCAAGTTTTTGGCGCCATTGCCGAAGATTGATTGTAACTGACAACTACTCGTTGTTTAATTGCATAGATTAGATAATTTTTTTTCATTAATTATTTTTTTAGTATTATTAATTTTTATTTTTTCTTTATTCTTTTTCTTTCTTTATTTATTTCCTTTTTCGTTAATACCCCCTCCCTGTTTCGTTTTCTGTTTCTTTTCTTTTATTAGTTAGTTTTAAATAAAAAAATACAAATAAATAAATAAATAAATAAATTAGTACTAATATATTTTTTAATTTCTGAAATTAAGTTTGGTGTTCCCGTAGTAAGTTTTCTTTTAAAAATATTTTTTTAAATACTAGTATTTTTTTTGTTTAATTTTTGAATTTTTAGTTGACCTCTTTTTATTTATTTTTGAATTCTTCTTTTATTTTTATTATTTTTTATTTTATTTCTTTTCAAAAAAAAATCTGTTCTTTCTTCTTTACTTTTCTATTTACTACATGGTGCGTTTAATTCTTTTTGGTATTTTATGCTAAGAAAAAATAATGGAGAGAGATCACATGGGTTACTACTCACATCCAATGAGTGATTCTCATTATTGTGGATGGGGGAACTACCCGAATTTTGGTTGGCAAAGTCAAAACCAAAGAAACTTCAGTGCTCCATGTTCCAACTATCAAGAGCCACCATCTTCCTATTCATACCAAGAACCATCCTCTTTTTACTCTTATCAAGAATCATCATCTCCTTTTTATTCATATCAAGAGCCACCATCTCTTTATTCATATCAAAAACCATCAGATCTTGAGTTTCTCATGAAAGAATTCATACATGATATAAAGACGAGTGTCAAAAATGTAGAGAAATATGTGCAGTTGATTATCAAGTCCCAGGAAGAGGAACAAGCAAATTCCTTTCCAAGAGATATAATGCAAGATCCTATGGAAGAAAGTGAGGAAATCAATCAAAGGAGTTCATACTCCAATAAATTAGAGAACTTTTCACCCTCACACATGGAAGAAGAGGAAGATGCAAAAATAAAGGAGGAAGATGCACCACCAAAGAAAGAAGATGCACAAACAAAAGAGGTTGTAAGGGATGAAAACAATTATGGAAATCTACACTCCAATGAAGCAGAGAGTGGCATAGAGGGTGAGTTTATTGAACCACCAATTCAAGAAGTTCTTGATGAAGGGTACATTCTAATCATCACATAACACCCAAAGTTTGAAATCAATGAAGTGAAGGCAACCAAGGAAAGCACTAAAAAGGGGATTGTGACCATGAAACAAAAGAAAATATCCATGAAAAAGAGAAGGTCAGAAAAAAATAATCCAACCTCTACACCAACAACCAAGGTGAATCAATATAATCACAATAAAAGAAAGCTTGTTAGGAGAAATTTATATCAGGGGGAACTAATCTTCACCTCTCCCCCCTTGGAGTCATTTCTTTTAACCAACCGGAAGAAGAGGAAGAAAATTCAACAATCAAGTGTCAAGCTAGTGACATTAAAGAAGCGCTTGTTAGGAGGCAACCCAACTACTAGTATCCTTAGTTTTGCAGTTGCTTTGGTTTTAATTTTATAGTTATTTTGATTTTAACATTATAGTTATTTTAGTTTTTGTTCTAAATTACTTTATCTATTTTTTTAAAGAATTTTTCTTGTTTTACATGTGTTTTGGTCATACAGAATGATTAGAACAGAAACAGGAGCAATTAAGAAGAATTTTTGACACCCTGTTTTCAGATTTTCTTTGCTTGAGGACAAGCAAACTTTTAAGTTTGGTATTGTCGCTTCGCTTTTGGCCTTTCCTGTTTATTTTAATAGCACCAAAGGGAGATGAATGTTCTCCATGGAGGAATGAGATGGCCACCAGCATAACTGAGGTGGTTGAGTTCCTTTCATTCTATTTCTCTTTCGTTCTTATTTTGTTGTCTTCTGTTTTCTGTTGCTTTGATTACCTGCATAATCTTTAGTACTTTTAGTTCTTAGATTTAGTTTCATTCTGTCATTTTCTTTTGGTTAAAATTTTTTTCCTCATGCATTGCTCACTAAGCTTGAATTCAAAAGAAAAAGAAATGATGTATTGCATGAGAAATTGAGTTTATATTTAAGAGTAGTTTTATTTACTTAAATGTGGTGGTATTATTTGTGATTTTGAATGCATGATATGAACAGTGCATATTTGAATTTGAATCAAATGATGTTGATGTATAAGGAACAAGCATTTAGAGAACTATTATGACTTCTCTGAAATTAGTGAAAGCTTAATCCTTGAAGCAAAAGAAACAGCAAAAGAAAAATAAAAGCAAGGTTCAAGGCTCTGAGTATCAATGACTAAGGAGGTCAAACATGATTAAAAGCTCAAAGAGTTGTTTCCTTAGTCATATGCTTGTGGTGTTCTTGTGTCAAGTAATCCTTGAGACAGAATATTTAGAGTCAAGACCAAATGCATTTAGTAGAGTATGTCCAAGGCTTTTAGCACCACTGTCTGGGAGTAATTGAAGAAAAAATCCAAACTTAAAGAGAGTTCCCTAATTAAGTGCTTGTGGTGTTTTTGTGTCAAGTAACCCTTGAGACAAAACATTTAAAGTCACGACTAGGTTCAAGGTGCAAGTGATGCGTAAGCATCTTTCCTATCTTTTCCTAGTGAATTTGCATGTAATTTGTGAGTTTAATTAAGAATTAATTATATTTTAGCCACTATGAATGCTATTTTGAGTTTTGTGCAATTTTATTTATTTTAGGTAGCATTCGGATGGATTTGATGAAGTTTCTGCAGAGAAAGAGAAGAAACCAAGGAGATGGCAGCGAGGAGCGACGCGCATGCGTGACTGACGCGTGCGTGTGATCTCGAAGTGTCCATGGCGACGCATACGCGTGACTGACGCGTACGCGTGAATTAAAGATTTTCTCAGTGACGCGTCCGCGTGACCGACGCGTCCGCGTGACTTGCAGAAAAGACCATCGACGCGTCCGCGTGACTGACGCGTACGCATGACATGCGCCACGTGCAGAAAACGCAGAAAAATGTTGGGAGCGATTTCTGGGCTGTTTTAACCCAGTTTTCAGCCCAGAAAACACAGATTAGAAGCTGCAGAATGGACAAAACAAGTGGTCCCCATCCATCCATTGAAGACTTGATTATTTAAATTAATTCGAATTTAAATTCAAATTTGAATTCTAGGAAAAGATATTATTTTAATTTTAAAAATTAGATTTTAAATTTATTAGGATTAGTTATAAAAGGGAGAAACTTTTCTTCCTTTGGGAAGGCCCCGGAGGGGATTCAGATTCATCAGATTGGAACTCTGTATATTTTACCAGAATCCTAATTTTCTACTCTGAACCATGAGCAACTAATCCTCCATTGTTAAGGTTATGAGCACTGTCTATTGTATGGATTGATAATGTTATTTTTCTATTTTAATTCATGTTTTGATTTATATTTCAATAATTGTTTTCGTTCTTTATTTTATGAATTTGGGTGAAATGGAAGTATGACCCATGTTCTATTTGAGTTCTTGTAAAATTTAGAAAAGCTCTTTACTTGAACAATAGCTTGAAAACATATTATCCTAAATTTCTAATTGTTTGTATTTAACGGGATACGTGACATATAATCCCTTTATTTTTGGACAACTAGGATTTTTGTGGCATATAACTGGAATTTGATCATCACCCTCTAATTGGAATCAATTGACAATTGATAAATTTTAGAGGAGACTAGGAAGGTCTAAAGAATTAGGGTCTAATCACAAATAGTTTTCCATAAATTAAATCTTACATGATTAAAATTAGTTAATAAGAAAAGTCAATCTAGAAAATAGATAACTCTAAAGCCTTAACTATTTCCTCATATATATTTCACAGCTTATTTACTGCTTGCTTTCTGAAATTCTTGAATTTACTGTTTAATACTTTTTGAACATCAGACACTCTTTTCTGTTTGTCTAACTAATCCTATCAAATACTATTGTTGCTTAATCCATCAATCCTCGTGGGATCGACCCTTACTCACGTAAGGTATTATTTGGTACGACCCGGTGCACTTGCCGGTAAATAAGTGTGATTGTAAATAACGCATCAAGTTTTTGGCACCGTTGCTAGGGATTGACTGTGATTGACAACTACTCGTTGTTTGATTGCTTAGATTAGATATTTTTTCTTTAATTATATTTCTTTAGTATTATTATTTTTTTATTTTTTTATTTTTTATTTTCCATTTTTTTCTTTCTTTACGTTAATATTTCCCCTTCCCCCTCTTTCTTTTTTGTTTTTATATTTTATAGTTTTTTTTATTTTTTTCTTTTAGTCCATTTTTATTTTTTTATTTTTATTTTATTTCATTCTTATTTTATTTTTTTATTTTTATTTTCATTTTTTTTATTTTTGTTTTTTGTTTCTTTCCATTTTTTATTAGTTTTATTTTATTTTTGTCTTTAATTTTTTTAAAAATAATAATAAAATAAATAAAAAATAGCATTTATAATTTTTTTTTAATTTTTGAAATTAAGTTTGGTGTCTTCTATTTATTTTTATTTTAATTTTTTCCGTTGATTTTTTTGGTTAATTTCGAATTTTTTTTGTTTTAATTATACCTATAATTTTTGAAATTTATTTATTTATTTTATTTAGTATTTTTATTTTGTTATTTTACACAGGTTACCTCACAGGGACTTCTCTGCACTCTGACGTAGAGAGTCCCATTTTTTCTTGTTTTCTGCTTGTGTATGCGCAGGAATAGAGACAAAGAACATCTCTTAGACTTTGATCCTGAACCTGAAAGAACTTTCAGGCGGCGTTTACAACAAGCAAGACTTTACAAGACTACAGAATCCACTATGGATCCTAATAATAATGCTGTTAATACCAATGTGGCAAATCCGAACGGGGATGATCAACAGAGGAGAGTGCTTGGCTCTTATTCTGCCCCTACTGCGGATCTTTATGGAAAAAGCATTGTGGTGCCTCCTATAGCTCCAAACAACTTTGAGTTGAAGCCACAATTGGTCACCCTGGTGCAACAAAACTGCCAATATCATGGACTTCCTCACGAAGATCCGAATCAGTTTATTTCTGATTTTCTGCAGATATGTGATACTGTAAAGACAAATGGAGTGAACCCAGAGGTGTACAAACTCATGCTTTTCCCATTTGCTCTGAGGGATAAAGCAAAGCTATAGCTAGATTCCCAACCAAAGGAGAGTTTGGATACTTGGGACAAGGTTGTTACTGAGTTTCTCACAAAATTTTTCCCACCAAAGAAGCTGACTAAGCTTAGGTTGGAAGTTCAAACCTTCAGGCAGAAGGAGGGTGAAACTCTTTATGAAACTTGGGAGAGGCACAAGCTACTGACTAGGCAATGCCCTCCGGACATGTTCTCCAAGTAGACTCAACTAGATATTTTTTATGAAGGCTTGGGCGAGATGTCCAAGATGAGTTTAGATACTTCTGCAGGCGGTTCACTACACAAGAAGAAGACACCAGAGGAGACCATTGAGTTGATTAAATTGGTTGCAAGCAACCAATATTTATACTCATCTAACAAGAATCCTGTGAACTCTGAGACCGCTCAGAAAAGAGGCGTGTTGGAAGTAGAAGCTGTTAATGCTCTTCTTGCTCAGAACAAGCTTATGTCTCAGCAGATAAATCTACTTACTCAACAGATGAGTGGCATGCAAGTCTCAGCTATCAACACTCAAAATCTACCCTAAGAGACCTCCTATGACATGACAGGTAATTTTGTGCAAAATGATAATTATGATTATGCTCAACCCTCTTCTGAACAGGTCAATTACATGGGGAGTGGCCCGAGGAATCCCAACAATAATCCATATTCTAAGACATACAATTAAGGGTTGAGGAATCACCCAAATTTTGGATGGAGGGACCAACCTCAGAGACCTCAGAACTTTTCAACAATAGTTCTCAGGGCGGTTTCCAGCAGAACAATGATTTGGAAGTAATATTGACAGATTTTAGACAGGAAACCAGAGCATCCATCAAGAACCTGGAGATTCAAATGGGTCAATTAGTCACAAAGGTTAATGAAATTGATCAGAAGACCACTAATAGCCTTCCTGGTAACACAATTCCAAATCCAAGAGAGGAATGCAAGGCTATCACCGTAATAAGTGAACAAGTGGCAAGTACGGAAGTACAAGTTATGCAAGAAACCAGAGCCTCCATTAGAAACTTAGAGGTGCTAGTGGGCCAACTAAGCAAGCAAATACTTGAGAGGTCTGCAAGTACATTTCAAGGTGATACAGTGGTGACCCCAGGAGAAGATTGCAAGGGTATTAAATTGAGAAGTGGTAAAGTAGTTGGCTCTGAGACCAAGGCCAATGAAGAGCTAGTTGAAAAAAAAGCTCCAGAAGAGAAGAAGGAAGAAGTGGAGCACGCCCCTCCAAAGTGTGCGGATAACCCATTCCCAGACTCTCTTGACACTTATCTTACGTTGCCAAAGGCTCCTGAGTACAAGCCTAAAATGCAATATCCTCAGAGACTTAAAAAGGAGACCAAGGACAAATAGTTTTCAAAGTTCTTGGAAGTCTTTAGAAAGTTGCAAATCAATATTCCTTTTGTTGAGGTTTTGGAACAAATGCCCCTCTATGCCAAGTTCATGAAGGAGCTGTTGTCAAAGAAGAAGCCTTTAAAGGGAGATGAGACAGTGGTCTTGACTAAAGAATGCAGTGACATCATTCAGAATAACTTACCAAAGAAGATGCCAGATCCAGGGAGCTTTCAAATTCCATGCACCATCGAGAGCACAACCTTTGAGAAAGCGTTATGTGATCTGGGAGCAAGTATCAATTTAATGCCCTTGTCCATGATGAAGAAGCTGCAGATCCAAGAGGCACAACCCACAAAGATAGCATTACAGATGGTGGACAAATCTATGAAGCCTGCATACGGATTAGTGGAGAATATCTTGGTCAAAGTGGGTAAGTTCTTCCTCCTAGTAGATTTTGTGATTCTTGATACAGGGGAGGATGAGAATGCCTCTATAATTCTAGAAAGACCATTCCTAGCCACTGGAAGAGCTCTGATTGATGTAGAAGTGCGTGAATTAGTGCTTAGAGTGCATAATGAGCAACTGGTCTTTCATGTCTTCAAAGATGTACATTCAACAGGTGAAGAAGAGAGGTGCATGCAGGCTGAGCTTATTGATCCAAACCTTCAAGAACCCCCTGATGATATACAGCAGAATCTGCAGCTTAAACCTCCCTTGGCAACAATCAATAAAATTCCGCCTAACATCAAACCTAAGTTTGGTGTTGGGAATGCATCATCTACCAAGGAGGAGGTTTCCAAAAAGAAGAAAGTACCCAGAGGATGGAGAAACAAAAAGATCCCCACTGAAGGTTTTTTCCCAGGAATGAAGGTGGTGTTGACCAGCAATCCAGTATGGGTTTATACAGTAATCAGAATCCTCTCTCTGGAGCATATTGAGCTACGTTATGGAGACACAGGAAAGAAGTTCAAAGTAAGGGGTGAAGAGCTGAGCCCCTATGATCCTCCTCCTTAGAGGAGCTGACCGTCAAGCTAGTGACGATAAAGAAGCACTTGTCGGGAGGCAACCCGATAATTTCGTATCCTTAGCTATTTTCGTAGTAGTAGTTTTCTTACTTAGTTAATTTTTATTAAGTTCTTACTAATTTTCTGATCATGCAGCTATTTTATCACAGGAACCGAACACCTCAGGCTTAAAAAAAAATTTTGAACACGACGCGCAAACATCGCTGACGCGTATGCGTCAGATGGGTGTGCGTGAAAAATAAATTTGAATAGAGAGTTGCGCGGGAGTGGCGTGGGAACCAAGCCTTTAGCACAAGCAAGCTCACGCGGACGCGCACCCCACGCGGGCGCGTCGATTGTGATTTTCGCCATCCACGCGAACGCGTCACTGACGCGTACGCGTCACATGCAAAATCGACGTAAAGAGTGTTTAGGCAGAGAGTTGTGCTACCTTGGGGCTAGAAGCGTGATGGAGGCACAAATTTACTCACGCGGATGCGTCCCTGACGTGTGCGCGTCAATTGCACAAATGGACATCCACGCGTACGCGTGATCGACGCACACGCGTCAGATGAAAATTTGGTCCCTAAGCCACGCAAATAGAGAGTTGCGCGTGCGCGCGGCTGGCTTCGCGCGAATCGCACAAAACTAAGGGCACGCGGACGCGTGCATGACGCTCACGCGTCATTAAGGAAAAATTCGCGACCCACGCGTACGCGTACTGCACGCGTACGCGTCGCCTTCGCCGCACAGTTTTCAATTTTCTTTCTCTCTCTCAATTCTAATTCTCTCTGGTTCTTTTATCCTTTTATTTTTCTTTTCTCATACTATTTGTCTCTTTTTATTTTCAGTTCTTCTTTGCTTGAGGACAAGCAAACCTTTAAGTTTAGTGTTGCCGCTGCGCTTATAGGTTTTCTGTTTATTCTTATAGCACCAAAGGGAGGCGAATCATCTTCACTGAGGAGCACAACCTGAAGAATAAACGACTGCTAGGATAACTAAGGTGGTTGAGTTCCTTTCATTTTTTTATTCCTCCCTTCTTTTTCTATATTATGTTCCGGTTTCCTGTTATTTTTCTTTGTTTGTTGCATGATCCTTTATTAGTAAGAATCCTAGGTCTAGTTTAGTTTTTCCTTAAATGCTTTAATTTTGAAAAGATGTCTCATGTATTACTCACTAAACTTGAATTCAAATAAAAAAAATATAGGAGTGATATATTGCATGAGAAAGTGGGTCTATATTGAAGAATAGTCTTATTTACTTAAATGTGATGGTATTTTCTATGATTCTGAATGCATGACATGAACAATGCATATTTTTTATAGTGAAGCTTATGAATGTTAAAATTATTGGCTCTTGAAAAGAATGATGAAAAAAGAAAAATGTTATTGATAATCTGAAAAATCATAAAATTGATTCTTGAAGCAAGAAAAAGCAGTGAAAAACACAAAGCTTGCGAAAAAAAAAAGAGAGAAGAAAAAAAAAGCAAGAAAAAAAAGCAAGCAGAAAATTGATTCTTGAAGCAAGAAAAAGCAGTGAAAAACACAAAGCTTGCGAAAAAAAAGCAAGCAGAAAAAGCCAATAACCCTTTAAACTAAAAGGCAAGGGGTAAAAAGGATCCAAGGCTTTGAGCATTAATGGATAGGAGGGCCCAAAGGAATAAAATTCTGGCCTAAATGGCTAAATCAAGCTGTCCCTAACCATGTGCTAGTGGCGTGAAGGTGTCAAGTGAAAAGCTTGAAACTGAGCGGTTAAAGTCGTGGTTCAAAGCAAAAAGAGTGTGCTTAAGAACTCTGGGCACCTCTAACTGGGGACTCTAGCAAAGCTAAGTCACAATCTGAAAAGGTTCACCCAATTATGTGTCTGTGGCATTTATGTATCCGGTGGTAATATTGGAAAACAAAATGCTTAGGGTCATGGCCAAAACTCATAAAGTAGCTGTGTTCAAGAATCAACATACTGAACTAGGAGAATCAATAACACTATCTGAATTCTGAGTTCCTATGGATGCCAATCATTCTGAACTTCAAAGGATAAAGTGAGATGCCAAAACTGTTCAGGATTGCAGTGTAAACCCCACTATAAGAAGAGACATGAGCTTAATTGAACTCTCATTCTCATGCAAATTCACATCCTAAGCATATATTAATTTTGGTTGCTTGAGGACAAGCAACAGTTTAAGTTTGGTGTTGTGATGCGTGAGCATCTTTCCTATCTTTTCCTAGTGAATTTGCATGTAATTTGTGAGTTTAATTAAGAATTAATTATATTTTAGCCACTATGGATGCTATTTTGAGTTTTGTGCAATTTTATTTATTTTAGGTAGCATTCGGATGGATTTGATGAAGTTTCTGCAGAGAAAGAGAAGAAACCAAGGAGATGGCAGCGAGGAGCGACGCGCATGCGTGACTGACGCGTACGCGTGACTGACGCATACGCGTGAATTGAATATTTGCTCAGCGACGCGTCCGCGTGACCGACGCATCCGCGTGACTCGCAGAAAAGACCATCGACGCGTCCGCGTGACTGACGTGTACGCATGACATGCGCCACGTGCAGAAAATGCAGAAAAATGCTGGGAGCGATTTCTGGGCTGTTTTAACCCAGTTTTCAGCCCAGAAAACACAGATTAGAAGCTGCAGAATGGACAAAACAAGTGGTCCCCATCCATCCATTGAAGACTTGATTATTTAAATTAATTCAAATTTAAATTCAAATTTGAATTCTAGGAAAATATATTATTTTAATTTTAAAAATTAGATTTTAAATTTATTAGGATTAGTTATAAAAGGGAGAAACTTTTCTTCCTTTAGGAAGGCCCCAGAGGGGATTCAGATTCATCAGATTGGAACTCTGTACATTTTACCAGAATCCTAATTTTCTACTCTGAACCATGAGCAACTAATCCTCCATTGTTAAGGTTAGGAGCTCTGTCTATTGTATGGATTGATAATGTTATTTTTCTATTTTAATTCATGTTTTGATTTATATTTCAATAATTGTTTTCGTTCTTTATTTTATGAATTTGGGTGGAACGGAAGTATGACCCATGTTCTATTTGAGTTCTTGTAAAACTTGGAAAAGCTCTTTACTTGAACAATAGCTTGAAAACATATTATCCTGAATTTCTAATTGTTTGTATTTAACGGGATACGTGACATATAATCCCTTTATTTTTGGACAACTAGGATTTTTGTGGCATATAACTGGAATTTGATCATCACCCTCTAATTGGAATCAATTGACAATTGATAAATCTTAGAGGAGACTAGGAAGGTCTAAAGAATTAGGGTCTAGTCACAAATAGTTTGCCATGAATTAAATATTTCATGATTAAAATTAGTTAATAAGAAAAGTCAATCCAGAAAATAGATAACTCTGAAGCCTTAACTATTTCCTCATATATATTTCACAGCTTATTTACTGCTTGCTTTCTGAAATTCTTGAATTTACTGTTTAATGCTTTTTGAATATCAGACACTCTTTTATGTTTGTCTAACTAATCCTATCAAACACTATTGTTGCTTAATCCATCAATCCTCGTGGGATCGACCCTTACTCACGTAAGGTATTACTTGGTACGACCCGGTGCACATACCGATAAGTAAGTGTAGTTGTAAATTCCGCACCAGCAAGGCACCAAAGAAAAGAGAATTCAAGTAAATTTTGCTGTGTTCAAGGATTAAATTGGAGTATAAAGATCAGATAATTCATAATATGATCCAGATTCTAATTCCGAATGACACTGACATTCCTCTGATTCAAAGGAGAGTGAGATGCCAAAACTGTTTAAAGTTACAATGAATAAACCCCATTTTAAGAATAGACTTGAGCATGACTAAACTCTCACTTCTCATACAAATTCACATCTTAATCATGCACTTATTTTGGTTGCTTGAGGACAAGCAACAATTCAAGTTTGGTGTTGTGATGCGTGAGCATCTTTCTTATCTTTTCCTAGTGAATTTGCATTTAATTTGTTGAGTTTAATCAAGAATTAATTATATTTTAGCCACTATGGATGCTACTTTGAGTCTTGTGCAATTATGTTTATTTTAGGTAGCATATGTCTGGATTTGATGGAGTTTTCGCAGAAAAAGAGAAGAAGGCGAATGATGCTGTCAACCCTGACCTCTCTGCACTCAAACTTGAATAACTCGAGCTACAGAGGTCCAATGGACGCGATTTTTGTGGCATTGGAAAGCTAACTTTCAGAGCTTTCCAAGGCTGTGCCTAACTTGAGATTTCTCAAGTTAGGCGCAAGACACAACAACAACACGCAAGTTATGGCGACTCATGGCGATTTAGGCACAAAGGAAACCATGTTAGGTGCCATGGAAGCTTGTACTCTCGGGAGGGTACAAGTAAGGCGCAGCAAAGAAGGCCCCTTGAACCAAGTAAGGCGCAGCTTCCACCCCTCAATCCAAGTAAGGCACAGCATTGAAGGGCAAGATCAAGTTAGGCGTGGTCCACCCATGAATCTAGCAAGTAAGGCGCGCTCTTCAGTTCAAGTTAGGCACCCTGCGCCTTGTGTGGTGAACAACATGAAGTTAGGCATGGATCTTAGTGAAGCCAAGTAGTCTTCACATTACAAAGCGCGGATTATTTAATTAAGAGGAGTGCTAGGAGACCAGCACTTTTGTTAAATTTTGGCCAGCACTTAACCATCAAAAGAAAATTGAATGATTCTACACCATTAGATGCAATCTCACACCATTAAAAACCTCATTGATGGCTAATTGATGGCTAAAAACTACAAAATCTGCTGGTCCCTTAGACTTTCTTTTTAATTAATTCTGATTTAAATTTAAATTTTATTTTTTTTTAAATAGAAAAAGATATTATTTTAATTTTAGAAATTAGATTTTAAATTAATTAGGGTTAGATATAAAAGAGAAAAGAAACTTCTCTTCTGGGGAGAATTCCATTCCACCTCATTCGAAATTTACAATTTACCAGAATTCTAGTTTTCACTCCTTTCCATGAGCAACTAAACCTCCACTGTTAAGGTTAGGAGCTCTGTCTATTGTATGGATTGATTCTGTTTCTTGTTTTTTTTTTCTATTTTAATTCATGTATTGATTTATATTTCAAGAATTGTTTTCGTTCTTTATTTTATGAAATTGGGTGGAACGGAAGTATGACTCTCTTTCTAATTGAGTTCTTGTATAACTTGGAAAAGCTCTTTACTTGAACAACATCTTGAAAACATATTCTCCTAAATTTCTAATTGATCTGGATTTAACAGGATACGTGACATATAATCCTCTTATATTTGGGTAATTAGGATTTCTGTGGCATATAACTAGAATTAATTGACCAAGAAATTGGCGATTGATGAATTTTAGAGGAGACTAAAAAGGTCCAAGAAATTAGGGTTTAGTCATATATTGTTTGCCAGGAATTAAATCTTACATGATTAAAATAAATTAATAAGAAAAGTCAATCCGGAAAATAGATAACTCTGAAGCCTTAACTGTTTTCTCCATATATTATTCTCAACTTATTTACTTGCCTGTCTTCTGATATTCTAAGTTACTGTTTAATGCTCTTTGAACTTTCAAACACTATTTTTTGCTTGTCTAACTAAGTAAATCACTTAACCATTGTTGCTTGATCCATCAATCCTTGTGGGATCGACCCTCACTCACCTGAGGTATTACTTGGTACGACTCGGTGCACTTGCCGGTTAGTTTGTGGGTTATAAATTCTGCACCACGTCACTATATATAAAAATCACAAAACACAAAATAGAAACACAACAAAACAGCCATAGCTAATCAATAATGAATTAATCATTCAATCTAAGCACAATTAGGTCGTCAATACAGTCACAATCTAAGCACAATTGAGTAAGAAAACACAAAACAACAAACAATAGCACAATTTTATTGAAGATTAACAAGGTTAACCAGTGAACTAAATCAACTGAATCAGCACAATTTTAACAATGATTAACCAGTGAATTAAATCAACTAATCATTCAATGATTCAATCCAAAATAAGAAAAACAGAGTATAATACAGCTAGATTCAAATTTCAATTTGAGTAGCATTAACAGAATCCCAAAATAATTCAATGTTCTGAGTAAAGAATAAAGAACAGAGAACGAAAATTAAAAAAAAATGAAGCCATTACCTTGTTCTGAGCAGTCTGAGCAGAAGCACGACGGAGACGGAGACCGAGACCAGGTCACGAGCAGGACGACGGATGGCGCAGAAGCGTGGCTGAGCAAATGAGGAACAAGCACTAGCAGCGAGCACTGACCTTCGGAGGACGACTGCGAGCAGACGACGTCAACGATAGAGAACAAAGATTGAGAGCCAATAGGTGTTGTTCTTGGAGAACCCTGACGGAACGAAGAGAGAAGGCCCTGACTGCGACAGACGGCGACGGTGGCTTGCTCCTTGCGGCGATGAGGCTAGGGTTTCCATTTTTGTTTGGGGAGAAGGAAGGAGATAAGAAAACTGAAGAAGGGGCTCTAGGGTTGGAAGGAGAGGCTTATGTGCTTTCACACGTGCCCATGTCTACGACGGACGACGGCGGTGGCTCACTCCTTGTGACTTGCGGCTTGCGGCGGTAAAGCTAGGGTTTCCATTTCTCTGGAGAGGAGGAAGGAGATGGTAGAATTGGAGAAATGGTTGGGACTTGGGAGAAGAGACTTTCCTTCACGCGTGCTTTCTTTCCCTTTTTTTTTGTTTAAAGTGAAACGACATCGTTTCATGAGAACCGGCTAGGTCACAATCCGGTTCGACCAGTTTTGGCCGGTTCAGCAGTTTGATTCCGATTTTTGGATAGTGGTTTTGCCTAGCAAATCAAACCGTTTATGCTGTTGACTCAAGGTTGAACCAGTCAGACCAGCTGGTTCGGTCCAACTTTTAGAAACATGGTGAGCAAAGCTACTCATTTAACAATTAAATCTGAGTAGCACTACTAGAATCTTAAACCAACAAACAAAGAATGAAGAACGAAAAAGAAAACGAAGAAACCAATCTGAATAGCAGAATTCTAAATCGAATAACAAAGAATGAAGAAGGAAAAATAAAAAAAAAACGAAGCAACCAAACTAAGTTGCAGACTCCTACACCTTTGTTCTGACTTCTGAGCAGTCTGAGTTGAGGGACAGAATATGAATAATTTGAGTATTAATGATAATAATCTTCTATCATAGAATATGAATTTTAAATATTAATTTTTATGTTGTTTTTATTTATATTGATGAATAAAAGATAGGACAAAATGCACAATTAAACCAAATGGAGGACAAAATTATATGATTCTACCAAATTTAAAAACGTTACCTGAATCACCTAAAACCATCTTCTTATGTAATTCGAATGAGCCACATTCGAATTAGAAAAACCAACAGTAATTCGAATTAGATCAATTCGAATTAGTAGTGATGTTTGTAATTCAAATTTGACCAATTCGAATTATGCATAGATGTGGTCTTAGGGTAGTTCGAATAAAATTGATTCGAATTATACATGCATATAGTGTTAGGGTAGTTTGAATGCGAGTGACATAATTTAAATAAATTTATTAAAAAAAATAATAATTTAAAAATTAAAAATATATATTTTATTCCATACATTCAAAGTAAAGCTAACAAAATATTTAATTACTAGTCCTCTTCAAAATATTTATGAGCTATCAATTCGAATTCCATACAATACTCTTCCCCATTCTTGATAACTCATGAATATTTTGAAAATGTTTCGTAATTAAATATTTTGTTAGCTTTTTTTTAATATATGGAATAAAATATATATTTTTTAATTTTTAAATTATTAATTTTTTAATAAATTTATTTAAATTATCTCACTCGGATTCAAACTACCCTAACACTGTATGCATGTATAATTCGAATCAATCTTATTCGAACTACCCTAAGACCACATCCATGCATAATTCGAATTGGTCAAATTCGAATTACAAACATCACTACTAATTTAAATTGATCTAATTCGAATTACTGTTGATTTTCCTAATTCGAATGTGGCTCATTCAAATTACATAAGAAGATGGTTTGGGTGATTCAGATAACGTTTTTGAATTTGGTAGAATTATGTAATTTTGTCTTCCATTTGGTTTAATTATGCATTTTGCTCTATCTTTTATTTATCAATATAAATAAAGACGACATAAAAATTAATATTTAAAATTCATATTCTATGATAGAAAATTATTATCATTAATACTCAAAAAATATAATAAATTAACAAAAAGATCCTAATTTATTAATATTTCTATTTTTGATATTGAATTGACAATCGTATTTTTTTTTATTATAATCTGCTGTGCTATTAATATCAAACGTGGTACCAAAATATGATTTGAAATATAAAAATTGAATCCCCTAATTTCTATTTTAAAAAATAAAAAAATTTGAGATACTTCGGACCCTCTATTTTGATTCCTTCTATAGTTTTAAAAATACTAAAATTTACAATATTAGATATATTATTACCCATCTCACTTCCAAAAGAAAATTAATATAATTAAAATTTAAATTGTGAAAAGTATAAAAAATAATTTTTAGTTAGTTAATATTAATTAATATTAAAATTTAAATTTAGAATCTACATTTAAGATAAATAACATAATTTAAAAAATTAAAATTTAAACTAACTAACTAATAATCAATTTGGATTAATCGATGAGTTAATTTATTCGCTGCTGAAGTAAGTGTTAAAATTTAAATTTTACTTTGTACATGCAATAACTTACATATTGGACTTGTTTGGGCACCATTTTAAAAAAAGATATTTTACAAAAGTAAAAGTGATTTTATATTTGGATACTTTAGTTAAAAGTACTTATTTAAAAGATGTTATTGTTTGGATACAAAAATACAAAAATACTTTTATAATAATAAAATTACTTAAAAAGATATTCAATCATAAAAGAGTTTATTAATAATAATAAAAGAAAAATAATTATTTATACTAATTTATTTGATCCGATAATTGATCTCTTATATTGTCTCTTATTTCTTTCATTGTCCGAACATCTTCTTGTATTGGTTCTTCCCATTCATTAATTTCAGAATTTGTTGATCTATTTTTTACAGTAGTACCGTCATTTTCATTGGCTTGTAACGAAACAATATCTTCAAACTTTTGCAAAATACTTATGTCATCAAAATCCATCATTCTTATAAAAATATGAAGGGTGAAATATGCAACAATGACACTACGCTAGGTTTCAAATTTGGCTCTTAATGGCATGTTTTGTAGCATCTTCCATCTTGCTTTGCATACTCCAAAAGTCCTTTCAATTACTATCCTTAAACTTGAATGACAATAGTTGAACTTTTCATTGTTTGATCTAAAATTTGGTGCTAGTCTAAATTGTGGAATATGATACCTTATATGACAATAAGGTCCTAAGAATCCCTTAAAAGTTAAATAACTAGCATCAACTAAGTAATATTTACCTGAAATATATTAAAAAATATACAAAAATCAAGCCACATATTATCATGAAAATGAATGTAACCTCGAAATAAACTTAAATGACATAACTAACCTTCTGGTGGATGTGGAAAATTTAGTTTTTTTGTTCGAAGAGCCTCCATAAAAATTATTGTATCATGTGCAGAATCTTCCCAACCAGCCCATATAAATATAAAACACATATTAAAATCACCCACAGCCATTACATTTGTTGTAGTATTTTCTTTTCTACCAATAAATCGTACTTGCTCATCTTGGTGAACATGAATGGCTATATGCGTACCATCTATAGTTCCAATACAATCTTTGAAATATGGCCAATATCTATCATTATCCATAATATATTTAGGTGTGTCTCCAAAACTAGGATCAATAGGTCTAATAATATTTTTTGCCAATTTCTTCACACATGATAGAACATGATGAAATTGATGAAATATAGTTTTAACTGAATACTGAAATTGCTCCTCTAACATTCTATAAGAAGCTCCTTGCCCAAGCATGTATAAAAATATTGTTACAATCTCTTCTTCACTCACACCTCGTGTGGATTTCAAGCCATAATTGAGAACCAAATCATTGCATAAACGGTTAAACATTGATCTTCTCATTCTAGATTGTTCAAAAAATTGCATTTCATTCCCTTCTTTTAATTCTAATAGCCATTGATATCCTGATAGTTTTGAAGTCCTTTTCTCTTATTTGAGGACATATCGCAAGTAATAATTAACAACTCCACAAATAGCTAATATAGCAGCTAATTTGTAATCTTTTTCATATTCTTCATATTCAGTATCATTATCTGTTTCATAATCACTCATCCTCTATAATTTAAATTAACATGAAAAATAAGATAACAAAGCAAAAAATACTATTCACATATCATTATTAAATAAAATTTCAAAATATAAAATCAAAACACAAATTATAACATTATCACTAAATTAAAGTTCAACAATAACGATAATAAGAATTCATGCAAAAAAAAAATAAAAATAAAGTTTAGAGATGGTTCATGTCATCCAATTTAAAAGATTCTAGCCATCCAAGTTGTTGATTGAGATCATCACTCAATACAATGAAAGTTTTTCTATACTGTGGCTTAGCCATTAATCTAATTCCCAAATAGAACTATGGACTATATGGTTTTAGGCCAGGTAATTTGCGTAGCAACTTGATGCGATTTTCTATGGAGTAAGGATCATCTCCCTTAGTTGTAGCTTTTGATTCCACACCAACTAAAATATGATCAAGTGAGTCCTGTAATCTAGATGCTATTCCAACTTGTTTCTCAACTTTTTTGTTAGAAGTCTTCCTTCTTTTCTCTCTAATAAGATTTTGAACAACTGTATAATTAGCAATGTCTTCTTCAATAAATTCATTTGTATAATTCATGTCACCTCCACTCTCTGAATTAATCTGTTTAAAATATGTAAAAGAATAAATATAAAAGATATCTAATAAATTTTAAAGATAAAATTAACTTATTGTATTATTTTATAATGCAAAATTAACATATCTTAATTTTATCAGTCCACCAAGATTTAGAAGATAACACTGTTTTTTTCTCATGATCCCAACCAAGACCAGTCTCTTGTCCAACTAATTTAGCCCATAATTGAAAATAAGATTTAAGAACATCTCATCTATTTTTTAGTTGTCTATGCACATATGGGAGTCCTGTTCTCTCTCTAAACTTTTTTTTTGTAGATTTTTTCAACCAATTTTGCTGAAATATTTATTAGGCCTATTACCATCTCGTATCTCTTTCACACAGATAGTTAAAAATATTTCAGTATTTCAATCATCCCATTTTACTTTTACAGTTTTTACTTCTCCTTCATTTGTTGCATCTTTGTTTTCAATATTCACTTGATTAGAACCTCTTCTTGGATTTAGTTTTGGAGCCATACTGTATAAATTATAAATTATATCAAATTTTATAATGTATAACGTTAATAAAATAAATTGTAATATAAATAATAACCGTGAATATAATAACACACTAAATAAAATAAAATATTATGATAAAAAAAACCAAATAAAAATCACAAATAAATTAATAATAATGACAAAATGATAAAAAAAAATAAAAAAACAAATAATAATAACATAAAGTAATATGAAGACAGAGACAATATGAAAAGAAAGTAAATAATAATAACAATATAAAAAAATGATAAAAAAATAAAAGAGAGCAAATAACAATAACTTACAATAATAGGAAGCTTATAATAATAACAATATGAAGAAGAAAGGGTAAAAGAAAAGAACCTGATGGTTTGTTGTTGAGTGTGTAGAAAAATAATAATATTTAAACTTTCAACCTTTATATATATATATTTCACAAAAGCTAAACGAATATGTTATGTTTTTATTTGTGAATCATTTCAAATTTTTTACTTTTTTATATTTTGATACTAGTATATTTTTTTTTATATTTGTATATGATTATATTTTATATCAAATCATTAAAGATTTTATCTCAAAATATTACATGATTCTTGCAATAGTGAATTCAACAAAATATTACATAATAATGCTCTCAAAATATTAGATACAGAATTCTAAAAAATCTCAAACATCAAACTAAGGTCAACATTGTATAAAATATAATTCCATCTATAAAAGTAAAAACAAAAATAAAAAATATCACGTATGATTATAGCAAAAAAAAAAAAAATTGCATTAATTTTGTATGAATTAATTAATTGACTTTTCATATATTTGAGTTCGTAAGTGTTGTTATTATCCCAACTTCTTAAAAGTAGATTCTATAAGTTTCCTTTGAGTAGCTAACGTAACACCAAAGACTGAAACACTTGCTTTCCATTATTTGATATTAATTGTTTATTGCATACTGTTGCACAATATATGGTTTGGCAGGGGATTTTTGTAGTTAAAAGTTTCAGTCTATCAGCACCAACACATTGTTTTTATCGTAAAAATTAATGCTTTAATATCAAATATCATATATCTTGAAAGTCATAAATCAAAGCATAGCAATGCAACCTGACATTTGAAAAACTATGATGAAAGGTTCTCCAAGCAATATAATGCAAGTTCTGTCACAAAATTTTTGTTTCATTGACATATTTCCTCTTTTCTTACTTTATCTGTTTTTCAGATATATATTGAAAACACAAAATAGATAAAAAAGATGGCATGAAGAGAACCAGAAAAATTGCGATTTGAGTTGAAACTTAGTTCTGAAGTTTAAGGCATGAAGGAGATATTGAATGTATAATACATTTATCTAAAAAAAAAAATAAAAGATGTCTTTTTTAAATTTTAGTAAGAATATTTTTGTCTATCAATGATTACAAAATACTTTTTTAAAAAAAAATTTTTAAAAATATAAAATGTAGTCTCTCAAAAAAGATATTTTTTATTATTCTAATACTTTTACTTTTATTACTAAAAATTTACCAAACAAACTACAAAAAAAAAAAAAATTATTTTTATTAAAAAATTTTTTTTATCAAAATAATAGCACCAACATTAACCCCCTGTGAAATTGAAGAATAGTGTGACAAAAAAAATATCGATGACTAATTATGAAATTTTCATCATATGCGCCAATACACTTATTACTTATTAGTTATGGGTATCTCTAGAACGAGTTCAATAATTATGTGCTTATTGAATGAGTCACATTTATATAAGCCATTAGATCTTATTAGATGAAAATTAAAGACTAATATAAAAGAAGATCATTGATGGACTCTAATAAATATAGAATATCCTAATATATAAATAAATGCTTTAAATGGCAATACTTTAATACACAATACTTTAAACGGGAATAAAATCTTTTATTCATAAATAATTAAATATAAAATATATGAGTATTTTTTATTTATTAAAATTAATTATTATGCAAATTTTTTTTATAATATTAAGAAATTATATTAAAATAATATTTTAAACTATAACTAATATAAAAATATAAAGCCAATGAGTTATAACTCAAATGACATAGTTTCTCCATACTCAATTAAAAGGTTGCGGGTTCGAGTCTCCTTTCTTTGGTTAAAAAAAATATAAAAATATAAAATAATTAAAATTTTATTTTATATTACTTGACAAATAATTAGATTATTATATTTAAATTTTATTAACTAACTATGTTTATTGCCAATGAGTAATAGCTTAAATGGCATAGTCTCTTTATACTTAATTAAGAGGTTGCGGGTTCGAGTCTCCTATCTTTGGTAAAAAAAAAAATATATTTTACAAATATTTTGATAAAAAATTATATGATATAATAATATATTTAACAAAGTAATTAGTTAATAAACTTTAAATATAATAATCTAATTATTTGTCAAGTAATATAAAATAAATTTTAATTATTTTATATTTTTATATTATAGTTTAAAAATATCATTTTAATATTATAAAAAAATTAGTTTGCATAATAATTAATGGAATAAAAAAACTTATATTTTTTGTATTTATTTAATTTATACTTTTTAGAACAAAAAATTTCTACCTTTATATAGTAAAATATGTGATAATCTTCTTAATATATATATAATAGGGGTAGCAAAATGGGTCGAATTCGTCAGACCGACCCGTAGAACTCGCTAAAAAAGGTAAGTCGAACTAGGATTTAAAGCCTGTTAAATTAAAAAAATTCGCCAAATTCGCAAGATTTTTATGCAAAATTTTTTTATGATATTAAAAAAATTATATTAAAATGATATTTTAAATAGTTATACTGTAAGAGATTTAATATGTTTTCTGATTTCAATGTTATTATATGATTATAATTATTTAATATATAAAAAAATTACTAGATAGTATATATTAAGGGTGGCAATGCGGACCGGCCTGCCTTAACTTGCCCGCCTCACCTAGGCCCGCACCATAAGCGGCACGGGCTGGCCCGCCCTGCCAAATAAAGTGGGTACAAAATGTTAGCCGTTTGACTTTGTTTTTTTTTTTTAAAATAAAATTAATTAAAATTAACAAAAAAATAATAATTAAACAATTAAATACAAATAAAAAATAGTTAAAATTATAATATAATTTTTCACTACCTTTTTTTAAATTTTTAACTTCAATAAAATTGTTCAAAATAATATTTGTCAATAGAACCATCTTTATTTTAAAAAATAAGTCACATAATTTAAACATATATACGAAATTGTAAAATAAAATAAAATAAATAAAGTCACATAATTGGAACATATATACATAATTTGGCGAATTTTTTTAATTTGATAGGTTTCAAAATCTAGCCCGACCCACATTTTTTAGCGAGTTCGGCAGATCGGTCCGACGGATTCGACCCGTTTTATCACCCGTAATATATATATATATTATCACATATTTTATTATATAAAGATAGAAAATTTTTGTTCTAAAAAATATAAAATAAATAAATACAAAAAATATAAATTTTTTTATTCATTAAGATTAATTATTATACAAAATTTTTTTATAATATTAAAATAATTTTTTAAATTACAATATAAAAATATAAAATAAATAAAGTTTATTTTATATTATTTGACAAATAATTTGTTTATTATATTTAAAATTTATTAACTAATTACTTTATTAAATATATTATTATATAATATAATTTTTTATCAAAATATTTGTAAAAGTAAAATTTATTTAAAACGTTATATATAATACATAAAAACATTAACTTTTTTATTTAGGTATGTATTTAAAATTATATTATTTATTCTATTTTTCTAAACAAAATTAAAAAAATAAAAAATTAATATTTTTATGTATTATATATAATATTTTAAATAAATTATTTTTTAAAAATATTTTTATCTAAAATTATATTATATAATAATATCTTTAATAAAAGTAGTTAGTTAATAAATTTGGAATATAATAATCTAATTATTTATCAAGTAATATAAAATAA
The DNA here is from genome assembly GCF_014773155.1 of Arachis stenosperma. Lineage (NCBI taxonomy): Eukaryota > Viridiplantae > Streptophyta > Magnoliopsida > Fabales > Fabaceae > Arachis > Arachis stenosperma. The sequence continues at coordinate 13,148,229 of NC_080378.1, forward strand.
AATTTTAATGATTTTATATTTTTATGTTATAGTTTAAAATATTATTTTAATATAATTTTTTAATATTAAAAAAAAGTTTTGTATAATAATTAATTTTATTAAATAAAAAATACTCATATATTTTATATTTACTAGCAGCTCAACAGGCACTAACGTGCCTGTTCAGCTGCTTTTCTATTGTTTTTAAAAAATTAATTTTATTTTTTTGTTAATATATTATTTATTTTTAAATTTATTAGATAAGTATTTTTTATTTTAATATTGATGTGATCTTATTTATATCATATTTTGTTGAAATTAAAATTACTGTAAAACACTTTAAAATGTTAAATTATAAAATCACACAATAAAGAGGTAATATAAAATGGTCATAGTTTAAAGTTCTAAGTAATATATGAGGTGAAATATTCGATAGAGTAAATTTTTATTCTCAATTATTCTAAAATATACAAAAAATATTTTCAGAATGATAATGCTTCTATTGTATTTCTTTAAAAGTTTTGAATGTCGTCTATTAATTTATAATATTTTTAATTTAATTTTTTAAATTTATTATGACAAAATAACGATATGACGAGGATTTTGTCCACTAAAATTGCGAAAATATTTTTAAAAATTAGTTTATTCATTGTACTTTATTATTTTTTTTGGTGTTTATGTTATATTTCATACATTATTAAATTTTAATTTGATAAGTTTTTTTTATCATCAAAAGCTTATTATCTAGTTATTGTAATTTAATTAAGATTTATTTTTTATCACTAAATGATGTTATGTGTATTATGGTTATTGTCATTAAATAATATTTGTAATACCATTTTTTTAGTTTGTACTTAAATTAGTTATTCAATAAAAATTTGTCCGGTAACTCATGCAAATATATACAATGTTATTTATATTTTTAATTTGAGAATTTTTAATTTAGTTACCTATTGACTTGTAACATTTAATATAGTATTTTGATATTTTTTAAGAAATTAGAACACATTTTGCCATGACCAAATTTTACTATCTATTAAATTTTTAATTGGATAAAGATTCTAATAAAAAGGATCCATATAATTTGTACAATACATTAATAAATACATGAGATAAAATAAGACATATTTTTGTACTATTTTTCAATAGTTGTTGTTTTGTGTTTAAGGTAGATCTTTTCTAATTTTACTATTTAATTTTAAAAGACATATGTTGTTACCAAAATTTTATTACAAAGTTATTGTTATTATTAGTCTTATGAATGTATTGCCTATTTAAAATTTATAGTATTTGTTAATTATTTGTTTTATTTTTTTTATTATAGAATTCATAATTTTGTTTGACATTAGGCATTTTATATAGTAGTGTACAATATCAAACCTCTTAATTTATTCAATACAAAAAATATTTTAAATGAATATTATGCCATGAAGATAAAATATTAAAAATATAAGTAGAGTAAGTGAGTACTAACTATTCATATTTGCATGGCTTTTTAGCATTGTTTGTAACTGGTTCATTATAAGAGATTGATTGAGGCATTGAATTAGTAGCAGTGGTGTATGTCTCGACTTACACTTATACAAAAAAAATACAAACTTAATATGTTGTACATTATCTTAAAATAATTAAAAATTAGTTCTCAGAAATCAAATCAAATCAAATCGCATAAATTAAGTTAAATAATTTTGTTAATCTTCTATATTAAGATTTAATGTATAGGCAAAATGACTTAAAACGATGTTATTACATGTTTTAAATATATAGGGTACTATCCAGTTAGGACATCACCACATCTTTTACTTGAACAACTTCATTATAATGTGATTGCAGACCTATATTTTTAAAGAGCAATACAGACAATAAGCATAATTTGAATTCATAAGAGTAAAATTAGTTATCATGATTAAAGTTAACTTTTATGTCGCGTATAAAAGTGATTTTAATTTAAAAATAATATGCTTCTATTATATTTTTTTTTATTGATTTTTTTCAAAATTTGAATATCGTCCATTAATTTGTGACATTTTTTAATTTATTTTTTAAATTTATTATGATAAATTAACAATATGATGAGTATTTTGTTCGTTAAAATTGCAGAAATATTTTTTAAAAAATAGTTTATTTGTTATACTCTAATTTATCTTTATTTTTTTGTGTTTATATGTTAACATTTCACATTATGAATTTATTACATATTTAATATTATTAAATTAATATATTTTTTAATAATAAATAATGTTACGTGTCTTATGATTATTATCATTGGCTGATATAGTAGCTAGCATCTTTTTATAATTGATATTTAAGATGGTTGTTCAATAAAAATTTATTCAGTAACTCATATAAATATGTAAAGCGTTATCTATGTTTTTAATTTTAGAATTTGAAAATTATTTATCCAATCACTGTTTGTAATATTTAATATAGTATTTAGATTTTTTATAAAATTATGACCCATTTTACCGTGATCAAATTTTGGCATTTGTTAAATTTTTAAATGGACAGTAATTTTATAGTAAGAAGGAATTAATTTTATTTATGCCATGTATTTAAATTCATGAGATAAAATATCAATATTTTTGTATTCTTTTTCTATCATTATGTTTGTATTTAAGTCAAATTTTTTCTGGTTTTATTTTAAAATTATAAGAATATATATTATTACCAAAATTTTAAAATATAAAAATATAAATTAAAATAAAAACTAAAAAAATTAAATTAAAGTATATTAAAAATCATTATGTTACATTAATTTAACACAATATATAAATACTATTTTGATAATAAAATTATTATGTTTGACAACTTTTTGCATAATTATCTTATAACGTAGTATTTTTATATATAAAATGACTTCATTTATTTTTTAATATAAGAATGTAAATGCATATTTTTTTATTTTTAATATTTTATTCCAAGCATTTACATTAATTTGAAACGTAAATATATTTTTTTTTGTAATAAATTTATAATAAAAGTTTTAGTTAAAAAGTACTCAATATTTCTTTTATTTGAAACAAAACGATGATGATGATGGGTGGCTCTGACCATTTGTCTAATTGTGGTTAATTCTGTACTTGGGAATGGATTTGAAATATGAATTATATTAGTTGATATAATGTGATTGCTGATTCGTTGAGTTTTCCAATTATATTTGTCAGAACATAAAGTAGCAAGACGCAGAGAAGAAAAACGATTGTAAGAGCACGATTGAAAGTAAAACAGATATTTAACTCTCTTGAGTAAAACATGATTAAAGGCGTAGAAGTTTTTTTATTGAGAGTAAATTTGTATTTAAATTGAGTACGTATTAATAGTTTTTTTTATTGAAAGTGAATAAGCTTTAAACTTTGTCGTGGGTTGAAAGTGAATCATTTTTAAATCTGTCGTGGGTAAAGCCAGTTTTTGAAAAAATAAAATAAAATAAAAAGAATTGAGTACGTAGTAGCAGTTTTTCTATTGAAATCAGTTTTTAAGTTCTGTCGTAGGATAAAGCCAGTTTTTAATAAAAAGAAAACAGGAGTAACTACGCATGCATGTCCGGAGAACTTCTATAATTAAGGGTAATATTGGAACATAAAGTTAGATATCAAAAACTCACTATTGACATTATATATTGTTATAGATAGATATATTTTATATTTAGTTATTTAAGAATAAAAGATTATATTGTCGTTTAAAGTATTGTGTATTAAAGTATTATTATTTAAAATATTTATTATGTACTAAAATATTCTATATTTATTAGAGTCCATCAATACTTTTTTTTATATTAACCTTTTATTTTTATCTAATAAAATCTAATGACCTATATAAATGTAATTCATTTAATAAGCATTTAATTATTGAGCTCGTTTTAGACGTACCTATTAGTTATTAGCAATTACTGACCTCGGCTTTCATTTCAAGCTCTTAAAAGACAAGGCGCCAAAAAAAACCCTTAATTAAACAAATTCCCAAAACCTAGCCTCTTTCATTTTCACCACAAAATAAAAAGCTCGATTTTTTATGCGTGTATTTGATTTCAATTCATGAGTGCGCTTAACAGCACATGTACGTAGTGAAGTTCTTTGAAGAAGCAGAAGAAGAAGAAGTGGATGAGTGTGGTTAAACAGTAATGGCGTCTGAAACGGCGTCGTCTGCCGATGAAGAAACCGTCGTTGTTCCCGTTTCAGCTGAGGGTGCACGGGGGATTCAGAAACAAGGAAAGCACCGAATTCTCGCCGACTTGAAACGTCTCGAACAAGATTCCAAATTTCTTCAGGTGTTTTTTTACCCTAATAAAATTAGTACAATGTTCTTTTTTGTGTGTGGATAAATTAGGGGAAAAGAAAATGTAGTATCCAATATCTAATATTTCTAGTTAAAATTGGATGTATGTTAGTGAAATTGTTTATTTTCTTTTTTGTTCGGGGAAAATATTTATTTCCTTATTTGCGTGGTTGCTAATATACTTATAGTAAGTTCGTTGGATTTGATATGACTTGTGCTAAAAATAGTAGAGATTTGAGAATGTGTGGTTAGTGGGAAGGAAAAATCCCAAAGCAAAATGTTGTTTCTTCTGGATTAAAAATAGGGAAAATTGTACTGTAACTTAAGATGAAACTTGCTTGTAATAGAAAGATTAAAGAGCTTTATAGTCTAGAGTTATTAATTTGAAGAGAATTCTGCTGGAAACTTTATGAGCAATGGTTGAGATTAAAAAATAAAAAAAAAATTTGAATTTTAACTTGGATATCAAATTGAAGATACATTTAATTTTACCAAAAATGCTATGTGTACACCAAAAATAAGTCACCAAATCAGCTACCATATATCTGTGTATAAACACATATGTTGTTTAACTTATTTTCAATGTGAATTTTGTATTTCAACATGTATGTTATACAAGTGGTTGATTTTGTGGTTAATTTTTAGCATACACCTATCATGGCTGGATTTTTACTCATTCTACTTGGTACATATGGGGTCAGAGGTGTAGGATCTATAAAATTTTAATTCATAAGTCATCCAGTGGTGTAGTTGTGTGTGCTAGCTAAGGGGCCGATTGGTTTGCCCATTTTCTATCCTCATTTTCAAAGAAAATGAAAAATGGGCACTGTAGGTAAATCTGAAAACCCAATGTTAAAAGTTGGAAATGTTAAAAGTTGGAAATGTTTTCCAACGAAAACCCAATGGCACTGTAGGTAAATCGCTGATCATCAAAAGTGGCATTTTTTTATTCTTTTTTTCCTAGACTTCTTTCAATTACCTTACCTACATGGTTTTTTTACCCCTAAGTTTCTAACCAATTGCTAATGGTTCTTTGCAGCTTTTTTCATTTTTTCATTTTTAATTTCAATGTTAATTTTTTTAATCTCTATAGTCTATAATAACCTTATATGTAGTAAAATTTAGTAAGTAACAAACAAGAGAAGAAGATGAAAGACAATTCATAACAAGCTTCACAATATTCAGCTAATTTGAACATTTAATAAAAAATATAGTTTATTCTTTTAAATTTATATTGAAATACATTTTGAAAATAGACCAACCAAACATTTTGACCATTTTTCCTGCCTTTGGAAATGAAACCTATTTTAACAAACCCATACATTTCCTAAAATATGAGAATTTGAAAATGAACGAATCAGCCCCCAAGTCGGCTAAGTGTGTGAGGTAAAACGTGTACATAAAAATTTATCTAATTTGGACAGTTAGAAAGTGCAGAGTAATATTGGCATTTTAAAGTATATTAGAAATTATCCTAATTGTATATGATATTGCGTAATTTTGGATTCAGTTTGATGGTCCTGATGTGTATGACGGTATGTGATGCTCTTTTTTTTTTTTTTCCTTTTTTCTTATATATATATATATATATATATATATAGGAACCTGATTTTGATCTGGTTTTAGGCTTATCAATTTATCATCATTAGCCTTAGTATATGTGCTTATATGTTGAGAAGAATCCAACGTGATGCATTAACCATCCTAGTATGACCAATCAGTCCAAATTCTTGATGGTGAAATATACATAGTTGAAATTTGATGTATCCCTCTTTTTCCATTTCCTTATTAGTTAAAATGAGAGGATAAGGATGGTAATAGAATTTTATAGAGGAAACATGATCTGTCATGTTTGCTTTCTGGGTTCCAAGCAAGATATCATGTGTTTCTTCTTACTTTTCATTCATTTGTCTATTGAATTTCTTACATTGATGTCAGGCCATCTTACATGTTGAGTGTTTCCCTTTGGCGTCAGTTTGATTCGTGGGTAAAAGTAGAGTGGTGAGAATTTTCATGGGTCTAATTTATGAGTAAACTATTTTGAAACTGGTCGATTAATATTTCATCCTAGTTTTACCTTCACATTAAAGATACTATGTCTAAGCCAATGTTTAGCTGCTGTCAAAAGTCATTTTCCTTTCATGCTTCATCTCTTTGATCTAGGCAATAAAGATTATGACAAAGTTTCTATATTTGCTGTTGATAGCCTAACGCTACCTCCTTTTCTATTTGGCTTGGAATTGGCTATGTAAATCTTTGCAAAAAAGGTTTAACATAGGCAGAATCCCTGCATTTCTCATTCATTATTTTTTTCCTTGACTATTTCAGGAAGAGTTGGAAGAGCTTGAGAAAACAGAAAATGTGTCAAACATATGCATGGAGTAAGTATTGTCCAAACTTTTGTTTCTCTTCTTGGAAAGAAATCTTGATAAATTGTTCTGTTTTAGGCCAACTTGGCATCTGAATTCAGAATAGATAAATTCTTGTTGGGTTCTTCAATCCAGCAAATTGTTGTAAATAATAGTTTATATATTGATGTATCCTTTTATCAACTTGGGGGGTTGAATATTAACCTAGCATATTTCCCCTTAGCTTCATTGAAAGGTTATCTATGTTATGCTATACAGTATACACACTAGACTAGTTAAGATTAGGAATGATGATAGTAGCGCACTGATTCTAGAGAAGATGATAAAATGTCATCTTAGGTATTATAGACATGCTTGAAGGCATCTCGAGAATCCAGTTTAGGATCAGATGGAGGGTGGTTTTGCAGCTAGAGGCAAAGAGAAAAATTAGAAAACTTTAGAAGAAGATTATTAAAAGAGATTTAGGTATAAAAAAGTTTAAACGCATCTGGTTTATGCTAGGGCTAGTTGGGGTCATTTAATCCATATAGCTGACCTATCCCGGTTGGACAATGCTTAGTTATTGTTGCTGTTGCTGTTGCTATGTTATGCTGTACGGCATAAACAATTTCACTTGATATAGTGCAGCTTGCTAAAAAGTATGGACACTAAGCCTGATCCGCTACTGCCAGAGTAATTTCCATTACCTTCACCTTTATTTGTATTAAATAAATAATTGATTGTAGGCATAATGTGTAATCATCAGTTTTCTTCTATAACAGAATAAATGGACCAGTAAACCTGTTATGGGATAGATGGTTTGAAGGGCCTCAGGATCCACAATCATGTCAATGTCGGATACTTTGACACGAAGTTTTCTGTGAATATAGGAAGCAGCATGTTGACGAAATTGATTCTGGAACTTTAATAATTGTTTGATGAAGTATTTTAACCATGCATGCTAATCCAGGTTTTTGTGAATGCACATTCATCATCTGTATTCAATTGAGAAGTATCATTATTTGTGTTTACCAATGTAAATGTTATCAGAGTTCAACTGTTAATTCTCCTTGGCTGTAACCGTTATGCATGTGCATGTGTCTTAACCTGCAAGGAGTTGGCATTTGGAAGGGCTTCAAAATGGTTTGAAGAGTTGACAAGCAGATCTGTTAAATTTGTTTATAGAATTTTCATCAGAGAATTCTTGTGGACCATTTAACAAGTGTATTTGCCATTAGATAATGTTATGTTTGGATTGCTATCTTTATCTTGAATGCACAAAAGAATGGTGCATGATAATCATGAAGAATCCGCTTATGTTAACTTAGATCTAATTAAGGTATGTTTATTTGAAGGGTAAAATTCGGGTGCAAAGTTGAGTTTTATGTACAATTCTACACAATCTTTTATCCCCCTTTTACCTCCAACCATACATACCCAGTGATTGTGTCTATGATTGTGTTATACTGCTTGTGTTCACCGACAAATATTTTCATTAACTTTGTTTGATTGGAACTTGGAAGGTAAAAGGAGTAAGTTTTATGTGAAGACACACAAATTTGAAACTGAATAGTGAATACACTCAATTGTAGTTAGAATTTAGAGAAGAGTTAAGAGTACAAGTTTGTCTAAGATTGGTTGAACAAGGAAAAAAAAATGTTTTTAGCTTTATGTTTAGAGTTGGTTATAGGCGTAAAGTATTATTTTTAGTAGAACTGATTTATGTTTTGGCAGTCCCTTTTAAAAATGATAATGATGACAAAAAGTACAATGTGTTAATTTTCCCAAAATTAGTTCTAGGTGCATGAAAATTGATTCTTTTTTTTTTGGGCTGAAGCATGATTATTGACCCTACTTGGTGAAAATCAAACACTTTTTTGGGGTGTTGTTGATTTGAATTTTTTTTGGCACTATCTAAAGTCCTTCAACTGGAATTCCAAAAATAAGTTTTTGGTTTAGGTGAGGCTCAGGTTCAGTGGTTCTAAAACTGTTTTTTTTTCATTATTATTTTTTCTTTTGAATATTTTCTCTCAAACTCCTATTATCTCTCTAATTTTCCAATTATACTAACCCAGCACTGAAAGTAGATTCTAAAAAGCATATTAAGTTTTGCATGTACTCTCTAATATATGTGAAAGCAGATGTAATAATGTACAAGTTTGATATTTCTGCACTAAAATTAAAGATCAACCTAACCAACCAATAATTTTAACATAAAGGACTATATATAAGACTAGTCAAATATGTTTTGTTGCTGCATGCACAACATATAAATATTATCTATAATCCCAGTCCTTGGAGCTAGGCTATATATATAATGGTTGATCTAAAAAAATCTCAATTATCTAAAGTGCGCCTGCATGTTAAGACTGACATACAACTTATTACAAATGAATAAAGTTGCAAAATTAGTGGCCGGCATGCCCTCCACCTATACAGCATTCAAATAAATCCAAACTAACATTAATTCCTACTTATTCTATACATAGTGATTAGTTGGAGCCTATACGTTGTTTTAAAATTATTGTATTAATTTAGTTTTTAATGTCTTGCCAGCTGATTATATTATTGGTTTTCAATATTAAATGATGAAAATAAAATCGATTTAGTTATTGTTGTACATATATATTTTTTCAGAATCTAATTGCATCTTGCATGTCACCTCTAAACCCAAATTATATAAGCAATTGGTAAGAAGAAGATGAAGGGGAAAAATTAGTATACTAGCATTCATTAACATTATTATCAATAATTTTTTAAAAGCGTAAAAAAATAAAAGTAATCTTAATAATAATAATAGAAAATTATGTGAATAGATAGAATTATTTTTATATAAAAAGATAAATTTAAATTAATATTATACTTATTCTCTTTCTTAAAAAAGCACAACATTATTATCAATATTTTTTAAAAAAATATTTAATACTATTTAGAAATATTAGTAAATACTAAATAGCATTTTTTTTGTCAATGATAAATTTGCATGTAAATATCAATTGAACTTGTTATATTAAATTTTTAAAAAAGGAAAATCCTTGGGAAGAGAAACAAGTTCTTTTGGCGGTGAAATTTAATTACAGTTGATTTTATGTAAAATTGAGAATTAAAAGTCGTTAGATAATTTAATTGATTTAATTAAATTACTTCACTTGAAATCTGACCACACCAAAATTTCCAGCTCTTTTGCTACTAAATATGTCCCACTTGTGAATCTCTCCCTTCAATATATATGCAAATGGCACTCATTGCACATATATATGTACAAGTCTCCCCTTTTTTAAAATTTTAAATAAAAACACCATTTTTGTTAGTCGTGGCTTAGTTTGTGCACTTTCTTTTGTTTTATTAGAAAAATTAAAATATAGATTTAATTAATATATATTTTAAAAATATATGATAAAATTATTATTAATAAAATATTTTAAAATTTTTAAAAATTATAAAATAAATATATTAAATTTTAATTTTTTTAATATTGTTTTTTAATTTATAATTTTAGTATGTATTTTTAAGACACAAAATAAATAAAATCTTAAAATATTTATAAAAATAAAAATTAATCAAGATCCGCTTGGTAGAAGAAATATGGCAGAACATAACAAGACCATTGCATCATCATTTGTCAGAAGTCAGAACCTATTATTGAATGCAAAAAGTGAGCATTTTCTCTGAACTCGCAAAGAAATGTGTGGAAAACATGAATTCCCATGATTATAGTAAATGGAGTGCTTGACCATGCATTATATTGCATGCATCACGATGAAGATGGAGTAGTTATGGGTCCATGGAGTGTGCATGAAGCATATGATGATGATGCCATGCATGTTTTGCATCTTCCAATAAGGTATCCAAAGAGAGCTAATTAAGGGCATTGCATTTGGCCACATAACATATGGCTACGCTTCCCAATCAAATTAAAAATAGAAAACAATAAATAAATCTTTCATTTTTTAACTCAAAAATAAATAATTTTTTAATTAATTAAAAATATAAAAATATTTATTATTTTTTAAAATATAAGATATTTAAATCTTTTTAAAAGATTTATTTATTTTTATATATTTTAGACAAAAAAAAAATTAAATATCCTATGTCTTAAAAGATGAACAATGTTTTTGTATTTTTAATTAGTTAAAAATTTATTTATCTTTAAATTAAAAAATTAGAGACTTGTTTATTTTTTTCAATTAAAATAATTAAATAACTTCTAATAAACCTTTTTTAGAATATATTAATATTAAATGACAATGTTAGTTAGATTCAATGATACTTTAAGCTAAGGGTATTTTTATTGGTAATGTTTTGAGAATATAATATATATACTTCTAGATATACACTTGGAACCAAAATTGTTTCTAGTGAAATATAAATTCATATACTTTTATGAAAAATCAAGATTTTTTGTTTAAAGAAAACTGAAATGTTTTGGTTATTTATTTATTTTCAAAACGAAAATACTTATATTTTTACGTTAAAAGAAAGTGCGTCCCAACTAAAATGGATTATATAAGTCCTTTTTTTGAGGGCATATTCCTCAATTTTGTACAGAATTGGACCGTTAAGCATCATTTTCAATTCCATTATTCATTTATTCTCACATCAATTTCACTTTATCCTCTTATAAATTTCCTTGGTATATTAAAAATAAATTTGATCTCAAGTCATTTAGAATGAAATGTTATTATTATCTCATTTATCTTTTTTTCCAAAATAAAATCTAAAATAATTAATATTTTTATTATTTTGTTATTTACTTATTTATTTATATTCTTAATTACCTAAGATTTCAATTCTTACTATTTTGGTATCATTTAAATTATTACGGATAAATTCACGTAATTTCAATAAATCCATATTATCATTAGTGTTTTGGGAAATAGTCACAAAAAAAGAAATATACCGTTAATAATAAAATTCATAAATAATTAATAATTCTTATTTGACATGATTCAAATCTTATTATGTATTATTTTATTTGTTTGTAATTTTGTATAAAAGTTTTAATTTTTAATTTTTAATTTTCAGTACAAATTAAAATTGTTATCATCAAACTAATATGACTAGACATCAGATGGAAGATATTATTACACACAACAATATTTATAATATAGACATTAATGTGTAATTGATAGCGAAATTATAATAAAAATAAGTTGTAAATATACATATACACTACAAATAAAAATAACAGGAAAATGTTTTAAAAATAGCCATGGACGGTTGACATGTAAAACCTACACAACTTACAATCATGTGTTAAAATACGTATAAATATTCAAAATTAGAAAGAACTAATAATATAGGATCCACACAAAAAATACAGTCAAATCTTTGAGAAAATCAACTACTATTATGAAGCAATTATAAATATACCTGTTAGATATATAATTTTTTTTATTAACTTAAATTTTTGAGAGAATTAATATCATAATAATAGTTTATATTTTTTATTTATTTTAGATATATATTAAAAATAGATCTTTTATTAGTATTTTTACTTTTAGAATGGCTATTTTTTTTTATATTGTGTTGTTATTGGTGTTTTTCATTAATATTATGATATTTTGGTGTAATGCAGTGATATGGGATAAAAAGAAATCGTGAGTAACGATTTTAAATAAGACAAAAAATTAAAAAAAGTTAACAGAAATCGTGAGTTACGATTTCAGATAAGACAAAAAAAAATAAGAAATCGTGAGTCACGATTTTAATTTTTTAATTAAAAAAATGTGATTTATGAAATCGTGAATAACGATTTCTTTTGTTATGCAAATCGTAAGTAATGATTTATATTATACATCACACTTGTGAAATACACCCATTTTAACTCATATCAACATATTATACCATTTCATCCATCATATAAAAAATAATTAACGATGCTATTACTTCAAGAAAAGGTAAGTTTCATCTTTTATATATTTTCCATTATTCTATCTCTTCTTTTTTCTCTTATTTTTAATATACTAACAATCGATTTCTACCCAAGTGATGCAAAATAGGTTTTTTTTTTGTTGAAATTCATATTAATTTTTGGAGTAAAGTATCATTTTTGTCCCCAACGTTTAAGACAAATTCTATTTGTGTTTCTAACGTTTAAATCGTCCTATTTGTATCTCTAATGTTTATAAAAGTGATTCAATATTATCCTACTATTAATTATACTAACAAATCAGATTATATTTTTCAATTATTCTCACTTGGATGTATTCATTCTCAATTAGGTCTCACTTGAATGTGTTCGATTTTAATATTATACCTATTATTTGTGTTTATATTCAATTATGTCCCTAGAAAAGTGAAATTATGTAAATATTGTAGGAATTGGTTTCAACTTTTGATGAGCTAATTTTCGAAGTGGATCATCGATTCTATCCCAGACATTTGTATTCTAACTTCAAGAAGAATTTTTAAAACTCAAACTAAAGCATTCATGATGTGTAATTGATGACAGGATAACATTGAATCACTTTTACAAACGTTAGGGATACAAATAGGACGATTTAAACATTAGGGACACAAATAAAATTTACCTCAAACGTTGAAGACAAAAATAATACTTTACTCTAGTTTTTGAATTAGTACTTTTAATAAAATATTATTAAAAATGACTACAAATTTCAAATTTATATATTATTTCTTATTACAATTAAATTTTTTTAATTTATACCATTAATACATTATTTTTAATTTAACAAAGTATAAATTAAAATTTTCAATTTTGTAACCGAATTATAAAGCTTTTTTATTAATTACTATCACATTTTGAAGTTTCTATTAATTTGCTTCCTCCTCTGATCTTTTTTTGTTTAATTCTTCTGTCAATCTTTATAGTTTTATTGAATTTTCAATTAGCTTTTTTTTTTTTAATTTGATCTTTATATACATACGGTCAAAATTTGTAATTAAGTTTTTATTGTGATAAAAATATTAAAATTAATAAAATATTTTATTAAAAAATAAATATATTTTGACTAAATAATTTATTTATTTAATAAAATAGTTATTTTTTATTTTAGTAAAAGTAAAAATTTAATTATAAAATTTAATATAATATAAAAATTCAATTAAAAATAAAAAACATAAAAATTTAATAAAATTATAAAAATACAGAATATTTAGGGCAATTTTCCAAAATAAAATGATTGGATGAAAGCGTTACCAAATTACAACATTTGGAATTTGGTTACCATTTTGCGTTGAATTCATTTATATACAAACCGTGGCTGCCAACCACGGATTCCAAATGCACATAAACCGTGGGAGGCAGCAGGGTTTTATGGGTTTGAAATGCTCAATGTAAACCGTGGTAGGCAGCCACGGTTTACACTTTATAAATGAAAAGCAGAAACCGCTGGTGGTAGCCACGGTTTATGAAGAAGAAAAAGCATAAACCGTGGCTGGCAACCACGGTTTATGAAGGGCATTCAAATGATCAAAAAACCTTGTAACCTAGCACGGTTTATGTATAATGAAAATCTATATATATTCGAGTGAGAATGTAGTTGCTGAGGAGATCATTATCACAATGTCAAGTGAGGGAGAGAGTGTTCTTGTGTTAGTGCACTGCTCTGGAAAAATTAAAAAAAGCAAAAAATATGGTGTGAAGTTCACTGATAGAGAACCGTTGAGTGTATTTGTTAGTTCGTCAAACAGTTTGTCAGATTTGAAGAGCACCATCTTGCAGAAGCTTGGAGTTTTTGGGAGCAAGGTTGTGAAGAAGATCTTCTACAAGATTCCCATTGCTGTAGTTTCCAGCGGTGTGATGTATGATACATTCGTGTTAGGGGCTGACGAAGATATTAGGGTTCTATTTCATTGCGTGAGGAGTTTTCCTGAGGTCAGAATACACGAGTTGTATGCGAAGTTGGAGGTAACTCTGGATAGTTCTGGGGCATCGGCTCCTGTTCATAGCTCGACTGCCGCTGGCGGTGCGTCTTGCTCGGCGCCAGCAAACCGGTTTTCTGTTCCTCAGGTTGCCTCTCCTTCTTTTGCGGCTGATCTGGTACCAGCGGTTGCAGTTCCAACTGCACGTTCCCCTAATGAAGGGGTCCTGCAACAGGCATTTCTGGGGGAATCAGGTCGTGCCACAGATGATGAACATCAAGAATTCGGGGTACCTGATCGAGTAGAGAATGCAATGCGGGATGATGACACTGATGAGGAGCCTGTAAATATATTTGGGGACAGCGACGATGACACCGGTGCCAATCCACAAGCACAACAAGGTCCTTCAAGTTCCGGCACACAGCATTACCCTCCATACTTCTCGACGTTAAACTTGGAGGCTCTGGGTGAACATACGGCCGGAGTTGCTACAGTAGGTGGTTCGTCAACCGAATTTCAGATTGGGCAATCCTTCCAGAGTAAAGAAGAAGCTGTTCTTAGTGTGAAGGACTACAGCATCCGTCGAGGTGTTGAGTACCGAGTGATGGAGTCGGACCATTTGAAGTATCATGGAAGGTGCAAGGATTTCGGCAAAAGTTGTAGTTGGATGATTCGGATTTCGCTCCGTGCACGGAAGGG
This sequence comes from Arachis stenosperma, assembly GCF_014773155.1. Lineage (NCBI taxonomy): Eukaryota > Viridiplantae > Streptophyta > Magnoliopsida > Fabales > Fabaceae > Arachis > Arachis stenosperma. Next base: position 13,163,357 of record NC_080378.1, read on the forward strand.
AACTTGGGAGGTTAGGAGGTACAACGGTCCGCACACTTGCTTAGCAACATCTGTTTCCAGTGATCACCGTCAGCTTGATTACCACGTTATATGTGCGAGGATTTTTCCGTTGGTTAGTGCGGATGCTGCAGTACCGATCAAGGTCTTGCAACAAGCGACTGAAGCTGATTACGGATTCAAGCCCAGTTACCGGAAGGTTTGGAAAGCAAAACAGAAGGCAGTTGCACAAATATATGGAGACTGGGAAGAGTCTTATGCCGAATTGGCACGTTGGATGCTAGGCGTGGAGTTGACGATGCCCGGGACAGTCACTGTGTTGCAGACGTCTCCTGTTATAGTTGGGGACCAGATTGATGAGTCAACAGTGTACTTTCACCGTCTGTTCTGGACATTTCCACCTTGCGTTGAGGCCTTCCAACATTGCAAGCCGCTTGTGAGTATTGATGGTACCCACCTGTACGGCAAATATGGAGGCACCTTACTGCTGGCGATTGCACAGGATGGGAACTCAAACATCCTACCCATAGCATTCGCCCTTGTGGAGGGAGAAAATGCCGAGTCATGGGCATTTTTCTTGTCCAACTTGAGAAGTCACGTGACTCCACAGGAGGGTATCCTTGTTATCTCGGATAGGCATAACGGTATCAAGTCTGCACTAGAGGATCCCGTGAATGGTTGGCTGCCCCCACGTGCTTATCGGGCGTACTGTATCCGCCATGTGGCAGCAAATTTCAGCCTTTCTTTCAAAGGTAAAGATGCGAGAAGAATGCTGGTTAATGCTGCGTACGCAAAAACTGAGGCGGAGTTCTATTACTGGTTCGACATCATGCGTACTGAGAATCCGGCAATGTGTGATTGGGCAAACCGGATGGAGTATGAGAAGTGGACGCAACACCAGGATAGCGGTAGACGGTTCGGGCACATGACAACAAACATCAGTGAATGTGTGAACTCCGTCTTGAAGGGAACTCGCAACCTCCCGGTCACGTCGTTGGTTAAGTCCACATACGGAAGGCTTGCTGAGCTATTCGTTATCCGGGGACAAACAGCAGAGGCACAACTTGGAGCTGGACAAGAGTTTTGTCAGGCATTGGTCAAGGGTATTGAAAGGAACATAAGGGAGTCAAGGTGCTTCACCGTCACATTGTACGACAGGCACCAGTCGGAGTACACGGTTGCTGAGACTACACCGACTGGAAACTTCTCCTTGGGTAGCTACAGGGTCTCGCTGAAGGATCACACATGTGATTGTGGGTACTTTCAGGCCCTCCATTATCCATGCTGTCACGCCATTGCTTGTTGCGCCCACTCCCGGCTTAATTGGGCAGCATAAGTGCATGAGGTGTATCGTATGAGTGAGGTGTTCAAAGTTTACAGTAACGGGTTTGTTCCGCCCATACCAGAAGGGCTATGGCCACCATATGCCGGGCCTACTATCATTCCTGATCCTAACATGAGGCGAGCCAGGGAAGGTCGGCCGAAGGCAACTAGGATCCGTGGTCCCATGGATCGATCTGCTGAGAACCAGCCCAAGCGCTGTGGGCTCTGTCGACAGCCAGGACACACGCGGAGGAACTGTGGCCAGCGAAGAGATACTGCTGGCGGGGATCATTAGGTTGTATCCTTTAGGTTCATGCTGGGTTATCAATGTATGTTTAATTTCAGTCTTATAACTAGCATTGTTTTTAGTCATATGTTTATGTATCGTCCTGTAAGAATATTTGTTTCTTGACTTGGTATATTAAGAAAGCCTAATTTAGTGTTAATGTCGTTGTATTTGTTTGGACAAATAAAATAGAAACGACTAGATCAATTTAAACATTAATCATACGTAATAGCAGGATACATCAATTTAAGATACAACACCAGAAACCATAACAAATGTTTAAACATTACTCAAACTAAATAACAAAAGAAACGACATAGACAAAAGGGAAATACATAGCTAACTAATCAGAGTCCTCGATCGTGTCACTGTCGTCATCCTGCAACTGACCAATAAGGTGACCTCCAGTGCCACATAAAGGAGCACGACGAGCCCTCCGTGGTCTCTCATCCACCTGTGGCACCTGTGCCTGTGGCGGAACTACGCTGAAAGCCGAAGCTGGGGTACCTCCCAACGCAAACCATGGGTCCAATGGTGAAGGCGCAGGCTCGTTCAGGTCAACCGGCAAACCTGGCTGTACATCCTGAACATGTGGCTGGTGCTCGGCAAACTGTGAATGTACCTCATCCATCTGTGGCCTATAATGAGTGGCATCATCCTCCCCCAAGATGTCTGCTATATCTCTGAAGAACTCTGACTGACTCACAGGATCATCAATGTCCATACCGACTGCCGCCGTAGTATAGTCGGCGAACATCTGAGAAGAACCCCCCACCTCAAACATCTGAGAAGAACCCCCCGCCTCGTACGTACCCTGATCCATCCCTGTGCCCACACCACCAATGTCCTCACCAACAGCATCCTGACCAATGTGATACTCTCCAGATGGTCCTCTACCACGGGCACGTCCACCACCATCCCGCTGACCATGTCGTCTGGCCCTACGTCTCGGAACACGAGGATCAACATCACCTCCCTGACCACCAACACCCTGACCCTCATCTAACTGGTCGGCCAGCCATCGCCACTCTCGATCCGTCGTCCGTGTGCCGATACGCCTACGCCTGTCCACGCGGCGGTTGTCCGGTCTGTCGACAACCTGCACCATAGGAGGTGCCTGCGATGACCCTCTATGGCGAGCCTCCTCAGTCAACACAATAGGCCTGGGATCCTGAAATGCAACATCTGGGGATAGAAATCGGTGCGCCACACGACACCACCAGTCCAGGTACTCAGCTGATGGCCCAGGATCAGCAACTCGGTCAACGGGTAAAACTGAGGCATGCCGATCCTGCCAATGCTCATGCCACTCTCGATAATATGAGGGGAACCACCTATCTCCACCCCTGCCGTCCTTCGCATGAAGCCAGTCTATGTTAAGAGCCAAACGAGGGAGATGCTGAACCCCGCCGAACTGAGGCATAACCCTATCCACCTGGTGCCACTCAATCGCAGCAAAATAAATGAGACTCGTAACTGCCGTCCATAGCCTGCGGTGCTGGTCTAGTAGTATCTCTGGATGAACAATAGCTGCGACATCCGGAGTGGAATAGGGCTCCCACACAATCTACATCACGTAATGAAACTTTACGTAAAACAAATTGTATAACAGGCAAAACATAACTGAATGAACTACAAGTAAATTACTCACATCATGCACACGCAATCTATCCAAAGAGAGGCGTGCAGCCACCACTCGCTGATCTACTGCATCGTTCCTCGGTAGATACTGAGCCCATCTACAAGTTGAAATAAAAGAATGTCATAACATCTAATGGGACATGTAAATGAACAATTTCAAACTCTAGCATCATATTTCTTTACCTGGATGCAAGTGGAAACCCGAATCTGTTGAAATCACTTGGCCTCAGACAAGGAAATCTCCAGAAGATCCAAGACTGTAGAAGCTGAAGTGGCCCAGCCAAGTTGACAACATTTTTGTTTGTTCCACGACAAAGACATCTGTACAACCACGCCAGCGCGGCCGAGCCCCAGCTATATCTACCCAAGTCATCCAACGACGCCACATATGGCAACCAGCGAAGGTGGACACGGTTGGCGTTCTTGTCCGCAAACAGTTGAGATGACAACAGCATCATAATATAGGCCCTCGCGTATATACGCACGATGTCCTCAGTAGCATCTACTGGCAAAACCCGAAACCGCTCATGGAACCATGTGTAGCACACTGTCATCTGCTTCACTTTATTCTGCGGAGGTAACTCCCCAAACAGCTCACGGAACCACACCCATGCCGGTCTTCCATCTTCCATGAAATTCTCAAACTCACTAAGGCACCCACTCACAGGCTCACCATCAATCGGTAAACCCAGCTGATAGGCCACGTCCTCCAAGGTGACCGTACACTCCCCAAAGGGCATGTGGAATGTGTGGGTCTCAGGACGCCACCTCTCAATGAATGCGCTAAGTAGAGGCTCATCAACCCAGAACCACTGACTGTTCAGCCTAGCCAAGTGATATAAGCCCGCCGTCTCTAGATACGGTATGATACGCTCGTGTAAAGGCATATTCTGTTGTCTTCTCACACCAGTAATAACCCTAGCAGGCTGTAAAAATAAAGATAGCGAACTCTCAACAGACAACAACAGCAACAATTTACAGTAATATGAATAAAAAACCCTAAGCATAACAACAATAGAGAAAATAAATCTACTAACAATATTACTAACACGTAAACCTAAAAAATTATTTCTGCCAACAATATAAATTACAAATTCAATAAATATAAAATACTAACTATCATGATAACAGCAAAAAATTCTATTATAACTATTAAAATATTAACTTAACATTTACCATTAATGATAAGAACATTAAACAAAAAATAATAAAAAAAAAGCCGGTTTAACCAACCTCTTGGTCGATAAATCCAGCCACATGCGCAACGCGGTTTAACTGGTACAGCCGGTCTTCTTCTTCCATCGGTTCTCCCATAAACCGGTTCAACTTCTCAAACCAGCAACTTCACAAAAAAATTTTTTTTTTCTCTCTCACCCACCAACCTTCCCCTCACTCACAAAACTCACAAATGATCCGCCCTCACCAGCCACGGCTTTGCTATTTATACTACTCACTCATAAACCGTGGCTGCCTCTAAGGGTTTATGTTTGAAACCATTTACTCATAAACCGTGGCTGCCTCCCACGGTTTATGCTTCAGATTCTCTTCACGTAAACCGTGGCTGCCTACCACGGTTTACATACAATAACATTTGATCATAAAACCCTGCTGCCTCCCACAGTTTATGTGCATTTGGAATCCGTGGTTGGCAGCCACGGTTTGTATATAAATGAATTCAACGCAAAATGGTAACCAAATTCCAAATGTTGTAATTTGGTAAAACTTTCATCCAATCATTTTAATTTGGTAAATTGCCCGAATATTTAACCCTTTTTTATCTAGTTTGATCCAGCAACTGTTTGGAAAATCGAGGCAAACATGCATAACTATGGTAGCTATATTTGTATATAAAATCGTCCCTTGTTATTGGTTAGTTGCCTTCCGTTGAAGGAAAACTAGAATAAACACATGTCGGGTTTGTATAATAATAGTAATAAAATAATAATTAAACCTATGATTTCTATTCCACTTCTATGTATGTATTTATTTGAGGCTATGCCTAAACCCCTAAACCCTATGAAATGTGACCTTACTAGTCACTAGTCACTACTCACTAGTGGCAGAAAACACTGTATTCTGAATATATGCTACATTTTCTTGAGAATGAATAATTAGGGCATCTTCTTATAGCTATAGGCAGACTCAGTCTAATAAAGTACAATAAGTCAATTACCCAAATCAATTCATTCCTACACAGTAGCATATGTAACTATATAGCTACAGCTATTTATTAAATCATAATCATTGTTGTTTCACTTTTTTGGATTTTGCTAAGATATGATAAACAATCACAATATAAGTACAAATTTTGTAACTTTTTCTTTTTAATAAAAAAGATTTTTATTTAATTATTAATATTTTAATTATATATGTATGTTGAATTAATTGTTAGAAAATTTTCATTTCTATATTTTTTTAATTAATTAGTGTTTTAGAATAATGGTTAGTAATTTATATTTTGCTACGATAAACAATCATAATATAAGTAGTAATTTTGTGCTTTTCTTTTTTAAAAAGGAGTTTTTTATTTAATTATTAAGATTTTAATTTTGTTGAATAGTTTGATAATTTTCATTCATATATATATAATGAGTATTTTCAGAATAATGGTTACTAAAAGATTAATTTTAAAGCGCTATCTGTAAATCAAATGTTTACTTAATTAAAATAAATATAGAATTTATAATTTGTGAAAAAACTTAGTCTTTTTTTTTTTCGTTTTATTTCCCTTGTATTCATTCTTATGGGCTTCATCTAGTTTAATTAGTTTAATTTATTTCTTTGTTGTATGACGTGTAACTGGAAAATTATTGGATAAGAATAAATTTCTAATCTTCGAATTAATTAAAGAAACTATATATATAATAAGAACAAGATCGAACAGAAGAACATACTTAATTGTTCTCCCACATATCATGTGCATAGATTCATCTTTTTCTTCTTTTTTCAACCTCTTATCATCTTCTTTTGCGCTTTTGATCTTTAGTTTCCCGTTTTCAGGAATAAAGAAACATACAAAGGAAAAATGCATGTGAATGTTAGAAGACTTGTCAAATATTTTTTTTTGTTAGATATATAAATTAATTAAAATTTGACTCTTGTTCTAGATTAGGTCATGCTTATAATATATATAAAATAAGTATCAGAGCATGATTAGGAGTGTAATTAATAATGAAATAGAAATCAAATTCGTCAAAATAGATGAAGCATTAACCTTCCCCACTAGATGACAAGTTAAGGATGCATATGCACATGAAGAATTTCAATTATCTTGAAGTATTTTACATTATCAACAAGAATATGGTGAGATTTATTTACGCTTTCACGCCTTAATATATAATTATTATGGATAATTATTAGTTTCCATTATACATGTTTCATATTCTCTTATATGGCTTATTCTGATAATTCACAATTTTAAAAAATTTTGTAAATTTTACATCCTCAAAATTTGTTTTATCTATGAGATAAAAAAATTAATTTTCACAAGTTGAAAAAAAATTAAGATATTGTAGTTTCAAAAAATAATTTATTGTGGATCTGAATAACTTATTTGAGGGTTTGACAATGGTATGAAAAATAATTGTATTATTTAGATTTTACAGTATGGTAGATTCTTTATCGACATTAGTTTTGGCATTCGATTCTAATTATTCATGTGATTTTTTAGGTATTTATCTCAATTCAAATGATCAACATAAAATGTCTCAATTTATTGAATTAACATCAGTCAATCAATATTTTATGATAAAGTTGTTTTAATGGGTGATTTTAATGTCATTTAATTTCTAATCAATTGGAAGAAAAAAGTGGAAGTGTAAAATCTCTCTTTTATTGAGATTTTTAATATTTTTATTGATAATAATTCTTTGATTGATATTGGTATGATCGGAAGACCATTCACTTGGTTGAATAGACAGAGTGGTGATGAATTAGTACAGGAGACACTGGATCGATTTCTAGTAGGAGTTGATTGGCCACAATTCTTTCTCAGTGCATTGGTTCTTAGACTCTCAGAATTAGGGTTGAATCATTCCTCTCTTCTCTTAGACTTTAACCCAAGAATTGAGAAATCTAAACGGCGATTCAAATTTTAAGAAAAATGGTGTTTCAATAATAAAATAAGACATATTGTTAGCGAAGTTTGGCACGAACAGATTGATGATTCAACCATGTATATCCTAACTTAAAAATAGAACATTGTCGGCATAAGATTGTCAAATGACAGGAAAAAAAATAATTTTAATTTAAAAGTGGAGATTGATTCACTACCGTCTGAATAAGAGGAACTCCATTTAGCAGGAATTCATGGGAGTGAAATTATTTCAAAACTAGAGGAAAGCCTTGAGAAAGCATTGCAAAATGAGAAATCCTATTGAAAAGATAAATCTAGAATCAAATGGCTCAAATCTGGTGATCAGAACACAGTTTTCTGTTATCAAAAATTTCAGAAATTGAATCGGAATGAACAAAATTTTGCCACTAAAAATGGTAGTAATGGTAAAGTGGGTACTTCTAATGCTGGAATTGCTTATGTAGCTGAATATCGTATTTCAAAGACATCTTCTCCCCTACTTGTCATGAGAACCTTGAACCTTTGTTTACTGACTTTGAACCTAATTACAGTTCCCATCAACCGTAGACTTTAAAGACTATTGACTATAGAAAAAGTGAAACATGCTACATTTAGCATTCATCCCTAAAGTGCTCAAAAATATGATGGCACAATAGAAAAGTTTTTTTAAAAATTTTGGAACATTCTTAGTGGTGATGTATTTTGAGTAGTTAAAAACTTCTTTTTAGGAAAAAAAATTTTAAAATATTTTAACCACACTCAAATTTGTCTTATTTCTAAGATTTCTGATGCTAAAGATATGACTCAGGTAAGACCAATAAGCCTATCATCAGTATTTTATAACATTATATCTAAAGCACTTATGCATAGACTGCAAGGTATGATGAATAGACTAATTAATCCTATACAGAGTGCTTTTATTAAAAAAAGATTAATTTTTGATAATATCCTAATTGCTCATGAGGACATGCATTATTTAAAAAGTTTGAAAAAGTTTATATTAAAAAAGTTTGGTTTTGACTCCCGGTAAATTATGTGAATTCAAGAATTAGTGACAACAGTTTCTTATCATGTCATTATGGAAGGATAACCCTATGGTTTCTTCAAACCAAATAGAGGTATCCGATAAGGAGATCATCTATCTCCCTATTCTTTTTCTTTTTTGTTTAGAATGTCTCTCCTTCTTGTTACACAAGGTTGAAAAAACAAACTAATTCAAAGTATTCAGGTACACAGGCGATATCCTAAGGTCAACCACCTCCTATTAGATGATGATTCTATCTTATTCTGGAAGGATAATCCTGAGTTCTTATGAAAACATCAGTGGTCAGGGGATGAATCTTAATAATTCTGCTGTAATTTTTAGACACAACACCCGGCTCCCTTTACTACACGAACACAACTAGTTAACTCTATGAATATTGATCATATTGGGAGCTCAGAACAGATATATTGGTTTGTCTTCTACGGTCTCTAGATCTAAAATGACTTCTTTCAATATGATCAAAGAGAAGGTTTGGAAGAGAATTCAAGGACGAAAGTGCGGTCTTCTATCTTCGGGTGGTAGACAGGTATTGTTTAAGGTTATGGGTGAAACTATTTCTATTTATACATTGTCTTACTTCAAATTACCTAATGGTTTAATTTTAAAAACCCACTCTCTACTTTCTCAATTCTAGCGAGGGCAAAAAAGTTCTGAAAGGCAAATAACTTGGATCAGTTAGGAGCCTGGGACACTACGACTCATCCAAGAATAGAAGGAGGCCTTGAATTTAAAGATATTAAAATTCAGAATCTAGCGCTATTAGTAATGCTTTAACTGTAGAAACTGGACTCTTACTTCATGGGGATGGAAGAGTTAGTATACTGAAAGGTCAAAAGATTGTTAAAAAAGATTTTAACTGGACTGTGAATACTGGAAAGAACATTCAAACTTTTGAGGATCTTTGACTGCTTCCTCTATATCCTTTAATGATTTTTGAAATGCCAAATAGACAGGATATTTCTAATTTAGTTTCAAGAGTTAAAAACTTAATAACTAAAAACGAGAATTGGAATTAGAGTCTCATTCAAGAATTATTTTTTCAAGACGTTGCAGACATAATTTTGTCAGTTAAAATTTATCGAAGTAGTGACAAATTGCAATGAAATTTAAACAAATCTAAACATTATGATATTGCTTGAAGTTATTACAAATTTGGTTATTTATTTCCCCAGTCACTTCTTGAGCTTTTCCCCAATCATATGTAACAGAAAAAGCTATGGATTGAATTATGAAAATTGAACTTACCTCACAAAATTAAGCTCTTCATTTAAAAATTTTTCCATGGTCGTCTTTCGGTGCTTGCTCAGATTCACCGTCGCTTCCCATCTGTATCACCAATACGCCCCTGGTGTCATGAAGCAACAGAAACAGACACTCATTGTTTGCTTCACTGCTCTAGAATTAAAGAATTATGGTCTTAGAGTTACCTTCGTGACTGTCTCCTCTCTCAGAATTTTTACGATTTTTTGACATGGCAGACTGCAGCTAGGGGTGGCAAACGGGCCTAAACCCGCCAGGCCGACCCGCATAACCGCCAAAAAAGACGCGTTGGGCTGGAAAATTGGGACCGCCAAATAACAAAAGTCCGTCTAACCTGCACCGCTTAAACCGCGGGTTTTGGCGGGGCGGGGCGGACTTCCTCGCTGGGCTTAATTTTTTTAGTGAAGGGGTATTTTTGCATTTTTTTTTGCCAAAACTTAACTTCTCCCAACCTAACTTATAAGAGTATGAAGATAAAAATTGAGTGTTTTGGATTATGTTTATGTTACTTTGAAAACAATATTTATAATTATGTTTTAGATTATGTTTATTTTGCTTTGGAGAGAATATTTATACTTATGTTTTGGATGAAAACTTGGTTTATAATTATGTTTATTAGATATTTTATAATTACAAAGACTTTAATATTTGTGAATATAAAAAATATAATTTTTATGCATTTAGAAATTATAAATTTATTAATATGGTTGTGAAATTATATATATTATTTAGTAGTTAATAGTAAAAAAAAAAAGAGGAGCTTTGGCAGGTTTAGCCTGCCATCCCGCAGTTAGACGGGGTGGGGTGGGATTCTAGGACTGCCTCACTAGGCAGAGCGGGGCGGGCTTCCCCACTTGCCACCCCTAACTGCAGCAACGGAGATGCTTAACTCGTTGAAGAATGTTGACTGAAATAATCCTCAATTGCTTGTCATCATTTGCTAGCACTGTTTGAAAACTCGCAACCAGTTAGTCTTTAAAGATTCTACTTCAATATTGTCAGCCACTCTTACAAGCTCCATCAAATTGCTCTGTGAAATTCAAAGAACTTCCATTTTAATTCGTTGTCTCCACACAAAAAAAACTCTTAATTTTATTCAATTCAAATTATTATTCTTTCAATTTTTTTAGATTTTTCTTAGTTTTTAATCATGTATCAGTGAATGAATAACTTTAATATATTATTTTAAATAATCCTCACTTTTTATTATGCTATTCTATTTTTAAACATTCTTATATTTTATTTTTTAATAATTAACGAAATATAACTTACTATCTTTTTGGAAAAAAATTGAATATACCGAAGAGATGATAATATATAACTAAGCTAAGGTAAGGGATACATTTCTTCTAATCACAATTATAAAAGCATTCTTATTTAATTAATTATCGGTTTAATACTTGATAAAACATATTCCTGAAATGAAAAAGTTGTTTATATAATTAACCACACACAAGAAATTTCATGCAATGAATAATATCCCCTCTTACACATGTACATTCATTAAGAAAAATATTGGCATGATATTATCGCTGAAAACTTTTTTTAGTATAATTATTAACTATAAAAATTATATATACTTGTAAATTTTTCAATATATACTTAAGAGAAAAGTTTAACTTTTTTTTAGTATAATTATTAATTATAAAAAATATACTTGTGAATTTTAGTCAGTAATCTAACATTTTTAATTCAGTAATCTAACATTTTTATTATCAGCGAAAAGTAATAAATTGTATTAGCTATGTAGAGCGGTTGTATACTTAATAGTAAATTAGTAATAATTGAAAAAATAATGAAAAATGCTTATCCTTTATAGGGTGTACATATAAGTAGAACGATATAAATTAAGCAAAATTTATCTGTAATTATCTTTATATAAAAATAATAATTAAAATTATTAAATAATTTAATATATTTAAATAAATTATTATTTAATAATTTTTAATTATTAATTTCTCACTAAAATAATTGCACGTAAAATTTTACCTATAAATCATCATAATTAAGAAAGTGTTATCTTCTCTCACCATAATATATGTAGTAGTTTATGCCCTAAATTTAGTCATTAAAATTGCAAGTGATGGCTATTACAAAGATATAATAGTAATCTAATCAACATAATTTAATTAATGTCTTATCGATAGAATATTTGAATTTGACTAGTATAAAGATAACAGTAATATATATAATTTGCCTATATATATATATATATATATATATATATATAAGTCGTTGGATACGTTAAATTTATTTATTGGCGAGTCCGTAATTATTTATTGATAGATTTTTTTCATTTATCGTTAATTATCAATGGATATAAAATTTTAATTATGAAATTCTAGAGCTTGTTATTATCGAAAATTTTTTTTTGATAAATCTAATAGTAATATATTATTTATTATTATTAATAATTAAATTAATGGTTACTGATGGATTTAACCGACGATAAATTTGACAGTAAATTTTAATTTTAATTTTTAAAAAATTATTTAAAAATTTAATATATAATTTTAAATATTTAAATTTAATAATCTTTAGACTAACAATATTTAAAGTTTTATAATTTTTTATAATAATTTGTATAATTTTCAGTTAAAAGTTCACAAATAAATTTAATTACAAAAAGTGAACAAAATCAAATAAAAAATCAAAAGAGAACATAAATTTAAAAACTTAGATAAATGATTTATTTAAAATTTACAATGGATCAAAGATAAATAATTTACTTTATATTTAAAAACATAGATTTAAGCATCCAATCTAAAATCATATTGTAAAATCTTATATACCATATGAACTGCAAGTCTACAACAAAAAAAGTATAACTCGTATATACCAAAAGTAATTATATTACGTCAACTTCTAGATCATGTTATATTTCTATCACTAAGCATTCTATTAGAAAAATTATCATAACTAGCATTTTCAAAATTATACATCAAAATGAAGCTTGAAATATTTCCAGCAAATTCTAAAAAATATCAAAAAATTATTACTAATTTATTTTCATTCTACCTTAGAAAAATCAAAATTGCATTTATAAGTGTATATGACTTAAATTAGTGACTTACATAAGAGATACCTTCACATTTCATAATAAGCAAGCATTATTTATTTGAACGTTAAAACAAATTATTTTAGCAAAATTTTACATCAGACCTCATTAACTCGCCATAAAAAAATTTCAAGAAATGCCGCAACGATATCTTATTATTATTTTAGCGCACACAATTTATTAGCGTCATATTAAAAGAATGAATAATTATTCAACTTAGCTACTGATTCATTAGATCAAAAGTTCAATCATAGTTCAATCAGAGTAACTGAATTATAATAAAATAATATGTAAAATATAAATAAATACATAAAATATAATTATATTCTAATATAAATCTTAAAATCTCATTCAAATTAAAAATTTTACATCAACTAATGTGTTATATAATCTCATCCAAGTCCATATAAGTCAAATAACAAAAGAAATATCCAAACAAAATTAATAAGTAGGCGGCAATTAGTATGCAAATAAATATCAGCTAGAACAATAAGTAAAAAATAAGAACAATAACAACTAGGCAAATAAATTTAAAAATTACATAGCCAAAAATTTAATAACACCTAACAAAAAATTAGCAAAAGAATTATTAGCAATAACAAAATAATTATTAGCAAAAAATTTAACAAATCAACAAGAACAATGACAGCAATAGCAACAATCACAAATAAATCAACAAGAATCATAATATCAATAACTATGAAAACTGAACAATTATTAGAAAAGAAAATTAAAGTAATCAAGAACAATGGCAGCAAATAAATTTAATAACTACAAGAACTGAACATCTATTCAACAACAACATAACAATTAATAAGAAGAATCAGTAAAAAGAAGAACAACTAATAGAAACTGAAAGCGATGGCAGACAAGAGACAGAAGACGACAACAAGGCGACGATAAAGCTCGCAGAATAGCAGATAGAGGAACTCGAAGCTTCAAGTTTTGGGAGAGAAAGGGGACGCATCGTCGGAGAGGGCAAAAAGGGGTTAATATTTATTATTAAAAAATAAAAACAAGATAGAATAGGAAGAGGAATGAGGACAATCTATCTGAACGATAAAGGAGAGACACAACTCCCGCGACAAATGGAGTGGCAGCAGCAGCTCTTCCAACGGTGGTAGAGATAGAAAAAGCAATTCCATTTGAAGCAACGAAACATGATACAGGCGACTTGACGCAGATTTTGGAAGAGAATAAAGGTGGGCAGCGCTGGCGGAAGGTGACCGGAGGGGCTGTCAGAGGTAGTTACAGGGGAGAGAGAATTGAGAGGAGAACGGGGGAGAGAAAAATGTCATCGAAAGTAAGGAGAGAAGGACGCCGATTTTGAATTTAGATAAGGTTTACCGTCGAATTTATCGGCGGATAAATCTGACGGTAATACATTGCGTATGAGTAAAACGCAACGTTCCATTAATTGAGCTTTACCGGTGTATAAATTCGACGGTAAATCCTAGGTAATTTGGTACTAATTTTTCTTTTTTCCTCTCTAAATATTACCGGCAGATTTATTGTCGAAAAATCTAATCCATTGATAATTTTTTTCTCTGACGAATTTATTATTAAATCCGCCGCTAACATTCGACGCTAAATCCGACAATATTTAGTATTTTTCTTGTAGTGTAGTATTATAAAAATTAATGGAATAATATAATTTCATAACAAAAGAAGTTAAACAACAAATTTCATGGAATAAAATTTTTAGACTCCATATATATATATTTATATATTGACAGCCATAGTTATTGGTTTAATTATAAGTAAGAAGAAGGAACTGTGCCTTGTTAATTGGGCACCAAATGGCAAAAACAAATATATGGTGACAGTGCCTGGCTTAAAAGATACTCAAAAATACTAAATAAAATTAATTAATACAGAAGGAATAAAATTGGCCAAACATGTATACAAACTAAATTAAATTAAAATAAATTATTAAATAGATAACATATATAATAAAATTAATTAAAGACACAGAGAATCCATGTGAGGAATACCAGTCTTCGAAGTGGTCCAACAATATATGTGCTGAACCCTAGATACAATGAGGAATCAGAATCCCATCTCTCCTTCATCATTGATTTAGCATATTCCAATATCCATTCCTGCCAATCAACTAATTTCCGCAATATATATTTTATATTTTTATGCCAATTATGGGTTTAAATTATTGTGCTTATGGTGGCAGTTTCGATTATGCTGAGATACAATTTAAAATAAATAAATAAATTGCAAAAGATATATATATATATATATATATATATATATATATATATATATATATATATATATATATATACATGAAACAACTCCATATTGATTTGGAGAGGAGAACCAAACATATTTTATAAGAATATTATTGATATTTTTTTAAATTTATTTTGATGTATTAAATAATTTTTATTTTTCATCAAAAATAAAATCGTAAAACCCAAAGTCTCAAAGTAATTATATTATTAAATTATATTTTTGCTTAAATAAATCTTGGACATTTATTCACTTAGTTATATATTCAATATTGACATATAATTTTGTAAGTTTAATTTTGCTATACTAATAATATAAAATATTTTAGGTGTGATTGTAAAATTTTTTCACACTAATAGTAGATTAAAATTAAATTAATTGTTTATTTATTAGCATGCACAATTGTACATATATTTCAAACATTAATTTTTGCTTCCTAAGATGATAACTTCTTATAAGTACTTTTTCTTTTCCTTCTCTTGCATGGATTCTTCTATTGTCTTTAACTCTTTATAAAATCTTCCTAGCTAGTACCTTAGTTATTATAAAATACCAGACTTTGAATTTAAGAATAGATCGAATTAAATTCGAGTAGAGATATCATCATGTAAACCTATATATGGCAACACTATTATATAATTTCATAGCATTGTTAGGAGTTATAGGTCATTTGTGGTACATAACAAGGTTTTAATTAAATGCTGGATTTATGATTAATTACTGCAATACTTTATAGCTAAATAAATTGATAATAATTAATTTGTATAAATAAAAGTTTTTATAGATTAGAAAGGAATGCGTAATGCAGTGGAAGCCATGTTAGGACTTAGGATACTAAGGAATGTATACAGAGATAGGGTCGGTGACAAAACAGATGAAAATTTTCAGGATTGGGAACTGAGCTTTCTTGCCATTTTCATATAACCATGGCATGGGAAAATGGAAAATGGAGAATGGAGGATGATGGGGACCGCAAAAGATTTTCTACTATATATCTTCACTTAAATGTAAGGATTATAATGTTAATTATTAGGTTTAGGGGTATTAATTATTAAGTAACTAACTTGATTAGGTTGAGAGGTCAATTCATTCGTCTACTTAAGTAAGTGTTGAGTTTTGATTTATGTCTTCAGTAATTTATTAGGTAGCAACATACCTTTAAATGGAGTTCGAATTCACGACAAATTAGTCATTGATTTGCTGAGTTAATAGATACCACGAGAAAACAAAAAAAAATTGTATTGGCTAGGATTTTAAAATGGAAATTTGTATAAATTCAAAATATAAATAATTTATGTTTTTCATATATTAATCTCATTAAAAAATAAAAAATAATTACAATATATAATAATTTAAATTTGAAATGTTTAAATTGGTGTCCATATATAATGAATTTTAGATTGAACATTTTAATTCTCAATAAATTTTTGTTCTCTAAAAGTCTTTAAGAATAATTACTCTTATTAAACATACTAGTCTCTCTGTCATTTTTAGTCAAATTTTTAAGAACAAATACTCAAATTAATCCGAGTAAATTTCAGATCAAATACTTTAATTCTCAACAAATTTTAATTCGAATTACTCTTATCAAACAAATTAGTCCCTCCGTCGTTTTAAATACGAATTTGTTTGTCTTATAGTGATATATTTTAGACTTAATTATTTTATAATAAAATTTGTTGAGGACTTATTTATCCAATACATATATTAAAAATTTGATTGAAAGTAATAAAATGACTAATTTATCTTATGAAAGTAATTTTCGAAAATTTTTAGAGAATAAAAATTTATTATAGACCAAATATCCGATTTGAAATCCTTTTAAGTACGAATTTAGGTATTCACTCAATTTTTAATATGTTTGTGGAATACAATGCAAAAATTCCTAATAAATTGTAATATAAAACAATTAGATCCAAAAAAATATCATTAATGCTGTTCAAAATAATAGAGGAATCAATTATTGAAAATTTTTAGAGAACGAAAATTTGTTAAATACTAAAATATGTCATTCAAATTTTTTTAGACCAGTTTAGATGTTAACTATTTAAAATGACACTAGTTATTAGCAAGTATGACCCTAATTTAGTCCTTTATAATTATTATTATTGAGTGAATTAATTTAGTAATGCTCTATATATGCCTAAGCTTATAAGTTGCAGGTCCTTTATTAATAACTATCACGCATGAGTCTATAAATGATAATGAGTTCAGCAATGAAAAACAGTGTGTTACATGTTAGAGAATAATGTGCATCATTTATAACAAAACTGTGAGTCTGTGACTACAATGTTTTGCATCTGTTTATATCTAAAGTCAGATCAGAATTCATGAAGCCATATAGGGATATGAGGTTTCTGTTTTGTGATAGGTGAAAATGAAAAAAGGATTATATGCATCAGTTTCTGATCAAATGCATGTGATTTCAATAAAAGATTTAATGGGGAAAAAAGAAAAAGAAAAAGTGAAGTAAAAAAAAAAAAAAGAAAAGGATTGGTGTGCATGCTTTAATTTCACACAGAGCATACATTATTTATGTCACTAGACTAGAAATGTAACCACTTAGAGTAAAGCTTTGAATAATAATTTAGATATATAGGATTATTAATATTGTACTGAGAGAGAGAAAAATAAGGTCACATGGATCAATCAGAATAAAGAGACTAGTAAGACAATTCACATGGGATATGGCAGCTTCAACGCATTTGTGATTGTTAAATAATTATGTTACTATATTATATTATATTATATAGTAGTTTATGTTATCACTATGAAATTTTTAATTAATAAAAATATTATTTTAATTAATTTTTAATTTTGTTAGCTAAAAGTATTAGTTTTTTATTTTTTATTTTTATTACAAGATTATACTTCCTTTCAGGGAATTAATTTTAAAAAATGATATTTGAATTTTAAATTTGTGTTATTTGTCTCTTTTTTTAATTCTATTTCTTCTGGTTAATTTATGAGTATCCAACACCTATAAGATATAAAATATTCAAATATCATAATTGATTAATTAGTGCCTTAGTGCATCATGGTTTCCTACTTTAATCATACTAAAGTCTAATAAAGTCTAAACTACGGCGCACGTACGGATTTGGTAGAGAAGAGGCTCCATTAAGGAATTTAAAAGATTTAAATTGAATTACGTTTACAAGGTGATAAAGTGTGAATTTCTAAATGAAACAAATTAAAACATTGGTGAAATAAATAAAAATACCTTAAAATGTGAAGATAATTAATAGGGTAAATAATGAAATGAGAGGACTAATTAATAAAGCAAGTTCTGGATATATATATATATATATATATATATATATATATATATAATTTTAATGTATAGATAATGTAAAAAGTTTTATACACGTATATTTAATTATGTAATATTACATTAGCAATTAAATGCACGTATAATATATATCGAAAATGTCCAAATCGTTTCCTAACTTTGTTTATCATAATATATATCGTAAACAGAAACATTTGACATCAAGCACAAAATGCACAATCCGAAATTAAATATTCAAACTCATTAGTAGTATCTCGAGTTGCATAATTAAGCTTATATTACAAATCACAAGTATTCATGTACCAAAATTTGCCCTTTCCAAAACAAGCATCCAATCCAATAATTTTTAGGTACTTGTTTCAGTATTATGATTAATTTATACGTGTTGATACAATAAAAAAAAATAAACAGTAAAAAATCGTCCCGTAAATTATATTTTTTAATCATTATTTAATATTTTTTTAATATATATATATATATATATATATATATATATATATACAAAATACCAAAATATTCTTATAAATAATTTTAAATAGTTATATATATTCTTATAGTTATTTTTATTAAAGATCAAATAACTCTTTTTATTGATATGATTAAAATATTATTTAATAATAAAAAAATGAACATCATATCTTAATTTAATAATTTTAAAAAAGAAAAACGAAAAACAAAACTAAATTTCCAGAAACAAATAAAAAATTTGTTCATTTTCTTTACCCATATCTTCCATATGTTTGAATATGTGATTAAGATTTGGTTTTGTAAAACTTTTATTTTTAAAAATTATAGTATCTATGTTTGGTAAATTAAATTAAAAATAATTTTAATATGCATAAATATATAACAATAATTATATTTGATAAAATAATTTTTAAAATTTAAAAATATTATAATAGACATTTATATAAAAATTAAATTTAAATATTAATTAAGTATAAAAATTTATTAGACTTTTTAAATTATGACAACTATAAGTCAATTTTTAAAAAGTTTTTTTTAGGTGCTTTCAAAGGCATTCTAATTTTTAAAAGTCATAAACATAAATATAACAATTTTTTAATTTATCAAATAAAAAATAAAGTATTTATACTTTTAAAAAGTATAAATACTTCTTCAAAAAAATATTACCAAATTAAGTCTAAATCTAACCCAAGGATAAGCTCACTAAATGGATGAGAAAGCTATGTGATTAAGTTTTGAATCCAAATTGCTGTATAAAAAGCATTAGATTTTTTGAAGTAATAATGTTAGAGAGACAAAAAGACTCAATTTTATCTTATTTATTATTAATTAATTTTAGTAATAATTAACGTATATTAAATAAAATAAATTTTAATTTTTTTAATTTTTTATTACTAAATATTTTTATTTTTAAAAATGGGGTTATTTGGGGTGCTTGACATGGGGTTTCAATTTGACTTTTGCTTTGTTGTTGGGTTGCTATAAAGAATTAAAATAGGGTTAATTTCATTACTATTGTTACGATGGGTAATTGGAGATTAGTGGATTGGACTCGTTGGGTTTGTCCAATTATTTAGAGGAGGAAGCCTCTAGTTGGGTTTGCGTTGAGAAGCCTCTGTCCGACTTGTGAGTATAAATGAATGGGGGTGGTACCTGCAAAGACACTCCGATACTTAAGTTAGCAAGAGCCTGAGCAGGTTTAGAGAATATTGGAACTTAAAGATACCTGAGGGGTGTCAGTGTATTTATAGTGGTGAACCAATAATCACCATTAGAGTAGTTCTATCTTTTAAGGTGGATAACCGTCCCTTTATCTTAGGGAAGTTGAGATATGGCTCCAGGAAGTGGGTTGAGAGACTTTAGGGACAGTTACTTATTTGAATAAGTGTTATCTACCAGCTAATCTTCGATCTCAACTTTCTCAGTGTAAAGTTTGTGTTAAATTCGACCTCTTTGAAGGAGGTCGGTTACGAGTGGAGGCCAATCTATGAATTGTACCCTTTTTATTTTATTGGGACTTGGGTCTTTAATGTTGGATCAGAGTATGAACAACTATGAATAACGGAGATGCTGGATTTCTAATTTGTTTTCTGTAAATTATTTAGTTTGATTTTTTTTTTCTATTTGGAGATTATTAGATTAGGATTTGATTTTAATTTTTTTTATTGCTAAAAGATATTTTAGTTAGAACAATAAAAAAGATTATTTAGTCTTTTAACAAAATAATCGTAAGGATATATATGTCTATTTAAAATTATTTATAAGAATATTTTGGTATTTATATTGATATAATTTAAAAATAAATAAATAAATAAATAATGATGACTAAGGAGACATAATTTATGTAGCGATTTTTTACTTGTTTATTTTTTTTTGTACCTAATTTCTATAACAAAATCTTTTCTTTTTTAAGGAAAATTTTTGACCCGTTACCCATTTTGATCTAGCCATCAATTAATACTACAAGAAGTAAAAGTCTTAACCACAAAAAAAATTGTGGCTAAATTCTAAGATAACTGTAGTAACTATATATTGGTCACGAAAGAATATTTGTGGTTAATCAAGAGTTGCATTTTCAATTTGTCACGATTTTAGCGTTATTAGCCACAATTTTAAACATCGTGGAGACCTTTGAAGAGCCACAATTTGTATATCATTGTTCACACACAATGCTGCGGTTAAATAAGAATAATCAAATAAAAAAGTATAATTCTACCACACTTCATCAGTAGTTAATTTGTGCAGGTCGGATTTTTCAACCACAAATTTTTTTAGCTAAAGTTGAGTTATTTAATCACACTATTTTTGTGGCTAACTCACTCTATTTTCACATACAATTCGTGACTAATTTATGGTAATTTACTCTAATTGAACAATTTTATTAAATTAAAATTATATTTATATATAACATTAATAACAAAAATTAAACTTTTTAAATGTATAATATCTAACATTTTTTAAGAAATAAGAAAAATTTTAACATAAATAAAATAAATTCTACTCCCTTTTAGAATAAATATATTCAAAATTTCAACTATTACTTATTAAATACATTAATTAAATGTCTGGCATATCACTGGATAAATTATGCACTTTATCACTGTATTTTGATAACAAAAATTTGTACAAAGCTGCCAACTGAATTTTGGTTTCTTCTATCCATAACTTTTTTTTCTAAAGTTTCAACTAGCTTTTCTAAATTTATCCACATCCTACATTTTCAGGACCAAAGACCTTTCTAATTTACAGTGTTGTTCTACGGGCCATTACACCCAAAAACCGTACCAATAAATTTGCGTCATTATCTTGATTTGTCCATGCCCATCAAATTTCACAATGTCTTTTTCATCATTTTTCAAATGCCAAACTTCAATGGTCGTCTTTCTGCCAGTTGTGATTTCTCCTGTAAAAGTGTCTACAACTGAATATAAAATTGAATAAAAGAAATAAACTAAATATTAGAACTCAAAAAATCACGTACAAAATTGAAATTTCATATACCTTTGACATTCATAACTAAAGGATCATTATAATCTTTTCTGGTAGGTACAGTTGCTTGAGACTTATTTCGTCTAAATCTTCTATAAATTTTTTATCGTAGTTCTATTAAAAAGACCTCTCTTAAAATGTTATTTGTGGTAAAAGGTTAAATTTTAGCCACTATGATAATGTTTTGTGATATATAAAAGACACGCTCATTTATTTTTATTAGGATTTAATGTTGATAGTTAAAATTTATTAATTTAGTGGCTAAACCGATAGTGTAAGAAACACAGGAGTATAACAAGTTAATTAATTCCTGGCTTGCTGCTTATTATTTTTGCTGATATCTGTAACGTTCTGAATTTCTCTTGGATTACATGCATGAATTCAGAGAAGATAAAGTGAACTAATTAATTAATTTGACTTAAATTATAATTAAACTGGTTATCCCATTTGATATTATTACGTGAAAATAAAACTATATTGTTGTTTAAAGGTGATGATAAATAATGGAAAATATATATTGTGGTGGGTCTCGTTGATTATGATGCTTAAGTTAGTAAATATACTGTATGTGTTAAATCCTTTATTTATTATATTTAAAAGAGAAATTTGAGAAGGAAATGGATAAATTCATAAAAAATATACTTAGAATCTTTTGTATATATGATCCAAATTATATCTTTTATAGACCGACATATTTTCAAAAAAGAAATTTTTTTTGGGAGGCCATAACTTTGGACCAATTTGAGAACATAACAATGGTCATGCATTGAAAATTCAAGCAAATAGGCTATAATTATTTATTCATAGGTTACATAATGCAAACATCTTAATTATTATTGATTAAAGAAAAGGTAATATTGCATGGATATATAGTTTATACAACAGATCTACCAACAAGATATTAAGTGACTAATTAAAGTAACAGTGGAAATCATCCCTACTAAAATAATATCATGCACGGGTTAGATAGATATGATCATAATTGGTACCCTGAAATAATAACAAACAAATTTATAACTCTTTACTTTCATGCTTAATTATACAATTACTGTAGGAGTTGAGTTGAGCTAGCAATATTGCACTTTAACTCCGGCCATTCAATTCAAATTGATGTGTATATATATGTAGCGGTTTTTTTCTTCTTAAGTTCGGATCTAGCCACAAGATAAGATAATCATGAAAGTGAATTTATGTGAACTTAGTTGGGGTCGGTTTCAGATAGATAAAGAGAAATTAATATAATTGAGTATTAGAACAATTTTACAGAAATTATTTTTAATATGAAATTAGAGATGATATTTTGGTTGAATATTGACATTTGAAGTATATTATAGTATTGTGAAAGTGTTTTAACACGCTCCTTACGTGTTGGTCAAAATGTTGTTACGTGTCCAACACACCCCTACGTGTTAGTCAGGATGTTGCCACTTGTCCAACACGCCCCAATGTATTGCAACACGTTCCCACGTGTTGACTTCTTACCTGCAAAATTCACCTATCTGTAATTACACCAAATAATCATATTTTCAACAAAAACACTAATATTTTTTCATATTAAAAAAAATCAGCCTATTCATAAAGTCCAAATTTTACAAACTCCATATGAAGAAAAAGGTTGTGCTATTAATACATTCATTATTATTGAAAAATTAACATGTTTGTATAATGGACAAGATTATAATTAAAAGAGTTTAGTTAATATATATTTTTAGAATATTATTAATATTATTATTCATAGAAATTTTTAAATTTTTTAAATAAATGCATGATAATTACATTAAAAATTAAATTTTTATATTTTATATATATTTTTTTAATTTGTAACTTTAATATATGTCTTTAGAAGATATATTAGAATGAGCTGTTTTAGGTGAAATCATAGAGAGACTCTAGACAGAAGAACATGCCTTAATTAAGAGAAGTAGAAACATTAATTTGAAGAAGGAGGTTTTTTTTTTTTCAGAAAAAAGAGTGATTATTTGTTCAAGAACTATCACTTTCTAGCTGTAACTGCTGGATCAATTGTTATGAATAGGCAACAGTTAATAATTGTGATGAAGAGAGGACAGCAGTGAAATAATAATTCAACCGACTTGACTTGTTTTTAATTCGATCCCTCTCCCATTTCCTAACTTCATTCAATGGGGGTGTCCCAAGCCATCCAAATCATTCATGCGCAATTAATTATTCTTCTTATTATTATGTTTTTTTTTCCTCTCCCCCTCCCCCTTTTTAACATAATACTTGAACTCAAAATGTTAGACTTATAATATAGATATCCTATTATAATTTTTTTACAGAAAAATCTAAAAATTCACTTTCACGTAATAAAAACTAAGAATTAGAAATAAAGTATCTAATCTTGAACAAAAAATTTAGATTCAAATATTACCACAAATATACATTTGTCACCATCATTTTTGCAACTAGTACTAGGCATGCAATCCTATCACGGTCTTGTCTTTAATAATTAATTCAGCTATATGTAATTTTAAAATTTTTCATAGCTGTT